>NC_141182.1:21822500-22422500 GCF_055505025.1 Bos grunniens
AGAAGATAAAATGTTTTATTGATTTGACTATTTCTAAACTTAAGTTCAATGAAAATCTGAAATATTCATCTGCAGAAAGAATTAATGTATACTTTATATATTATTTATGAATTTAAGATTTACAGGTCCATTTATAATACATATATTTTTATGTAAGATGTACTATAAGGTTTATCACTAGCAAATAATGTGTGATTATTTTGTTTAATCTAAAATGTCATTGATTATGACACTTATTTTATGTGTCAGTTAGAAAAAATATATTAACAGTTAAAACTTTGGCATACCTTTGATTATTAGGTGAATCTTGATTTCATAGATGTTAATTTGTGGGGGAAAGGTGTACTTTAGAGACACTATAGTATTTGATTTTAATTTTCCTATATTGTCAGTATTTCTAAGCATAAATTTTTTTTTAAAGAAAGGAAATAAGTTTTTTAAAGAATAAGGATTAAACTATGCTGATACATATACTGACTATGATTAGCTAATACTTGGACCTTAGTGACTATATGAAACAACTTGGTGAAATAAACATTTTGAAAAAAATGATGCCCAATCTTAAACTGGAAGTGATTATTTATTTGTTTTATTTAGTATTATTTTTTGTCCATGCCACATGATGTACTGGATCTTAGTTCCCAGCCAGGGATCAAACTCATGCCCCCGACAGGAGAAGTGCAGAGTCCTAACTACTGAACCTCCAGGGAATTCCCTAAACAGGAAGTAATTTATAATCCACCTTATTAAAAACCTCGAATATAGTCCTCCTTTCATAAATTTAAAGATTAACTAAAAACCATTTTAAAAGTTGATTGTTTTTTTCCAAGTAAGTTTAAGCTAGAATCTTGAGTTGAACTTTAAACTGGAATAATTTCATCAAGTTAAATATGTTTCTTCTTTAAAAAAAACAATACACATGTATATATCTGATGATTTTAAAAATAGCCCCAGTGCCTGCAACTGGGCTTACAAAGAAAAGAAAATCATAATGTAAAATAGTAGGTTTGT
The DNA here is from genome assembly GCF_055505025.1 of Bos grunniens. Classification (NCBI taxonomy): domain Eukaryota; kingdom Metazoa; phylum Chordata; class Mammalia; order Artiodactyla; family Bovidae; genus Bos; species Bos grunniens. Next base: position 21,823,512 of record NC_141182.1, read on the forward strand.
TTGTTTGCTCTATGTTTGATGAATTGGATGCATTAATTACAACAAATGGACTAAATTGGATAAGATTCATTGTTTGTCCAATTATTGCAATGAGAGAATCTACAAGGGGCAATTACAGATTGACACCGCATAGAATGTAGCTTGTTACACAGCTTCTACTAATAACACGTGGGCAGGATTTAGATGAGTGCATAAATTACATCTGAAAATCAAATATAACCGTCAAGTATATAAACACTGAGGTTTTCTAGTATGTGTACTTATCAAATGAATTAACATTTCAAATTTATACTTAGTTTGAAATTGCCCTTTGCTGTCTGAAAACAAGCTATGTTTTGATATTTAGTTCTTTTACATGCCTGGACACTTGTTGCTGCAGTTTGCTAACATTGATAACAGATCCTTTTACTGTTTTAAAAAACAAAACTTGCTTAGAGTCTTTATTATCATTAGAGTCTGTATTACTTTGTTGCTTTACTTTGTGACATTTCTAAAAAGCAGACTATCGATTTATTTGAAGAATGTACCTATAATGACATTTTATTTTAGAATTAACATAGTAAACTTTCTGTAATTCATCATAGAGGAATGAAATGCTCTTTGGTAATTGGATATTTTGCTTAACTGATTTTATCATGTTTCTTCTACTTGTGGATCATCTGATTTCCTTCAGATAACATTTATGGCTATCAGTTGTCAATGTACAGGCAATAGATATCCCTGGTTGTTCAGAAATCAACAAACTTTAACCGTGGTATTTTCTAAAATATAATGTAGTTTCATAATCCTCTTTATTCATTAAAGTGTATTTATTGATATTAAATTATCTAGTTACTGGTTGAAGTATAGTATTTTATTTTAAAATCAGTAAGCTATGTTGAAAATAGCAGAGTAGGAGTAAGGAGACTTTTGTCTTTTACTAGACGTGTGGTTTTGGCAATTTGTTTTATCTTTTAGGGCTAAAGTTTCTCTGTTTAGTGGGACTGATGACTTCCTCACCTATATATGAACTTTTCTCAGGGTCAGCTGAGATATTATAGACAAAAGCACTTTGAAATTTTAAGTATTCTGTAAGTATAGAATAGTTTTATTATCCTGAATATTTGTTCCTGGAGTTTTCTTCACTAATTATTTTGAGCCAGTGGTTCTAAAACCTGGTGGGAATTCTTATAAAGTCTGATAAGGGATCCCACTTACTAGATCAGAATTCTGGAGTTGGAACCTACAAATCTGGAGTTTTGTTTTGTTAGTTTTTATTTTGAACTAATCTCACACTTGTGAAAATAGGTTAGGGTTCCCTTAGGCTCTTCACCCAGCTTCCTCAGATGTTAATAATATTTTACCCAAGCACAGTGATCAAAATCAGGAAGTAAACACTTAACACAATCCTGTTAACTGAGTTACAGCTCAGTGCAAATTGTGTCAGTTCCATTTTTTTGGCCAGGATCCAGTTAAGGATTTTATATTTTATTTGTTGTCTTATCTCCTCATACTCCTCCATTTTAGAATGATTCTTCAATCTTTGACATTTTCCTCTTTGGAGTATACTGGGCATTTATTTTGTAGTGCTCAGTTGCTAAGTCATGTCCATCTCTTTGCAACCCCATGGACTGTAGCCCGCCAGGCTCCTCTGTCCATGGCATTTTCCAGGCAAGAATACTGGAGTGGATTGACATTTCTTCCTCCAGGGGATCCTCCTGACCCAGAAATTGAACCTGTGTCTCCTGCGTCTCTGCATTGGCAGGCAGATTCTTTACCACTGAGCCACCTGGGAAGTCCCTTATTTTGCAGAATGTCTCTCAATTTAGAATTTTTATTTTTAACCAACAAACTTCTAATGAAACCTGACTCACATGTTTAGGAATTACTGATCAAAACTAACCAAATGTTTGTTCTTTGTAATATCCCTTATATACCATTTTAGAATGTTTAATAAACTGATATGACTTCATTATTTCTAAGAACCAATGTTCTATGTAAGTACCCATAGGATATGTGTGTGTATGCACATATATATAAACTATATATTTTATATAAAATATATATTTTTTAAACTCAGAATTATGTCAGTGAAGAATGACTTCAAATTTTAGAATAAACCTTATTTCTACAGATGAAATGTAGCTTTTTTGAACAGAATGGTCATATGTGTAAGTATTTGGACCTCAGAAGTTTAGTAGGAAACTATTGTATTTGAAATATTTCTTGCAAAGTTAGAATTTGAAAAATACTTTTGCATGGGTTAATGATAGCTAATTAGTTTATGAATTAAGATTTATTCCAGGCCTATACAATAATATTGGAAGAAAATGCAGAATATAAGAAAAATAAATTTTGAAGGTATTTTTGTTTGTAAGTACATTTTTCAAATAAAGTAATGAAGGTTTACCTTAGGTATTATCTGTTTAGTTTAGTCGCTTAGTCGTGTTCGACTCTTTGCGACACCATGGACTGCTGCACACCAGGCCTCCCTGTCCATCACTAGCTCCTGGAGTTTACTCAGACTCATGTCCATTGAGTCGGTGATGCCATCCAACCATCTCATCATCTGTCGTCCCTTTCTCCTCCCGCCTTCAATCTTTCCCAGCATCAGAGTCTTTTCAAATGAGTCAGTTCGCATCAGGTGGCCAAAGTATTGGAGTTTCAGCTTCAGCATCTGTCCTTCCAATGAATATTCACAACTGATTTCCTTTGGGATGGACTGGTTGGATCTCCTTGCAGTCCAAGGGACTCTCAAGAGTCTTCTCCAACACCACAGTTCAAAAGCATCAATTCTTTGGTGCTCAGCTTTCTTTATAGTCTAACTCTCACATCCATACATGACTACTGGATAAACCATAGCCTTGACTAGATGGACCTTTGTTGGCAAAGGAGTGTCTCTGCTTTTTAATATAAGATATTAAAACACTTATATCTAACTTATCCACCTCCACCAAAAAGAGTGAGTGTTCAAGACTAATTTGGTAGCACTTAGTATTTTTTTTTAGCACTTAGTATTTAGTCAATGTTTATTTATAAAAATATTATTTAAGCAGCTTAGTTCAGTGTCCTTAGAGTGAAAACTTACTTTACCTACTAGAAAGGCAAAGTATAATCTCTTCATAATCATAAATATAAAATTTTAAATCTCTCTGCTCCTGATTTCATTGAAGTTTTTATTGAGTGGGATTTGAGTCTTTAAGCAGCAATATAGATACCATATTAGATTATATATTTCACATACAGAATTTATTTAGCATACCAAACACTAATAAAATGCCTTTTTAAGCAAGGTACTGAAGGGTATTATCGGGCCTTGATCTGCATGTCATAGGAAGTCATTATTAATAGCTTTGCTGCCGCTAGTGTTGTCCTCATCTACAAACCAGTCTAAATTATGTTTGGGTTTGGCAATGGATAGCAGATGAGGGAGTGCCATGAAAACTGTATTTCTATCAATCATTTTTAGTTTGAGTTATCCCTTACCTTGCCATTGAAGATCACCTGCCCAAGTGCCTTAGGTTATATTAAATAACCAGAAGTAACACAAAGGTTACTCTTAGAAGGAGGTTGTTACTTGAAGAAAAAGCATGACAGGAGACTTCTGGGAAACCAGTGTCTTGTTACATTATGTTCAGTTTGAGAAAACTCACTGTGCTATATATACTCTTTTGATATGTGCGCTTCTCTGAATTTACATTATATTGTAGTATTAGTACACTTTTTAAAGGAAACTGAGGAATTGCATTTGGGACCATTTTGAGATTTTAATATCTGTGGTATATCCATGTGGATATGTCTTATAAGCAGTTGGTTATATGAATCTGAAGTTGAGGAAAGGTCTGAATTAGAGATAAGAGATTTGAGAATCTTCAACTTCTAAGTGGTTGTTACAAATGGATTAAATTTCCTAGGAATAGTATATAGAGAGGAAAGAAGTCTAAAGACACAACTTTGAGAAATACCAAAGTTTAAGGGACTGGCAAAAAAACAAAAACAAAACTGAATCCTGCTGAAAAATGACAAAGTAAAGAAGAGCCAAAGAAGTTTAGTCAGAACCAGAAGAATGTTGTGTCATGAATCTGAGAGTGGAGACAAGGAAAAATTAGTTATGTGTTGGTAGATAAAATTTTTTTTAATTTCCATCGGATTTAGCATTACAAGGGTCATTGGTGGCCTTAAACATTAGGAGGTCAGTCTTTGGAGTGAGGCATATTTAATTTCTATCTCAGTTCTTACTATCGGTATGACTTTAAACAAGTAATTTAATTCTTTAAGCCTCAGTTTCCTCCTCTTGTATAATTTGCCTCTCAGAACTATATGAACACAAAGTTAGAGAATGCATATAAAGTCAGCAGAGGTTGACTCAGTAAACTTTGAGTAAATGGAAGCTATGAATATGGAAAGTTGTTTTAAGAGTTTTGATTATAGTGGATTGAGGAGTGAAAGGAACAGTATAAGTGACTCGAGAGCTGTGGATAAGGAGGGAAGAACAAGATGATGTGGTATCTAATAGTAGGTATTACCTCAAGGGAGATTTTTATTTTAGGGGAGAAACCAGAGTAAAGGAAGAGGGACTGGAAGTTAGAGAGGAGATGACCTGTGTAAACAGAGGGGATAGAGTATGACTGTGGGTAGTTCCTTAATGTTGTGTCAGAGTATCCTTTTAAACTTTCTCTGATTTCCTGGTTTCAATGTAAAATGTATGTTTACTGTATGTCATTTATTTCACATACTCAGAAAAGTACAAGTGAGATAACCAAGTAAAAATTACCATTATCATGTTGAAAGTGGTGATCAAACCAATATGAGAATATCCTGGGAATTAATCATTCTAGAATTTTTTCTCACTTCATATCTCATTATCCAGTCAATAACCAAGTCTATTGTTTCTGCTTCCAAAATGAAAAATTATGTATCTTTTTTGACTTCTTCATCCACCCTACCATGGTCCTGTATTTCATTCTTCATTTCTCACCTGAATTGGCAGCTGGTTTCCCTCATTTACATTTCATTTCCTTCTAGTTGCATTGCTTCCTTATTTAAAATTATTTTCCCCCCAATTTTATTGAGAGGTAATTGACATATCACAGTATATTTATTTATGGTGTACAACATAATGATTTGATGTGTGTATATATTGTGAAACTGTTACCACAATAAGTTTGTTAACATCTGTCACCTCACAGTGATATATATTTTTCTTATGATAAGAACTTGTAAGGTTTACTTTCTCAGTAACTGTCAAATATTTAACTCAATATTATTATCTATGGCCACCAGGCTGTACATTACATCCCTAGAATTTGTTTAAAATTCTTACATCTTTCAGTTGCTTTACTGTTCTTATCCATTCAAAATATCTCCATGCCATTTGTTGTCAGTGGTGAGCAAGTCAGATTTCTTTTCAATTTCTGCCCTATGGAGCTTAAAGATGGCCTTAAACTAAAACATTAACCCCTTGCATGTAAGACGGGGTCTTCTATGACCTTGACCCAGCTCTTCCTGTAGTATACTTTGTGTGGTCCTGGCGGTTCATGGGGTCGCAAAGAGTCGGACACGACTGAGCGACTGAACTGAACTGAACATGCTCTTATTGTTGGATATTCTCATATATCCTGTGGTATCCCCCTGTCTGGAATGTACCCAGTCTTTTCTTTCACTACTTGTTGGGCTCCCTTTCATCTTTCAGTTCCCTGTCTCAAACATTGTCTTTTCTGTAAAGCCTTCTTTACTCTTTAGTAAATATAAGCATTTCTTTCTTTGTCTTCACATTACATCTTGTTCTAACTTCCTCTTTATTTTAGCTGTGATCGTATTCTAACAATGATATGTAAGGTTAGGAACCTTATCAACTTTACCTTCAAATCCTAGAACCCAGGAAAGTGGCTGGCATGTCACAGTCAGATGTAGTTACTATTAGTCGAGAAACTACTATGTGTTAAAGGCTGTGCTCAGACATACATTATCCCGCTTAATTCTCAACAAAAATATGGCTCTAGCTATTGCAATATCCCTGTTTTACAGGCAAGGACGCTATCAAGTAATTTCCCCAGTGCCACACAAGACAGGTAAATGGTGACATCAGGCTTTTATATTTTTGAAACTATGATTTCAAAGTAGATGCTTTTAACCTTCAAGTTTTCCCACATTAGTAAATAACTGTTGAAAAAATTTTTGATATATTTCTAATATATCATGCCTGAATATAATCGGGAAGCTTTCTATGTTTGGAATATAGGTATCTAAAATAGAACTTTCCTAATAGTGATCATGTCATCTCATCTCTTGAACTAGATAAGAAAATGTGGGCTGTACTTATGTATTTCCATCTTTCATCAGGAAACAAACATAGAAAACACATTTTCATTTTAGACATTTACATTCAGTGTGTGTTAATGTACATATATATGTGTATATGTTAGAGACAGGTAAATGTATACATACTGTAGAAATATAAAAACTCTTACTCTTTAGAAAGATAGAGTGTAGCTAAGAAAAAAGCCTTAAGTGAAATAACCAAAGAACAATTAATTGTTTAAGTAAGGGAAAAACTGCTATAGGGTAGAAACAGTGGAGACTTGGAGACTAGGTGGGATTCAAAGAAATTAAGTGGAATTTGAAATAAAAAGAAGTAGAAGGAAAAAGAATCCCTCATTGCAAATCTATCCAAGATAATAAAATAAATGAATTTATGTTAATTATTAAATAATTAAATCACCTGACATTTTTCTCATGAAAAATAATCATGAGCCTAAAGAAACAAGGGATAGAATTTAACTATATTTCTAAGCTTGAAATATGTTAGCTGTATTATTGGTTTCTATTTGTCCCATTGGAATAGAGTTTATCATTTGAAAATACCATTTTTTATTTCATGATAAATAGCATCTTTGAAAGTTGAACATTCAAGGCATAAAAAACAGAAGAAAGTTTATCATTGAGATCTTACTTTGACCAAAAATGGAGAAATACAAAGAGATCTTACTGTTTACTCTTTTTCTCTTAAAACAGCAAACTCATTATTACATTGGGTAAGAAACAAAAGAGAAAGAATGAGTCTTCAGATGAAATATCTGATGCAGAGCAGATGACACAGCATGCATTCAAAGAGGAAGACTCTCAAGTGAGTATGAAATTTTTTTCTGAGAAATGAACACTGGCAGATTTAGATAGCATAATATTGTTTTATGGATGTTTATACTGTAGTTTAGTGGTAAAAGTACATTTTATTTTCATACAAGTTATATGACAAAACATTATTACAGTATGGTCCTACAGTGTTAGACCTGAGAGGAAACTTACACATCCTCTTCAAACCCTCTCCGTTTTCAGATAATGAGACTGAAGCCCAGGAGAGTTTAAGTAACAATCCAAAGACCCTGGTGGCTTTTAGCATGGAGAGTATCTAGTGATATTATTACCCTGTACTTATAGAGCATTATTAAATGAATTTAATGATGGAGATACTAATTTTAAAAGTCACATACAAATGATAAAGCAAATGGGTTGAATCATTCTTGAAGATAATTTCTTTGGTCTGCTTCTACTGAGGAAAAGATGAACAGGTATATTAAAAATCCCCTAAAGCAGACAAAAATACTGTACATTTTTCCTTTTTATTTTTTTAATAGCTGTATATTCAAAATAACCTTGTGAAGTTAAAAAATTATATAGTAAAGGTCATAATAATTCAGGCCACCCTCTGCTCTCTAATAATTAAAGTACGACCCTAGGCCGTAGGGGTGGTGGCAGTTGTTGCATTATGGGGCCAGAAAGCCCCTGAATGGCCTTTCTTCTTCCTTATGCAGCTTCTTATCCAATGGGAGAGTAGTGGCTCAAGGCTCCTGGGCTGCTGCAAGAGTTGAGGTAAGGGCAGTGACTGAAGCTCCTAATATTATATGGCCTGGCTTTTTCTTCATATGTTATCCTTAACTTAGGCAAACTTATCATTATTCAATATGAGAAAATGTAGTTAAATTTTTACTAAAATAATGCTGGCCATTTTTCCATTATGTAATTACCAAACAATGAAATGGTAGAATAGGTTAACATGCATATTTCTTCCATGCCTTTCACAGTACTTAACTAGGTTGCTTTGACAAGTGTTTTGCTTTAACACAAAAATTTTAATGGAGAAGGAAAGAAATATTTTCTGGTAAACAATCATAAATCTGTATTATTGATATATTTAAATATATTAATATATAAATTATGTATAAATATCTAAAAATAGTTTTCAACCACAATGGATTGTTATGATTTGAAGGCTTGAAAAGTAATTGAAGGTTTAGAGTCAAGTGAAAAATCTAAAAATATGGTTATGATATTTAATTTTTTACCTGATAGAGAAAATTCAATAATCTAACTACATTTAGAGACTTAAATTATTTTTTAAAGCCCCATAGCACATTTTATTAGGTCTATGATAGGAAACAAATGGTACGTTATCATAATGAAGTATTTAGTCATTTAAGAACATAATGTTTCTGACCTCTTATATAAAGTGCTGTTGATTGAAGCCTTTAAAACATTAAGGAAAAGTTAGAAAAAAGAAATTTGAAGAAATAGTTTGTCACTTTTAAGTTGTCCTTTGAAAAATACTATGGAGAAAAAGAAAGCCAAAGCAACCCACATTGGCCTAAAATATGGACATTCAAATTAGTTCTGTATTTTTAAGGTAGTGAAACTGTTATGTAACAGAGAAAGCTAATTGGTAAGAGTGGCACCTTACTTCTCTTTGCTGAATGTGTATCTATATGCTCTAGTGGAATGTAAGTTTGGGTGAAATCAGTTGGAAAACTGCAAAAAAACTCACAGTTTTTTAAATTACTCATAGACTGATAAAAATCTTCATAGAATGAGGGAGCAGTTTATAGTATGTGGCTCTCATTCCTTCTTGTAAAGAATTACCTGAATGTGCATTTTTGTGAGTTAAAACAATTGTTTCAGGCCATTTGTTTACTACTTACTAAGGATTGTGTATGGCATTTCAAAGTACCTGACCTAAGTGATCAGAAAGGAAACTTTAATGTTGAAATTATCTATAGAATCTTCTAAAAGTATACCAAATTATTACCAGACTTCATTATATAAACTATTTATACCTAGTGAGACATAACATTCATAATATATGTTATTGTTAGAATAATAAGTGTCCTGAATGGTTATTAAATTAAGGTATTTTTGAGCATTAAGAACTGATGCCTGTAATAGAACTCCAAACATTTCTTTAGCCTGGTATTAGAGATCCATCAGAGAAGGCAATGGCACCCACTCCAGTACTCTTGCCTGGAAAATCCCATGGATGGAGGAGCCTGGTAGGCTGCAGTCCATGGGGTCACTAAGAGTCGGACAAGACTCAGTGACTTCACTTTCACTTTTCACTTTCGTGCATTGAAGAAGGAAATGGCAGCCCACTCCAGTGCTCTTGCCTGGAGAATCCCAGGGACGGGGGAGCCTCATGGGCTGCCGTCTGTGGGGTCGCACAGAGTCGGACACAACTGAGGCGACTTAGCAGTAACAGCAGAGATCCATAGACTTTTCTCTCCCAGGGAATAATAAATGTTTCATATCTTTTCCAAAAGAGAATGTGGGAGAATTGGGTTTCTATAAGTCCCTTGGGCTTCCTCAGTGGTTCAGTAAAGAATCCTCTTGTAGTGCAGGAGCCCCCAGGAGATACAGGTTCGATCCCTGGGTCAGGAAGATCCCCTGGAGAAGGAAATGGCAACCCACTCCAGTATTCTTGCCTGGGAAATTCCATGGACGGAGGAGCCTGGCAGGCTACAGTCCATGGGTTCACAAGAGTAAGACACGACTTAACAAGTAAACAAAACAAAAGCTAGTATATTTGTTAGTGAACTCCCCAGCCTTTATGGGCTTCCCTGGTGGCTAAGATGGTAAAGAATCTTTCTGCAGTGCAGGAGACCCATGTTCAGTCTCTTTTATATAATTTTTGTTTGCCACCTTCCTGCCTCCCATAGTGACAAAATTGTCACCTTGAGCTTTGAAAATATAAATATCTTCGTGGCTAAGAGATGGTGACCCATCCTAATTGAAGCATGGAGTTTTCTACTACATTTGGCTGAGCTGCCTCACCACAGTAGTGCCTTTCTTTCTCTCAATATTCCACTACTTTCAAGAGAAGAGGCACTACAGCCTTTCTGAATACAAATAAGTTTGTCCCCACACTGCTGCGCTGATTCAGTTTTGTTATGGCAATGGTAGCATGAAAGACCTACCACATTGAAGACATTGGCAGAAACCAAAAGGAGAACACATGGGTATTCTGTTAGTTGCATTTTGGGGAAATGTTATGGGAGTTACTAAATACACAGAAGGATAGTAAAAGGAAGATGAAATATTGAGTAGTAGAACAGTTGACTGAGGTACCTCCATCCATGAGATTTTAAGGAGGTACGCAAAGTTAAACCTAAGTCCTTAGGGATTTTCAGGCAATTGTGTAATTTGTTTTTTAGTGGGAACATCAAATATTAGATTTTTAGGGAGGTAAGTAAAGCCATGTGCATTTGATACTTGCTTTTAAATTATTTAGATTATTTTAAAATCATGTTACTGCACAGAAGACTTTCTGAAGAGCTTTCTTCTGTTTTTATGATAGTGCTGATCTTTATTTTTAAGGGAAGCTAGTAAAGGCAGTACAACAGTGGTTCCTCCTTCATTCACATTTAAGTTTTTAGTAGCTTTCATACTTTGTTATTTTGTGTATCTCTTTTAAAACATTTTATGTTATTTGTTTTTTTTTCTGTTTTAAACACAGGTTCATGGGTTTTGTGTCAAAGTTTTTATTTCTTTTAGTTTTACACCCCTGATATTAAATTAATATTCATCTGATGACTTTCTAGGTTTGAAGCAAAAACTGTGCTAGTATTAATATTTTAAAATACATGTTTCCCAATCTGTGAAATAGTTAAATAAAAAGACCTTTTTATTCTTAACAAATTCAAAAGAAAAGTAATAAAGGTATTATTGTTAATCATTCCTACTTGACATTTTAGGAAGTAAACTAAAGATAACTAAAGATTGCAAATCTTTGGCAAAGGTAAAATTATAATCTTCCTTTAATTAAAAGTAAAAATGAGGAAAGATGAATGCAGAATACAGTTTTGAAAATTTAATGTACAAAATTGTCAAATGACCCTTTAAAATAAATCATGTGAATATGATCCTTATCATTCATTACAGAAAAGAAGATCAAATCGACAAATTAAAAGGAAAAAATATGCAGAAGATGCAGAAGGGAAACAATCTGAAGAAGAAGTTAAAGGCTCTATGAAAATAAAAAAGAATTCAGCTCCTTTACCTGGTGAACAGCCTTTACAGTTATTTGTGGTAAGACAGATTTTGGGTTGTATGACAAAAAACATTTTAAATCAATGTAAATTAAAAATCTTCATTATCTTTCCTCCTAAAACCTACATTAACTTTTCCTCCTAGGTTCCATATTATAGTTAATAGAACCATTAGTTATTTGGATCAGAAACCTAGGTATTTGTTCTCTCTTTTTTTATCTTTACTTCTTGACATTCAATTTTTTGCCTCCTAAATATATTTTCATGCAACTCCTCCAAACTCTATGTTTTTTGTGGAGTGTTTCTAAATTACAAGTTTAATTACAGTACTTTTCTTGAAAACTCCTCTAATGGTGTCCTAAATCAGAAACAAATGAAAATGCACTTTTTACAGCTTATAAAGCCTTTTGTATGGATTTTTTGGCCTTATGTCCTTCCACTTCCCTCTAAGCTCTCAGTCCTCTGGTTTGATGAACATAGTTGTCTCAGTGCCATATTTTGATACCTTTATGTCTTTACATATGCATTTTCCTCTTTGTAGAGTTCTTCTACTCTCCCTTATCTGGACTGTAACCCAGCTACTCATTTCCTTGCTGAATCATCTGACACCTTGAACAAGTACTAATCTTCTCTATACCTGAGCTTTCTAATCTGCAAAATGTAAACTATTGAGAATAATGCATAAGAGATTAAAAAGCCCAATATGTTTACTATGAGGGTGATGCCAGTGATGATGAGGACAGTAACAACATTTTCATTTTGTATTTCTGACATTTAACATGATCCCTGACATGTTAAATAAGTGTTTGTTGGATTTTAGTATATTTATAGACATACAGAGTAGCAACTGAAATGTTTTCAGAATGTATCATCATACTTTTTCTCCTTCTTCACATAGGAGAATCCAAGTGAAGAAGATGCTGCAATTGTGGACAAGATACTATCTTCTAGAACTATAAAAAAGGAAGTAGGTAGTGATACATTACATTCTGTACTTTATATTCCATGGGCTGATTGTAAAACTCATAATTATTGAATCTTTTTCTTAGATATCATCTGGAGTGATGATTGATACAGAAGAATTTTTTGTAAAATACAAGAATTAGTAAGTATTTGAGTTGGAAAAAAAATAGAAAGATATTATTTCAATATGAATTAATATTTTGAATATATTAAGTTAAATTCTTATTTTTCTTTTATTGGTATTTTGAAATATTTTATTTGTTATTGCATGAACTTAAAAATCATTAAAAAGTGAATAGACTATGAAAACTTTCATGTTAAAATTGAGTAGTTTTTTTCCCAAAAAAAACTACTGACTAACATCGAAATGCAGGAATATTTATAAATCATGCTTTTGGAAATAAGAGACATTTTCCATCATATTATACTGTTAAACTTTTCAGATTTTGTTCAACTTTTTCTTATGCTTTAGTGAAAGAAAGTATTTTAAATAAAATTACATTGCTTTCAAAACAAGTTTGCTTTCTGGTCATGACAAAACTGTTATAATGAAGAAATGAATGAAAAGTCACATCTTTGTTATCCTTATGATTCAGTTTACCATTCTGTGTAGTGATCACAGTGGCTTTATTTTAGAAATTATATGAGAGTCTGTTGACATTAAATGAAATGATGAACAGCCTATTTGGAAAGTTGAAGATAATATTTTTAGAGGCCATGATTAAAAATAAATCTAAAAACAAAACATGATTTTCTATATCATTCTAATATACTACTTTTATAAAATTTTAGCTCTTATCTTCACTGTGAATGGGCCACAGAACAGCAGCTTCTGAAAGATAAAAGGATCCAGCAGAAAATCAAACGATTCAAATTGAGACAAGCACAAAGAGCACATTTTTTTGCAGACGTAAGAAGAAAAAGACTATTATGTGTTGAACTCTGAATGCATGTCATATTATGTATCAAAAACTTAAGTATTATTCATTTTAATTCTTAGGCTTCTACTTTTGATGTTTGACTATAAATGATGTCTACATATTTTCCCCCCTAAATTTAGCTTGTGAGTGAAGTAGCTCAGTTGTGTCCAATTCTTTGCGACTCCATAGACTGTAGCCTACCACGCTTCTCCATCCATGGGATTTTCCAGGCAAGAGTACTGGAGTGGGTTGCCATTTCCTTCTCCAGAGGATCTTCCCAACCCAGGGATTGAACCTGGGTCGCCGCATTGTAGACAGAGACTTTACTGACTTGACTTTACTTCCCTGGTGAGGGAAGCCCTAAATTTAGCTTGGAAAGTAGCTAAAACAGGAACACTAATAAACCAGAATGGTAGCTATCTCCTGTATTTTAAAGTTAACATTTATTTCAATACCTTTTAGAGTTGAATGTGAGTATATTAATATCTTAAAGTATTTTATCAGCAAACTTATTCAAGTAATGGTGACATAACAAATAAATGAAAAAGAAGATTTTTCAGTATATGAGATACTGCATATTTTCTGTATCAGCTTTGTGTATGCATGAACAGAACATTATTGGAAAAATTCATTAACTTTTCCAGGCCTTTTTAAAAAGTCAGATATCCTTTCCTGCTCTAAACTTGTTAATTTTTCTTTTAATAGACTTTTTTAGAGAAGTTTTAGATTCATCTAATTATTTTAACTTTTTATTTGAAAATGTTAATACTGGATTTTCCCACATATATTTTAACTGGATTCCCTAAATGTTAACATTTTACCGTATTTGCTTTATCATTCACATTAATTCTTCTGTCTCTGTGCACTCTCTCCCTCTTTCTGCCTCTCTCTCCCATGTACATTATTTTTTTTCTAAACCATTTGGTAATTCTCAATTTCAGTATTCTCTAGAAGCATTTTCCCATAATAATAGTACAATTAACACAGACATGGTAATATTATCTCATCTATTAGACCTGAATTCATATTTCACTAATTGTTCCACTAGTATTTTTATAGAAAAAATTTTTAAAGTATGTTTATGCTAATTCTGATCCAAAGTCTAGTTCTGCAGTGCATAATACATTTAGTTGGCATGTCTCCTTTAATCGGTATTTTTTTGTTTTCCATCCCTTGGACTTCTTTCTTTTTAAAGAATTTAGGTGGTTTATTCTATAGTGTGTCCCTCAGTTTGGGGTTGTCTTGATTTTCCTCAGCTTCAGGTCATGCATTTTTTTAAATGAACATTACAGAAATGATGCAGCAGCATTCTCAGTGAATCATGTCAGGAGGTATATGATACCTATTTACCCAATTACTGGTAGTGTTAACTTTAATCACTAGATTATGTTAATATCTTATGGCAGATTTTTCTACCATGAAGCTATTTTTATTTCTTTGTAATTGTAAAGTCTACTTCAAAAATTTGTTGATTGAAATGACTATCAACTTATGGATGCTGGGAGGTCCTCAAAAATTTCTCTCTTCCTCACTCTGGTAAATCTCTTATTGAGCTGATGGGGCTTACCAGGTGGCTCAGTGGTAAAGAATCTGCCTGCCAGTACAGGGGATGCAGAAGATGCGGGGTCGAAATGATCCCCTGGAGAAGGAAATGGCAACCCATTCTAGTATTCTTGCCTGGAGAATCCTTGGACAGAGGAGCCTAGTGGGCTGTAGTCCACAGACACGACTTAGTGACTGAGCACACACAATGAGCCAAAGATTTTAGAAGTACTTAACTAATAATCTTTTAATTTTTCATGAAGGTTAATTTTTTTAATGTGCCTCAGGCACAAGATAAACTGGAGCTATGCAGATTTTCTTATAGAGTACTTTTTTACCATTCTGGTGTTGGGTAGTGCTCTTTTATTACCAAGTGTGTCTTGTACATGGAGATGATAGTATTGATCAGGAATGGATTAAGATAGTGAGAACTAAAGGCAGAGCCATGGAGTACTGTAACATTTAGAGGTTAAACAGAGGAAGAGATGCAACAAAGATAACTGAGCTGGGCTTTGGAAGTAAGGCTTTCAGGCATGATTAAGAATTAGCTAAGCAGATGAGAGAAGGAACAGCGATCTATTCAGAAGAGAGAAAAATAAGTATAAAAACATGAAGGTGTGACAGAACATGGAATTTGAAAAGCATGTGGTTTTGTACTTTTGAAGCATAATATCTTGGGTATGGCTGTGTCAAGCAGTAGGAGATGAGGCTGGAGGAAAACGTTTGAGCCTGTTTATTCCCCAGAAACTAATGTGGGCTTGTTTCCCAAATAGGGAAGTCAGTAAAGAATTTGAAGCAAGGGAACAATATGTAAGATTTATAAAGATCCAAGTAAGAAGACATGAGGCAGTGAGAATGAGGAAGGAGGAACCAATTTGAGTTATAAACAAAATTAGAATCTGTGTAAATCAATGAGATAAGGGAGGTGGGAGATGAAAGAAGAGAAAGAATCTAAGACGACTTCTCCGTTGCTGGCTTGTGTAACTGGGAGTAGCTGCTGCTGCTGCTAAGTCACTTCAGTCGTGTCCAACTCTGTGTGACCCCATAGACAGCAGCCCACCAGGCTCCCCTGTCCCTGGGATTCTCCAGGCAAGAACACTGGAGTGGGTTGCCATTTCCTTCTCCAATGCATGAAAGTGAAAAGTCAAAGTGAAGTCGCTCAGTTGTGTCCGACTCTTCGAGACCCCATGGACTACAGCTTACCAGGCTCCTCCGCCCATGGGATTTTCCAGGCAAAAGTACTGGAGTGGGGTGCTATTGCCTTCTCCCACTGGGAGTAGAGTGTGGCCTAAAGTTGGTGCTGTGTTGGCCATTAGCCCAGTTAGAAACTACAGGCAGAAGTACAGGTTGAAGTGTAAATGAATGCAGTTGAGTGTGAAGTCGCTCAGACAGTTTGCGTTTAGTTAGGTAAGGGGGTCTTGAGCACAAGAACCAGCACCAGATAGTGTTTGATACAAATGAGAGAGGACCCTTCACGTCAGGTGATTGGTCTTCAACTCTTGGACCTGGTTACTACTGAGGAAAGTAGCGCAAGAAGGTAAAGGAAAGCCTCTTTTCCAACTAGGAAATTTTAAAGGATATACCTTCTAGAGTAACTTACTTGTCTGAGGTGCCTCATTTTTTTAGTGCTTTTTAGTTGAGTTTTTTTTTATACATAAATTGGTGATTCATAGTACAGACAAATCATAGAAATCTTTTAGAAATTAAAATGGAAGTATTCCATTTTTTGAAATTCAGTTACAGTCAAACTGAAGTGTTTGTTCTATAGTGAATAGCTAGTAATAAGTTTGTCTTTATTTCACTTTTATTTTTCTACTTCTTTGTCAAATATCAATTAAGTTACTTTTAATTTTAGATGGAAGAAGAACCATTTAACCCAGACTACGTTGAAGTAGACAGAGTGTTAGAAGTCTCTTTTTGTGAAGATAAAGATACTGGCGAGGTAAATATTTGGTAGAAATTATTTTTGAGTAAGTAAGAAAAATCTAAAACCTTCCAGGTATTAAAACATTACTTTTTTAGAGGTAATGATCTAAAAACGTTAAACAAAGTTTCATAAGTCTTTACCAGTAAAGATTAATATATTTAAATTTTTTCTGGGGATTCTCAGTTTAAACTGTTTCTTACTATTCTTTTTCAAATTAATAAAGTGAAAAAAACTTTCTTTTACAGCCTGTTATTTACTATTTAGTAAAGTGGTGCTCATTACCGTATGAAGATAGTACTTGGGAACTAAAAGAAGATGTAGATCTTGCAAAAATAGAAGAGTTTGAGCAGTTGCAAGCTTCAAGGCCTGACACAAGACATTTGGTAAGAATATGCCTTATCATCATGAAATCTTAGCATTTCCTTAATCAAGAGGTGTAGTGTGATTTTTGAATTTTGAATTTAGTCTGGTGTGCAATTAATACTGCATTTTTAAAATGACTACATAGTAAGTAAAATTACTACTTAGTATTGTATATATGTTAATTTAACTATTCCTCTATTAGTGGATACTCCAGGTTTTTTCTATTCCAAACAGTGCTACATTGAAACATGGAACCCTTTATAAGTGAAATCAAAAGTATTAATATAATTGTTTGGTCAGAACATATGTGCATTTAAAATTTTTGATAAGAAGGGACTTCCCTGGTGGTCCAATGGCTAAGACTCCATGCTTCCAATGAAGGGGGCATTCAGGGGCCTGGGTTCAATCCCTTGTTGGGAAACTAGGATCCCTCATGCTGCAATGACTACAACAACAAAAATGATCCCATGTGCTGCTGCAGCTAAGACCTGGTGCAGCCAGATAAATTTTAAAAATATTTAAAATTTTTTTGATAAATATTTCCTTTTAAATTTCCCTCCAGAAAAGTTTCAAATACTTCTACTTAATCTTGAATTTACTCAGGTCATTTATAAAAATGTCAAAGGTATCAGTTTCAGCTCTAAGCAGTGTTATTAATTCTCTGTCAAAGAAAAATCTTTAATATACCCACCTTTCCCTTGCTTTCTGTAAACCAGTTATTTCTTTATAACTGAATAGCTCTTCTACTTCCATAGTAGCTTTATTTTTAGAAAGACCGTTTGAATAGAATATCACTAAAGATCCACGTAAATTAAGTACACTGGTTTCCTATTGATTCATCCTTGTCTCTCCTTGCTTTAAAAAAAAAAAACTGAATCAGTTATTGATTTTTCTAGTACAAAGACTACAGAATTCTAGAAGGTTATATGGCAAGTTGTGTTATTTTAATAATTACATTTTTTTTTTACTTAAAGCATAGGATTGTTACCATGTAAATCCAGTTTGCAGAACCAACCAAAAGAAATTCACAAAGAGATATACTATGATTTTAATTAAATATTTTGGCCAGTCCTCTTTCAAATGTAATTTGGTCATAGAAATTTCTTCACTAAAGAGGAATTTGGTATATGAAAAGACTAGAAGAGATTACTTTTCAATTAGAATCAGAATTAAGGAAGGCTGTTATGAAAAATGTGGAGATGTAATATAAAAGAAGAAAGTTAATTGTTCCATGGAAGAGACCATATTGTTTTTATAACAGTTTTTTTTCTGGTTGTCATTTTATTTACTGGTCTTCTTAATCTGTCTCCCAATAATACCCATAGCTTATTACCAAGAGGACAGCAGCTCACCTCTATTCCTTTTGTCTTCCAAGTGCCTTTTCTTGAGCCAGGAAAGGAAAGTGTTAATTCAGGGAGGAACAGTCTAAAGGATATTATGAAGAGGAAAAATTTTCTTTTTGGAGTGGGGTCCATATTTCAGTGGTAACCTGATCTTTAGTCTTATTAAGTAAGCTGTTTCTTAGATTAGTGGTTGTCCGTCAGAGGTGCTTATCAGTACCACTTTGGAACTTTTCGAAAATAAGAGGTGCCTAGTTTCTGTATCCTGGCTCCAGAATCAGAATATCTCTGAGTGGACCCCAGGTGTTAAAAGTCTTTCCCACATGGTGGGAAGAGCCACTGCCTTAGATACATTTGTAGTCTTTGGTAATGTAGCCAATAGAATTAATCCCTTCAGTTAAAGTAAAATCAATTTGACAAAAGTGCTAGTTTATCAAAGTCAAGTAATATAGAAGGTAAGTGATTTTTTTCTTTTTGCCAGTCTATTATTATTAAATAAAACAACATATAAACGTGTTTTTGAACAAATGAAATTTGTTCCTAAACTAAGGAAATAGTGATTGGATTACTGAAAGGAAAATTATTAGAGAACATTATTTAATGTGGAAATTGTTTTAAAGTTCATTGGCTACTATTTAAGAAATTTTTTTTTCTTTTTTTTTTTTTTAGTAAACCCTGGATATTTCATATTTGGGTGCTATTGTAAGATAGTACTTTTAAAATTTATTTATAGTTGTTTCTACAATGTAGAATACAATTTTCTGTATACTGATCTTATGCAGTGATGGTAAAATCACTTCTTAGTTTGTGTTTTTTCTAGATTCCACAGGATTTTCTGTATAGTCAAATCATGTCTTCTGGAAATTAATAAAGTTTCACTTCTTCCTTTTTCATCTTAATGACTTTTATTTCTTTTTCTTGCTTGATTACTCCTGTTACAACCTATAGTACAGTGTTGAATAGAAGTGATGAGAGTGGACATCCTTGCCTTTTCTGATTTTAGGGAGAATGTATTCATTTTTTAACCAGGACATATGATAGGTGGTTTTTTCATAGATGCATCTTACTAAGTTGAGGAAATTTCCCTCTATTCAAAATTTAATTAGAGTTTATTTATTAGGAATAAATCCCTTTTTTTACATCGATCTGAGATTATCATAGGTTTTTTTAGCCTGATCAACAATGATTAATTTTCAAATTTAATCCACCTTCCATACCCAGGAAAAACCCCACTTGGTCTTGCTGTATTACCCCTTTTATATGTTATTAGATTCCATTTGCTAAAATTTTGTTACTAATTTTTTATCTAGATATTGGTCTCTAGATTTCTTGTAATTCCTTTGTCTAATTTCAATATCAGAGTTTCACAGAAAGAGTTGAGACTATGCCTTCCTCTTCAGTTTTCTAGAAGAGTTTATGTAAAACTTATTCGGTCCTTAGATGTTTGTAAAATTTCATCATAATGCCATATATGTTACCCTTCTGTGATTATTTTAAAAACAGTGCTTTTACCATGTATGAGATGTATGGAAAATTTAAAAGTCTGAAATACATCATTCATTTGTTTTTCTACAAAGGATCGTCCTCCTCCTAATATTTGGAAAAAAATAGATCAATCCAGGGATTATAAAAATGGCAATCAACTCAGGGAATACCAACTGGAAGGACTCAACTGGCTCTTATTCAATTGGTACAATAGGTATGTAGTATGTATTAATAAAAAAATATTTTATGTGTGTTTTAAAAATGTGTTCCAAAATACATTAAATAAAATTGATACTAATGTTCCTACATTATTACTATCATGGAGTCTTCATTATTGAAAGAAAAATTGTGGTTACCTCTGGAAGATAATGTACATTATAATTTAGAATTTTGACTACAGTTGCTTCCCTTAAATATGTAGCAATCAGAATAGAAGAAAGTTGATATATTGATTCTTAATCAAATTTGAGATAGCTTTCTTAACATCATCAAACATCAACTATGTTATCGAATGTTTTTCAACTTACACTGCTGTCTGCCAGTAATTGAACCTAGTTACTAAGGTGTGAGCAGTTTCATCTAAAAAGTTAAATAAGTCTGTAATGTACATCTTCAAGGAAGCAGATTTTCAGTAATTGCTAAGGAATAGAATACAAAATATAAGAACCTAGTAATGAATTACCCCCACTTATTATTAATTTTCCAAACTGTTTAAAAAACTTTTTGGAATATTATGTCACCTTTTTTTAGTGAGATGGAAAATTAATTGCAAAAGAAGTAAAAAATGGTATCTCGATTGATAAAAAAGTCTGATTATGTATATAAAAGAGCAAATGAAGGTACTATTACTAGTAATGGTAGCAAAATTTTATGACACTTATTCAGAATCATTTTTCTGTGTTTTTACTTGTCACATGATTCTTCTGTTTAACTAAGTAACAGTTAGTCATGAGTCCATGGCAATGGTGCATCCATCAACTCCATCAGATGGAGTTAGGGGGATCTGTTATCCCCCACAGTGCTCTTCCCCTTGTTTATATTTTCTAAGTGTTATCATTTTTCCCAAGAGAATCTTCCTGGTAAAATAGTCAACAAAATTTTAATTGTCTTCTCTTATCAGTACCCTTTCTCAGTTGCTTGTTTTAAACTTATACCATTTTCCTAAAGCACTTTATCAGAACCCTTCCCCCTTCACTCACTATATATGACTGCTTCTTAGAGAAGTCTAGGACCAGTATTTTAATTCATTGAGATTGTTGCCTGCCCTCTCACACCCAGGCCTAAAAATGTATCTTCATCCTTAGCCATTCATGCATCTGTCCTCCTTTCAGAAGTTAAATGGTGCCTCCCCAGAACCAAGATTGATGCTACAACCTCAGCTCTTGACAGGCATCTCATCTAGTCTTCAGAACCTCACTTCAATCACTTATCAGCCTTCTCTGTTGTATCTTCAAACTATCCCATTAAGACTAATGCCGTCCCTTCAGTCTGTGAACAAATTTGGGTTTAACCTATATATAAAAATTTTTAAGGAAAGGATTAATCTTCTCTCAGCTCTGTTTTTCCTTCTAGCTACCTTGATCCCTCTTTGTAACTTCCAAGGTAGAGGTCTAGGAAGCATAGTCATCATGAACTCTTCCTGTTTTCTTATCTCCAATTCTCCTTAAACCTGTCGTTTGGATTTTAATTCTGTATCATCTCTGAAACTCTTAATTTTCTAATCCACAGTGTTTTTTTCAGCCTTAAATTGCTGTCTCTGCTGCATTGGATAGTAGTTCTAGACGTTCTTTAAACTTTTCTCCCATTCTCACTTCCAACAGCTTCCATAGCGTTAACCCTCCCAGCTCTCCAATACCTCTGTTACTATTCCTTTCAATAGTCTTTCCTGGTTCTTCTTCCTCTGCCTACCCTTTCAGTGTTGGTTCTTTTTCTTTCCCAATGTGCTGTCTTCTCATATTACATGTTTGTTCTGCCTAAGCCAAACTTTATACCACCCCCTGTGTCTTCACTTATCAGTAACATCTCTAAGGCGTTAATTCAAGCCCATATTTGCTTGCTTCTTGCTTCCTTAATGTCTATCTCAGTGATATTTTAACACAACAAATTCACAATTAACCTTATTATTTCCTGTTTTGTCCATATCAGACTTATTCTTCCACATTTTACATCTTGGTTGAGAATAATACAACTTACTTAGTCACCCAAATTTAAATCTGACTGTCATCCCACACTCCATATATCTGATTGATCATTAAGTCCAGATCATTCTAACATGTATTTAACTTCAGAATCAGTTTTCTCTTGATCCCTCCTACCTTAGTCCACAGGTCCACTATTCTTTGCTCTATTATTTTGGTACTTTCCTAATTACTGTCCCAACTTCAAGTCACCTCACCTTCTAGTATTCCCGTGGCACCAGAGTCAGCTTCAAGTATAAACCTAATCTCACCAGGTTTCTTTAACAATGTTCACTGACTCTCATTCTCAATAAAATGATGTCCATAACCTTTATGACCCCTGCTTATCTTAGTAATATCCCTTCCTTTACCATTCCCTCAAAACCATATTAAACTACTTCTTGCCTCCCAGTTAATCGTATTCTTGACACTTGTACCCCTTTGTTCTGCCCTCTGGCAAAACCCTGCTCATTACTGACCTCCTCTCTGAAGGCAGTCTTAACTTCTCTCAGCCTTTCTAGATGCAGTTAGATACTTACTCACCTGAGCTTCCATAATGAACTTAACACTGATGATTCTTAATTGGCCATATATCACAATCATCTGTGCAGCTTATTTTAGAAATTTCAGTTGCTTTTATCCTACTTTGCATATTGAATCAGAATGTAAAGGAGAAGGCCATGGGTAATTGTTTCTTAGGCTGTTCCAGTACACAGCCAGAATTGAAAACCAGTTCTTAATTTGTGCTTCTGTGATAGCACGTTGCATGATTATTTATTTATGTCTGCTTTCTAATAGATGCAAGCCCCTGGAAGGCAGAGAACATGTTCTTTATATATATATATATATATGTGTATATATATATATCCCTGAGATAAGAAGGCATTTAATAAATGTTTCCTGAATAAATAACATTTAGTTTGCTTTGTTCTTGCCATTTTGTTCTTTTAAAAACTCAAGTATCTAACAGGTGGTATCTTTATTTTGGAGCTACAAAAAAATCTATAGTTTTCCCTTTGCAATACTATAATAAAATTATAATCTTTAACCAAATCTGCACTTCAGAAACTTTCACGTTTTTATAAATGCAAGTATTTTAACCTGATCTCTCTGCTTTTTTTATATTTATCTTTTAAAACATTGTAGTATACAGAAAACCCAAAATATACATGGGTAATATATTTGTTTATTTCAGACGAAACTGCATTTTAGCAGATGAAATGGGTCTTGGCAAAACCATTCAATCAATTACATTCCTCTACGAAATCCTTCTGACTGGTATAAGAGGACCTTTCCTGATTATTGCTCCACTTTCTACTATTGCAAACTGGGAGAGAGAATTTCGTACGTGGACTGATATTAATGTTGTGGTTTATCATGGGAGCCTGATTAGCAGACAAATGATACAGCAATATGAGATGTACTTCAGGGACTCACAGGTGTGTTATTGGTGATTTTGTTTGTTGTTTGAAAGGTCAGATTTTAAAAAGATAAGCATTACATATTAATTACTTTCAAATTTGTGATAGATTTTAATTGCCTACTTAGATCTTAGTTTGATTTCTTTATTCCTCATATTTATTTTACAATAAATTTTAGTAGCTGAAGAAAGAAATGACCAAAGTAGGCAAGTTCACACTGTAGTTTACTGGAAGGAAGTATGCTGATTTATACAAATGTACAAATTTGATTTTCTACTTTATTTTTTAGCTAGAATAATTGTTTTATTAATTGTTTTAAATACACATTAAATTTATTTTAAAAATAATAACTGTCTCTTTGATCATCTTCCGGTTTTTTCCCTCCATTTAAAAAATTTACTTCTTCACTGACCACCATGGGTCTGAATGCCCATTGGGTGAAACTGTAGGTTGTCTTGTGTGTTCATTGAGTTTTGATGTTAGACATTTTGGGTTGTTTTGTATACTGGTACACACATACCTCTGTGTCTTTCTTCCTTTGCTTTGATGGTTTTCTTCTCCATATTCTAGAGGAATATTTTCCATTTTACTTTGACCACTTTTCTTTAGGAAGGGATACCTCTTTTTCTGCTAAATATACAGATCATAAAATTGAGATGACATTATATGAAAGAATTTCCTAGCAGAAGGTTAAGTTTAGAAAACATGGAATGCCAAGTTGCAGTTTTTAGTAGTAGTTTGACTCTTCCTAGGTGAAACTTTTACTAAGAAATAAGAAACAAAGTTAACTAAAACACATTTCACACAAAATTGTGTTGTTTCATTAGAAAAGATTATGGCACTCTGCCTCAATAAGTACCTTAATATTTTATTTTCTTTTACTGATTCTTAACATTTTATAAGGATCATTATAACATACGGTCAGGTCATGAGATATGGTATAGGTTAAGGTAAGATAAAGTGCATAGCCTTTTACTTTTGCCTACCAATTATAACTGATTTTCTATTTAGTTAAGGCTGAATATCAGTAAAATTAACTTTCTTCTACTTTAATGTTTGAAACAATTAGATTTCTGTGAAATTAGGCATGTCTGTAATCAGTTCTACTGAAAATTATCAACTTTGCATTTTTGGAGCCTATGACAACTTAAGTTGTTCGATTTCCTTCCGTAGTGTTTTATTATTCTTAATTAGACATTTGTAGAATTTTAGAGCTGTATAATATCATTAAAACCATTTACTCTAGCTTTTTTAAGGTATTTTTAAAATATTAGAAGTTTAAGATTTAATATGTATTTCATGAGTTTGGTATAAATGTGATAGCCAGAAAGCTGAAAGATTCCTGATGTGTTATAAACTGAATAGTATGTAATAAATTATATTTTATGGTAAATGTTATACATTCTAGAATATTGTGTGAAGGGTTTAAAATTTCAAGAGTTAAGGATGTCTCATGTAACGAGATAAATAGATCTATACTTTAAATATAGAAATAACTTTCAGATTAAACTCTTTCAAATATATATATTTTTTAATTAAATGAACATTTAACTTCTGCTTTTTTCCAAATTATTAAATAATTTGAAATCACAGAAATGGCAAAATTATGCTGTAATTTTCTGAATTGCACTGGAAAAAGTAATAGATAATAACACTAATATCTACAGACATTTATTGAGTATTTCCCATGTGCCATGTATTATGCTAAACAGTTTGCATGTAGTATTTCATGTAATCTTTGTAATAGCTACCCTGTAAATAGGTGATATCTTCCTCATTTACAAATGAGGAAGCTGAAGTAAAAAGAAGTGATACTGTTTCTCCTAAAATCACAGAGCAAAACTGGTATTAATAAACCCAAGTCAGACTCAAGAACCTTTGTTTTTAAACAGTACAATACCCCTGAAACTGAATGCATCATATCCCGGGTTTTTAGAGCTGTGTAGACTTATATTTTGTACCTATTCTAATATTCTACTGGAGTTATTGTTCAGCTTAATGGCCAGTGTATGCAATCAATATGAATTGTTCTAAAATTACTGTAATTTAAGTTGATAGGAATTTAAAAATCTAAATCAGATCACATGATTTTCTTAGCCCTTCATTTCTCCTAATAGTTTATAGTTTTCAATGCCATTTAAACAATTGTCTTCACTTGGAATCTAGAACTTTATTCTGTTCCTATATCACTTTCCTTTTGAAACCCCCTTTAAGTGATTCCTTCTTGTCTTATCTAAACTTGGGGGTGACCCAGGGCTCAGTCTTCTACTTTTTATATCCGTACTCATTCCATCAGAGATTTTATTCGGTCACACAACTTAATTACCATCTGTACTGCTGGAAACTCCCAAATCTATATCAACAATTCTAACCTCTTTCCTAAATTCGAGTCATATGCAAATGCCTACTCAGTTACTCCACTTGAATATCTAATAGACATCTCAAACATAACATGTCCAAAACTGAAATCCTACATTTCCTCGTGGTAGTAAATGGCAACCCCAGCTTCTAGTTGTTTGATCCCAAAAGTTTAGTGAAAACTTGAATCCTCTCTTAAACTCACTCCATTCCTATCCGTTAGTAAATCCTGTTGGTTCCACCTTCAAATTAAATCCAGAACTGGCCTCCATTGATGATGGAGGCCTCCAAATCTCATGGCCTCCATTGATGATCTCTTGTTTGAATTACTACAACAGCCTCTTAACTGGTTTCTATGATCCTGTCCTTGGCCTTTTTCAGACTATTTTTTACCAGAACAGCCAAGGAATTCTTTTAAAATATGTCAAATCATGATACTTCTTGTCTCAAAACCCTCTAATAGCTTCTTGCTCAAAGTAAAAGCCAAGAGTCCTCACCACAGCTTTCAAGACCCTATACAGCCTCATGCCCTCCATTCATTGGATTTTAGTCTCACTGGATTTCTTGCTAATATTTGAATACTGCCAAAGATATTCCCATGTTATGGCATTCACATTCTCTATTTCTACCAAGAATGCTTCCTGGTCCAGATCTCTAGATATCAACATGCCTTCCTCCCTGATCTTCAGGACTTGGCTCAAATGTCACTTCTTAGTGATGGCCTCCCAGCCATTGTAAATAGAGTTGGAATGGTCACCTCCAAGCCCATACTTCCCATACACATCCCTGTGTTATTTGAGTCTGTGACCTTTATTACTTTCTAACATAATTTCTTTGATTTTGTTTTTTAATCTTGGGGTTTCTTTTTTCCTTAATGGCTATGTTCTATATTTGAGTAATTGGAATGTAAGTTCCAATTGGATAATTAGTTTTGTCTGTCTTGTTTACTGCTCTATCTCGTGCAGCTAGAACAGAGTCTGGCACATAAACACCCAATAAATACTTGCTAACTAAATGACATGAGTGGCCAGTTTTTATATTTACTACTTATTTGCCATTATATGTGTGGAGTCATAGATATAAATAATAAACATAAACACTGAAATTTATTTGGCTAGATTTTATAATAAGCATTTCTTTTTTGACTTAACATTGTTAATAAGATTCTTAAAAATTATCAAATGTCTTATCAAGGAATACTTTTTTGGATATAATTAATTGTATCATTGTTTTGGCAAAATTTTTGACAACATTCTTGAAAACTACAATCTAATAGTTTTAATGCTAAGGTTCCTCATTTTAAGGGAGTATCTCTGCATATATAAAAATTTCTATGGAAAATAGTTTTATAGCAAATGTCATTAAGTGATTTGTATGCTGCTTGATAGGAATTAAAAATTATGATCAAGACATTCTAGCAAATTATTACATTTGGTAATAAATTTCTAGGGGCGTATTATTCGAGGAGCTTACAGATTCCAAGCCATCATCACCACTTTTGAAATGATTCTTGGAGGCTGTGGAGAGCTTAATGCAATTGAATGGCGATGTGTAATTATTGATGAAGCACATAGGTTAAAAAATAAAAACTGTAAACTTCTAGAAGGTCTGAAACTCATGAATCTGGTAAGTGACTTAATGTCATTTTAATGACTTCCATTTCTTAGCTACATAGTCAAAAGAGCTAGTGCCAAAAACTTATTTCTTTATTTTTTTAATTTTAAAATACAGATTTCTAATTTCTATCTGATAATTAAGATTATTTTGCTTTAATTAGTAAGGGGAAAAAATCTCATCTGTTTTCTAAGACTTAAATTTTTTAGCACTTTTCTCTTAAAAGCTTTAGTAATTTTGTAATTTAAAAAGAGAGGAAAACCTTTGAAGAGTGTCCTATTGAAAAGAAAAATATAAGTTTTAAGGCTAAATTCCTCAATAAAAAGCCCTTTCACCAAAGTTAAAATATTATTCAGATCATTTTATCATAGAGGAATAAAGTATCTGCATGTATTTATTATAGTTAATGGGATTTTTGAAAGTCATCTTATTAATGTGTTTGCTTTCAAATCAAAGTATTTTGTGTTTTTTAACATTTCGATTTAATTAGCATCACATAATTAGTACGTGAGCACTTGAACAAATGACTCAAGTACATTTGCACAGAACTACATAAAGTAAAAGAACTGCATAAAGTACAGAACTACATCAAGTAAAACAGTAAAGTGCTCCTTCATAGTCTTCATCCATGCCCACTCGTACTTTCCACTCCTTACTCCAGTATTTACAGATTGGTATATATCAGTCTAGACTATTTACTAACATCAAATACTTACGTAGACATGCAGATACATATAGAAATATTTTGCTTAAGAATTTAGAGGTATTTTCAAATCAGATTTTAAATACTTTATACTAGTATCACTAAAATATTTTTATTTCCTTTTGTTACTATTACGTTTAATTTGTAATGCATTTCTAGCTCAGAAATATTCCAGTCAGCCTTTCACATTGTTGGATTGTTACTTTAATGATGTAAGAACTTGTTCTTTTGTAAGAAGTCAAGTGATGATCTGCTAAATTGTAAAGAATGAGCACTGTTTTGTATACTAATTACCATACCAAGAATGGCTAAGTACCCGTCAAGAATTTGTCTGTTTCCTTGAATAAAAACCTAAAAATAAACTTTTAATTATTTACTATTTTTCTTTTAAAACCAATAGGTAAAAATTAATAGCAGACAAAGTAAGCTATTATGAGAATAATGCAGAGTCAATTAATGAAGATGAGTGGGTAGAGATATATTTTGAGTTGATTCTTGAATTATGGTCAGAAAAATGTTTGCTTTTCAAAAACATGGAAACATTTGATAATCTATATCAACTTTCATATCATCTTAGCACAATGCTGATTGAGATGGACTTGATAGTATATGATATTGGCATGATGTTCTTTCTTTATATAGGAACACAAGGTGCTTTTGACTGGCACACCTCTCCAAAATACAGTTGAAGAACTATTCAGTCTTCTTCACTTTCTGGAGCCCCTAAGGTTTCCTTCTGAATCAACGTTTATGCAAGAATTTGGGGATCTGAAAACAGAGGAACAGGTATCCTATTAGTCTTTGTAAATAGGTACATCAAATCTCTTCTCATTGTAATTATGCATGTGTATGCTACCTATATTGTCCATCATTTTTTATGCAGGTGCAGAAACTTCAGGCTATCTTGAAACCAATGATGTTGAGACGATTGAAAGAAGATGTGGAAAAGAAGTTGGCACCTAAGGAAGAAACCATCATTGAAGTAGAACTTACTAACATTCAGAAAAAATACTACCGGGCTATTCTGGAGAAGAACTTTTCGTTTTTATCCAAAGGAGCAGGGCAGACTAATGTACCCAACTTAGTCAATACCATGATGGAGCTCAGGAAGTGCTGTAATCACCCGTATCTTATCAAAGGTAGTCGAAAAGGATTGCAAAGAAATCCTTTGCTTTCAACAGATACTCATGAAAAAATAACAAATGCTCAATAAAAGTAACACAGATGTAGTAGCTGCTACAAGGAAAGGCACTGACCCTGTGACTGTCCACCCTGGTGTTCTGTGGGATTACAGTTGTTCCAGAGTCGGGGGCAGTGTGAGCTACTTCGTAACAGTGTCCCATGTTAGCATTACCAGATTACAAAAGCAGGAGACGTGATCAGTCTAACGTGGAGTGCAGTTCCTCCACCAGCTTAATCCTCCTTATGGACAAAGACAGTAAAGCCCATGTTTGAATCTCTGAATTTACATTTTTTTTCCTGGTTTCTTTTCAGTCTGGATACACTAGTTATTGTCTCTAAATTTGTGTGCTCTGATAACAAGGTCTTGTTAGCTCCTCTATTAATGATCTGTCTGTACAGTTGAGTATTTTTACTTCCTGGGAGTATATATAAAGAGTATATATATATAGATAGATAGATATTATATATATATAAAGATATATATATATAGATATATATATATAAAGATATATATTTATATATATATATATATAAAGAGTAGTATACTCTTTATGCAAGACAAGCTATTTCTTAGGCCAGTATCTAACTTGCTTGCAGTTCTGGTACTCTTATAGCTAGACAGGTTGGAGGGAAGGAGAGCACCCTTAATGCTAATCTAGACTATAGGAGAAGTGTGGTCAAACTTGACTTCCCTTTTAATTTTTCCTGTTTGCTTGTTTTGATGGCAAGCAGGATGCCTATAGACACATCTAGGTTATGGTCACCTTGCAGTGGTAATGACTGTTGTATTGGTTTTTAAATACTAGAAATTTATTTAAAAGTTTGTGTTTACTCACTTAGGATAGAACTGTGTTTTCACTAATTCTTATCCTAAGAACATCCATTCAACATTTAACAAACATAAATTTATGTAAGACATTATGCCAGTTATCTTGGGAGATTAAAAAAATGCTTAAGACACTGTCTTTATCCTCAGTGGAATTATAGGCTGGTGTTCTAGTACCTACATTAGAAAAATTTAATGTGTTAAAGAAGCACAGAAGATCACTAATTTAAAAAGAAAGTAGTTGAGAGTATCTGCATTTGTGTGTTGATGCTATTTTCTTATATTTTTTTGACAGGTGCTGAGGAGAAAATACTTGGAGAATTTAGAGATACATATAATCCAGCTGCTTCTGATTTTCATCTTCAAGCAATGATCCAGTCTGCTGGTAAATTGGTCCTTATTGATAAATTGCTTCCCAAAATGAAAGCAGGAGGTCATAAAGTGCTCATCTTCTCTCAAATGGTACGCTGCCTTGATATCCTGGAGGACTATCTTATACATAAAAGGTAAGGCATGTAATTGACCATGAATTATACTATAAAGTATGCTAAGTGTATGGTATTAAAGTTTCTGCAGAATGGTTTACTGTAACCCAACTTTACTCAAGTCTTCCTTTTTACGTAGATTAGAATCCATTTAAATCTGTACATAAAGATTGTTTAAGATTATATATCAGGTTTTCCTAACCTACATATTTTGCAATAGTAGACAGGGCTAATGAGACTAAGAAAATTTTGCACATTGACAGATATTTGCTAACCTATTGATGGGTGTATTAGGTTACATTTTATTTGATGTGTTTATTAACCTTGTAGTAGCGACATTTTAAATGGATTTAATAACCGTCTTCAAAATTAAAGAAAATGATTCAAGATCCTTTTTCAGATCTTTTTCAGTGTTAAAATTAGAACCTGAACTTGCTGGACTTTGACTTATTGTACACTGTATAATATTTGCTCTTGCTTTCACCTTTTCTCATGTGTTTAATGTGGTTTTTTTGTTTTGGTTTGGTTTTTTGATGTATAGTAAGATAATCTCTGCAATAATATCTAATCAGTATTTAGATAAGTAAGATATTTATCAGAGTATTTGTGGGCCAACTAGAAATCAACACATTAATATCAAAGAGAATCTGAAGATTCAGCTGTAATTTTAGTTTATGATATTTTGACCCTTATTAATAAGTAAAGATCAGTCTATGCTAGTTTATATTTTCAGATATTTTATAGTACATTTTTATTTTTCATTTTGTTTTCAGTTCCGCTTTTAGTGTCAGTGTTCTCTCATTTAGTCTTATTCCAAAATTTGTATGCTCTGTTTTATACCAAGTAGAAGGAGGATTAAATTGCAATAGTCTTAAAATAGCCATTCTTGCATTTTCTTGATGTCTTTACACAAAGAACTTTATAAGATAAAGATAAATTTGACTTAAGATGAATTTCATGGAAAACCTCAGATTTCTTTGATCCAGAACTAACAGTATTAGGAGTCACACTCCCCCATTCACAGGCCCCAGAGATAACAGTGCAACTGCTGATAAGACTTAATTATAGGTGGAAAGAAGTGTCTTAAACCAGAAAAGGTGTGGCAAGAGTCATGTGTATTCCTCTTCTAGTTCCAAAGTCTTTATGTATTTTATATTTATTGATGTCTAGCAATTTCTCAGTTTTATGTTAAATGAGGAAGGATAAAAGAAGTTAAAATTTAATTATTTGGCAGTGATGACTTTGAAGAATTAGCATTGTAGTTTGCTGTTAATAAATTACAGTTTACAAGCAAGTATATCAATTGAGAGAGTAACATGATTAAGGTACAGAAAAATCTTGTATCAAGTTTTATTTAAACCTTTGCTTCTTGACCCCCACCAAAAAAAAATCACTTGTTATAGTGAGATTGGTGCATGCATGCTGAGTCACTTCAGTCCTGCCAACTCTACGACCCTATGGACTGTAGCCCACCAGGGTCCTCTGTCCATGGGATCCTCCAGGCAAGAATACTGAAGTGGGTTGCCATGCCCTCCTCCAGGGGATCTTCCTGACCCAGGGATCAAATCCACGTCTCGTTGGCAGGCAGGTTCTTTACCTCTAGCACCACCTGGGAAGCCCAGTTAGTAAAGTATATTAATTGTAAAGCTTTTTATCTGTACATCCAGTAATGCAGAGATTTTGTAACTTTATATTATTTTGTGTTTCCTGTTTAGCACAAACACTGAGAATTATAAAACCATAGAAACTAGTTGGGGTAATATCACTTCTTAATTTTGTAGTAAACATTAATGTTGCAGCAAAACTGATAGCTATGTGTCTGTCAATTTGATAGAATGCTTTTATTTTCATTATATCCATCTATCTAAATTTATTGCATTTCACTTGATAGATATTTATATGAGCGAATTGATGGAAGAGTCAGAGGGAATCTTCGACAAGCTGCTATAGATCGATTTAGTAAACCTGATTCGGATCGATTTGTCTTT
Organism: Bos grunniens; assembly: GCF_055505025.1. NCBI lineage: Eukaryota > Metazoa > Chordata > Mammalia > Artiodactyla > Bovidae > Bos > Bos grunniens. The sequence goes on from NC_141182.1 coordinate 21,856,097, forward strand.
CTTCTGTGTACCCGAGCTGGTGGATTGGGCATCAACTTAACTGCAGCTGATACATGTATAATTTTTGATTCTGATTGGAATCCTCAAAATGACCTTCAGGTAAACAAATTCCCTGGCTAAGAGAATTTTTTAAAATTTCCATAGTTATCTTTGATAACCTGTTTTATTTTTATTTGAACAATTAACATGTATGTTTCCCTAAGAAATATCAGTGCCAAATAAAATAGATGAAATTATTTTATTTTAATTTAATGACAATAAAATATAATAAAATATACTTATTTAGATTACATATCTTCTAAAAATGGCTTACCTACTTGAGTATAATATTTAATTGTTTAAAATATATCATATATATTTGTGAAATGCATAGAATAAGTTTAAGAATAGCTTATTTTACTTCTTTAAAAATAAGTGCTTACTTCTGATTTCATCTTTTTAATCATTGCATAATGTAGTATGCATAGAATTGAGACATAATTGAATTTGCTTTTTATGAAATACTAGAGAAAATTAATGTATACATTTAAATTAAGACTACTTGAACTTCATAGAAGTATGGGAATATTAATTAGTGGTTACAATGAGTCAGAGTTTACAGAAAATGTGTTTCTAGGAAGGATACTACATGAGAACAAAGTATTGGAGAAATGCTTCTTTTATTGTTCATAGTAGTCTCAGTAGTACTGTAATTGATATTATTCTTGAGAATATACCTGAATATACCTGACTTAATAAGCAATAATGTTTTAACCTTTCATTTGTATAATCTAGTTCAAAATTTATCAGATTTTAAGTTCAGTAGGAATTTGAGATAATATATGAAGCTCTTACGTAATCTCTGCTGTCTTTACTTTCAAAATGTCTACATATTAGATAATTTGTTCTTTGCATGTTTAAGTAAAATTTAGGCCTCCAAAGTTATTCACCTTAAGGTTTTAGCCCTCTCAGAATTACCCAGCTTAACTAAAATATATTGAAAGAATTGTTGATAATGTAGCAGGGAGAAAAAAAAACTAGAAATTTAGAGTTAAAATTTATGTTTAAAGCCAGCGGCTAAAAAAGTTTGTTCATAGAATTTATGTTCCTGTCTAGAATTATATTGATGACACGCTCTTTAAGAAATAGTATTACTTCATGGATTTATGTTCTCCAGCATAGTTTAAATTTTAACTCATTGCTGATTGTGGTATTTCTTCATGGATTCACATTCTCTGAAATATACATTTAAATTTTAATTTATTGCTGATTTTGGAATCATTTCTCATTTTAGTAAGCTCTGCCTTCATTTCCAGAGACAGGTTATATGCAGTTCAGTAGCAGGAGTTTCTAAAATATTCTTATACGTATTTTTATATTCCTTCAAGATAGCTTAATGTGTAATGCCTTTTGTGCTATTTTATAAAATAAATTGAATCTATAACGTTTCATTTTTTACAGGCCCAAGCTCGTTGCCATAGAATTGGTCAGAATAAAGCAGTTAAAGTCTACCGACTGGTGACTCGTAACTCATATGAAAGAGAGATGTTTGACCGAGCCAGTCTGAAGCTGGGTCTAGATAAGGCTGTGTTACAGAGCATGAGTGGAAGAGAAAGTAATGTTGGTGGTGTATGTATATTTTTTCTTTACTTGGAGTTTTCCTGTTTTTGTTTACATTTAATTTAAACCCCAGATAGCATATTATTTAATTTTGACCCATATTGAACACTAAGTAGATATTTTTATGTAAGGAGGAATTTCAGAATAGAGCTGTATGTATTAGATAACACTTTTGGAACCTGTTCTGTCTATATAGCTCCAATATTTGTGAATCCTAAGAGTAGGATTCACTACTCTGAAAAGAAGAAATTCTTCTTTTTCAAGATGTTTGTATTATGACACGTCAAAATAGAATTCCTTGTTTTTCCACATTTTTTCTATGAAAAAGTTTTCAAACTGGTCTCTTTAGGGCTAAACTACTACCATTGGCTTTGTCTTGTTATAAATGATGTTTTTGGCATTGTTCCCCTCAAAATCTTTTTTGTACCTTGTGATTATAACAACTACTGGATTCTAGTACTAAAAAGAACCTTGAAAGATTACCTGCCCCAGAGGCTTTGTTTTAACTGAAGTTATCATGGGCAAATGGCAGATCTTAGTTTAAAGACAGTGGAGTCAACAACTTCAATATGTTCTTCAGAGAATTCTCTTGGTACTCCCCAAGCCCAAAATGCAACTTAAACATGACTTCTGTGGTTTTTAATGTTCTTTAGGGATACTTTCTCATTTTATGAACTTTACAGAATTATTACCAAAATTTTTACTCTTTAGATTCAACAGCTTTCCAAAAAGGAAATAGAAGATCTGCTTCGAAGAGGTGCTTATGGTGCCATTATGGAAGAAGAAGATGAAGGCTCTAAATTCTGTGAAGAAGATATTGATCAGATTTTACTACGTCGTACAAAAACCATTACAATTGAATCAGAAGGACGTGGGTCAACATTTGCCAAGGTAACAGTGAGTGATATTTTATAACTATACTTGTAGTGTTCTCTCCTAAAAAAATTTTAACGGTCTTTTACTTTACTATTATTTGAGGAGCACCTACTTAATATTTAAATAAACAGAATTACTCAAAAGAAGTAGGTAATATATTCTTTTCCTTCGTTTTTATCTGCTCTCTCATATCAAATTTCACGTGTATTCTTATGCTAGTGAAATGGATGGAGTAGGGGTTCATAACTAGAAATGGTTCTAAGTATTAATTAGAGTAGAAGTTAAATTAAGAAATGAAAGAACATACATGTGAAAATTAGAGAAAAATATAAGTAACATAGTGTAGGAGGTTAAATCATTTTACATTAACTTATAATAATTTAGAGTACTTAAAGGAGAGAAAGGATTTCTAATTTGATTTTAAGTGTTTAAATGAAGTTTAGGGAGAATAAGATGAAGTTTGTGTATTGAAAATAAATATTATTTTAACATTCCTATTTGGGGAAAACATTTTTAAAATGTACTAGCTGCCTTTACACCCACCCTCTTCCCTTCTTCCCTCCCCCGCCTCCCTGCTGGTAAACGTATATCTTGTGTTCTTCTAAAGAGTTTTTTATTGCAGTATTCTGTCCCACCTATAGTGATTCATACAGATTTCTCCTTCACACTTTATTTCCTTTCTGCATTTTCTTCCTTTGTCCCCTCTCCACTTCCAACCCAGAAGTCTTTGTACATCTTTATGGAGATTAGTGTAGTATGGCAGGTAGTCCAGGTGCTACATCAAAAATAATGGTATCAGTCTTCATATGAAAATTTTCCTCTTGCATTCAGGAAGCAAACTAATGTAATCGTGTTGTCAGGTACTTTACTAAGTGGTGGGAATACTAAAATGAAAGGATTCTAGTCACTGTAAAAGAGTAAAAGAGAAAGTATTAATTCTGCATAAAAAGGGAGAACAACAAATCAAGAAAGTCTTTGCAGAGGAAATACATTTAAGCTGACTCTGGAAGGAAGTTTGAATTTAGTTGTGTTACAAAAAGAGAAAGCCACAGAAATGAACTATATGTTGCTAAACTACAAGGAAGATTTCAAGAACTGTGGTGCAGGTGTGTATGGATGTGCAGAGTAAATTAAAATGGAGATGAAATGAAGGTTAGGGAGATTGGACCTAAATTGTGAAAAGCTCAAAAAAATTCCATTTTGAGGAATTTGAACTTGATCGTGAGGCAGTTGAAAAGCTTTTAAATCCCTTCAAGCAGAAAATGGACATAATGGTGTCTGGTTTAGAAATTTAACTCTAGCAGCAGTGTAGAGAATGAGATTGAATTGTGAAAGACTGAAAGTATAGAGACCAGGTAAGAGACTTCTGTAAGCTGTGTCGATGGGCTGACCAGAGCAGTGGAGACCCATTTGAATCAACAGGAATTGATGAGCAGTTAGAAATTTGTGGAAGGAGGTGTCAAAAATAACTTTAATGTAAATTTCTAGCCCTATTTCTGGTGTCATTAAAGTAAAATAGAGAATGCAGAAGAGGAAGTTTATATGGAGAAGATAAAATATTGGAGCTGCTATATTTGTGACATTTATAGGGCATCCAAGCAGAGATATCCAAGAGAGTTGCCTAAGTTACAGATACAGATTTGGGAGTCAATAGAGAACAAAGCAGAAGAAAAGTAGTGTTGTGGAAACAAGAAATACTGTAGAAGTATAAGGTTAAGAAGTAAAACTAGTCATGATTGGTTAGATATACCCTGGGTCTAGCTTCTTTCCTGGGAATCTTGTTTCCTTTGGATTCCTTACTCAAGTTGTCAACGTACTATGTACACACTAGGTATTTTCCCCCTCTTGCCTGAAATTATCTGAAGTTTAGTTAATTTAACCAAAAGGTATTAGTCATAGAAATGACCTTTGTTAGTTAAACTAAGCATAGGGATATTCTCCTTAATTATTTTTTAATTAATGAAGGCATATCTTCATTTAGAGTGTTAATTCTAATAATCATGAAAAGTCAGAACAGCAAAGACTTGAATTCTGGCTCAGAAGCTTAGTGACCCTGGGCAGTTAACATGGATGAGTTTTTCTTGTCCTGAAAGGAGAACATAATAATCATGCTTGACCTTTTCCTTCCATACTATAAAGTGCTCTGTGAGTTTTATTTTCCTCAGGTGTCTAATCATAACCAGCTGTACTCTAAGAATGTGAAATACTTAAGCACTTAAGTGTCTATTTTAAACCTTCAGACCAGATAGTAATTGTTGCATTTGAAAAAAGAGCTTACTGAAGAGGTAACACACTACAGTAGCTGAAGAGGTACCTCATACGCCTGCACTTATAATTTTTCATTTCTGTAATTGTGTGGAAATGCCACTGTCTGATGGCATTGGGCATAGTAGGATGTGGCACTACTATGTAGTGGCACCCAAGGCATTAAGTTGGTACTATTTTTGGCTTTTCCCTAGAACTTCCAGAACTTCAGTTCCTCAGTTGTTTTCAGTGGTTTTGGTAACTAATTCCAGTACATGTTTCTTTGCATTTCCAAATAGTTTTTGATAAGAAGCTCCATATATGGAACAGGTTTCCTTGGTGGCTCAGACAGTAAAGAATCTGCTTGCAATGCAGGAGACGTGGGTTCGATCCCTGGTTTGGGAAGATCCCCTGGAGAAGGGAATGGCTACCCACTCTAGTATTCTTGCCTGGATAATCCCATGAAGAGAGGAGACTGGGGGGCTACAGTCCATGGTGTCACAAAGAGTTGGACACAACTGAGCGACTGACACTTTGATTTTCTTCACTACATATATGGAGCAGGGTGCATAATAAGACTAACTAGATTTAGTTAAATATAGTAAACACTTTTGGGGGATATGGGGGGCTGGGATCTTAGTTCCTCAACCAGGGATTGAACCCACATCTTCAGCAATGAAAGTGCAGTGTCCTAACCAGAGGACTGCCTGGGAATTTCCAACACTAATTCCTTGATACCATCCATCAGTTTTTCAGTGTTAAAACTTTCAGTTATCTATTACCTATGTGTAATTTTCTGCATTTTAAAGTTCCATTGAAATGCAAATGAAGATTTTTATCATTTGATTATACCTCAGATAATTAGCCATTATCCTACAGTCATTCACTAATTATATTCTCCTTTGAAAATCGTTTTATGTGACTATATTCCATTTATTTTCATAGAAGTTTTGTTGTTCAGTTGCTAAGTTATGTCCCATTCTTTGCAACCCCATGGACTGCAGGCTGCCAGGATTTCCTGTCCTTTACTATCTCCCAGAGTTTGCTCAAACTCAAGTGCGTTGATTTTGTGATGCATCCAAACATCTCATTCTCTGATGCCCCTTTCTCCTCTGGCACTCAGTCTTTCCCAGCATCAGGGTCTTTTCCAATGAGTCAGCTCTTTCCTTCAGGTGGCCAAAGTATTGGAGCTTCATCTTCAGCATCAGTCCTTCCAAGTGAATATTCAGGGTTGATTTCTTTTAAGATTAACTGGTTTGCTCTCCTTGCTTTCCAAGGGATTCTCAAGAATCTTCTCCAGCACCACAGTGCATCAAAAGCATCAGTTCTTCGGCGTTCAGCCTTCTTTATGATCCAACTCTCACATCTGTACATGACTACTGGAAAAACCGTAGCTTTGACTATCTAGACCTTTTTCGGCAAAATGATGTCTCTGCTTTTTAATACACTGTCTAGGTTTGTCATAGCTTTTCTTTCAAGGAGCAAGTGTCTTTTAATTTTGCGGCCACAGTCATCATCCACAGTGATTTTGGAGGATGAAAATAAAATCTGCCACTGTTTAGGCTCTTTTCTTAAAGTATTATATATCTTAACCACATATTTCATTTTTATAAAGCACTGTGATGACTTTTCTCTGAAGCAGCATATCTATTTTTAGGAACTTAAGTTGCAGATAATCACAGTTAGTGAATCACAGTGTCAAACTATAATGTCTAAAGTTTGATTTATTTAAAAGATTTTATATAATTTCTATAATATTTAAGAAAATAAATCATTTTTATTTTCTTTTATTCCTCTGTAGTTTCTTAATTTTTGCAGTGCTTATGCAGTATTTTTGTTGTTAGGAAAAGAGTTTTTAAAATAAAAACAGGCAGTGACTCATTTTTCTTTATTTCTCATCTTCTGTATTGCATTTTTAAGGAGACATATCTACTTAAAAATGGGATGGAAATAAAGGAGGAGAAATACCAGAAAATTAACTGTATAGGGCAAAATGTTTAAAATTCTTGTAACCTAATTTCTTTATATTCATGTATTTTTAAAAATCAATTCTGTATCATGTGGTTTTTTTGACCAAAAAGATTTGATACCAGCTTACCCAAAGTTAAATAATTCTTTTGACTTTGCTCGTAAAACTCCAGCCTCTGTTGGTATTAAGCTTTTTGCCATAAGCAGATGCTGTGCTGTGTTTCAGATCATTGCAGTTTGGAACATCCTTTGAGTGTACATGGTGTGTATATGCTGAATTCAAATTCTGTCCACAGTAAATATGAGGAGATAAGATTTTAGATATACTTTAATAGATTTTTCCTCTAAGCTTCAAAGGATTTTGAAAAATTACCATTATGTATTTCAGGCAAGTTTTGTGGCATCTGGAAACCGAACAGATATTTCATTAGATGATCCCAACTTCTGGCAAAAATGGGCGAAAAAGGCAGAAATAGATATAGATGCCATCAGTGGTAGAGTAAGTATTTCCGTCCCTTAAAAAAAAAGTTACCTTTTGGAATACTTTATTATTATAATATTTTAAAGTGTTCAACTATGTACTTACTGAAATTTATCTGCATAAATAAATTGATACAAGGCAGTTAAATGATAACATATTTTACTAGGCACTGCTTCAATTTAATTCTTCAGGTACCTGACATGTTAGGTTGTAATACAGGGAGAGTTAAATTTTGGAGGTCATTTATGTCTTAAAATTATAATGCGTTTTTAAGTTTTCTAATTGTCTTAAAATAATGGATTACTTTTATTTCACTCTTTAGCCTTCATTTTGCTTTTTTGGTGTTAGATCTCATTAATCATGATCTAGTCAACTATAAAAGGAGAAAAAAGAAATCAAGAAAGTGGCATTTTCAAATTCTGACAACTAAAAAAATTTAAAATCCGGTTCTGCTTATGTACATGAATCTATTATGCTTAATAAGTATTATGAAATTTAAAGAAAAAAGAAAGTGGCTTTTTAAACTTAAAACCCTTTGGAGTTAAGAAAGGGCCAAAAGCTAACACAGAATTCATGGAACTGATAATATAACTTCACTTCGAAAGACACCTGTCTAATAATTTATAGGAATCAATGTTTGTAAGTCTTACCTACTGTCAAAATAACTGCTAAATGGTTTAAAGAAATTTATATTAAGCATTGATACATGGGATCCCTTTTAATAGATAGCCTTTTAAAATGTAAAACTTTATGATGAAGAATAATGCGACTGCCAAATAATCATTACTGTTTATATGTTTTGGAAATATGTATAATTCTGTGTGAAACATTATAAATAAGTAAATTAGAAAAGAGATGTTTATTAAAATATTACTGTTTGCATATTGGCATGTTTATATGCCTAAAAAGTCAATGGCATCTGCAAACCACTATAAAATTAATGAATCAGTGAATTAACAGGATAGAGGATAAATATGACATTTAGCCTTCTTAATTATCAGTACTACCAGAAGTAGAAAAATTATGGAAGAGGAAATCTACTTCATAGTAGAAAAACTATTTAGAACACTTAGGGGTATACCTACTGGTCATGTATGATTTTAATAAAGTGAATTACCAAACTTAATTGTAAGATTTGTCAATTAGAAAAACTATACATTTTAAACTTGAGTTTAAACATAGAAATGCAATCCCAATCAAAAATGTTAACAATTTGTTCATATAACCAAACAAAATCTAAAAATTCCTCTGAAATAATAAATATTCAAGAATATTAAATCAGCTCTTAGGAATCTGACTCGGCAATAATCACATGTTTAATGATAATGTGGTACAGTGATGTACATCACTGCATTGTTCATTTTAGAAAAAAATTAGAAACTAATCAGTACTTTTATATTATCTAATGCACTAACTAAAAATCATCATGTAAATCCCTAAATACTCACTTAGAGCTCTGAAACAGGATGTGTTAGTCACTAAGTCATGTCCGACTCTTTCCACCAGGCCCCTCTGTCCGTGGGATTTCCCCGGCAAGAGTACTGGAGTGGGTGGCCATTTCAGCCTCCATGGGATCTTCCCCACCCAGGGATCAGGCCCACATCTCCTGCATTGCAGGTAGATTCTTTACCACTGAGCCACCTGGGAAGCCCCCTAAGATAAGATAGTTAATTTCAGAGAGTCAGAGAGAGAGACCAGTACTTACAGTGTGATCTTGGTTTATAATTTTTTTAAAGTATATAACGGTAATACACAGACACTTGTATATTTGGCCTGGCTCCAGCTAGAGCACACTGTGAAGTAGGTACCATTCTTGTGCTGTGACTAAAATGAATGAGACAGATGAACTGCTGCTTTAATAGGGCTTATAAATTCCGGTGGGTATGTAAACAAATATATAAGATAATTTCTGAGACCAAAGAAAATGAAATCGTAAGATGGTAGAGAATACCTGAAGGAATGGAGATAGCATTAGGTAAAGTGGTCAAGGGAGATCACTCTGAGGGGACATCTGTCCTGAGACTTGAATGATGAGAACAAGGCAGCAATGTAAAGACATGAGAAATAAAATTGCAAGGTAGAGGGAATAGTAGTGAGCCACTGGTTGAAATAAGCTTAGTGTGTTCCAGAAATAGAAATGGCTTTGTGTCAGAACATAGGGAGTTGTTGAGAGTGGTGACAGCTTAGGTCAGAGATGATAGATATGGCTCAAATCAATAGTACCTTATAGATAATCTTATAGAGTAAGGATTTTTTGAATAAATGTATATAAGCATATAGATGGCTCCATAGTAAAGAACTTGCCCTCCAGTGCAGGAGGCACAGATCAATCCATGGGTTGGAAAGATCCTCTGGAGGAGATGGCAACCCACTCCAGTACTCTTGCCTGGGAGATCCCATGGACTGAGGAGTCTGGTGGGCTACAGTTCACAGCGTTGCAAAGAGTTGGACGTGACGTAGTGACTAAACAACAACATAGTCATTTAACACTTGTACAGTTATGTTTTCTGATTTATACATTGTTTAAAATTTTTTATATTTTCCAGCAAGAAGTATCATGAAGACAGATGGGTATATATGTTTAAAATGTAAAAGTATATTAATGTATAATAAAGGAATTAAGATATTGAAAGAAATATATAGAGAGCAAAGAATAGAATAAGAACAGGAGAAAATCAATTTATAGGATGTAAATAAGTAGCATTAGAGGAAAAGGAAGTATGTAATAATCATGATTAGAATATTCAGTTAGCATTGGTGAAGCATTTTAATAATATGCTCTATACCAAGTAAACTCCAATTTGTGGTAAATGTATTTTTGAAACAAAACATGAAAAATAGGAAATCTGATTTCTATTTTATCAAATATTTGATGGGAAAACATTCTGAATTAGAAATCACAAAGGAAGTAATTGGCATATTTAAATATATGACAAAAAATTATGTTATGGCAAAAGGTGCTGACTGGTGACTATTTGTAACAGAAGTATATATGAAAGTATTTTTATTATATAAAAGCTGATGTATTATAGCTGATTCATGTTATACAGCAGATACTAACACAACATTGTAAAACAGTTTTTTAAAAAAGCGCTAATGTAAATTGATCACAGGTAGAAATAAAATCTTTACAGATTATAGGCAAAAAAAACTTGAAATTTACTTGAGAAAGTAAATTTACTTGAGAAAATAAAACTAAGGGGTTTTTTTGGGGGGGACAGGGGAAGGAATAACTCTTTGTTTTGTTTTTAATTAATTTTTATTGAAGTATAGTTGATTTACAGTGTTGTTTTAGTTTCACATGCACAACAAGGTGTTTCCATTATAAATACATTTTTTTTTTTCAGGTTCTTTTCCCTTACAGGTTATTACAAAATATTGAGTATAATTCTCTGTGTTATACACTAGGTCCTTGTCAGCTTTTTCTTACATAGAAGATGCCAGTTAATAAGTGTAGAAGGAATAAGAGAGATGAAAAATCTCAATTAATCCACCCTATTGATGAATTCTAAAATTAGTTTAAAATATAAGGAGAAGCTAAACTTCTATATATCTTTCAAAATATTTATTAATTACAAAAGGAAAACTAGTAAGTTTGCAGTCAAAGAACTTAATAGAGAAGGTTAGTGTCATGAGTCGGAGAAGGCAATGGCACCCCACTCCAGTACTCTTGCCTGGAAAATCCCATGGACGGAGGAACCTGGTGGGCTGCAGTCCATGGGGTCGCTAAGAGTCGGAAACGACTGAGCAACTGCACTTTCACTTTTCACTTTCCTGCATTGGAGAAGGAAATGGCAATCCACTCCAGTGTTCATGCCTGGAGAATCCCAGGGATGGGGCAGCCTGGTGGGCTGCCGTCCATGGGGTCTCACAGAAGTCGGACACCACTGAAGCGACTTAGCAGCAGTGTCATGAGTAATGACATACTAACATTCTATAACCCGTTAAATTCAATGCCCTGTGTACATAACTTACTGTGGGATAGCAGAACCTGCCTGATCTGCTTCCCCCACTACCCTTTACCCTTTTCTGCTCTAGGACTTGAACAGAGAATACCTTTTCAAGGTCCATTGCTCTTTTCGTCACTTATAATGCCATCTCTTTCTTGGATGCCTAGCAAACTACTTCTCATTCTTGAAAATCTCTTTCAAGAATCACTACTTTGTAAATCATTCTGCCTTTTTTGTACCCATCTTGTATCATAACGTATTGTATCCTGAAAAGCATTTGTTTACACATTAGTCTGATCCTCAAGACTATCAGTTTCTCCTGAGCAGAAAGCTGTCTTAGTCACAGCTACGCCTGCAGCCCATAACATAGTGCCTAATTTAGAGAAATTGCTCAATAAAGGTAAGTTTGTCAACTTAAGTTGTTTTGAATGAATTAAAGTGCATTGAACGTAGTGAGGTTCATATACTTTACCTTGCTTGTTGTATATTCAGTTCACTTCAGTCACTCAGTCATGTCCGACTCTTTGCGACCCCATGGACTGCAGCGTATTAGTATGAATCTTTTGGAACCCACTGAAACATGATTCCAGATCCATTAAAAAAAAGTATACCCTTTGACCGATATTTGTATTTCTGGATATTTCACTTCTTTGGACTTATCTATAGGATAAAGTATGAAGATTTACTTTAGCATTGTATATTTTAAAAATTGAAGACAATCTAAATTATGAATTAGGTAAAGAAAATGATTACGATGCATAAATTCAGTTTAAAATATAGTTTATGGTTGTAGAAGCACAATATAATAATTTTCAGATTAATAATAAAGTAATATACCAAATTCTTTTTATCCTATGATTGTAATATGAATTTATGACAAATGGTAATAAGGATTTTAAAGAAATACTAAAAATTTTAAGTTGATTTGGTAGGTCAATGGAATCGTTAGTATTTTCTTTCTTCTGGCTTTATGTAATTATTTTGTCGTTTGTACAGCTTGAAAGGTAAAAATGTAAAATATTGTTAGAAGCACAATAGTAAAAGGACCTTCAAGTAATAGCTGTTAAATTTTACAGAACAGCTTGGTTATTGACACTCCAAGAATTAGGAAGCAAACAAGACCCTTCAGTGCCACAAAAGACGAGTTAGCTGAATTATCTGAACCCGAAAGTGAAGGAGATGAAAAGCCCAAACTTCGGAGACCCTGTGAGCGTTCGAATGGCTATGGAAGAACTGAATGCTTTAGAGTAGAGAAAAATCTGCTAGTTTATGGGTAAAATATTATTTTTAATGTTTACTGTTAGTAGTCTGGTATATAAATTATAGGAAAATATACTATATTCTAGTATACTTTTTGTCTTGTTAGAATCAATAAAATTATTTTTAAAGTATCATGCATTTATATATTTAACATATTTAATAGAATGATGAGTACCTTAAATTTTAAAATTATAAATGTATTGCTAATGTCAAACTCCTTATTGTTCTCAGATTTGCATATTCAGTAACAAAATGGATAATTTTGTTATCCATTATTGAATAAAATAATACTAGAAATTACCATGATTCTGCATGTTATTCATTGGAGACAAAAAAACTATTAGGTAAATCCTGTTAATGACAAGATGTGTTTTTTGCAGTTTTCAGGCCTTTTATCCATGAGTTATGTTTTTCTCTAGGATTTCATCCAATATTAATGTAAATATACCTTTTTTTAAACAGATGGGGCCGATGGAGAGAGATTCTGTCTCATGGCCGTTTTAAAAGGCAGCTAAACGAGCACGATGTAGAAATAATTTGCCGAGCCCTCTTAGCATATTGCCTTGTTCACTACCGAGGAGATGAGAAAATTAAAGGCTTCATATGGGATCTCATTACTCCAACTGAAGACGGGCAGACACGAGAGCTACAGAATCATCTAGGTAGGAGCATACTTTATTTCCTTTTTAAATTCAGCTCTGGTTGTATAACTAGCACTTAACATAGTACCCTATAAAATACTGAAGTATTTCAGATAATGGTAAAGAACTCTTAATCTTCCCTCTCAGTACAAGTTCCAAGTTGGAAAAGACTAGTCTGAGTTTTATATATTGTTATCAAACATGTATTGGTTTACAAGTTGTTGACCCAACAGTATTTCTTAGAGGTTGTCCATCTGTATTCATGTAGATCTATTTTATCTTTTAAACTCCTGCTTAGTAGTCCATAGTATGGGTATTTCTTAATTCATTTAGCATCTCCTTTAATGATGGACATTTTAGACAATTGAAAAACAGGTATCATTGAAGATCCCTGTACATTGCTCGTTGTGCACAGGAACGAATCTTTCACGAAAGTAAATATCAAGAAATGGAATTGTTGAATTACAGCATACATACATCCTTAGCATCTAAAATGTGGTCTGTGAGCCTTTCCCGGGAGCTTTTTAGAAATGCAGAATCTTAGACCACAGACTTACTGCATCAGAATCTACATTTTAACAAGGTCCTCAGCAGTTAGTATGTATATTAAAATTGGGATTTCTGTGTGTTGATTTTATATCCTGCAACTTTACTATAGTCATTGATTATTTCTAGTAATTTTCTGGTGGAATCTTTAGGGTTTTCTATGTAGAGGATCATGTCATCTGCAAATAGTGAGAGTTTTACTTCTTCTTTTCCAATTTGGATTCCTTTTATTTCTTTTTCTGCTCTGATTGCTGTGGCCAAAACTTCCAAAACTATGTTGAATAGTAATGGTGAAAGTGGGCACCCTTGTCTTGTTCCTGACTTTAGAGGAAATGCTTTCAATTTTTCACCATTGAGGATAATGTTTGCTGTGGGTTTGTCATATATAGCTTTTATTATGTTGAGGTATGTTCCTTCTATTCCTGCTTTCTGGAGAGTTTTTATCATAAATGGATGTTGAATTTTGTCAAAGGCTTTCTCTGCATCTATTGAGATAATCATATGGTTTTTATTTTTCAATTTGTTAATGTGGTGTATTACATTGATTGATTTGCGGATATTGAAGAATCCTTGCATCCCTGGGATAAAGCCCACTTGGTCATGGTGTATGATCTTTTTAATGTGTTGCTGGATTCTGATTGCTAGAATTTTGTTAAGGATTTTTGCATCTATGTTCATCAGTGATATTGGCCTGTAGTTTTCTTTTTTTGTGGCATCTTTGTCAGGTTTTGGTATTAGGGTGATGGTGGCCTCATAGAATGAGTTTGGAAGTTTACCTTCCTCTGCAATTTTCTGGAAGAGTTTGAGCAGGATAGGTGTGAGCTCTTCTCTAAATTTTTGGTAGAATTCAGCTGTGAAGCCGTCTGGACCAGGGCTTTTGTTTGCTGGAAGATTTTTGATTACAGTTTCAATTTCCATGCTTGTGATGGGTCTGTTAAGATTTTCTATTTCTTCCTGGTCCAATTTTGGAAAGTTGTACTTTTCTAAGAATTTGTCCATTTCTTCCTCGTTGTCCATTTTATTGGCATATAATTGTTGATAGTAGTCTCTTATGATCCTTTGTATTTCTGTGTTGTCTGTTGTGATCTCTCCATTTTCGTTTCTAATTTTGTTGATTTGATTTTTCTCCCTTTGTTTCTTGATGAGTCTGGCTAATGGTTTGTCAATTTTATTTATCCTTTCAAAGAACCAGCTTTTGGTTTTGTTGATTTTTGCTATGGTCTCTTTTGTTTCTTTTGCATTTATTTCTGCTCTAATTTTTAAGATTTCTTTCCTTCTACTAACCCTGGGGTTCTTCATTTCTTCCTTTTCTAGTTGCTTTAGGTGTAGAGTTAGGTTATTTATTTGACTTTTTTCTTGTTTCTTGAGGTGTGCCTGTATTGCTATGAACTTTCCCCTTAGGACTGCTTTTACCGTGTCCCACAGGTTTTGGGTTGTTGTGTTTTCATTTTCATTCGTTTCTATGCAAATTTTGATTTCTTTTTTGATTTCTTCTGTGATTTGTTGGTTATTCAGCAGTGTGTTGTTCAGCCTCCATATGTTGGAATTTTTAATAGTTTTTCTCCTGTAATTGAGATCTAATCTTACTGCATTGTGGTCAGAAAAAATGCTTGGAATGATTTCTATTTTTTTGAATTTACCAAGGCTATCTTTATGGCCCAGGATGTGATCTATCCTGGAGAAGGTTCCATGTGCGCTTGAGAAAAAGGTGAAATTCATTGTTTGGGGATGAAATGTCCTATAGATATCAATTAGGTCTAACTGGTCTATTGTATCGTTTAAAGTTTGTGTTTCCTTGTTAATTTTCTGTTTAGTTGATCTATCCATAGTAAAGTTGCAGGATATAAAATCAACACACAGAAATCCCTTGCATTCCTATACACTAATAATGAGAAAACAGAAAGAGAAATTAAGGAAACAATTCCATTCACCATTGCAACGGAAAGAATAAAATACTTAGGAATATATCTACCTAAAGAAACTAAAGACCTATATATAGAAAACTATAAAACACTGGTGAAAGAAATCAAAGAGGACACTAATAGATGGAGAAATATACCATGTTCATGGATTGGAAGAATCAATATAGTGAAAATGAGTATACTACCCAAAGCAATTTATAGATTCAATGCAATCCCTATCAAGCTACCAACAGTATTCCTCACAGAGCTAGAACAAATAATTTCACAATTTGTATGGAAATACAAAAAACCTCGAATAGCCAAAGCGATCTTGAGAAAGAAGAATGGAACTGGAGGAATCAACCTACCTGACTTCAGGCTCTACTACAAAGCCACAGTTATCAAGACAGTATGGTACTGGCACAAAGACAGAAATATAGATCAATGGAATAAAATAGAAAGCCCAGAGATAAATCCACGCACATATGGACACCTTATCTTTGACAAAGGAGGCAAGAATATACAATGGATTAAAGACAATCTCTTTAACAAGTGGTGCTGGGAAATCTGGGCAACCACTTGTAAAAGAATGAAACTGGACCACTTTCTAACACCATACACAAAAATAAACTCAAAATGGATTAAAGATCTAAACGTAAGACCAGAAACTATAAAACTCCTAGAGGAGAACATAGGCAAAACACTCTCCGACATACATCACAGCAGGATCCTCTATGACCCACCTCCCAGAATATTGGAAATAAAAGCAAAAATAAACAAATGGGACCTAATTAACCTTAAAAGCTTCTGCACATCAAAGGAAACTATTAGCAAGGTGAAAAGACAGCCTTCAGAATGGGAGAAAATAATAGCAAATGAAGCAACCGACAAACAACTAATCTCAAAAATATACAAGCAACTCCTACAGCTCAACTCCAGAAAAATAAACGACCCAATCAAAAAATGGGCCAAAGAACTAAATAGACATTTCTCCAAAGAAGACATACAGATGGCTAACAAACACATGAAAAGATGCTCAACATCACTCATTATCAGAGAAATGCAAATCAAAACCACTATGAGGTACCATTTCACACCAGTCAGAATGGCTGCGATCCAAAAGTCTACAAATAATAAATGCTGGAGAGGGTGTGGAGAAAAGGGAACCCTCTTACACTGTTGGTGGGAATGCAACCTAGTACAGCCACTATGGAGAACAGTGTGGAGATTCCTTAAAAAACTGGAAATAGAACTGCCTTATGATCCAGCAATCCCACTGCTGGGCATACACACTGAGGAAACCAGAAGGGAAAGAGACACATGTACCCCAATGTTCATCGCAGCACTGTTTATAATAGCCAGGACATGGAAGCAACCTAGATGTCCATCAGCAGATGAATGGATAAGAAAGCAGTGGTACATATACACAATGGAGTATTACTCAGCCATTAAAAAGAATACATTTGAATCAGTTCTAATGAGGTGGATGAAACTGGAGCCTATTATACAGAGTGAAGTAAGCCAGAAGGAAAAACATAAATACAGTATACTAACGCATATATATGGAATTTAGAAAGATGGTAACAATAACTCTGTATACGAGACAGCAAAAGAGACACTGATGTATAGAACAGTCTTATGGACTCTGTGGGAGAGGGAGAGGGTGGGAAGATTTGGGAGAATGGCATTGAAACGTGTAAAATATCATGTAGGAAACGAGTTGCCAGTCCAGGTTCGATGCACGATGCTGGATGCTTGGGGCTGGTGCACTGGACGGCCCAGAGGGATGGTATGAGGAGGGAGGAGGGTTCGGGATGGGGAACACATGTATACCTGTGGCGGATTCATTATGATATTTGGCAAAACTAATACAATTATGTAAAGTTTAAAAATAAAAAAAAATAAAATAAAATAAAATTGGGAAACAGTGATATCCATTTAAATTTTTTTTAATATTTTAATTTGACATCAAATGTGGCTATGCCAACTTACAGTCTTATCGAAGGGCTGGAAATTTTTCTTTGTAATCTTTGTAACCTTGCTAACAGAACATTCTTTTTTGCATAAGATAACTGAATTTTCTATAAAGATAAAAAAGATGACTATGCCCTTAAATTTGTGTTACAGTTTTGTTCGCTTTAATCAACAAATACTTGTCAAAGCACCTGTCATGTGCTTCTTTGCAAAGTACTGGGAAAATGAGAAGGAACAACACAGACAAGATCCCTGAGCTCATGAACCTTACATTCTGGTCAGGCAGAGTTAAGACTATATGGACCTTTGTGAGCAAAGTGATATCTCTGCTTTCTAATGTGCTATCTCAGTTTGCCATAGCTTTTCTTCCAAGGAGCAAGTGTCTTTTGATTTTTGTGGCTGCAATTACCATTCTCAGTGATTTTGGAGCCCAATAAAATGAAATTACCTAAATACTTTTAGATTATGATGAATACTGTGAAGGAAATAAACCAGAAACTGAGATCAAGAACAGAAAGCACGTGGTTTAGATTTGGGGTGGTCATTGGGGTTCTATCCCAATAGGAGGGAATGAAATTATTAATGTGAAGAGCTGATTTCTGGTAAAGATGGAAGATTGTGTATTACACAAATATAATTTCATTCTTCCTTAAAACCCAACTTAAATGTCAATAAAGAGGAAAAAATTCAAGGCATTAAGCTTGATGAAGTATACAGGTAAAAATTTTAGTTTCTTAAATAGTAGAAGGGAAGGAAATGGAGAGGGTATCTATAAATCAGTAGTTCACAACCAGACATGATTTTGTGCCCTAGTCTTGCTCTTACTCGGGGTTGTTACAACTTTGAGGATGTTAATGGCATCTAATGGGTAGAGGCCATGAGTGCACAGGCAGCACCCACAGTAAGAAACTGTGCAGCTCAAAATAACAGTAGTGCCAAGATTGAAAAGCCTGCTATAATCTGAAAGAGATTTAAATGTCCTCAGCCAGTTATAATGTATGAGCCTTATTTGGATCCTGATTGAAAGCAGCAGCCCAGGGGAAATTTTTCTGTTATTTTTATTAGATAATTATAAATTTGAATACTAAATATTAAGTAAGTATTACTGCATTTCTTGGGGCTGACATGTTGTAGGGTATTGTAATTATTTTTTTTAAGGAAGTCTTTTACATATGTTAAAAGATACGCAGACATTTATTAGAGGTGATTATTGTCTTCAGTTAATTTCAAAATAGTATTGGAGGTTCAGGAGCAAACATAATATAGATGAAATAAAATTGGCCGTGAATTGATAATGAAGTTGGAAGATAGGACCCAATGCTCTATCGTATTATTCCATCTATTTTTGTGTATGCCTAATTCCATAATTTAAAAATAAATAAGAATAAACCTTTAAAAGTAGACAGGGTGGGAAACAAATTTTGGAATCTTGGAGTGTTAGATAAGTGGTAACTAACTTAACCAATCAGAGAGAACTAAATCTTAGGTCAACATTAGGAAAAGGCAACAACCAGCTGATTTTGCTTAATAGATTAGCCAAAAGTTTCAGGAGTTTGTGACATCCATGACCTCTGAAAGTGGGTATAAAAGACAGGGGCTTTGATTAAATGTTGTCTAAAAGGGAGATCAGACCCATAAATACCCTCTTCAGCTCCATGTAGCCACGATATGAAGACTGACTGTTTATTCTCTCGAGAAAATAACATAAGGTGTGCATTTCATTGGGATTTGCAACATGGACTTACCAAATAGCTGTTAAATTAATATGTATAATGGACAGTGTCATACTCAAGGAAGAAAACTAAGAAATTTTCCTTGGTTAATCTGACCAGAGCAAAACCTAAAGATAATGACAGGACAAAGCCAGCCAGATTACCCTTCAAAGAGTCCACAGTCATCTTCATTAATTCAGACGGCCAGTCAGTTTTCCTTTCATTCTTAAATGTGAGCAAGTAACCAAGAGTATCAGACATCTGAGGAAAGTCTCCAACATGAATGAGAGACTAAAAACAAATTGCTAAAATGTAATTGTAGGAAACAGGCTGTAAAAAGAAAAGTTTTTAAATATTAATATTTGAAAAGATACTTCAAGTATACCATGATTTTGAAAGAAGAGTAAACACACTTTTGGAAAACAGATCTTTTAGCCACAACTTACACTTTTGTAACTAAGGCAGCAAAAAGTAAAGCACAGGGAAAGGTTTGATCTTTTGGTTTTTACATTTAGAAAATGTTTTGGAACATAGAGGTAATCAGAATGATTAATTAGAGATATTAAATTGGGTGTTTGGTAGAAATTGTGTTAATATGTGTGGAGTCATTGTATTGACTTATCTTGTTTCAAAGATCTCTGTATAGCCTCCACAGACCTCTGAAAGCCTCCAGAAGTTACTCGCATTGTAAAAATGTTTCAAACTGAATATCTGTATACAAATTATCCCTGATTTCATCTGTCCTCATTTCAACAGGCCTGTCAGCCCCGGTACCAAGAGGTAGAAAAGGGAAGAAAGTAAAGACTCAAACAAGCTCATTTGATATACAAAAAGCAGAATGGCTTCGAAAATACAATCCTGAGCAACTACTTCAAGATGAAGGCTACAAAAAACATATAAAACACCACTGTAATAAGTAGGTAGTAGGGTATTTTTAACACAACTCATTAAGAGTTTACTTTTCTGAATTTTAACAATATTAAAGCATGCTGATTTGGAATACAGAGACAGTGTGGTCTAGGACCAGTCCTAATCTTAATCTTACAGGGTGTCCTTCAGCAAATCATGGTACCTCTTGTGTCACTTTTCATCAACAGAGAGAGAAATAAAACTGACCTCCAAGTGATCTCGTTGTATCTTACTTGGCTCTAAAATAATGATGATTGTGAAGATTTTGGAGAAACCTATTATATATATATATATATATATATATATATGGTAGTAATGGGGTTAATTTAATCAGAAGTAATTATTATTATTTCATTATAAAAATTCTGTATACAAATTCTTTTTTAATTTTAACCCCATGAATGAAATTTCTTTAATGATGATTAATGTCTTTTGATTTTTTTCCCCTCATTTTTAGAGTTTTGCTTCGTGTAAGGATGCTGTATTATCTAAAGCAAGAAGTCATTGGAAATGAGTGTCAGAAAGTTTTTGATGGAGTTGATGCAAGGTAAATAACATGTTTATATTTAGTTTTTAGCAACATGATGAGGCAAAAGTTAAATGACTAGGAAATTGTATATTAAGTGGCTCTTTATTCAGTGAAATTCACGGAAAGGAAAATCTACCAAATTTAGAGTAATCCTTGTCAATTTGTTGCCTTTCATCAGTAATCTCATTGTTGGCTCTGTCACTGAAAGTTACAAGAAGAGTGAAAATAGCAGTAGTAGCAGCTTGCTACTACCATCTGAAGTGAAAGTCGCTCAGTTGTGTCCAACTCTCTGCAACCCCATGAACTATACAGTCCATGGAAGTCTCCAGGCCAGAATACTGGAGTGGGTAACCTTTCCCTTCTCCAGGGGATCTTCCCAACCCCAGGATCAAACCCAGGTCTCCCACATTGCAAGTGGATTCTTTACTGGCTGAGACACCAGGGAAGCCCTCCTTTCTGGTTGTGGTGGTTAAACAGCTTATTTATGTTTAATCCCATTTGAGATTAATGATCATAAGTTTGAAGTGAGTCATTTGACAGGGCTCATGCGATTTTCTCCAGCAATGTTCAACTGCTTAGTTATAGGCAAAAAGGTAAGTGGATTTTTAGGTTTAACATGAATTGGGGTTGTGTCATGTGTGTAGAACAGAGGGAAAAGCCGGCAAAGAATTTTAGTGAGTACAGTGCTGGACTCAGTTCAGTTCAGTTCAGTCACTCGGTTGTGTCCAACTCTTTGCGACCCCATGAATCCCAGCACGCCAGGCCTCCCTGTCCATCACCAACTCCCGGAGTTCACCCAGACTCACGTCCATCGAGTCAGTGATGCCATCCAGCCATCTCATCCTCTGTCATCCCCTTCTCCTCCTGCCCCCAATCCCTCCCAGCATCAGAGTCTTTTCCAGTGAGTCAACTCTTTGCATGAGGTGGCCAAAGTACTGGAGAGAATGCTTATTTATAATGAGGAAAGTGGGGGATGAAACTGGGGAAGAGAGTGATGATGGATACTGAGTTAGGTAAGATGGGGGACACCATGATGAAGCTGGAGAATTATAGTGAAAAGTACCCAAGTTAATTAAGTTGGAAGGAACTGACAGTTGGAATTCAGATTGAAGAGAATGCTGCTATTGGTGATGGTAAGATTAAGTATATGACCGTGTGCATGTGTGGCTGTGGTAGAGAGAAAAAAAAAGATGATGTAAAGGTCAAGGAACTGAGAGACCAAGTATTGGATGGATCACATGAGGATGCACAAGTCTCTCATTGTAGTAAGAGGGAGGAAGCTTAAGTTTTAGGGCTCCTACTACCATATCTAAGCCCTAAAACTGTAATTCTCTAGCTTCATCATGGTGTTGGTGTCCCCATGTTAACCACTTACTATTCATCATCACTTTCATCCCCCACTTTCCTCATTATAAATAAGCATTCTGTAGTCCAGCACTGTACTCACTAAAATTCTTTGCCTGCTTTTCCCTCTGTTCTACATACGTGACACAACCCCAATTCATGTTAAACCTAAAAATCCATTTACCTTTTTGCCTATATCTGAGCAGTTGAACATTGCTGGAGAAAATCACACAAACTCTGCCAAATGACTCACTTCAAATTTATGATCATTAATCTCAAATGTGATTAAACACAAATAAGCTTTTTAACCAACATGACCAGAAAGTTCATTTACCAGTTCTTCAAGAGGACCATTCCATACCTCTCTCCTCAAACCATCTTCCTATCCTACTAGCATCCCCTCCAGTAATGACTTCGGTATATATTTCATGAAGAAAATAGAAACAGACAAGAGCCACCTTCAGTTCTACTTGTCATATGTGTCCCCCTATTTATTCCTTCTCTCGGGATGCCCTAGAAATCTTCCTCCTCATCCTCTTAAGAGCAGCCCTTATGCTTGGAACTCATCTCTTACCTTTTAAAGATTTTACACCTTTGTTTCCTGAATCATCATTTCCCCCACTCTTTACTGAATCATTCTCTTGGCATATAAGCATTCCTTAATATCATTCACTTTAAAAAGAACAAAAAACCTACTATAATATACCTACATCCTTCTAATCCATTTCTCTGCTGTCCTTCACAAAAATAGAGAGCTGTGTGGGTTGATAATCTTATACCTCTTTACTTTGCATTTTCTCTTCTGCCTGTTCCAGTTAATCCTATATCTCCACTCTGATTTTTAGTAAGGCCACTAATAACCTAGAATGTGAAGTTTAGATGTCTCTGAACTTACTCTCTTTCTCCCTTCTTGAAATGATGTCTTCAGGAGACATCCATGCTACTACACCCACCTGGTTGTGCTTTTTTCCTCGTTGGTTTTCTTATTTTCCTTTGCTAGCTCTTATTCTTCTAAAAGAGGCTTCCCAGGTGGTTCAGCTTTTAAGCATCCATCGGCTATTGCAGGAGATGCCGGTGCAATCCCTGGGTCAGGACGATCCCGTGGAGTATTCTTGCCTGGAAAATCCCATGGACAGAGGAGCCTGGCAGGCTACAGTTCACAGGGTCGCCAAGAGTAGGATATGGCTGAGAGACTAAACAACAGCAGTCCCTCTGATAGAGCTCTAGATGTTGGATTGGTCAAGAGCTGTGTCCTCAGCTTGCTTTCTTGTCTGTTCTTTCTCCTTAGGTGAACCTATGCAGCCTCATCATATCAAATATAATCTATACATAGATGACTGTCATATTTACATATTCATCCCAGACCTTTCCCCTCAGCTCCAAAGTCTAAAGCAGCTGCCTCAAACATCTCCACTTGAAATATCTGATTAACATCTCAGTCTTCCCCTGCATCTTCCAAATCTTCTATCTCCTTTTCTTCCCTCCCCACCTTCCCACATTCGGGCCTTCTGCATCCTAGTAAATCTACCACCCAGTTGCTCTGGTATTATTCTTGATTATTCTCTTCTCCTCAAATCCTACAGGAAGACTTGTTAGTTTGACAAAGTATATGCGAAGTCTGAGCACTTTTTCACTCTTGCCTCTGCTGACTCCCCAGTGCAAGCCTCCATTATCTCATGTTTAGACTTTTACAATGGCCTCCTTATTGCGTCTCTTTGCCTCTTCTTTTTCAAGAGTCGTTGGATTTTTTTGTTGTTGTTTTGGCACAGCCCCACGATTTGCAGGATCTTAGTTCCCCGACCAGGGAGTGAACCCAGGCCCCCTGCAGTGGAAGCACAGGGTTCTAACCACTACTGAACTGCCAGGGAATTCCCATTTTTGCATCTTTTGCCTCTCTACAGTTGGACCTTGATACAGAAGCCAGAGTGGTCTTTGTAAAGCAAAAATCAGGCCAAGGCACTCCTCTTCTTAGAACCTTCTCATTTCTCTTACAATAAAGACCTATCCTATAGTGCCCTACATAAGTATGGGCCTTCCTCCTCCACTCTGTCCTTCATCCACAATGTTCCTCCAGCATGTTAGGCTCATTCTGTGCTGTTTCCCCAGTGCAATACTCTTTCCCCTCATTTTCCACAGAAGTGCCTGCTCCCATCATGCAGGTCTCAGCTTAGGTTTCACTTCTGCAGATAGGCCTTCCCTGCCCACTCTAGCTAGAGCAGCCCACCGGTCACTGACTATGACTTAACCTTATTTTATCTCATTCATGATGCCTACTAGTATTAAAAATTGTATTTATTTTTAAATTGTATTTCTCCTGTCAGTACAATTTAAGCTGACTGAAGGTGACATCTGCTTTCTGTCTTATTGATGATCATATTCCTAGCCCCAGAACCTGGGAAATAGTAACAATCAGTAAATATAATTTGTTGTTGACTGATCGGCTCCTCTTTTTCTTTGCTCTGATTGAATTCAACCCCTCTGTGATTTCCTAGGAACTGTGATCTTTGAATTATCCTCTTTCATTATTCTCTCCTTCACTGGTTTCTCATTTGGGTTTTATTTGGATTTTAACATATTCATCTCTCTCACAACATACTCCCTCATTGCCTCCAGGCCTTTGTGTTCTTGAGGCAACATTCTCTTTCCCATTTTCCTCCCTTCTCCCTCTCTTACTACTCAGGTGACCTCAAATCAGCCTCCCTGTCTTCTCAACTGGGTGCCTTGTCACAGCACTCATCACAGGTGTTGAAGAGGTTTTGCAGATACTTCTTCAAAAGGGAAGGGATCTGTCTATCTTATTATTGCCATTGTTAGCATATAGTGAATACTGTTTAAATCTATTTTGAATGGATAATCTGGCCAGGGGAAGTCAGAGGCTTTATGCAAGAGATTGCAGAAATTAACAACAGGAGTATATGCACCTTATTGTATTCCTTTCCCCAGCAGTTAACGAACACTTAACATGCATATGGCACATTTAAACGATGAGGTATATACTGAGTGCCCTTTACTAGTCGCTCCGTCGTGTCCAACTCTGTGACCCCACGGACTGTAGCCCACCAGGCTTCTCTGCCCATGGAATTCTCCAGGCGAGAATACTGGAGTGGATTGCCATTCCCTTCTCCAGAGGAACTTCCCACCCTAGAACCCTGGTCTCCTGCATCGCAGGCGGATTCTTTACCAACTGAGCTATCAGGGAAGCCTCCTTTACTCTTTAAAAGAAGGAAAAAAACCTTCCACCTCAGATGTCACAGTGTTTTGAGCTTAGAGTGCCACCTGCTGGTTTGTATAGGGAAATACAGTATCTGACCCACTTGATAATTCCCCTTTGGGTATCCTGTCTCCAGTGTTCTTTTCCTCTTTTTCCTTTATCATTCTGTGCTTCTGCTTTGATTAATCCTGACCAGGAATGCAATCAAAACTAAATATCTTCTTTAACTGTGTTTTTCCTCATCTGTTTTTCAGCTTTTGCCATATCACAGGAAAACCTCTCTTCCTCTTTCTGCACTAAATCAAAAAATATTGTGATTGTGACACTTCTGTTTTTTAAGCAAAATAAGATATAATGAGATGTGCATTTTAGAATGCTGAAAAATGTCTTTCAGTCTCCTGGCAAAACACGAAAAATAAAAAGTGATTTCCTTATGTTTTATTTACTTATAAAACTTATAACTCTTTTTCATTGTCATTGTCTTTTATTTCAACTATATTAGTGCTTAAATATTGGGTTCTTGTGAACCAGACCAGAAACGTTGATCACTTATTTTATATCTGTATGAAAGTTTGAGTTCCCAAAGATAACCAACTTGTAGATGAACTTTTGTCACACAACTTAGGAAACTCTTCATATCTTACATCCATAGTCCTTTGTTAATTTATAAAATTTATGATGCTAAGATGAAGAGATGAAATGTAACTAAATTTATGGGGTTTTTTTTTATGTGTTGTGTCTTTAAATCATATCTGTGATTCTTTGAAAACTGATAATTCATTAATTTCATAGAGAAATTCTCAAGTAGAATTTTGATTCCCTGGGGTATTATGCTGTGCTTAATCACTCAGTCGTGTCCGACTCTTTGCAACCCGCTGGAGAATAGCCTACTATGCTCTTCTGTTCGTGGGGATTCTCCAGGCAAAAATACTGGAGTGGGTTGCCATGCCCTCCTCCAGGGAATCTCCCTGGCCCATGGATCGAACTCAGGTCTCCTGCATTGGAGGTGGATTCTTCACCCTTTGAGCTACCAGGGAACCCCAAGAATACTGGAGTGGGTAGCCTATCCCTTCTCCAGGAGACCTTCCCAACCCAGGAATCAAACTGGGGTCTCCTGCATTGCAGGAGGATTCTTGCCAGCTGAGCTACTAGGCAAGCCTTATTCAATCTCTGCCCCTTTGGCTGTTGAATACAATATAAGAATGACATATATTTGTATAAAAATTAGTGATATTTGCTAATCCTTGTCAGACATTATTAACTCTATGCTAGGCTGAAGGAGACAGTGGCTTGAATCTCTGGTAAAGAAGTGAACATTTCAGTCCTTTTATGTGTGGCATCTTTCCCTTTTTAGAGGTATATATTACTTTAGAAGTGTGTTACTTGCAGAATGTTTCTGGGAAAATAATAATTTCAAGTGATAAAGGAAAAGAAAGTTATATTTATAAAATTATAAGTGCTGTAGTTGTTTTATAATAATGTAAACCACCAAATTACCAGAACATCATGGATTTATCATTGTGTTTTTAGTAACTTATCATATTATCGTTTTGTGGCATGGTATTATAAACAGCATAAAAACAGCACTTTGAGTGTTTTCATCAAATTATTAATCAAAAACTTGCATTTTCCTCTGCTTATAAGCAGTGCTTCATTTTTCAGTGTGACTTTGTAGCAATTGTTGCTGTTGCTGTTCAGTCACTGAGTCATGTCCAACTCTTTGCAGCCCCATGGACTGCAGCATGCCAGGCTTCCCTGTCCTTCACCATCTCCCAGAGCTTGCTCAAACTCATGTCCCTTGAGTCGGTGATGCCATCCAACCCTCTCGTCCTCTGTCATCCCCTTCTCCTCCTACCTTCAATCTTTCCCAACATCAGGGTCTTTTCTAATGAGTGGGCTCTTCGCATCAGGGGGCCAAAATATTGGAGCTTCAGCATCAGTCCTTCCAATGAATATTCAGGATTGATTTCCTATTCCTAGCAATAGCAGTCTAAAAGAGACATAACTTGTTTTACAATGTAGAGCAATTGATTTGCTTTTTTAGGGCCTCAGTCTCTTCATATACAAAATAAAATATTTGAACCAGATGATTCTGGTCACATTGTTTGCTGACATAATCAGGTAGAACCTTTTGTCTGTATCTGAAGGAAATCAGTGAAAAGAATATTATTCCTTAAGGATAAAGTAAACCTGTTGGAACTTACTTCTTCTGTTGTGCTTAAAAGTATTAATTCATTTTATGATATCTTTGTAGTTATTGTGCAATTTTATAATTTTAGTTGGTGATAATTGTGGGAAATAATAAAGTTATATCCGCTTTTTGTTAAAAACCACAATGCTTTTTAGAAGCTGTGTAAACTTTTGCCTCCTCTTAGACTTGTTTATAGTAACTCATAAAGTCATATCATGCTTTTTTTTAAGTGACATTGATGTTTGGGTCCCAGAACCAGACCACTCAGAAGTTCCAGCTGAGTGGTGGGATTTTGATGCTGATAAGTCACTCCTTATTGGAGTTTTTAAACATGGTAAGTGAGAAGTAAGATAGGTAGAGTCTTCATCTCTGTATACTGTTAAATCAGCTATGTCTTAATTTATTGATTTCCACTTACAGCCTTATTTCAGTAACACCCATTGAATACACTGTATAAAGTATATACTCTCAAACTGTCCATCAGTCACTACATTTTCTTATGAGTGAGTGGCATATATAAACTGCTTCTCCCGGACATGTCTCATGTAACATTCCCTCTCAGGAAGAGTTTTTATGTGAGATTTGTTGCATGTGATCAGCTTTTCCTCTTTTTCAGTGTAACTGATAAATTTAATCTAGATTCCTAAATATACTTATTGTCAGACCATGTAATGTTTGTGATAATTTCTAGAAAACGTTTAACCTGTATCATTTTAATATATGGTCCCTTTAGTCCAGGAACATCACCCATCATAAATATGAGAAATACTTACATGTTTTTCTTTTTTTTTATCCTTTTTACCTCCAAAATTGGTGGTCCCTCTAGGTTATGAAAAATATAACACTATCCGAGCAGACCCGGCATTGTGCTTCTTGGAAAGAGTGGGAAAACCTGATGAGAAAGCAGTTGCTGCGGAACAGAGGGCAAATGATTATATGGATGGGTACGTGCATTTCAGAAGCATGAGTTCTCCGTATATCTCTGTCAACATCAGCATGTTCTATGTCAGTGATGTTTCTCTTTAAATAAAGTAGTAGTAAGAGATTTTGGAGTTTACAATCCAAACGAGCTAATGATAGTCTAATAAATCAGCACTTGTCAAACAGAGTGTGAATGAAGAAAGAGACTGGACCTTCCCCACACCCATTCATTTGATGAGTTCTTCACTTGTCCATTCTTAGTAGTCACAGCAATTAAGACCATAAAATTCTGAAGGTGTAAGAGGGAAGAAAAAGGCTAAGCATACACAATTGAAGAGAAACATGGTGTTCATTATACCTGTTTCTTTTCTCACCGAAAGCGAAAAGTAAGAGACTGTGTTAAGATTAATATCACATTTATAAGTGAACTTGGGGGTAAATTAGAACTAGCTTTCTTCTGACTTGCCATGTAATTGCCTTCATGCTAATAGACTTGAGCTCCTCTGGCTAAAGAACAGAGACTTCAGTCTGACCTTTAAAACATTAAAAAGTCTTTCCGACAGTACCCCATTTGTTTGTCCAGCCAAGGGAAATTTGAAGTTCGGGAACAATAATGATGGCATTTGTTCGTATTTAACAGGGATGTGGAAGATCCAGAATACAAACCTGCCCCGGCTATCTTTAAAGATGATATAGAGGTATGCTTTGGATCATGTTTTTAAGTCATCAATTCTAGTTATCCATGTTTTCTTTTGCTTGCTTTTTTTATGTGTGTTTTTCCTTCATATGTTTTTATTATGCATCATTTCTCAGAAGTTAGTGACCAGCTTAGGTTGCCAGACATCACAAATAAGCATTTAGAATTTGCTTGATCTCCCCTTCTAGACAAGCTGGAGAATGGTTTGGACATATGGATGAAATGGAACTTGCCAACATGCTACAATGCTAGGAACCAAAGAAACACAGTGTTCAGGGGCAAAATCCCAAAGCAGAGTGAAAACTAGATACTAAGGTACACAGCAACAGGTAGAAACTGTGCCTCCGTAAAACAGTTTGAAATAGAGGGTAGAGCCTAGAGGAATTTTGAGCTGCTAAAGCACAGTTCTAAGTGTTCTATTTATGGAAAGTCAAAAAGAAGAAAAAGAGTTGTTGAAAGTACAGAAAATAATCTGTTGGATTGGAGAAATGATATTAAAAGAGGAGAGGAATTTCTCCAGTATTTCTAAGAACATAGTAAAGACTAAACAATGCTATGGCTGTCAGGTAGGATTTGCTGGCCTTGGTTGCCAAGGGAATGGGACATTGGTGTGGTGCCTACATGAGGTTTAGGCCAGTGTGTACCAGTGAGAATGATATCCAGTAAAATCAGAACCCTTAAATAGTACTTTCTGCCAAATTGTGCATAAAAACGTAGAAATTTATCTCAGCATGGGCTTCAGGTAAGGAGAAAATTATCTCCCCTGAGAATTCATAACCATAGGCCTACCTTTTTTTGAGTTTATGGTTTGATTTTTTTTTTTTTAATTTAATCTGCATGGTCCAGGAATTCTCAAGGCAAAAAATGTAATATAAAAAGAGATCCCAAGCTGGTAATACACTTGAGGTACCTGGTGAAAGAAAACAAACAAAGATAAAGAAATAATAGAAGAAACAACTTCAGTTGAGATTATATTTGCGTCCTGAAGATAAAAGCCTTCCATGAAATAAGGTCAAAATCCAAAACTTAATCTATGAGGAACAATTTACCATGAGTTAATGTTAGCAAATACAACAAAGAACAAGATTAGATCTCTAAGAATTTCTAATAATAGATCTCCTGAAATAGAAAATGAATAAATTTTTTACTGATTAAAGACATTAAAGAAAACTAAGAACAGAACAAAAGAAAGCATATGATTTTAAAAGGGACATGTGAAGGAGAATTATGTATAACTTTAGAAGTGGAAAATATTGACCTTGAAATTTAAAACTTAACAAGTAAGTTAAACCTTGTGCTGGAGAAGCAAATTAGACACAGTTCATGAGAGAAGAAATTATTTACAATATAGAAGAAATTATCCATAATGTAGCATGATGAATCAGTTTGAGCCAAAAAGAGAGAAACCACATAGTGATTTCAATAGGGAAAGCGTGATGTAAAGACTTACTGATTGTGATAGAGGAATTGAAATAATGAGAGAGAGACTAGAAAGCAGTGTCGGGAACTCTCAAGAATGTAAGAATAGCCACTGCTCCTAAGGCTGAGATACAGCACCCAGGGAAGGATCCTGTCCCCACGAGGGCTAAGGGTATGGCCTTAGTAAACAGAGGACTGTTATCGAAAAGATTAGAAATAACAAGTATTGGATAGGATGCAGAGAAAAGTGAAACCTTATACATGGTTGGCGGGAATGTAAATTGGTGTGGCCACTATGGAAAACAGTATGGAGGTTCCTTAAAAATTAAAAATCGTCATGTGATCCAGCAGCCAAACTACAGGTACTTAGCCTTTAAAGAAAAACACAAATTTGAAAAGATATATGCACCCCTATCACATGTTGTTTCAAGTATTATTTATAATAACCAAGATGTGGTAACAGCCTAAGTGTCTCTTGATGGAAAAATGGGTAAAGAGATTGTGAGAGATATATACATAACACACATTTTCATATATATGTTTATGTATGTATGTATACAATGGAATATTATTCAGTCTTTAAAAAGACTGACGTCTTCTCATTTGCAACAACATGGATGGACCTTGAGAACGTTATGCTAAGTGAAATAAGTCAGAGAAAGACAAATACTGTGTGATCTCTTAATATGTGGAATCTAAAAAAGAACATATTTTTAAACTAAATTGATAGATAAAGAGAACAGATTGTGCTTGCCAGAGGCTAGGAGTTAGAGATGAGGTGGAAATGGGTGAACCGTTTTTGGTTTGGGTTTTTTTAGTTTAAATAAATTTTTAAAATTCTATTGCAAACAAAATATTAAAAAGAAAATCGATTCTCTTATTGTATCTTGACCCAGTTTCCCTATGACAGATTTCTGTTTTCTTTTGAAAGGATGATGTTTCCTCACCAGGAGATCTTGTTATAGCAGATGGAGGTAAATAACGTTTCTTTCTTTAGTAGTATTGTAAATTAACATTGCCATGATACCATGAGATAAGTAAACTAGTACACTGTTATATGTTTCAAATGTACATGAAATTTATTTACAGTTGAAATCATCATAAAACATAGTTGATTGAAAGTTTAACAATATTTTTAGTTCTTAGAGCTCTAATTAAAGCTTTTTTAAAAGATTTGTTTTTGCGTTTCACTTAATTGGATTAAAAGAAAAAATTAAGTAGGGAAATTTTGCTGCTTTTGTGAGCTTCATGACAGTATTTAGTTTTTTTGTGTGTTTGTTTTTTAGTTGTGTGTTTTTTTTTTTTAATTGACATGAGTTTGTTTAAATGTAGATGGTCAGCTGATGGAGGGTGATAAAGTTTATTGGCCTACTCAGTCAGCTTTAACTACCCGTTTGAGGCGTCTCATTACTGCATATCAGCGTACTAATAAAAACAGACAAATCCAGCAGATACAACCTACTTTCCCTGTGCCTGCCAGTGTTATGCAGCCTCTTTATGAAGAAGCCACTCTTAACCCTAAAATGGCAGCCAAGATAGAAAGACAGCAGAGGTAAGACTAAGTTTTTAATATATAGTATCTAAATATACTATTCATTCTGAAGTCTGTTAGGCTGTGATTATCTCACTTTGCTAAAAACATATCTAGGTAGAGAAGTTGGTCACAGCAAAATGCTTTATGCACACATACATGTGTACATAAGTATATGCACACACAAAGATGGTTAGACTAATACAGATTGCATTTTATAGTCACTAGGTCTTATTTTATGTGTAATTCATGTTTATGAACAGTGAGGTGTAAGGAAAATGAAGGTGAAAACTCAACAATTAAATTATAAATGAAATGTATTTTTAAATTATATGAAATAAATTCCACTGTGTCTTATTTCACATGATGGCATTAATGAAGTACAGAATTCATGAAAGAGAAGTTCGTCTCTGCTTTTTATAGAGGATGAACCCTTAAAGCTACTGATGTCAAAGGGAAATAAATGGTAGTAGAACTTCTTGCAAGAGATCTTATTAGGAAGACAGGCACACTTCTCTCATCCCCAAAACTTTAACTTCTTAAAAAGGATAGAATCCCTGGAAAAGAGTAAAGAAAGTTTAGCAATAACCTGGCCTCCTTGTTAAACCTGGATCTTTGGATTTTTTCTGAATGATAAATCACTGTTCCTTTGTTTCACTCGAGGCACATTCATTGTAACCAGAATTTACTCCAACATTTAAGATTTTAGCTATCCTAGATGTAATATTCAAATGCCGCTACCTATGTAAATACACTGTTTCGGTTACCTGTCCTTGCATAACCTCCCATCCCATTACACAGTGATGTAAAGCAACATCGGTTTTTTATTTCTCATGATTCTGTGGGTTGACCAGGTGGTTCTTCTGCTTCCCATGGTGTTGGCCAGAGTGTGGGAAGGGTTTGAAAATTGAGTTAGTTGCACAGTCACATCTGACTCTGTGATCCCATGAACTGTAGCCCACCAGGCTCCTCTGTCTGTGGAATTCTCCAGGCAAGAATACTGGAGTGGGTTGCCATTTCCTTCTCCAGGGGATCTTCCCAACCCAGGGATCAAACCTGGGTCTCCTTCATTGCAGGCAGTTTCCAAGAGGGAGCGTTCCAAATGCCAAAGGCTGAAGTTGCAGGTTTTTTATGGCCCAGCCTCGGCAGTTACAGAGTGTCACAGCTGCCACCCTACTGTTGGTCAAAAAAATCACAGGGCCAACCATGATTTAAGGGAAATGAGTTGCATCTCTCAAATGGAAGAGTGGCAAAGAATTTGTGGCCATCTTCAGTCTGCCACATACATTTTGCCTCAGTCTATATCTTTAGGAAGATTTAGATAATCTTCCTAAAGTTTTAGTTTTATCATAATATTCAGTACCCTGTATTTCGTACAAGGATAAAGTCTAACTTCTTAAGCCTTAATTCAAGAGTCTCTTCAGTTTAGGCCTTAGCATGCATTTATAATTTTATTCACTACTATTTCCTCAGCCTGAATGCCCCACTTAGTCTTGATTCAATATCCTGCTTAAGTTGTTCTTGTCACCGAGAATATTCTTATTAACTCTTTAGTCTATACATGGCCCTACTATTCCTTCAGTGTTCAACATGGGTTCTTTATCCTCTGTTGGTTTTTTCCTGCACTAGACTAGCTCACAGTATTCTTTGTTTTCTGCACTCGTATAGCACTTAGCTAAAAAAAGCTAGTCATTTTCAAAATGATAAAAGATCCTGTAATAACATTTATCTTTTCCTTTCCATGTCTTATCTAACCTGTAAACAAATGCCATTTAATTCTGTGATGTCTTTCTTGATTAGTCAAGTTTGAACAAACCCTTCCATCTTCTGTGCTGTCCTAAACTTGTGGTTTCTATAATACATACAACTATAAAATACTACCTTATACTGTAAATATGTTTGAAATGTTTTATCCAAAGGGAGGGTCATCATGTCTTACACATTCTTGTATCCCATGCATATTTTTTCACACAGTTAAGTATGCAAAAAAACCATTATTGTCTGAAGGAAAAGAAACATGGGTAGAGATGAGTCAACTAGCATTTTTAAATGTGTTTATAAGGCAGTAACCCTGGATTTAATCTTTTAAAGTGTTAGGTACTTGAAGTGTTTTTGAATTTTACAATAGTTATTTATATTCAGCATTAATATTATTTCCATGAACAATGTGACTTTTTCTTTAATTCAAAATAGATGGACAAGAAGAGAAGAAGCTGATTTTTACAGAGTTGTATCTACATTTGGAGTGGTATTTGATCCTGACAGAGGCCAGTTTGATTGGACAAAATTTAGGGCTATGGCTCGGCTACATAAGAAAACTGACGATAGCTTAGAGAAATATCTGTACGCATTCATGTCAATGTGTCGGAGGGTTTGTCGTCTTCCTTCCAAAGAAGGTATGTATAAAATTTTTTTTTCCTTTGTTTCAATCAAAGAAACAATTAAAATCCAGAAATTCCCAGCTTTTTAATACAGTTTCATGTAATTCAACATTTCACCAGTTTTTCTGAATTGTAAGTAAACTCTGCTTAACAGTCCTTTATTCCTTAATTCTACTATTGAAATGAGAGCTAAAGAGAATACAGGTACACATTTAATTTTGAGAAAATAGTGTTTTTATTTAGAACTAGATTTATGATTGTCGAGGGTGGGAAAATAAAGGATAGCTTTTGGTAAATAGAACTAACCTATATTTTTAGTCTGTCTAATAGGAACTGTGCTGGAGGGCTTATTTAGCACAAATGATTTTGCAAGAAATGAGGCCTCCATTCAAAAGACATTTTAGTAGGAAAATCCACCCAGGGCCTTCAGAAAACAAAACCAAAACAAGAGCAATTAATCAGAGCTGCTAATTCTCAGCCAATTTAATTGATTTTGAATCCCAGGTGGGGAGTTTTCATATATCCCTCACGTTTCCTCCCATGATATTAAAATCTTAAATCACTAATCATCTTGCTGCTGCTGCTGCTAAGTCACTTCAGTCATGTCCAACTCTCTGCAACCCCATAGACGGCAGCCCACCAGGCTCTCCCTTCCCTGGGATTCTCCAGGCAAGAATGCTGGAGTGGGTTGCCATTTCCTTCTTCAATACATGAAAGTGAAAAGTGAAACTGAAGTCTTAGTCGAGTCCAACTCTTGGTGACCCCATGGACTGCAGCCCACCAGGCTCCTCTGTCCATGGGATTTTCCAGACAAGAGTACCAGAGTGGGTTGTCATTGCCTTCTCTGAAATTATTAGTCCAGGAAACTAACATTAGTACAATACCATTAACTAAACACCTTTTCAAGTCTTATCTGTTTTTCTACTAATGTCCTTTTTTGTTCCAAGAGCCCATGTTGAATTCCATTGTTGTTTTCCCTTCACCTCCTGCAGTCTGTCACAGTTCCTCAGTTTGGGTTTGTTTGTTTGTTTGTTTCGTCTTTAATGACGCTGATACCGTTGATCAGTTTTGCCAAAAACCCTTCAATTTGGATTTGTCTTGTGTTTTCACATGATTGTGTTGAGGTTATGCCTTTTTTTTTTTGCAAGAATAGCTTAGAATTGATGTTGTGTCTTTCTCAGAACGTAACATCAAGGGGCTCATGATGTCAGTGCGTCTTTTTACTGATGATGTAGCCCTTGATTCTTTGTTAAGCTTAGGTAGTTTCTGCTGCGTTTCTCCAGTGTAAAATTATGTTCTCCCCTGTAGTTAACAGATTATCTTAAGATACTTTGAGACCACACAAATCCTATTCTCCTCAAACTTTCACCCACTGATTTTAGTAACCATCAGTAGATCTTGTCTGCAGCAGTTTTTAACTGTGCAGTTCTACTGCAAGGAAAAACTGTTCCTTCTCCCCAGTCTACTCAATTATTTATTCATATTCATATTTATTCAAATGTGTGTTTATTTTTTATTCTGTAGGTTATAATCCAGTACTGTCAGTGTTAATTCTGGTGTTCATATTGTTCTAAATCTGGCCATTAGTAGCTCTTCAGGTAGTCTCTACATTATTCCAACAAACCTCTATCTTTTTTTGAGTACTTTCCAACTGCCAGTGTCTCTGCTGATAAAGATATGACCCCACCAAAAAGAAGAGTGTGGTCTGATGTTGAAATGGAACTGTCTCAGACTAGTAGTCATACACCATTTGACAATTGTTCCTATGTTTATATCAAATTTTAAGAAAGACTTTGGTGTCCCTGTGAGTCCACTGTAACACTCTGAGTTACCTCAGTGCACTTAAAGATATACAGACTTAAGTTTGCCTATGGGATGTTATTTTAACGTTTAATTTGTATTTATAAGTGAGTTTGAGTGCTTTTCTCTTTGATTAAAACGGAGTAGTGTGACATTAGCTCATAGAGAATTTCTTAAAAGTTCATCCTAGTTCTATTAACATACTTACAAAGTAATCTTAACGTTTTATTTAACTTTCTGTAGATCCAGTGTTATGTGTTACATGGTTATTAATACTTTCTAAAACTTACATTTCTCCTCATTTAAAACTGTTAAAATGAAATTCTGAAACTATACAAGATATTGAGTAGATGTATATTTTAGAAGTTGCATTATTTGTTTTAAACCTATAATGAAATATTTTTTAGGGTAATATGTTTGTTCTTGTCTCAATATAGAATTGGTGGATCCAAGTATTTTTATCCAGCCAATCACAGAAGAACGTGCTTCTCGGACTTTATATCGCATTGAACTTCTAAGGAAAGTAAGGGAACAGGCCCTCCGACATCCACAATTGTTTGAGCGCTTGAAGCTTTGCCATCCAAATCCAGACTTACCAGTCTGGTGGGAATGTGGCTCTCATGATAGGGACTTGCTCATTGGAGCTGCTAAACACGGGGTGAGCCGAACAGACTATCATATTCTTCGGGACCCTGAACTCTCATTTATGGCCGCTCAGAGGAACTACAGTCAAAGTAAGATGGCTCATTCAAGGACTTCTACCCCACTTTTACAGCAATATCAAGTAGCACTTTCTGCTTCTCCTCTTACCTCTCTACCTAGGCTCCTAGATCCTAAAGCTGTTATTCTAGAGGATGTGAAAGTTAAAAGTGAAAACCTTAAAGAGGAGCCTCAGTCTTCTGAAGAAGAGTCTATGTCTTCTGAGGAAACCAGGACACTAATAAAGTCTGAGCCTGTAAGTCCAAAGAATGGTGTTTTACCACAGGCTACTGGAGACCAGAAATCTGGTGGAAAAGGTGAAACAGACAGACGCATGGTTGCAGCCAGAACAGAGCCTCTAACTCCAAACCCGGCTTCTAAGAAACAGCGAGTCCACAAGAGAGGATCAGAGTCTAGTTCTGATTCTGACTCTGATTCTGAGAGATCATCCTGTTCTTCCAGATCATCTTCTTCCTCGTCTTCCTCCTCTTCGTGTTCCCACTCTCGATCAGGCTCTAGCTCTTCTTCTTCCTCCTCTTGTTCTTCAGCATCATCTTCATCCTCATCCTCATCTTCCTCTTCCTCATCCTCCTCCTCATCTTCGTCAGAAGAAAGTGACAGTGAAGAAGAGGAAGTCCAAAAGCGAGGTATATGCATAAAGTGCTTTTGCTATTTTAAGACATTTCATATGCAAATGAGAAGTGATTCAGATTGCTTAAGCATGCTTAAAATTGTTAGTTTAAATTTTACGTGTACAGATTTTCTTAAAGAAGGACTGCTGAAAATGCAACTAGATTACTGGTTCATACTCTGTGTTCAGTATTCACATTGCAAAATGGGTTAGTCAAACAGAGGATTAGAGACTTGGCACAGTAATTTTATTTCTTTGTGATTGCCTTGAATTTAGTATTGTATTTTTCCTAAAACAAGTTCATCAGTGAGCAAATAAAGATAATAATTTTATAATAGACACCAGTCCGACTAACAAGACCCTACTTGGGCCTACTCAGAAAGGTCTAGCGGAGGAACTCCAGCCTGTCCATAGAGTAGTGGTAGGCGGTCCTCTTCTGTGGGCGTCCTTGTTGCAGTCTAACAGCTCAGGTGTAAGGAAATGTGAGTGAGTGTGAGTGCGTTAGTCGCTCAGCCGTGTCCAACTCTTTGCTACCCCATAGATTGGGGCCCACCAGGCTCCTCCATCCATGAGATTTTCCAGGCAAGGATACTGGAGTGGGTAGCCATTCCCTTTCCCAGGGGATCTTCCCAACCCAGGGATCAAACCCAGGTCTTGCAGGTAGACTCTACCGTCTGAGCCACTAGGGAAGACTAAAGAATGAGTCAACATCAAATGGGCACAGGAGCCATAATAGCAAGCATCTCCTGGAACAACTCCACAAGCATGACTTTCTGGGTTTTCACACAGGACATGCCCAATTACAAGAGTTCCCTCCTGAAAGAATGATACCCTCCCCAGCAAATATTTGTGCCCTCTCAGTCCAAATTGATAAACTCCTGAGTTTACCAATCACGAATGTATGTGTTTTCAGGGAAACAGACCTAGAGAGTTACCACAGGTCAAATCTTCTTGCAGAAAGGGATGTTTGGTTAACCCTATTCCTTCAAACTCCGTAATGCCACTTATTTGGCTTTTGCTATAATTTAAAAAATAATGAGTACTTTATTGTATTCTAGGTGATTTTTTTTTAACTTCTCAACTTTTCATTTTCAAATCCTAATTATATAAGATTTGAGAAGTATATGCAAAATTGTGTTACACAGTCTTTAAAACAATTATAATTGGTCATAATTATTCTTAGCAGAAGGTACCCCTCACATGAAAGCCTACGATGAAGAAAGTGTCGCATCACTGAGCACTACCCAGGATGAGACCCAGGATAGTTTCCAGATGAACAACGGGACCGCAGAGTCTGCTTACATCCTACAGGGTGGATACATGCTGGCAGCGTCATATTGGCCAAAGGTAAGTAAATCGTTTCTTGGTGATATAGTTCATTTTTAAAAATATTTTTCTGTCTATCTTTAACGGTAGATAATCTTATTATGTAGGAAAATAGAGTCACTATCATGTGTGGGATGACCATTTGGTGTTAGCATTAAAAGTAACAACTATTACTGTCCACTATTACTCCATTAGATCTATGTCCTTAAATGTATATGATTATCAACCTTAGAATATTCAGAAGAAAAGATAATGAATGCTTATGTTCACATACAATTCAGATGCTTCTTTATGAAATAAGTGCTTTTAAGTGGGTCTTCTTTAAGAAAATTTACGAACCAGTTGTGACCTAGAAAAATGTTCGTTTAAGTACATGTACATACAGTGGTGGAAGCTCAGACTGGATTAAGACAGTTCTTCCTTCCTCCAGTATGTGACTGGATTAGTAGAAGAGTACTTAACTTTAGAAATGAGAGAGAAGAGAACTCTCTACTCTTCTGTATACTCCTGAGTTTGACTTTTTTATGAAGACCCTGTATTACTCTTTAAAAACAAAAGAACAGCAAAATATCTTTATACTTTTTAACTTCACCAATGGAAATTTATACAGAATTGTAATATGTATGTGAGAAAATGTATGCATACCAAGTACACACA
Organism: Bos grunniens; assembly: GCF_055505025.1. Taxonomy (NCBI): domain Eukaryota; kingdom Metazoa; phylum Chordata; class Mammalia; order Artiodactyla; family Bovidae; genus Bos; species Bos grunniens. The sequence continues at coordinate 21,895,495 of NC_141182.1, forward strand.
AGTTGTACCAGGGATAAATCCATCAAAGCTGTGATCCCCAAAGGTCTGGCTCAATTACTGAAATTACCCTTTGATGTTCATGCTGTTGTAGGATCGTGTGATGATCAACCGGCTGGACAGTATTTGTCAAACAGTCCTGAAAGGGAAGTGGCCTTCAGCTAGAAGAAGTTACGATGCCAACGCAGTGGCTTCTTTCTATACCACAAAGCTGCTGGACAGCTCTGGTGCAGCCACAGAATATAGCGAGCCCAGCGCGCCCCCTCCTGCAGGTGCCGCAGTCAAAGAAGAGCATGACCAGTCAACACAGATGTCAAAGGTGAAGAAGCATGTACGAGAAAAGGAGTTTACAGTGAAAATCAAAGACGTATGTTTATTTTTATTGCCCTAGGACCTGATTGCGATTGCGGTGTGCAGCATGCTTTTCCTGCAAATGGCTGCCTGCTCTTACTCTTACTTCCTTCACATACTTGTTTTCTGGTATTTGGATTGTTTTTTTCTTTTTGATATCCAGGTTATTAAACTTGAATATTCTACTAGAGGGATCATCATTAAATATGTTTCTCTACCTATACTTCTGAAAATAGTCCTTCTGCTGATCAAGATGCTTTCTTAAACAGTCTGACAATTTCTTATTGTTTAGTTCTTTTATATAATATTCGAATGGTATGTCAGTGCACTTTCTGTTTTAAATATTTAGCATGCCTTGTTATCAGTAACATTTCATTGTTCAGTATGATTTTTGAAGCTGAATTGATGCCTAAAACATGGGTAATATCTCTTAAAATGTCATGTGAATAATGTACACAGAAGATATATGTCAATCGCTGAACGGGTTACAATGTACTAGTCACATGAAACATTTGGTTTTGCTCAGAAAAGTGTATGTAATACCTAGATCTTTTTTTTCACTTAAAGATAGAAATTTTAATATTCATTATAGAAATTGATTAAATGTTTTTCTCTAGTTGATGTATGAACAAGAAGAGAACATGACTGATTTTTCAGGGTTTTTACCTCACTTTTTCTAAGTAAAAAATTTCTTATATACTGCAATGATTTTAATCATTTCTTTCTTGATAATGGCATCCGTTTAACAGGAAGGTGGTTTGAAGTTGACATTTCAGAAGCAAGGGCTCACTCAGAGAAGGCCACTGGACAGTGAAGACTGTGCTCCTGGGCAGCAGCAGTACCTCACTCGACTTCGGGACCTTCAAGGTGCGTCAGAGAGCAGCCTCGCCAGTTTCCCAAAATCCCTACCACTATCAGGTGAATATGCTAGTAATCATTGCCTCAGCATGAAATAGTCCATTCTTCCTAAATCCTTCCTAAGTCCTCACTTACTCACAGAATACTTGCAAGGACGAGATCGTTTCTACTTTAAACAGCCCCTTTATCATAAGAAAGCTCTTACCACAAAATTTCTTCTTTGGAAGCAAATTCTGCCCACAATTGGGTCTTCTCAATGATTGTATTTTTGTCTTTAAAGGCATCACAGAAATAACCTAGTCAAATATCTGCATGATAATCTTAACATTTTGAAAACAATGATAATATCTCCCCTTGAGACTATGATTTGTTCTAATTTTTTGGCAATGTGACTCAGTAATTATTAAATACTGAATTAGTGCCATGTTTTCTGTACTCCAAAGGCACTGAGGAATCCATCCGTGAGATTTTGTTTTATTTCTGTTGATCTGGTTGTATTTTGGTTTGTCTGTGTCCCTCTTAAAATGTGCTATCAACAATTGAGAATTTTAGTTAAGAGTAGTTGAGTCTTAAAATGTATGGACTACAACATACTGATCATAAAAAAATGTATCTTTTCAGTTAAAAGCAGATGAATGACTGGAATTTCCTTTGTACCTCTGTATACATAAAGTTAAGGACTCTAATTCGGTTGCCATCCACTACTTGAAAACATTTCAAAACTCCTGTGCTTGTGCACAGTGTGTGACTTTCCTAAAATTTGGGAAAATAATCCTATATTATAGATGTTAAATGATTGCTGTTTCCAGTAGCTACTATTCAGTTCAGTTCAGTCGCTCAGTCGTGTCCGACTCTTTGCGACCCCATGAATCTCAGCAAGCCAGGCCTCCCTGTCCATCACCAACTCCCGGAATTCACTCAGACTCAGGTCCATCGAGTCGGTGATGCCATCCAGCCATCTCATCCTCTGTCGTCCCCTTCTCCTCCTGCCCCCAATCCCTCCCAGCATCAGAGTCTTTTCCAATGAGTCAACTCTTCGCGTGAGGTGGCCAAAGTACTGGAGTTTCAGCTTTAGCATCATTCCTTCCAAAGAAATCCCAGGGCTGACCTCCTTTAGAATGGACTGGTTGGATCTCCTTGCAGTCCAAGGGACTCTCAACAGTCTTCTCCAACACCACAGTTCAAAAGCTCAGCTTTCTTCACAGTCCAACTCTCACATCCATACATGACCACAGGAAAAACCATAGCCTTGACTAGACGGACCTTTGTTGGCAAAGTAATGGCTCTGCTTTTCAATATGCTATCTAGGTTGGTCACAACTTTTCTTCCAAGGAGTAAGCATCTTTTAAAAATATCATGGCTGCAGTTACCATCTGCAGTGATTTGCGAGCCCAAAAAATAAAGTCTGAGACTGTTTCTACTGTTTCCCCATCTATTTCCCATGAAGTGATGGGACCAGATGCCATGATCTTCGTTTTCTGAATGTTGAGCTTTAAGCCAACTTTTTCACTCTCCTCTTTCACTTTCATCAAGAGGCTTTTTAGTTCTTCTTCGCTTTCTACCATAAGGGTGGTGTCATCTGCATATCTGAGGTTATTGATATTTCTCCTGGCAATCTTGATTCCAGCTTGTGCTTCTTCTAGCCCAGCATTTCTCATGATATACTCTGCATGTAAGTTAAACAAGCAGGGTGACAATACACAGCCTTGACATTCTCCTTTTCCTATTTGGAAACAGTCTGTTCCATGTCCAGTTCTAACTGTTGCTTCCTGACCTGCATATAGGTTTCTCAAGAGGCAGGTCAGGTGGTCTTTCAGAATTTTCCACAGTTTATTGTGATCCACACAGTCAAAGGCTTTGGCATAGTCAATAAAGCAGAAATAGATGTTTTTCTGGAACTCTCTTGCTTTTTCGATGATCCAGCGGATATTACCACTATGATGATCCAGCTACTATTACCACTTTCTAATTGTAAATTATAACTAAATAATGAATTAGAGTCATCAGAATTTTGTCACATAGTTTCATTAACCATTCACTGTAATTCTCTAATTACTAGACTTTCAGACAAGTATGAATGAGCCATAGTTCTCTTGCTGAAGTATAAATCCCCCAAGTGTGCTTTACAACGGTAGTGTTGCTATTATTTCTTTTTTCCATGAGAAAATGGGAAGCGATGGGAAAGATAAGTTCTGGGATTTTTTTGCCCAACATAAGTGTGTTTAATAATTCTCCTGCTTGTACCTTGATAATTCCAGAACTATAAAGTGGGATTGATACTTCTGTCTTCTGAACATTTTATTACTATTGCAGCTGAAGACTTTCAAAGACTACAGCCTTTGCCTATAAGTAATTCTTTGGTAAATAATACTGTTTTAATAGTGTTAATAGTAATTATAATGCTAACTTGCACCTATACAAAATATTAAAAAGCCAAAACATTAAAACTAGATAAAATTATTTAAGAATTATATCTCATTCATCTTGATAATTCCAAATGTGAAATCTTTCTTTTGGCCATGCAACACGGTATGAAGGATCTTAGTTCCCCAGCCAGGGATTGAACCTGTGCCCCTCCATTGGGAGCACAAAGTTTTAATCTAAACTAGACTACCCAGGAAATCCCCTTGAATGTGAAATCTAGCTCTGTCTTCTTACAGGACTCTTAGGAAATCTGTTAACATTTTTGAGCCTTTTCTTGTTTGTGAGGTGAGGGGTTGGGGTCAGAGGAAAGGTAGCATTGTTTGGTAGATTAAATAATATATGTGACGTGACTGGAATGGAACTTGGCACATAATTAGATGCTAAACAGATGTTAAAATTAGATTTTAGATTGGATATTGAACAAGTACTATTATAATTCTTCATATTAAGCCCTTTTATGTTTATATGAGTATGCCTCTGAATTTTATCTAAAAGCTTTGAATGAAGAGATATTGTATAATGTAAATTATGTAACGTAAATTAATGAAAGAAAGTAAAATAGCATAAATTATAAGTCTTTAGTTTATTCCAGAAACCACCTGGAATAGTAATCAAAAGATGGTAGAACTAAACAGCCTGGAGTTGAATTCTGTCATTTACCAACTGTTGTGACATTGGGCTTGCAACATAACATTTCTGATCACATTTATAAAATTGGCTTAATACCTCTCTGTTTTGTTTGTTCTGTTTTTGGTAATTTAAGAAGACATTTGTAACACTTAGTCTAGTTTATGATGACACCTAGTAAGCACTCAATAGAAAGTGATATTTATTTTAAATTTTAATATTATTATAATTACATCTTAGAAAAGACAACACAGGCTTTATGAAATAGAGTAAGTTAAATTTTCCATTTTGGATTCCAGCCCAGAATAAATCAGTAATGTTTGTAAAAAGCACTCTCAAGAAGAAATTAAGGGAGCTGGGTTTTTTGTTGTTTTTAAAAAAGAAAGAAAGGGAAGTGTCTTTCATGAGTACACAGGACTTGCTCAAGAAATTCTCCTCAGATGATTGAAAATGTATTTCTCGCTACAAGCTGAACCATTATAAGCAAACATCTCATTCTTAATAATATTTTCTCTCATAAGAGTATTCTAGATGATGTAGTCTTTAAGGACGGGAACTGTGTCTTACCTTTGAACCATCCTAGTGCTTTGTACGTAGCTGTTTAAAAATATGTATCTATTGGGAAAAAATGAATGCATGGAACTGTTGGATTCATACCTCTTAAAAACTTTTTTTTATTGAGTGCCTACTGAAATAAGGAGTGTTTAACTGGCAAGAAACACTGGTGATCTTAGGGAAAATACCTTAAATAGTCTGGTCAGGGGCAAATTTTGGGAATTTGAGGAGTGAAGTTTGTTTTGAAAAAGAGGAGCATAACAGATACCAATGTTTCAAAAGTTTTGAAGGCTATGAAAAAGCCAAAATAAGTTTATTTTTTGTTTGTTTTGAGCCATGATTTTAAGTTGATACAAATCTAATGTAGATTAAGATATTTCGACACCAAAAAAGCAAAGATAAATGGTAAAGCAAACTTATACTTAAAAGATAAAGTAGGAATTAATGGATTCAAAAAAGGTGGAAAGGTTTGCCTTGTACATTTGAAAGGCATGCTTCTTCTCTGAAAGGGTGTGAAAGAAAAGATATGTGGATATCCAAGGGAAAATTTTGAGGAGACATGTTAAAACTTGAAAGAGGCCTGGATTGCAGTTCTCCTGGTTTTTAAATGAGAAGTATTTTTAGTTTAAAAAAAAAAAAGTATTGTTTTTTTTTAATTAAACATTTTGTTTTATTTTGATCATAAGTCTCATTACAAGCATTCATTATTTTATTCTATTTTATTGAAGTATAGTTTACTTATAATGTATTAATTTCTGCTATACAACAAAGTGAGTCATTTAAACATCTATATCTACACACACACACACACACACACACACACACACACACACACTCTCTTTTCCATTATGGTTTATCATAGGATATTTAACATAGTCCCCTGTGCTATACAGTAGGACTTACTGTTTATCCATCCTGTATATGATAGTTGGCATCTGTTTATCCCAAACTCCCAGTCCATCCCCCTAAAAGTGATTACTTTTAATTTAAGAACTAGATTTTTATCACTCTTTTGCATTTTTAATTTGTTAGGTACTCCCATTCAATCAACCCTTGGTGCCAATGGAGTTTTATTAGACAACCAGCCTGTAGTCAAAAAAAGGCGGGGAAGGAGGAAGAATGTAGAAGGTGTTGACATCCTCTTTTTTAACAGAAATAAACCACCTAATCATGTAAGTAAAGTAATGCTTAAAAGCTACTGATTCTTGAGTCCAAAATTCATCCCAGTAAAGATACATATTGCTGCTTTGTGAATTTTTTGTGACTAATAAAAATAACTGAAAAATTAGGAGTATACTGTATAGTTTTAGATTGTATCTCAGTAGAGTCCAGCACTGGCCAAGATTCATGAGAATTTTAAATTTGAAAGACTTAGAAGAAATTTTAAACAATTTTTGTTTCTCTTCAAAAAGAACTGCTTCATTGAACCAAAATCAGAATGCTAAAGCGTGGAAATAAAATTTTCATTTGGTGTTTTTCTACAGGTTACGTTAGGCTTAACCACCTCACAGATTTCTACAGGGATAAATCCAGCACTGTCCTATACTCAACCTCAAGGAATTCCTGATACAGAAACTCCTGTTCCAGTTATTAACCTTAAAGATGGGACAAGACTTGCAGGCGATGATGCACCGAAGAGAAAGGATTTGGAAAAGTGGCTTAAGGAGCACCCAGGTTATGTGGAAGATTTAGGAGCTTTTATTCCTGTAGGTGATACCTTATAAATCTTAGTATTTATGTCTATGATTCATTACATCTATAATGATGAAGCATAAATTGTCACCAACTTATGTTAAATATGTGTTCTGCCCAAGATTTAGGATAGATGAACAGCAAAAACTAATGACCATCTTTCCTATGATATAATATCATTTTCCATTTTTCATTCTGTATTCAATGTGTTTAATAAAAGTCACCTGTCATATACAGAGTACTATCATAGACCCAATGACAGTTATAAAGGTATAAAACCTCCAGTCCTTTCCCTCAAGGAGTTTATTTTAAAATAATAAAAATGATCATAGTAAACACTTATTGAGACTTAACTCTGTACCTGGCTTTATACTTAGCACTTACATGCATTATCTCATTTAACACTCCCAGACTTTATCAGAATGGCCTTGTTATAACTTTATAGATAAAGAAATGGAAACTGAAATTTTAAATAAATAGTGCAAAGCCACACAGCTAATGTCTTAAATCCACTGTCCAAACCTCTGCTCTTAAGATCTTATAAGAATACAAGTACATAGACAATATTAGTCAAGATGAGAATAGGTCTATTCATTTGCATTTTCCTTATCCTCTAAAATACTTCCTACTCACTATCTTATGGGCATACGGCTTTCTTATAGAAATGTATTATTTCGGTTTGCAGTGCTTTACTATCAGATGCTTATGTACCAGATTTTGTGTCAGTCTCCCTTGTTGTTTCTATATATTTTATAAGGTAAAAGAATAGTCGCATATCCCCTGTATGCCAGTTAGTAGCCTTATTCTATCTGCCTCCATTATGAAGATTAATTGGATAACCCAGTAATGTTGTTTCCTACCCTGTGAGCTGCTTAAGGATTGTGTCCTATTCACCTTGTAGCCCCAGGATTTAGCACCTAATTTCTGATACAGAGAATGGTATCTAGTTCCCTGTAAATATTTACTGAGTCAGTGATTTGTAAATGAAAATCTTTTGAAAATGAAAGAATACCGTATAAAGGTAAAATGATTATTAACAGAAAAAAATTTAATTGCCTTATTTTTTCATGCAAAAGAACCACAAAAGCTCCAGTCCCTAGAATATGACTGTACTTGTAATGTGTGTGTGTGTGTAGTATCTTACATTGCTGTTATTATCACCAAAAGGTAACATGGTAGTCTAATACCGAGAACCTCAGTCTTGGCTTTCATATCCTAGTTTTTTTCAGAAAATGCCACTAATTCTCACACTTCCACTTAATTCTTTTTATTAAAAAAAAAAAAAGCCAAATAAAGCTCTTATAAGGAACAGGTTTTCAGTAAGATGAGCAATAATAAAACGAGTATGGCAATTCTGAAGATAATGAGAATCATTAGTTTAACCCTGTAACTTCTTAACATGTTAGAAAATAACATTCATTTATTTAGTCAATTTTTATTGAGCAACTGCTATATGCTAGTTACTGTTGTAAGGTATTTAGGATAAAAAACAGTGAACAATATAAAGTCCTTGCCCTTTTGGCAGTTATGCTCTCGTCTCTGAAGATTCTCAGACCTTTCTCTTACTACTGCAAAGGAATCTTTATTACTCTTTTTAACTTAGAGCCATTCATCATTTTCACTGCAAATAACCCTTTTATCACAATGTTTTATATTATAAAACAATTTTAAGACATTGTTATAAGCCACATTTGTTTAAGTAGCGAATACAACATAATGTTGGCATGATTTCCCAAGGGCACTTGATGTTAATGGTTTCTTGGCTCTCACATGCTACTGTGGTATGTCTACAGCAAAAGGATTGTACCATGGTGTATGTACTATACCTTCAATATATAACATAAATAGCTGGCCTTTGAACAACACAGGAGTTAAGAGATACTGATGCATGCCACCCTCCACAGCCAAAAATTCAAATATAATGTTACAATTAGCCTTCCATGTCCTCAGTTACACATCCTTGGATTCAGTCAACAATGGATTGTGTAGTCACTGGAAAAAAAAATCCACGTATAAGTGCACCTATACAGTTGAAACCCATGTTGTTCAAGGGTCAACTGTATTACTATATCTTATATATACCATATATCTTCAGTTTTACATGGTTAAATTACTTGGATCAGCTTATTTGTGCCATTTGCATAGTTAAAGATTTTACAGCTATTTCTTTGTCTATATATTTTAGCGAATGCAACTCCATGAGGGGAGACCCAAACAAAAAAGGCATCGCTGCAGAAACCCCAATAAATTAGATGTTAATAGTCTCACTGGAGAAGAACGTGTTCAGCTGATTAACAGAAGAAATGCCAGAAAGGTACTTGCATATTTGTTGTTAATTTTTCATACTGATGCACTATGTAAGAGATCTCTAGAACACTGTTTCATTATGCAGTATTTTCTAACAGACCTAGTTGGGTTAAATCTAGAAGATTTGAGGGGAAAGACACGGACTACAATTTTATGCAGTCTAATTTCAAATCCCACACCTTTGGCTAAGCTGTTGAAGGAAATAAGTTACTTTCTATATCTGTACCTTTGCAGTGGCACCGAACCAGGGCACTGCATCTAAAGCAATAGTTCTCAAAAGGGGGTAACTGTCCTCCAAGCGACATTTAGCAATCAGGGGACGTTTTTGATAGTCTTAGCTCTAGATGAAGGAGGTGGGTGTTGGGGAGGTGGTGAGCTGCTAGCCGGATGCTGTTGGCCTTGGCGGGTGAAGGCCCAGAACGCTGCTACACCTCCTGCAGTGCACAGGACAGCCCCCACGACACCAGTCCAAAATGGTCTGTGGTGCAGAGGTTGAGAAACTGCTGAAAGGGAACATTATTCTCATCACAGCCATTACAGATTTATATATATTTATCATGTATTGATAATTCCATCATTAGGCCTTAAAGTGTCTTCTTCTGTCAAAATTGGCATATTATATAATTTTCTGATAGATGGAAATTAAATGTTTTAAATCAAATGTCTTAAGGCAAAGATAAAACATCTTATCTTAGAGACAAATGGTACCCCTGTGCTTATCTTCTTGCTTTACTGATTGATGAATGGTAAGAGCTAGGTTTTTCCAGGTTTTTCTTATTTCTGAATAAAATGTGGCTCTACATTTGTTTCCCCCAGTTGTTTCTGTTTTATGTATGTATTGGTATATGTCTCTCTTACCTCACAAAGTAAATGATAGAACAGTTGAGGCACCTTTTGTAAGTTATGACTTTGACACTTTTATTGTTTTTTACTCTGATGAGCAAGCAGCACAATAAGTAAAAAAAAAAAAGAAAGAAAGAAATGGCCTTCAAAGTAAGAACATCAAGTTTTCCATTGAATTCCTTCACCCACAAATTAAATTACCCTACATAGATCCCTAGTTAATTCCCTACTTCTGTTTGCTCTCTGTTGAATGACCTCACTGCTAGTATAAAAATACATGAAGTCATTTTAATTTCTCAGAAGTATTGAAATTGGAAGAATACCATTTTTAAAATAACAATATATTAATATTATTCTATGTACTAACTCATTAAAATTAATACTAATTTTCCCCCAAGTTTATTCAGCTTTTGTTAGTAGATTAAGATGATGTCAGATGTATTAGGGGAAGAACAAGATGACATTTTAGTTGCATTTTACTTAAATTTTGTGCTTATACAGATTGTGTTGTAAATCTTTGCACTTCATCTTATAACAAAAATTAACCTTTCTAGATATGAATAAATTTGTCTTAGCCAGTTTTAAGGAAATGGAACTATTTTGAAATTTTTACTTGGTTTAATATTAAACATCCTAAATTTTATTTTTAATTGTAGTAGCCTGGTAAAGGACCTGTTAATTTCCCTTGGTTTGTAGATTTCTTTATTGTTCTGAGTTTCTAGAGTACAGGCTTTAACATACAGAGGGCCTCTAGTTTAAACTGGAGTTTAATGAAGGAGATAATATAAAGGAGATAGCAACAAGATTGAGAGGCTAAGTAAAAACTATAGAAAATAATTAGATAAGAATATAGATATTATAACTGGCCACATAAACCCTGTTTGTATCCTAACAAGATATAGTACATATTCATTCAGAAAGCTGTGGGAAAAGGAATTATTTAAGAAGTGTCCTTAGACTCCAAAGGAACATTAAATTGGTAGGTTGAAATCATTTAAATATTTAAAGGGATATGTTTATTTTTATACTTTCAGGGTTCAGTTCAGTTCAGTCGCTCAGTCATGTCCGACTCTTTGTGACCCCATGGACTACAGCACATCAGACTTCCCTGTCCATCACCAACTCCTGGAGCTTACTCAAACTCATGTCCATTGAGTCGGTGATGCCATCCAACCATCTCATCCTCTGTCATCCCCTTCTCCTTCTGCCTTAAATCTTTCCCAGCATCAGGGTCTTTTCAAATGAGTCAGCTCTTCACATCAGGTAGCCAAAATATTGCAGCTTCAGCTTCAGCATCAGTCCTTCAATGAACATTCTGGACTGATTTCCTTTAGGATGAACTGGTTGGACGTCCTTGCAGTCTAAGGGACTCTCAAGAGTCTTCTCCAACACCACAATTCAAAAGCATCAATTCTTTGGTGCTCAGCTTTCTTTATAGTTCAACTCTCACATCCATACATAACTACTGGAAAAACCATAGCTTTGACTAGGCAGACTTTTGTTGGCAAAGCAATGTCTCTGCTTTTTAATATGCTGTCTTATGTTGGTCATAGCTTTTCTTCCAAGGAGCAAGCATCTTAATTTCATGGCTGCAGTGACCATCTGCAGTGATTTTGGACCTCCAAAAAATAGTCTGTCACTGTTTCCACTGTTTCCCCATCTTTTTGCCATGAAGTGATGGGACCTGATGCCATGATCTTAGTTTTCTGAATGTTGAGTTTTAAGCCAACTTTTTCACTCTCCTCTTTCACTTTCATCAAGAGGCTCTTTAGTTCTTTTTCACTTTCTGCCATAAGAGTGGTGTCATCTGCCTATCTGGGGTTATTGATATTTCTCCTGGTAATCTTGATTCCAGCTTGTGCTTCATCCAGCCTGGCATTTCAGCCTGGCATCCAGCCTGACCAAAAAAAAAAGCTCCAGTGATGCCTACAAATACAACTTTTATGGTATCAGTTTGCATAAAAGATACATGCATTGGTTTTTGAGACCTGAGTTTAAAAGCTGATCCTGACACTTACTAGTTAGCTTTAGGCAGCTTGTATAACTTCTCTGAGGCTTAATTCCTTCATTTGAAAAATAGAAATAATCCATTCTCAAATGGATATAGTGAGAACTAAAATAAATTATGTACTTAAAGTCCTTAGCATAATACTTGGCAATATAATAATAACAACTTATATTTATTATGTGCCAGACCCTGAAGCTACTTAGCAGCAGCAGCAGACCCTTTCCTGAGGTGCTTGAATTATCTCATTTTCATAAAACCGTTTGAGGGAGGTATTATTGTTATCTCCATTCTGCAATTCAGAAAGCTGAGGCTCAAAGAGATGTACTGATTTGCCCGAGTTCATGTAGGTCGTAAGTCTGATGACTCCAAAGGATATACTCTTAACTAGGCTACACTGCCTACCCAGCATAGTACTTCACAGTACATGGTAGTTATTTTACTGTCCAAAGAATATACATGAAACATCTAAAATTTATGTTAGCATGTTCATGCAGTATATTGATAGTTCTTATGGGTTGTGGTAGTCCTTTTTACTATAAAAAAGATTGTCAGGGTGGTTCCAAGAATACATGTGTTTTAAAGAAATAAACTCTGTATAGCACAGATTAAAAGAAAGAAATGTCTTCACATTTAATATGCTTTTAAGTGTCTAAAAATCTGTTTTTTATTTATAGGTTGGAGGTGCATTTGCTCCCCCTTTGAAAGATTTGTGTCGGTTCCTGAAAGAAAATGCAGAATATGGAGTAGCTCCTGAATGGGGAGATGTTGTTAAGCAGTCTGTGAGTATTTCATGAACACTAATTTAGACATCATTTAATTATATCTTAGATTTTAAGTTAAGAATTAACAATATTTCATAAATATGTGATGATATTTTTTAGTTCACAGTTTTTATCTTGCAGAGTATGTGGCAAACTTCTCAGATACTTGTTGAATTAGAGTGCAGAATCAGTGTATACTAACTGGTGTCATATTTCTGCTTTACCTTTTTATTGTGGCTACTAGAAAACTTTAAGTTACATATGTTGTTTACATTGTTTCTATTGGACAGTGCCGATCCAGAGGTTGTAAACTCTTAAAATTTAGGAATTTTGGGTTGTTTGTTGAGGGGGAGGGTTGTTTTGTTTTATGGTTACTTCTAGGAGTTTTGAACCCCAGAAAATCTTGGGGGAATTTCAAGAAAGTACCATAGGTTGTTCTCCACTCAGGACTTGGTGCTTCCCAGTCTGCAGGTGCTACTACTGTTCTGAGCCAAGTGATTTTTTTCCCTATTGAGTATCTTTTCCATCTTGGCTCTATCTCTATTATTCCCAAAGTGATAGAAGAGTCAGAAGCATCTCGTTTCAGTCATTACTTACTTCTCTCCTTTCCATACTGTTCTTGCAGATCAGAAGAATGGCATTTCTTTAGTCTTCTGGTGATGTGAACAGTGTAAGGGCATGGCAGTAATAAAATTTTTTGGATCTTCCGGTTTCCAGAACTATTTTACAAACCTATGCCTCATAGTTATAAAAGAGAACCAGAGGCTCTCTTAAAATAAATGAGAAGTGGAAGAACTGTTTCAAGCCCTACTTAAAAATAAGATAAAATTGGGTTACTTCTTTCATAATTGGTTATTTTGTATCAATAAATAACAGAATAAGTTTATGAATAATTTCATGTTTTTAATGGCTTATTTGTATCACTTGTTAATAGCAATTGATTTTATTTTAAAATGTTTATTGTTGGGTTTTTTTTTTTTTTTTTTTTTTAGGGATTTCTTCCAGAAAGTATGTATGAACGTATTCTCACTGGTCCGGTGGTAAGAGAGGAAGTAAGCAGGCGAGGGAGACGACCTAAAAGTGGAATTGCGAAGGCCACAGCGGCGGCGGCAGCTGCAACTGCCAGCAGTATTTCAGGCAATCCTTTGTTAGCCAATGGGTTACTGCCAGGTGTGGACCTCACAACTCTTCAGGCCTTACAACAAAACCTACAAAACTTGCAATCACTGCAAGTGACTGCAGGGCTGATGGGAATGCCTGCTGGCCTTTCTTCTGGAGGAGAAGCTAAAAATGTGGCCGCCATGTTCCCCATGCTGCTGTCGGGAATGACTGGGTTGCCAAATCTGTTGGGCATGGGAGGGCTCCTGACAAAGCCGACAGAATCCGGAACAGAAGAAAAAAAGGGAAATGACTCTAAGGAGGTGGAAGGGAAAAAAGAAAGGACAGAGAGCCAAAACCCCGAGAACGGTGGTGAAAACTCTGTGTCAAGTTCTCCTGCATCCTCTACTGCTGCGTTAAGTACAGCTGCAGCTGCCAGCCCATTAGCTCTGAACCCACTGTTACTATCTAATATTCTTTATCCAGGGATGCTTCTCACTCCAGGCCTTAATCTTCATATTCCAACTTTGTCTCAGTCCAACACTTTTGATGTACAGAAAAACAAAAACAGTGACTTAGGCTCATCTAAGTCTGTGGAAGTAAAGGAAGAAGATTCCAGAGTTAGAGATCAGGAAGACAAAGGGGGAACTGAACCGAGTCCTCTCCATGAAAATAGCACAGATGAGGGTTCAGAGAAAGCCGATGCTTCATCTGGATCTGATAGTACATCATCGTCATCCGAGGATTCAGATTCTAGTAATGAAGACTGATTCCCAGACTGCACTTAAATTATGAACTGATTTTGGATTTTTTTTTCCCCTTTAATTATTAATTGTAAATACGCCAGTGTTGAGTGCATCAATAACTTACTGACCGAACATTTCAGTTATTTGTTTAGAAGTGCAAACTGCTTTCAGAGACGTTTTGCATGTAATATTTCTTAAGATTCATAAGTTTCTGAACTCGTATGTACTATCAAATACATAAAGGTGTAAAATTACAACAAAAGGCATTATAATTTTGTTGGGGGTTAATTTTATGAAAATTATGCTCAATAAGAGTTGTATATTTAATATATTTGCAGTGAACACAGAATACTTTATGCATATTACTGATTTAATTTGAATATAGTTTTACAGCCTCCTTGACACCTATAATTTACAGATCAAAACTCAGCAATAATTTGGGCAGCTAATGAATGTCATGAAAGCTGTAGAATCTACATCACCATCCATTGCTTTAATTACATGAAAATGCTCTAGTGTTGTGATGCACTGCTGATATTTCCAATTCAGGTACAAGTGTGTTTTAAAGAAGAAATAAGTTTCCCAATCGGCCAATTTAACTGGCTACCTGTTACCTCAGCTGAGTTAGTTTAGGAAGTTTACATTCGTTTCTAATTCTATACTTGTTTTCAGGGGTTTTTTAAACACATCCTATATATCATGTTAATCGGGCAAGAAATATGACTTGCTTTTTGCTGAGCTTAACTCTAAAATCAGTAAAATTAAGTCATAAAATAATCCTGTGTCATGTGACTTTGACACCCTCTAGACACATTTAGTTTTAACTTTTCAAAGTTTGGCCTCCTATTAGAAATAATTATGTCTCAGATGAGTAATGTCTGTTTCCAGGGTTCAGAAAAGGTAAATCATGAAATACCACTGAAAAGAACTTTTCAACACAGCATACTTCATGTAAGAGAAATTGTTTGTTTGCTTTATTTGTGTAGATTTCTATTTGTGTTTTATGTCACGGAAATATTCCAAAATTAACAGATAATAGGGTAAAGTAATATGCAGATAGTCTAAATTCATTTTGCGTTTCTAGGTATAAGCAGACTAAATGTTGGCCCAGAATCAGTGTTGGGTTATCAGTTTATATTAAATATACTGAGTTGCCCATTTTGAAAATGCACTTTTAATAATCTCAAAAAATATATACATAATTCCTGTAAACCACAAAAAAAGGAAGCCGAAGGTTTCTGATCAATTTCTTAGAACCCTTTACCATGTAAAATTTGTCTGATATTTGATTTGTGATACAGTTTCTCCTGCTAAAGCTGCTATTATTCTGACAAGGTAGAGGTCCAGGTTCACCTTCATATACATTGAAAACAGAGCTGAATTGGTTATATAATGTCATTTACATCCTAAGGAGAGATAAGCATTGTTCTGGTACTTAAATAAATAAGTCAGTGACAAACTTTGCTAGGGGGGAAACTACCCCACTTCTCTCCCACGGAAAAATTAACTTTCAGTTCATTTTGATACAACTCTATTGCTTTGTCAGGAATTAAGCAATTATATTGGATTTTCCAAGACCTTTACCAGTAAATTATGTTTCTGTATGTAAAATAATCCCTTATTAGAGAGACAGTGTTACATGTATTTACAAAATTATATCGGTTCCATTGGGATTGTATTGATTTTTTGTATTTTCCCGAAATAGTACTTTGAATTGATAGTCCTTTATGCAATGTCTTAGCAATAGTCACTATAATGCCCTTCCAGGAGAAGTGGGTAGTAATTCTTCATCATGAAAATGATATATTACATATTTAGTATCTTCCCTTTGCAGTATTGCACTTTTGTTTGACTAGAATACACCTATGAGATAGCCAAAGTTTTCAAACACAATTAACTTAGGTTGCCAGTGGAGTATTTCAGCACCATCCATGTTTCCCTTCTCTCCCTCTAGTCCTACCCACATGATCTTCATTCCTTTCTGTCTCCAGTTTAAAAGGGAAATAAAAAACCCTAGATCTTGTCAGTAAAATCTAATTTATATCAAATTTATGAGATAAAGTATTTTCCTAATTAGATCAAATGAATTTGGTTAACATCTTAGTGATTCTCTTTCTATGTAATAAAGGCAGTTGCAGTTTTCAAAGCATTAAGGCTAATATTAACTTTAAACATTTCTCTTGGGATTCAAGATACTTCTATCTAGTACTGATTGGGGAAAAGTTGTCCAGCTATCAGCTTAAAAAAAAACATGCAAACATGGTTGTGTAAAGTTAAGGGTTATAAGAAAAAAAGAAATCAGTAGAATTACGTAATACTAAAGTTGCAGTTGAAAGGATATCCAAGTATGTGTTGGTAGTTACTAAAAGAATTATAGCTGTTATTGCCTTGTATTTATAGCCCTGTTTCAGGTTTCATGATTCAAGTCTTAGTCCAATTTTTCTTTTGGACATTTGCAATATTTACCAGTTGTGTTTTGTGTAGTCTGAATTTGCTTTCTGTAGTTAAGCAAACGTCTTAAAAAGTCATTTGTAATTTATTAAATTACTTTCTATGATGTTCTATAGAGCAAATGGAAGTTTAATTATTTTTTATTAAACATATTCTTTGACTACCCATGATGTCAGCCTCTGTACATGACAATACTTTTATTATTTTATATGTAGTTTTTATTCCAGTTATGAAAGAACTACCCATGATGTCAGCCTCTGTACATGACAATACTTTTATTATTTTATATGTATTTTTATTCCAGTTATGAAAGAAACATTAGTCATAAGTCTTTAAAAGGAAAGTGAACATTGGAAGAATTTTTAAGAGACAGAAGCAGGCTATAATTATACCCACAATGTTATTATTTCCTTAAGTTCTCTTCTCCCAGACCTTTAAAAATCCAGAAAGGCTCAGAGATACACCTAACCTCTTAAAGAAATCCATTTTGGAAATCAGTAATTATTTTTCCTTTGGTCTTAGAGGCTTTTCTAATTTATCACTGTTGTTTGTAGTGTTTGGCTGTTTTTTTTCTTTTTGTAAATACAAAAGAAATTTGTTTTCCCTCAAACTGTCGGAGTGGAACAGTGGAGTCTCATCACTCACTCATTTAACTTGACCACACTGAATTATACTGTCATGCTTAGAAAATCTTTTTTTTTTTTTTTCATTTTTGTAAAATAAGGTAAACAAAAGTCAACTGCTTCATCTGATGCTTACCCAGAGGATCAGTAATATATTCAGTGCTGGAGGAAGAATTGGCTATGTTGGATGTTTTTGCAAGAAGATACATATAAAATGATGTATTCTATATATTTTGAGCTGTAGGAAGAAAAAGAGTGAGTTGCAGGGAGAGTAATTTTTGGCTACAAGTGATGTTCAACTCACACAATAAATTTAGAACTTACATAAATGCAACTCCAGAACATAAGCTATTTATTTTTAAATGCAGAAAAATGAAAAAATTATTTAAATAATCCATCAACCTACCCTGAAATACTGTTCATGGAGCTATCAAATCTTATTTATATGTATGTTATATACATATAGTGGGTTGAATAGTTACGGGTTGACTTAAAAAAATTCACATCAACCCATAACTTCAGAATGTGACCTTAATTGGAAATAGGATCTTGGCAGATAAAATCAGTTAAGATGCAGTCATACTAAATTAAGGAGGGCCCTAAATCCAATGACTAGTGTCCTTAAGAGAAGAGGACATAAACACAGGGAGAGGGCCATGAGACAATATGCAGAGATCAGTGCAACGCAGCTTCGAGCCAAGGAACACCAAGGATTGCCAGCAACCACGAGGAGCTAGGAGAGAAGCATGAAGCAGATTCTCCTCCAGAGCCTCCGGGAGGAGCCAGCCTTGCCAACACCTTGATTTTGCACTTCTGGCCTAAACTGCGGTAGGAGTAAATTTCTATTGTTTGAAGCCATCTAGTTTGTGGTAGTCTGTTGGTAGCTTTAGGAAACATACATTTTCATATTAAATCAGTATTATATAGGACATAATGTTTGCTGTTTTGCCTTTTAATATACAGGCCTGTGTGTCAATAAGTACTCTGCAATGTGATTTTTAATACATATATTGCTCATAAAGATGGAATTTATCTAACCAGAAACCTAAAAATGGACAGTTGAGTTTATATATTCATTTTTTTGCATCCATCTTTAATGATTTGCTTAAGCCCTAGAATTGAAATACTTCTGTTTTTAAGGCTTTTCATTTGTGTTGCCAGTGCCAGTGATGACATTAGTTAACAGTTCATTCTACCATTAGCAACATATATTTTATGTATGATTTGATTTCTTACTAATATTGTATTGCATTAGAAATCATCTTAGCCATTACTAACAGGCAAAAGTAACATTTTTTAATTGAAGTATGGTTGATATACAATATAATGTAAACAGTTGTTGTTCAGCCAGTAAGTCGTGTCTGACTCTTTTGCAGCTCTGTGGACTATAGCCCACAAGGCTCCTCTGTCCATGGGATTTCCCAGGCAAGAATACTGGAATAGGTTGCCGTTTCCTTCTCTAGGCGGTCTTCCCAACCCAGGGGTCAAACTCATGTCTCCTGCATTGGCAGGTTTGTTCCTTACCACTGAGCCACCAGGAAAGCCCCATTATATAAATTATAGTGTGCAATATAGAGATTAACAATTTTTAAAGGTTATACTCCATTTATAGTTATTATAAAATATTGGCTATATTCCCCATGTTGTACAATATATCCTTGTCGCATATTTTAGATTCTACATATAAGTGATATCACACAGTGTTTGTCTGACTTATTTCACTTAGCATAATACCCTCCAAATCCATCTATGTTGCCAAAAATGTCAAAATTTCATTCTTTTCTATGGCTGAGTATTTCAATTGTGTGTGTGTATAACCACATCTTCATATCATAATAAATTTTTTAATTGTTCTTCCTTTTTCTTAGTAAAAAATAAGACAATATAAAAAATCAGGAGGAGGAGAGGAAGAGAAGCGCAAAGTAAACAAAAATCTCATGCTGAATACGCAGACATAATTGTTAACCTTTGAGTCATTATTTAGATATACATGTTATATATTATTTTAGTAAGAGTAAGGTTAAACTGTATGTGCCATTTTGTAACCTTTTTTCATTTACCATATCATACTAATATCTTCCCATGCCATTAAAGAATGTTTCATATTTTTAAGGGCTTTCTCATTCCACTTTTTAAAACCTTTGTCAATTTAATAGATTAGAAATAGACCCTTATTTGAGTTTATTTTGGTAAGGAATCTGAATTTCTCCAAAGACTTAATGCACTGTCCTAGCAGTGTGTAGCATATAATCTCTCCACTGATTTGACATGCCTGTGTTGGATTGGTCATAATCTAAGTAATGCATACATTTATCTGTATATGTGAATTATTTAGGTATATGTGATTTAGATCATATCTATCATAGATACATGATAATATCAATGGTATGTATGAAGTAGACATAAGAGTAACTATACTGATAAAAGAGTAATAGATTTGAGAACAAACCAAAAAAATGTTACTAGAAATAAAGGAGAACATTTTACAATGACTGAAGGGTCAATCTATCAGGAAAATAAAACAATTATCAACATACGTGCACCTAATAACAGGTCCACAAAATACATGAAGACAAACTAACAAAACTAAAAGGAAAAATATACAATGCAGCAATAATAGTAGGAGACTAATAGCTCACTTTCCATAATGGATAGAGCAAGTAGGCAAAAGATCAACAAACTGATTTGAAGGTCATTATAAATCAACTAGACCTAAGAAACATCTATTGGACACCACCCAACAATAACAGAATACATGTTCTTAGAGTACACAAAGACCATTCTCCAGGATAGACCACGTAGCAAGTCCAAAGTTCTCAAATTTAAAAATATTAAGTCATACAAAGTATGTTCTCTAGTCATGATGGGATGAAGTTAGAAATCAGTAACAAAGCTTGGAAATTTACAAATATGTGAAAACTAATAACTTATCAATAATAAGTCAAGGAAATCTCAGAGGAAGTTAAAAAATATTTTGAAATGAATGGAAACAAGTAATATACAAAGACATCATATAAAAAAAAACAGTGCATGAAGGGAAATGTATAGCTCTAAGTATCTACATTAAGAAAAAAAAAATCGCAAATCAACCTAACTTTCTACTTTAAGAAACTAGGAAAAGCTCAAACTAAACCCAAGACAAGAAGTAAGGAAATAAAGACAAGAGCATAATTACTGAAATACAAAGTAGAGACAATTAATGAAACCAAAAGGTAATTCTTTAAAAAGATCAGCAAAATTGACAAACTTTTAGCTAAACTGATCAACCAAAAAAGAAAAGACTCAACTTAGTAGAATCAGGGAATTTCTTGGTGGTCCAGTGATTGGAACTCTGCACTTTCACTGATGGAGGCCTGGGTTCAATCCATGGTGGGAAACAGATGTTGCAAGCCACGTGGCATTACAAAGAAAAAGAAAAATTATTAGATGACTCGAAAGAACATCATTTGTACCAATATTACAGAAATAAAAATGTAAGAGAATATTATGAATAATTATATGCCAATAAATTAGATAACCTAGATGAAGTGGCTAAATTTCAAGAACACAACCTAGTGAAACTGAAACAAGAAGAAATAGTAACTAATAAAGAGACTGAATTACTAATTAAAAATTATCCACAACATAATCCCTAGACTGGCCGTTTCACTGAGGGACAAAAAAAAAAATAAAGAATACCTATTCATCACATATTCAAATGGAAAAGAAAACAATTCCCAACTTGTTTTATAGGCAAATATATCTCAGTACCAAAGTTAGACAAGTATTGTAAGAAAACTGGAAACAAATATCCCTTAGGAATACAGATGCCAAAATTCTTAACAAATTGCTAGCAAACTGAATCCAGCAGTACATGAAAGGTACTGTACACGACGACCAAACTGATTCTTTCTCAAGAATGCAAGGATGGTTCAACAATACGAGAAATAATCAATGCACTGTTAATGGGAAAGCGCGGGAGGGGGGAACATGAGTATCCCAATAGATGCAAAAAAGACATTTCACAAAGTCCAACACCATTTCATGATTAACAAAAAGGCTAGATTACACTTTGCTCAATAAAGGTCATTTATGAAAAACGTACAACTAACATAATACCTAATGGTTAAAGACTGAATATTTTCTCCTAAGTGAAGACAAGACTAGGATGTCCTTAATTTTATTCAACATTGTTCTGCAGATTCTATCCAAAGCAAAGAAAAACAACAACGGAAGACATCTAGATTGGCCAAAGTAACCCAAGAGAGAAATGACTGGGAGCATTTGCGTTTTTTTTTCTTTATTTTAATCGAAGTATAGTTGATTCACAATGTTGTATTTATTTCAGGTGTACAACAAAATGATTCAGTTATATAAAATTTGTACTTCATCAGAATTAAAGTCTTTAGTTCTTCAAAGGACACCTTTAAGAAAGTGAAAAAACCCACAGACCAGGGGAAAAATTGCAAATCCTGTATCTGATCGAGTACTTCTATCAGAATATGTACAGATCTCTTACAGTTCAGTAATAGAGACAAAAATTCAGTTGTGAAATGGGCAAAAGATTTAAAAAGACATTTCTTCAAAGAAGATATAAAAAATAGCACATAAGCACACAAAAAGATGTTCAGCATTATTAGCCATCAGTTAGTTCAGTTCAGTCGCTCAGTCATGTCTGACTCTGTGACACCATGAATCGCAGCACGCCAGGCCTCCCTGTCCATCATCAACTCGCGGAGTTCACTCAGACTCACATCCATCGAGTCAGTGATGCCATCCAGCCATCTCATTCTCTGTTGTCCCCTTCTCCTGCCCCCAATCCCTCCCAGCATCAGAGTCTCTTCCAATGAGTCAACTCTTCGCATGAGGTGGCCAAAGTACTGGAGTTTCAGCTTTAGCATCATTCCTTCCAAAGAAATCCCAGGGCTGATCTCCTTCAGAATGGACTGGTTGGATCTCCTTGAAGTTATTAGCCATCAGATAAATGCAAATCAAAACCAAAAAGAGATACAATGCCATACTCCTCGGAATGGCCAGAATCAAAAAAACAGATACTAACTTGGGTTAGCCATGATGTGAAGAAATTAGAACTCACATATTGCTGGAGGAATGTACAATGATGCAGCCACTTTTCAACACAACTTTGCAATTTCTTGTGGTATTCCCTTATGACAGCAATTCTATTCCTAGGTGTATACCCAAAGAAATGAAAACATGTCCAAACAAAAGCTTGTAAACAAACATTCATATTATTCACAATAGCCCAAGAGTATAAAAATCTCAAATGACCATCAATTAATGAATGGATAAATAAAACATGATATACCAATAAATATACCAAAAATGATAGAATGAGCTCTGTTCGTTTCCAAGGCAAACCATTCAATATCACAGTAATCCAAGTCTATGCCCCGACCAGTAATGCTGAAGAAGCTGAACGGTTCTATGAAGTCCTACAAGACCTAGAACTAACACCCACAGATGTCCTTTTCATTATAGGGGACTGAAATGCAAACGTAGGAAGTCAAGAAATACCTGGAGTAACAGGCAAATTTGGCCTTGGAGTACAGAAAGAAGCAGGGCAAAGGCTAATAGAGTTTTGCCAAGAGAATGCACTGGTCATAGCAAACACCATCTTCCAACAACACAAGAGAAGACTCTACGCACGGACATCACCAGATGGTCAACACCAAAATCAGATTGATTGTATTCTTTGCAGCCAAAGATGGGGAAGCTCTATACAGTCAGCAAAAACAAGACTGGGAGCTGACTGTGGCTCAGACCATGAACTCCTTATTGCCAAATTCTGACTTAAATTGAAGAAAGTAGGGAAAACCACTACACCTTTTAGGTATGACCTAAATCAAATCCTTTACAATTATACAATGGAAGTGAGAAATAGATTCAAGGGATTAGATCTGATAGATGGAGTTGATGAAGAACTAGGGATAGACGTTTGTGACATTGTACAGGAGGCAGGGATCAAGACCATCCCCAACATAAAGATGCAAAAAGAAATAATGGTTGTCTGAGGAGGCCTTACAAATAGCTGGGAAAAGAAAAGAAGCGAAAGCAAAGGATAAAAGGAAAGATATACCCATTTGAATACAGATTTCCAAAGAATAGCGGAGATAAGAAAGACTTCCTCAGTGATCAATGCAAAGAAATAGAGGAAAACAATAGAATGGGAAAGACTAGAGATCTCTTCAAGAAACTTAAAGATACCAAGGGAACATGTCATGCAAAGATGGGCACAGAAAGGAAAGAAATGGTATGGACCTAACAGAAGCAGAAGATATTAAGAAGAGCTGGCAAGAATAAACAAAAGAACAATACAAAAAAGATCTTCATGACCCAGATAACCACGATGGTGTGATCACTCACCTAGAGCCAGACATCCTGGGGTCCAAAGTCAAGTGGGCTTTAGGAAGCATCACTATGAACAAAGCTGGTGGAGGTGATGGAATTCCAGTTGAGCTATTTCAAATCCTAAAAGATGATGCTGTGTAAGTGCTGCACTCAATATGCCAGCAAATTTGGAAAACTCAGCGGTGGCCATGGGACTGGAAAAAGTCAGTTTTCATTCCAATCCCAAAGAAAGGCAAGGCCAAGAATGCTCAAACTACCGCACAATTGCACTCATTTTACATGCTAGAAAAGTGATGTTCAAAATTCTCCAAGCCAGGCTTCAACAGTACATGAACTGTGAACTTCCAGATGTTCAAGCTGGTTTTAGAAAAGTCAGAGGAGCCAGAGATCAAATTGCCAACATCCGTTTAATCACTGAAAAAGCAAAAGAGTTCCAGAACACCACCTACTTCTGCTTTATTGACTCTGCCAAAACCTTTGACTGTGTGGATCACAAGAAACTGTGGAAAATCTTCAAGAGATGGGAATACCAGACCACTTGACCTTCCTTCTGAGAAATCTGTATGCAGGTCGGGAAGAAACAATTAGAACTGGATAGGGAACAACAGGCTGGTTCCAAACAAGAAAAGGGGTATGTCAAGGCTGTATATTGTCACCCTGCTTATTTAACTTATATGCAGAGTACATCATGAGAAACGCTGGGCTGGATGAAGCACAAGCTGGAATCAAGATTGCTGGGAGAAATATCAATAACCTCAGATATTGAGGTTATTGCACCCTTATTGCAGAAAGTGAAGAACTAAAGAGCCTCTTGATGAAAGTGAAAGTGGAGAGTGAAAAAATTGGCTTAAAGCTCAACATTCAGAAAACGAAGATCATGGCATCTGGTCCCATCACTTCATGGGAAATAGATGGAGAAACAGTGGAAACAGTGACAGACTTTATTTTTCTGGGCTCCAAAATCACAGCAGATGGTGATTGCAGCCATGAAGTTAAAAGATGCTTGCTCCTTGGAAGTAAAGTTGTGACCAACCTAGACAGCATATTAAAAAGCAGAGACATTACTTTGCCAACAAAGGTCCGTCTAGTCAAAGCTATGGCTTTTCCAGTAGTCATGTTTGGATGTGAAAATTGGACTATAAAGAAAGCTGAGCACCAAAGAATTGATGCTTTTGAACTGTGGTGTTGGAGAAGACTCTTGAGAGTCCCTTGGACTGCAGGCAGATCCAACCAGTCCATCCTAAAGGAAATCAGTCCTGAATATTCACTGGAAGGACTGATGTTGAAGCTGAAACTCCAGTACTTTGGCCACATGATGTGAAGACCTGACTCATTTGAAAAGACCCTGATGCTGGGAAAGATGGAAGGCATGAGGAGAAGGGAACGACAGAGGATGAGATGGTTGGATGGCATCACCAACTCAAGGGACATGAGTTTGAGTAAACTTGGAAGTTGATGATATACAGGGAGGCCTGGTGTACTGCAGTCCATGGGGTCACAGAGTCGGACACGACTGAGTGACTGAACTGAACTGAACTGATACCCATAAAACAAAATATTACTCAACAATAAAAAGCATGAAGTACTGATACATGCTGCAACATGGATAAACCTTGAAAACATTATGCTAAGTGATAGAAACTGTCACAAAGACCACATATTGTATGATTCTATTTCTGTGAAATGTCTAGAACAGGCAAATCTATAGAGATCGAGATATAATCTATAGGTCAGATAGATAGGTAAGGCTTCCCTGGTGGCTCAGATGGTAAAAGAATCTACCTGCAACGTGGGAGACCTGGGTTCGATTCTGGGGTCAGGAAGATCCCCTGGAGCAGGAAATGGCAGCCCACTCCAGTATTCTTGCCTGGAGAACTCCATGGACAGAGGAACCTGGTGGGCTACAGTCCATGGGGTCTCAGAGTTGGACACGACTGAGCGACTAACACTTTCGTAGAGATAGAAAGTATACTAGCAGTCACCTAGGGTTGGAGGCATTGAACTGCCCATGTATATGGGATGGATGTCTCCTTGGTATGACGGAAATGTTCTCAACAGATTTTGGTTTGTTGCATAACTGTGAATATAATAAACTAAAACCAACTGCATTGTATACTTTAAGTGGGTAAATTTTATACTATGTGAAAATAAAGTTGCTTTTAAAAATCGACAGAAAGTACAGTGTACAAGCTCAATGTGAAATCTTTAAACTTTTAAGCTTAATAAATACCCTCTTGTCTCCCTACTGGAGCCCCTGCTGAGATGTGGAAACCTCTGCCCCTTCAACATTTATTGCTGATCCATGAGGCTCAAACTAGCTAACAGCTCCTTCAACTAAGAGAACCCCCTGGGGATCAAGAGGAAAAGCAAGAATTCTGGAACCTCTTTTTTCCTCCTCTGTGCATTTACTCCCAAGATGATCTCACCCTGTCTTTTTTTTTAAATTAGTTTTTTGCTATTTAAAAAAAAAATTATTGAAATATAGTTGATTCACAATGTTGTGTTAGTTTCAGGTATACAGCAAAATGATTTGGACACATGCTGCTGCTGCTGCTAAGTCGCTTCAGTTGTGTCCGACTCTGTGCGACCCCATAGACGGCAGCCCACCAGGCTCCCCCGTCCCTGGGATTCTCCAGGCAAGACTACTGGAGTGGGTTGCCATTTCCTTCTCCAATGCATGAAAGTGAAAAGTGAAAGTGAAGTCGCTCAGTCGTGTCCGACTCTTAGCAACCCCATGGACTACAGCCTACCAGGTTCCTCCATCCATGGGATTTTCCAGGCAAGAGTACTGGAGTGGGGTGCCATTGCCTTCTCCGGATTTGAACACATACATATACATATATACATACACATACACATACATATATACACATATATGAATATGTATATGTACACATATACATATATATAAACATATGAAAGAGATTGTTTTCCCTTATAGGTCACTACAAGATATTGAATATAGTTCCCTGTGCTACACAGTAGGTCCTTGTTGATTCTCTTACGTAGGATATTGTGTATGTGTTAATCCCAAACTTCTAATTTATCTCTCCGCACCTTTCCCCTTTGGTAACCGTAAGTTTGTTTTCTATATCTATGGCTCTATTTCTGTTTTGTATATAAGTTTATTTGTATCATTTTTTTTAGATTCCGCGTATGAGCGATATCATATGATATTATTTGTCTTTAACTTCACTCAGTATGACAATCTAATGTTGCTGCAGATGGCATTGTTTTCATTCTTTTTTGTGGCTGAGTAGCATTCCATTGTAAGTGTATATCACATCTTTTATCTGTCATTGGACATTAGGTTCTTCCCATGAATAGTGCTGCAATGAACATTGGGGTGCAAGTATATTTTTATATTGTGATTTTCTTATGGAGGGCAATCTGCTCAAAGTCCACTGATTTAAATGTAAATCTTATTCATAGACACCCTCACAGAATCATCCTAAACAGTATCTGACCAAATATCTAGGCACAGGGGCCCAGCCACGTTAACGCATAAATTTAACCATTACAGCTTCTATGTGAAGAAGAAATTGTGGTAAAAGGAAAGACAGAAGCAGAGAGGCCAGATAGAAGGACTTTGCAAGGATGCTGGTAAGAGGAGATGGATGCTCAGATCAGAGAACGGGCAATGGAGGATCTGAGAGGTGGTTGGATTTTGAAAAGGTGAAGACTGAGCTGATGGATTAGATGGAGAAGGTAAGAGAAAGAGGAATCAAGGATCACTCCAAAGTATCTTGACCTAGTCAACCAGAAAAATGTTGTTGCCACTTACTGATGGGGGGAAATGGAGACAGCAGGGGATGGGCTTCCATGACCTGAGGATGAGAGAGTGAGGGTCCAGTGGGCCCGGGGAACAGCAGAGAGGGGACAGCAGAAGGGACACAGCCCTTGCTCCTGACCTTGAACCTGGGAGACATGAGGCAACGTTGGACATTCCAGAGTGCACAGTGAAAGGGCTGAGTGGTCACGAGAAGGATATTTCTTCCTGGCCAAAGTATTGTTTAACTCGAGAGGGAAATGACTGGTAGGGTAAGCAATTTTTTTCTTTTTTTTTATTGAAGTATAGTTGATTTACAAAGTTGTGTTAGTTTCAGGTGCTCAACAAAGTGATTCAGTTATATAATGTTTCTGTTGTTGTTCAGTCACTTCTGACTCTTTTGTGGCCCCATGGACTGTAAGCCCACCAGGCTCCTCTGTCCATGGGATTCTCCAGACAAGAATACTGGAGCAGATTGCCATTTCCTGCTTCTGGGTTTGATCCCTGGGTCAGGAAGTTCCCCTGGAGGAGGAAACGGCAACCCACTCCAGTATTCTTGCCTGGAGAATCCCATGGACAGAGGAGCCTGGTGGGCTACAGTCCATGGGGTCACAAAGAGTTGGACACGACTGAACAACTCACACACACACACACACACATCTATCTATTTATCTATCTATATATACACACACATATACACATACATACATAATACACATATATTATAAATATGTGTATATATTTAAGTATGCATATATTCTTTTTCAAATTCTTTTCCCTTGTAGGTTACTATAAAATATTGAGTATAGTTCCCTGTGCTATACAAAGGTTTGCATCTTTAATGAAAACTGAGGGAATCAGTTTGATCAGTATGATTGATTTCATTTTGACCTGGGCCTCACAGATTCAGTAGAGGCCTTGAAGTCAAGCTAGGTGTTTAGTTGCTGTTGCTGTTGCTAAGTCGCTTCAGTCGTGTCCAACTCTGTGCGACCCCATAGACAGCAGCCCACCAGGCTCTGCCATCCCTGGGATTCTCCAGGCAAGAATACTGGAGTGGGTTGCCATTGCCTTCTCCAATGCATGAAGGTGAAAAGTGAAAGTGAAGTCGCTCAGTTGTGTCTGACTCTTCGCAACCCCATGGACTTCAGCCCACCAGGCTCCCCTGTCCGTGGGACTTTACAGGCAAGAGTACTAGAGTAGGGTGCCATTGGTTAAATAAATATTAGTTGAATACCTGTTAAGTGATGAACACTCTTCTAGGTTTTGGTAACAGAGTGTCACTGCTCTCCTTGCCCTAAAACCTTAACCTTCCAGTCACCTTTAGAATCAAGTCCAAAATCTTAACCAGGACTTTGACATCATCTCTATCCGTACCTCCTGCCTTTTCCTCTTGCTTTTTACACTTCAACCACATTCTCATTCCTACAACTCCGTGAATCACCCACGCTTTTTCCTGATGCACAGTCTTTCCAAAAGCTTTTTCCTCTGCCTGAAATGAACCCTTCCCTTGTACTGGCTATAACTTTTAGATTTTTTCTTGCAGAAGTGAAGGGGAAGAAGGGAAAGCCTTTATCCACTTCCATCCACCCAGGCAGCCCTACTCCTGTGCCTGGTAAAGCTCTTCCAGAATGCACTCCTGTAGTTTCCTGACTTTCTTTTTTTGTAATATATTCACGCTTGACAATTTCTGTTTGTTCTAGGTCTATTTTCCCCATGTCAGCATAAACTCTGGAGGGCAGACACCATGCATTTATCATTCACTACTATATCTTCAGTGCTTGGCCAAGTACTTGACACATAATAGGCACTCAGTAAACATCGGTTGAATATTTGAGTGGACGGATGGCACAATCTCTGGGGTGAAAGAATAATCACAGCCCAAGAACCAAATCTCTGGAATAGCTGAGGCTGATTTCTTTTTTTTTTTAATTCTTTTAAAAATTGACATAAAATTGACATATAACATTGTATTAGTCTTAGGTATATAATAATGATTTGATATATGTATGCATACATATACATATATGATTATCACAAGTTTAGTTAACATCTGTAACTACACAAAAGTACAACTTTTTTCCCTGTGATGTGAAATTTTAAAGTTTACTTTCTTTTAAGATTTCTTCTTCACACATACAATGTGGTGTTTTAACTGTAGTCACCATGCTGTACTTTACATTCCCCATAACTTATCTGTTTATAACTGGAAAATTGTACCTTTTGTCCATGATCACCCATTTCACCTACCCACTCCTGCCCACCTCTGGTAACCACCAATCTCTTCTCTGTATCTGTGAGTTTCCTTTTGGTTTTTCCTTTATTTTAGATTTCACGTATCTTTCTCTGTCTGACTTATTTCACTTAGTATAATACCCTCATGAGCCTATGCTTGTTGTCACAAATGGCAGGATTTCCCTCTTCTTATGGCTGAATAATATTCCACTATATACAACTATCTTTATCCATTCATCAGTCAATGAACATGTAGGTGACTTCCATGTCTTGGATGCTGTAAATAATGCTCCTATGAATACAGAGGTGCAGATATCTTTCTGAGCTAGTGATTTCATTTTCTTCCAATAAACACCTAGAAGTGGAATTGCTGGATCATCTGGTAGTTCTTTTTTCTGAGGAACCTCCACATTGTTTTCCATAGTGGCTGCTCAATATACATTCCCATAAACAGTGTACTAGGTTTTTTTTCCCTCTACATCCTTGCCAACATTTGTTATTTATAGCCTTTTTGATGATATCTATTCTGATAGGTCGGAGAAGGCAATGGCACCCCACTCCAGTACTCTTGCCTGGAAAATCCATGGACGGAGGAGCCTAGTAGGCTACAGTCCATGGGGTTGCTAAGAGTCGGACACGACTGAGCGACTTCACTTTCACTTTTCACTTTCATGCATTGGAGAAGGAAATGGCAACCCACTCCAGTGTTCTTGTCTGGAGAATCCCAGGGACAGGGGAGCTTGGTGGGCTGCCATCTATGGGGTCGCACAGAGTCGGACACAACTGAAGCGACTTAGCAGCAGCAGCAGCAGCATTCTGGTAGGTGCAAGGTGATATCTCATTGTGGTTTTGGTTTGCATTTTCCTGATGATGAATGATATTGAGTATCTTTTCATGTGCCTCTTGGCCATTTGTATGTCTTTTTGGGAAAATGTCTATTCAATTCTTCTGCCCATTTTAAGAATTGGGTAGCTAATTTTTTAAGAGAATTTTTTTTTTTTTTTTTTTGCCTGTCTATGTGGCTTGCAAATTTGGAAAACTTAGCAGTGGCCACAAAACTGGAAAGTCAATATTCATTTCAATTCCATAGAAAGGCAATCCAAGAATGTTCAAACTACTGTACAATTGCACTGATTTCACATATTAGCAATGTAATTCTCAAAATCCTTCAAGCTAGGCTTCAGCAGTACATGAACTGAAAATTCCAGATGTACAAGCTGGATTTAGAAAAGGCAGAGGAACCAGAGATCAAATTGCCAACATATACTGGATCATAGAAAAAGCAAGAGAATTAAAAAAAAAAAAAAGTGCTTCATTGACTATGCTAAATCATGTGACTGTGTGGATCACAACAAGCTGTGGAAAATTCTTAAAGAGATGGGAATACCAGACCACCTTACCTGTCTCCTGAGAAGCTTGTATGCAGGTGAAGAAACAACAGTTAGAACTGGACATGGAACAATGGACTAGTTCCAAATTGTAAAAGGAGTACATCAATGCTGCATACTGTTACCCTGCTTATTTAATTTAAATGCAGAATACATCATTTGAAGAAAAAGGCAAAATGGTTGTCTGAGGAGGTCTTACAAATAGCTGAGAAAAGAAGAGAAGCTAAAGGCAAAGGAGAAAAGGAAAGATACACCCATCTGAATGCAGAGTTCCAAAGAATAGCAAGGAGAGATAAGATAGCCTTCCTCAGTGATCAATGCAAAGAAATAGAGGATAACAATAGAATGGGAAAGGCTAAAGATCTCTTCAAGAAAATTAGAGATACCAAGGGAATATTTCATACAAAGATGGGCACAATAAAGGACAGAAATGCTATGGACCTAAAAGAAACAGAAAATATTAAGAGAAGGTAGTAAGAATATACAGAAGGACTACATAAAAAAGATTTTCATGAACCAGATAACCATGTTGGTGTGATCACTTACCTAGAGCCAGACATCCTGGAGTCCAAAGTCAAGTGGGCCTTAGGAAACACGACTAAGAACAAAGCTAGTGGAGGTGATGGAATTCTAGTTGAGCTATTTCAAATCCTAAAAGATGATGCTGTGAAAGTGCTGCATTCAATATGCCAACAAATTTGGAAAACTCAGCAGTGGCCATGTGACTAGAAAAGGTCAGTTTTCATTCCAATCCTAAAGAAAGGCAAGGTCAAAGAATGTTCAAACCGCACAATTGCACTCATCTCACATGCTAGCAAAGTAATGTTCAAAATTCTCCACACCAGGCTTCAACAGCACATGAACAGAGAACTTCCAGATATTCAAACTGGATTTACAAAAGGCAGAGGAACCAGAGATCAAATTGCCAACATCCACTGAATCACAGGAAAAGCAAGAGAGTCCCAGAAAAACATCTACTTCTGCTTTATTGACTCTGCCAAAACCTTTGACTGTGTGGATCACAACAAACTATGGAAAATTCTTCAAGAGATGGGAACACCTGATCTGCCTCCTGAGAAATGTGTATGCAAGTCAAGAAGCAACAGTTACAACCGGACATGGAACAATGGACTGGTTCTAAATCAAGAAAGGAGTACGTCAAGGCTGTACATTGTCACCCTGCTTATTTAACTTATACGCAGAGTATATTGTGCAAAATGCCGGGCTGGATAAAGTACAAGCTGGAATCAAGACTTCCAGGAGAAATATCAACAACCTCAGATATGCAGATGATACCACTCTTATGGCAGAAAGTGAAGAATAACTAAAGGGCCTCTTGATGAAGGTGAAAGAGGAGAGTGAAAAGCCGGCTTAAAATTCAACATTCAGAAAACTAAGATCATGGCATCTGGTCCCATCACTTCATGGTAAATAGAGAGGGAAAAAATGGGAACAGTGTCAGTGTTTATTTTCATGGGCTCCAAAATCACCATGGACTGTGATTGCAGCCATGAAATTAAAAGACATTTGCTCCTTGGAAGAAAAGTTATGACAAACTTAGACAATGTATTAAAAAGAAGAGACGTCACTGTGCCAACAAGTCAAAGCTATAG
Source organism: Bos grunniens (assembly GCF_055505025.1). Lineage (NCBI taxonomy): Eukaryota > Metazoa > Chordata > Mammalia > Artiodactyla > Bovidae > Bos > Bos grunniens. Next base: position 21,928,186 of record NC_141182.1, read on the forward strand.
TTTTCCAGTAGTCATGTATGGATTTGAGAGCTGAACTATAAAGAAGGCAGAGGTACTGAAGAATTGATGCTTTCAAATTGTGGTGCTGGAGAAAATTCTTGAGAGTCCCTTGGATGGCAAGGAGATCAAATCAGTCAATCCTAAAGGAAATCAACCCTGAATATTCATTGGAAGAACTAATGCTGAAGCTGAAGCTCCAATACTTTGGCCAACTGATGTGAAGAGCTTCACTTCAGTTCAGTTCAGTCGCTCAGTCGGGTCCAACTCTTTGCGACCCTATGAACTGCAGCACGCCAGGCCTTCCTGTCCAACACCAACTCCCAGAGCCTACCCAAACTCATGTCCATTGAGTTGGTGATGCCATCCAACCATCTCATCCTCTGTCATCCCCTTCTCCTCCTGCCTTCAATCTTTCCCAGCATCAGGGTCTTTTCAAATGAGTCACCACTTCACATCAGGTGGCCAAAGTATTGGAGTGTCAGCTTCAACATCAGACCTTCCAATGAACATCCAGGACTGATCTCCTTTAGGATGGACTGGTTGGATCTCCTTGCAGTCCAAAGGACTCTCAAGAGTCTCTCCAGCACCACAGTTCAAAAGGAGGAGAAGGAAGTAAGGGAAATAAAAGTTTTGTAACCCTAGTCTAAAAGTCTAATGTCCAAGTCAGTTAATCGCCATCATCAAAAGTGCCTCTGACTTAAGTGCCTAGTTCTTTTTTTCTGGAAGGAATGTTAATGTCAATTATTAAGTAATTTTAGCTTTTCAAAGTTAAAATTTTTAATCTGTTGGTGAGAGTAGTGGTGGCATAAATATTGACCAAGAAAAAAGTTTGTTATTAAGTGATTTCTTTTCTTTCATCATAATTGATAGACATATGTCTTACACTTAACAGATGTTCTGTTGTTTGTTGCTGTATAACAAGCCACCCCCAAAATTCATGATTTGAAACAATAACAATCATAATAATTATAATTATTTTTGTCCACAGATCTGCTGTTTGGCAGGGTTCATCTCTGCTCCATACAGCACTAGCCAGGACAGCTTGACCAGAGGCTGAAGGATCTGCTTCCAACGGGCTCATTCAGCATGCCTGAGTCTAGACCAGGGGACTCAGGTCCTATGGGCAAAAGGAAAACAGCAGAACTTCTGTCCAAACCCTTGCTCTAAGAGATGCCCAAACTCTTCATGGCTTCTAGCAACATAAGACTGTGTCCCAGGATGACTCCAGTCCCTATTAAAATGCCTGCCTGAGAAAGCTCAGTGCTGCCAGAATTTAAAGATTGTTCTTGCTAACATCTGATGAAAAGCCCCAACTGTCCCTTTCCTACAGCATTTACTAAATAGGGCTTACAACTGTGATACCTTCCTCTGCCCTTCTTAGATGTACAGTCATCCCTTGGTATCTGCAGGGCATTGGTTCCAGGAGCCCTACAGATACAATGTCTGCTGGCGTCAAAGTCATATAAAACATCATAGTATTTCCATACAAGCTATGCACATCCTCTTGTAAACTTTAAATCATCTCTAGATCACTTACAATACCTGACACAATGTAAAGAAGTTGAAAGTGTTAGTTCAGTTGTGTCTGATTCTTTGCAAGTCCATGGACTATAGCCTGCCAGCTTCCTCTGTTTATGGAATTCTCCAGGCAAGAATACTGGAGTGGGTTGCCATTCCCTTCTCCAGGGGATCTTCCCAACCCAGGGATCGAACCCAGATCTCCTGCATTGAAGGCAGATTCTTTACCATCTTAGCCACCAGGGAAGCCCCACTCAATATAAGTGCTTTGCAATTAGTTTTAAATACAATGTAAATGCTGTGTAAATAGTTGCTAGGGTGTGTGGCAAACTCAGGTTTTGCTTTTTGGAAATTTCTGGAAATATTTTAAAATTTATTTTTAATTGAAGGATAACTGCTTTACAGTATTGTGTTGGTCTCTGCCATACAAAATGAATCAGCTCTGCTGCTGCTGCTGCTGCTGCTAAGTCGTTTCAGTCATTTCCGACTCTGCGACCCCACAGACAGCAGCCCACCAGGCTCCCCCATCCCTGGGATTCTCTGGGCAAGAACACTGGAGTGGGTTGTCATTTCCTTCTCCAGTGCATGAAAGTGAAAAGTGAAATTGAAGTCACTCAGTCGTGTCCGACTCTTAGTGACCCCATGGACTGCAGCCTACCAGGCTCCTCCGTCCATGGGATTTTCCAGGCAAGAGTACTGGAGTGGGGCGCCATTGCCTTCTCTAGAATCAGCTCTAAGTATATGTATATCTCCTCCCTCTTGAGCATCCCTCCCACCCCCTTCTTGGGAATTTTTTTTAAAAATATTTTTTGATCCACAGTTGGCTGAATCCGCCAACGCACAACCTATGTTTACCGAGGGCTGACTGTATCATCTACAAATCAAGAGTGTCTTTCTCAGAGACCTGAAAGCCATTCCTTTGAAATGTAATCCTCAGGAAGGACAGTCTCTGTTCCCAGTGTTTGTGAGAGGATACAGTTCTACCTTCAACAAATTGACAGCTAGCAGGCCCAGCTGCCCTAATTATATTTATACTCATTAACCCTCTTAACAGTTTTGCTTGAGCTCTTCTCTCTTCCCCCACCTCTACTCTTTCATTCTGCTTTTAAATCCCTAGTCCTCTCCACACAAACCAGGCCTGAGCCTGGCTCTTTCCCCTATTGTCAGGAGTGATGGAATAAAATGTTTTCATCCCTTTCACTGATTTCTGGCTTTATCTATCTTTGATAATAGGCTACCCTAAGTGACCTGGGCTTCCTTGCAGTAAGGTGGCTATGTTTAAAGGGTCAAATGAAGAGAGAGAAAAGTGACCTCATAGCAAAACAGCAGTGTCTTCGGCTCCTGGAGCAGGAAAACGTTTTATACTACCAGTTCAGTCGCTCAGTCATGTCTGACTCTTTGTGACCCCATGGACTGCAGCACGCCAGGCTCCCCTGTCCACCACCAACTCCTGGAGCTTGCTCAAACTCATGTCCAGCGAGTCAGTGATGCCATCCAAACATCTCATCCTCTGTTGTCCCCTTCTTCTCCTGCCTTCAATCTTTCCCAGTATCAGGGTCTTTTCCAGTGAGTCAGCCCTTCTCATCAGATGCCAAAGTATGGGAGCTTCATCTTCAACATCAGTCCTTCCAATCAAAATTCAGGGTTGATTTTCTTTAGTATTGACTGGTTTGATCTCCTGGCAGTCCAACAGACACTCAAGAGTCTTCTCCAACACCACAGTTCAAAAGCATCAATTCTTCGGCTCTCAGCTTTCTTTATGGTCCAACTCTCAAATCCATACATGACTATTGGAAATAGCTTTGACTAGATGGACTTCTGTTGTAAAATAATACTCCTACTTATTAATACTATAGCCCTTTATAAACCAAAGAGGACTAGAAATAAAGTGATTCATATAGATTTGAAAAGAGAAAGCAAAGAAAAATGAAGTTTAAGCCAACTGGGCAACTAAGAACAGAACAAATATGTCACTTAGGGGTAAATGTAAATTCACACTATGGGGGAAAAATGAATCAAATAAAAAAATCAAATAATTATTTGAAAGTCTCACATAAAAGTAAAACATAGAAAAGGAGAATTCCCTGGCGGTCCACCGGTTAGGACTCTACTTCCATTGAAAAGGGCGCTGGTTGAATCCCTGATGGGGGAAATAAGGTACCATAAACCACTGCAGCTCGGACAAAAAAGAGATATAGGAAAGAACTAGAATTTGTAAGAGTGATGCCAAAATTTGAATTTAGGCAGACAGGCCCTGACTTTTACCTTGGTTTTTCAGATTAGGACACGCAGATGATAAGTATTATTTCTGAGGACACTTTGAGCAGTAAACCTTCACGTGTCAACGTTTCTTAGATACTTTCTCTTCAGTACAACCCTGATGAATGGGTCTCTCGATGAAGAGGTACTTGAAATGTAGAGAAGTCGGTTTTATTTCAGGCCAAGAGAGAGGACGCGAGATGACTTTTTTTTTTTTTTTTTTTTTTAATATGATTTTTGATCCCCGTGGGTCTCCGGCCTGGACTACATTTCCCGGCAGGCCGTGCTCGGAACTACGGGTGCCGGCTTGAGGTCCACCGCCGTTGGCGGCGGCGCAGTCGCCGAGAGCGCGGCCGACCGGCGGGCGCTTCGCGGTTTGAATGGCTGCGGGCCCGGGCCCTCGGCTCACCTGAGGACCCGCCGCACAGGTGTACGCCATGCCGTCGGGAGGCGATCAATCGCCGCCGCCCCCGCCTCCCCCTCCGGCGGCGGCGGCCTCAGATGAGGAGGAGGAGGACGATGGCGAGGCGGAGGACGCCGCGCAGCCGTCCCGGTCGCCGGCCCCTCAGACCCAGCAGCGGTTTGACGAGCTGTGCAGCCGTCTGAACATGGACGAGGCGGCGCGGGCCGAGGCCTGGGAGAGCTACCGGAGCATGAGCGAGAGCTACACGCTGGAGGTGCGCCCGGGGGAGGAGAGCAGCGGCTTTCGGGGCCTAGCGGTCCCGCCCCGCCGCGGGGGATGGAGGCCCTTCTCTCTCCGGCTCGGGCGCCCCGTGGGGGAACCCCCCAAGTCAGCCCCGGCTTTCCAGGTCCCCAGCCTGGAGCGGGAAGGGAGTCCTTTCTGCCCACTTTCGTCTTGGAAACCTGGCTTTTGAAAAGCCCTTAGCGGTCCTAAAAGTGAACTCTGTCTCGGTGCTCTTCCCTCTCCGGTTCCGAAGGGGGAACAGCCTTTGCCCTGAATTAGCACCTCGAGGCTGAGGTCGTGCTGGGGTCTGATTACAAAAATACAGCCATCTGGTTGGCAGACTGAACAGGTGCAGTTGTCAGGACCGTACTCAAAGGGGATGGGGGTGGGGGGCTTGCCTGCGCTAGGCTGAAATTAACCGATTTTAGCGTCTGCGTTTCCAGGCTTCTCCTTAAGTTCTTTGCAAGCTGTACCTAATTGCCTTTGTCCAGGCATTGCCATTTGAGTAAATGCGTTACGTTTCGGGCTGTGTTTGTGTATTTGTAAACAAAGACGAATCTTCCCGTGAGCGGATGAAACGGGCTTTCTGCCTACCTGGATATAGACTCATATCTGTCTCTAGGAAGTCAGGACTGCGGCGATCTTGAGGACCTATTGGTCACCCCAGACACTGCACAGGATTTTTAAGAGTCGCTGTCATCTAGACATGTTTTGTCCCTTTCTTCGGACGGGGCTTGCAATTAGAAAAATGGCCATTCTAGCCAGTGAGACTCAACTCTGTAGGCACCTCCCCTTTACGGGCCAATGGGAAGTGACACGGAAGTCTGTATTGTTTATCCGCTGTCTGACTGCCCGTGGGAGTGATATTTAAACTGCGGGCCATATGATTTTCTTAAGTTGTTTAATAGTTTGTGGAAAGAGTAGGGCAAATAGGCTCAGAATGGGAAGGCTAACCGAGGTGTTATTTAACTGTAATACTGTGTTTTGGCCTGTGTGGCACTCATTAAGTTTATTCTTATTATTTTTTATTCTTGCATTAATAGAATTTTAATTTAGTTACATCTGGGGGAGGCGGGGAGCTAGTAATGTACTGGCTTTAGAACCTGACAGGTCTTGGTGACTTCGGGCAATTTACTTAACCACTCCAAACTCAGTTTTGTGATATGTCAACTTGAGATATTTGTACCTACTTTACACAGCTGTTCTGAAGGTTAAGTAAGGTTGTGGCATTTCTGGAGCATAAAGCATTCATGGATAGTGCTTTAGAATTTACAAAGCTCTTTCACATGCTTAGGTGATATGACCGAATAGGCCATGTTATTGTTTATTTCCTAGTGGTTCCTGTGACAAAAGAGAAGGACTGTTTTTGGTGATGGGCGTAAGTGCCTCCAAATAAGCTCTTATTTTACCCTCAGGGTAACCTTGTAAATTAAATAGAAAAAGCATAATTTTACACTTTTTATGCTTAACTCACAGTGGTTAAGTCATATGAAGCCCAGGGTTATATAAACAAATGACAAATAATAGATGGTTCAGTTCAGTTCAGTCACTCAGTCGCGTCCGACTCTTTGCGACCCATGAATCGCAGCACGCCAGGCCTCCCTGTCCATCACCAACTCCCAGAGTTCACTCAGACCCATGTCCATCGAGTCAGTGATGCCATCCAGCAATCTCATCCTCTGTCGTCCCCTTCTCCTCCTGCCCCCAATCCCTCCCAGCATCAGAGTCTTTTCCAATGAGTCAACTCTTCACATGAGGTGGCCAAAGTACTGGAGTTTCAGCTTCAGCATCATTCCTTCCAAAGAACACCCAGGGCTGATCTCCTTTAGGATGGACTAGTTAGATCTCCAGTCCAAGGGACTCTCAAGAGTCTTCTCCAACACCACAGCTCAAAAGCATCAATTCTTCGGCACTCAGCTTTCTTCACAGTCCAACTCTCACATCCATACATGACCACTGGAAAAACCATAGCCTTGACTGGACGAACCTTTGTTGGCAAAGTAATGTCTCTGCTTTTGAATATGCTATCTAGGTTGGTCACAACTTTTCTTCCAAGGAGTAAGCGTTTTTTAATTTCATGGCTGCAATCACCATCTGCCGTGATTTTGGAGCCCAAAAAATAAAGTCTGACACTGTTTCCACCATTTCCCCATCTATTTCCCATGAACTGATGGGACTAGATGCCATGATCTTTGTTTTCTGAATGTTGAGCTTTAAGCCAACTTTTTCACTCTCCACTTTCACTTTCATCAAGAGGCTTTTTACTTCCTCTTCACTTTCTGCCATAAGGGTGGTGTCATCTGCATATCTGAGGTTATTGATATTTCTCCCAGCAATCTTGATTCTAGCTTGTGCTTCTTCCAGTCCAGCGTTTCTCATGATGTACTCTGCATATAAGTTAAATAAGCAGGGTGACAATATACAGCCTTGACGTACTCCTTTTCCTATTTGGAACCAGTCTGTTGTTCCATGTCCAGTTCTAACTGTTGCTTCCTGACCTGCATATAGGTTTCTCAAGAGGCAGGTCAGGTGGTCTGGTATTCCCATCTCTTTCAGAATTTTCCACAGTTTATTGTGATCCACACAGTCAAAGGCTTTGGCATAGTCAATAAAGCAGAAATAGATGTTTTTCTGGAACTCTCTTGCTTTTTCGATGATCCAATGGATGTTGGCAATTTGATCTCTGGTTCCTCTGCCTTTTCTAAAACCAGCTTGAACATCTGGAAGTTCACGGTTCAGGTATTGCTGAAGCCTGGCTTGGAGAATTTTGAGCATTACTTTACTAGCATGTGAGATGAGTGCAATTGTGCGGTAGTTTGCGCATTCTTTGGCCTTGCCTTTCTTTGGGATTGGAATGAAAACTGACCTTTTCCAGTCCTGTGGCCACTGCTGAGTTTTCCAAATTTGCTGGCATATTGAGTGCAGCACTTTCACAGCATCATCTTTCAGGATTTGAAATAGCTCAACTGGAATTCCATCACCTCCACTAGCTCTGTTCGTAGTGATGCTTTCTAAGGCCCACTTGACTTCACATTCCAGGATATCTGGCTCTAGGTGAGTGATCACACCATCATGATTATCTGGGTCATGAAGCTCTTTTTTGTACAGTTCTTCTGTGTAATCTTGCCACCTCTTCTTAATATCTTCTGCTTCTGTTAGGTCCATACCATTTCTGTCCTTTATTGAGCCCATCTTTGCATGGTTAGTTATTTTTTAAAATATGTGTATGATTGCTCAATTTTTAAAAAAAGACTTTGATCTCAGATTCTTAGATCAGTTTACCCAATAAGTAAATCAGTATTTATTTTCCAAATACTTGTTGATCACCTGTTCTTTGCCAGACACTCTTATCCAGGTGCTGGGCATAGAGCAGTGCACAAAAACATCAAAATCCCTGCCCTTGTGGAACTAGTAGTTGGGCATGCTGTCAGATCATGTGGGGTGTCAGTCTCATGAAAGTGTACAGTGGAAAATAAAATTCATTTGATATTTAATATAGAATACTGGTTATAGACTTTTATCTTTTGATTTCTTGTATTTTCTGTTCTTGTTGGGACTTCTAAGGTATATGTGCTGAGAGAGAGAGAGAACCACGTGGAATCCCTATTGCCTTTCATCATCTTGAAAGTTGCATCACTTTCATCTGTGCTGTTGGTGGAGCCAGATCAAAGTGAAAGAACAAACTTATACTTCTCCTTGGAAGAATGTGTCATAAAAGCATTTGGGACAGGAACATGATTGAAAATGCAGTTTCCCACAAGCATTTTTCAACTGAAATATGTATAGTTCATTAGCTCAAACTCAATTGTCTTTTTTTTTTTTTTTACAGGGAAATGATCTTCATTGGTTAGCATGTGCCTTATATGTGGCTTGCAGAAAATCTGTGCCAACTGTAAGCAAGGGGACAGTTGAAGGAAACTATGTATCTTTAACTCGAATCCTGAGATGTTCTGAGCAGAGGTAACTATGTTAGAGTTGTTAAAGTGCGGCTAATATAAAAACATCGTGACAGTAGGAATTCTCTTTCACTTTCTGAGCCTTTGTGCCTGTGGAATGCTAAATTTAGAAATTAGGTCATGGTTTTCCTTTGCCACATCTAAGTACCCGTTATATTTTATTTCTTTGGAGAAAAATATTTAAATTTTAATGTATTTAACACTTAAATGAGGAGTTTACTATTAAAGGTTATGACTTATTGTAATTATTGGGAGAATTCTAAGTAAAGATACTCTAAGTTGAAAAGATAAATATTTTATGGTATTAAACCTGCAACTATATGCACAGGACGGGTATCTTCTATAAGTAATGTGTAAATACTCAGTTTCCTGTTTGGGGGATAAGTAACACTATTACAATATCAGAGAGAAGGCCAAAGAATATTTTGAGGAGGAAGAAATTGCTTTTTCTTTCTGTTGTGTAATTGAATTGATTATGTTTCATTATTTGGGCACTTTGGGTTAATTTTTTCATGGCTTATTAAAGGCTGGTGGGAAAAGGATGTTTGGCATTTTGGAGGAAATACCACTGTCAAAACTTAATGGACCTAGTGGTTTAAAAAAATCACTTACTTTAAAATAATTAACAAGAAATGTAATCTTTTAGCTGTGGTCTATTTATTAATCTTGAATTTCATCCTGAGTTATATTTAGGCCTAAGAACAAGAGGCAATTGATAAAGAATTGAACACCTTGGCTATAAACCTTAAAAAAGGTGCTAAGTATAATCATTGCAAAGAAGCAAAGTGGAGACACAGTAATCTAGTTAAATGACAGATAAGGAACTTTAGAAGCAAAGGTCAAATTATGGAATAATCATTATAGACTTTACTAGACTAAACTTATCTAATACTTTAACACAAGTAATTTCTCAGACTTCAGTTTTATTTCCATTTCAAAAACTCAGTTTTTAACTTCTTATCTATGGGTTCAGGTTATTTACTTTTCTGCCATAATGGACTAAATGAATTAAAAGCAAAGAGCAGTTTGGGAGAAGATATTTACAATGTAACAATGGTCAATATCAGGAATTAAATAACCACTAACACTAGTTAATAATTGGTAAATAGGTACTAAAAAATGGGAAGAGTATATGATTTCACAAAAGCCTAAACTCAAGTAGCTAATAGATGTAACAAATATATTGAATTTCACTAATAATCAAAGAAGCTCAAAGTAAAAATTAGATATTATTTCATTCTCATCAGATTGGGGAAATTTGGAGTCTCATAATACCATTATTTGGGCTTCCCACATGGCGCTAGGGGTAAAGTACCTGCCTGCCAATGCAGGAGAGGTAAGAGACGTGGGTTCGATCCCTGGGTCGGGAAGATCCCCTGGGGAAGAGCATGGCAACCCACTCCAGTATTCTTGCCTGGAGAATCTCATGGACAGAGGAGCCTGACGGGCTATAGTTCACAGGGTCGCACAGAGTCGAACACTGTTGACTGGAGCAACTTAGCATGCACGCACAGTACCATTATGCAGGGAAATAGGAACTCTATTGCTAATGTACATTAGAGTATAAATTGGCACAGTCACTCTAGTGGGAAATTTGGCAGCAGCCAGTAAAGTTGAAGATGCATATTCTCTGACTCAGCAATTCTATTTCTTGGGGATAATTCTTAAAGAAATTCCAATATACATGTATAAAAATGTGTTCCTTATAGCATTTTTTGTTACAGAGAAAAATTAGAAGCCTCAATTTCCATTGGCTGGGGAGTAAATGCAAAAAATAGTAGTTCATATGGAGGAATATTTTTAGCAATTAAAATGAATGAATTCGATCTATCCATATCAACATTACTCTGATAAACAGTATTGAATGGGGAATTCTCTGATGGTTCAATGATTAAGACTTCACACTCTCACTGCAGGGGGTGAGTTTGATAGGGAACTAGGATCCCACATGTTGCAGGATAAGGCCAAAAAACAAACAAAAAGCCATTATTGAATGGAAAAGTAAGTTATAGAATGCTACTTACATTATACTATTTATATAAAATTTTAAAATCAGACATACAAAAGATACTGTTGCTGGGTATGTATATAACCACATAGTAAGTATAAAAACTTGGATGAGAAGGACTCAGACTATAGAATGATGGTTATCTTCGGGGAAGAAGAGTGAGAAATAGGATTGGGGAAGAGTACAAATGAGAACTTTGGCTGTTTCTGTAGAATCTGAGGCAAACGTCAAAATTTATGTGCTGCGTTAATATCCGTTGAATCCGTTGGTACATGAATGTTGGTTTTGTTCTCTGGTTACTTACTTATTTTATAGCGTGGATGTGTATTTCATAATTTAAAAAACCTTTAATCTCAGAAAAAAAGATTAGGAAAGCTTTGGATTAGGAAAGATTTGGAAGATGAGAGAAATAAACCGACCCGTGAGACTAAGCTAGTCAGTCATGAGTTGTGATTTTATGTCACTGTCTGAAAGTAACAGTGAGGTAATGTTGATTTACTTTTATTTACCTATATTTGTATTAATTATGAAAATCTCACTTTTTATTTTTACTATCAGCTTAATTGAATTCTTTAACAAGATGAAGAAATGGGAAGACATGGCCAATCTCCCGCCACATTTCAGAGAACGTACTGAGAGATTAGAAAGAAACTTCACTGTTTCTGCTGTAATTTTTAAGAAATATGAACCCATCTTTCAGGACATTTTTAAATATCCTCAAGAAGAGCAGCCGCGTCAGCAGAGAGGAAGAAAACAGCGGTATGTTAAGCAGGAATACACGCTCTTCTGTCCGTGCTCCGGTTTGGATCCCTTGGTCTGCGTCCCTCAGTTTATTTTGCTAGTCCTAAGAAATCAATGTGATTGTATAAGTAACCTTTTTTTCTCATCATAATTTCTTGCTTTTCATTTTATTTTAGCTCTGAAGAGTTTAGCTTCTTTCATGTTGCAAAATGCGTGGAATCTTTGTTCATATAAACTTTTCCTTCTAGCAACCAGCAGTGCAACAACGGGACTGTCGGTGCCCTCGCCAGTTAGCCACCTTGGGTATAGAATTTGATTACTTAATTTTCTTATATTGACTATTGACTTTTTCTATTATTTTCTACATATTACAATGCATATAAACTCTTTATTTGACTTCTATGTCAAACTGAGTAAATTCCCCTTAAAAGGCTTCTCCTTGTATTTGGATGTTTGCAACCAGTGAAAAGTAGAGAAATTCGGTTGGGGGAGAGTAGTCTAATTGCAACTGTCATGAAATTGTGCTCTGACTGTGTCTGCAAAGTCTGAAAACGTACTCTGGCTCAATGTCTTCCATCTTTCCTGGCAGATAAGGGCAGTTATGGGATACAGATTCTCTACTTTTCTCAGCAAAGTTGTTTCATAAAGTAGAAGAAGAAATAGAACTGGAAAGATGTTGACAAGAAAAGTAGGGGAAAGGGAGTTATTATAATTGAATGAATAAAGTTTGCTTCTCTTTCAGTATATAAAAATGTTCCCAAATTGTGATGGATGTTTATAGTAAGTAAGCATCTTTAAAAATAAAACAATGTACATTTTTATATAGTTGACCCCACTGCTATGGAAGCAGCCAGTCTACTTTGCTTGCAGTTTTGGGGAATTGTCTGTTTATAATGAAGTATTCTAAAGTTTGGATACAAGCTTCTTTCTGAGCCTGAATGAGCTGATAGGATCATTTATAGAAAAATATAGAGTATCTTCTTTCCTTAAAGTGTTGCAGAAAATGATTTCAGATTGCATTTGCTTTGACATATATTATTACATATAATATATATATTATCAGTTCAGTTCAGTCGTGTCCAACTCTTTGCGACCCCAGCACGCCAGGCCTCCCTGTCCATCACCAACTCCCGGAGTTCACCCAAACTTATGTCCCTTGAGTTGGTGATGCCATCCAACCGTCTCATCCTCTGTCATCCCCTTCTCCTCCTGCCTTCAATCTTTCCCAGCATCAGGGTCTTTTCAAATGAGTCAGCTCTTCACATCAGGTGGCCAAAGTATTGGAGTTTCAGCTTCAACATCAGTCCTTCCAATGAATACCCAGGACTGATCTCCTTTAGAATGGACTGGTGGGATCTCCTTGCAGTCCAAGGGACTCTCAAGAGTCTTTTCCAACACCACAGTTCAAAAGCATCAATTCTTCAGTGCTCAGCTTTCCTTATAGTCCAACTCTCACATCCATACATGACTACTGGAAAAACCATAGCCTTAACTAGACAGACCTTTGTTGACAATGTAATTCTATAATATATATTATAGAATTTTCTTAATTATATATGTATATATATTATATTGCTGGAGAAGGAAATGGCAATCCACTCCAGTATTCTTGCTGGAAAATTCCATGGACAGAGAAGCCTGGCAGGCTACACTCCTTGGGGTTGCAAAGAGTGGGCCACAACTGAGTGACTGAGCACATACATATTATATTAGGTGTATATATTACTTAATTCTAATTAAGAAAATTCTAAGATAAGTTTACTAAAAGGTCTACATTTATATCACCCTAATCATAGTAATAATAATCCATACCATTTACTGAGCATTTATTATGGTGCAGGGACTCTGCTAAGACTTAAATTAAGCATGTATTACTTGATTTAATCACTACTTCAGCTTCATGAGGTTGATACTGTTGTTACAGGTGGGGGGAACCAAGCCTTTCAAAGGCTAAGTGATTTGGCCAAGGTCACATAGTAAGTGTGGAGCTCTTACTGAAACTTAAAGAGTCTGCCTGAGAGCCCATCTTCTTCTTATAAACTGTTCTTTGAAAATTTGTCATTGACTATTGAGAGTTTACTATATGAACTACTTTGTTAGGTATTATGTAGGACACAAATATTAAAAGCAAAAACAGGCCAAAACCCAAACCCACAGTTACTGTCTTTTGAGAGCTTACAGTAAGTATTATAAGGGAGAGGCACGTATAAATGCAAAAGATAATAGAAATGTAGGACTTCTGGGGCAAAAATAATTCACTCTGTATAAGCCCGTTAGATAATGTTCCATGGAAGAAGTAGAAACATGTCTGAAAGGATGAGTAGGATTTTGGTAACCATCATTGGGTACCCATTTTGGTGAATTTGGAGAGATAGATGTTCTTCTATGCAGAGGATGAAGAATGAAAATACCACAGCAGCAAAGAGGAAATTTGGCTTAAGTTGGTTGTTTGTTCCAGAGTTTTCAAGTTACAGAGCCAGTTTTGGGAGTACCTTAATTTTATTTTCTTCTTTCCAGTTTTATTGAGATAGAATTGACATATAGCACTATATAAATTTAAGGAGTGCAGTGTAATGATGTGACTTATGAAATGATGACCACAATACGTTTAGTGAACATTCAGAATCTCACATAGCAATACAAAATTAAATAGAAAAAAAATGCCTTCTGATGAGAACCCTTTAAGATTTATTCTCATAACAACTTGCATATATTAACCTACTGCAGTGTTAATTATATTTATTATGTTGTACATTACATCCCTAGGACTTATCTTGTAACTGAAAGTTAGAATGGCTTGAAGGTTAAGCCTAAAAGTTTGACTTTTATCTTGGTAGGCATCAAAACCACGCAGTTTGTCCTGTGTCTGTGGTGGGAAGCCTGCTTTTTAAAGCAGGGCCATGACGTTTAACCCTGGCCATCAACTGGTGAATGAAGCCCTACAATGTGCTACCCAAGGAGAAGTATCTCTTAGTGGATGAGGAGACTAGACACATGGAGAGCAAGGGTACTGAGTTAATGACAGTGTGGGAACTAAACTCCAGTCTTCAGCTTCTTCTCCTCAAAACACCTTGTAAGAATAAGGGTATTGGGATATGGAGCCAACACATGTCTGATCTAAACATTGGCAGAGGTTTTGGTAGAAAAGCCAGTTTAAAACAGGTCTAAAACTCCCTTTAGCAGATGACTTAGCAAATACAACAGGTACTCTTTTATTTTTTTCTCCCTCTTCTTCCCTACAACAGTACCTACAACAGGTACTCTTAATGATCGAAATATAAGGAATTATAGGACGCCCCGAATTTCCACTGAAAAGTCCTCTCGGAGGCCTTCCCTGGTGGTCCAGGGGGTAAGACTCTGTGCTTCCACTGCAGGGGGCACAGGTTTGATCCCTGTGTGGGGTAAGATCCTGCATGTCGTGCAGCATTCTCCCCCAAAAAAGTCTTTTCGTGACTTAATATAATCTGGAATGTATTTAGAGAGTGAGGGTTTACAGTTCATCAGCTGTGATGGAAAAAAACTGGAGGACTGTCTGACTGCACGAGTGTGTGCCAAGCTGCTGCAGTCATGTCCGACACTATGTAGCCCACCAGGCTCCTCTGTCCATGGGATTCTCCAGGCAAGAATACTGGAGTGGGCTGCCATTCCCTTCTCCAGGGGATCTTCCTTACCCAGGGATCAAACTCACGTCTCTTACATCTCCTGCATTGGCAGTCAGATTCTTTACCACTAGCGCCACCTGGGAAGCCAATCTGACTGTATACATGGGTCTTCAAGCAACATTAGCCTTGCGATGTCATCAAAAGAGCTATTGTTATTTTGTTCATTTCATTCTTATTGTTATTTTGTTCGTACCCTTATTCTAACAAGGTGCTTTGAGGAGAAGAAGCTGAAGACTGGGATTTAGTTCCCACACTGTCCTTAACTCTGTACACTTGCTCTCCATGTGTCTTAGTGGCCTCATTCGCCACAAGATCCTTCTCCTTGGTTTATATTATAGGGCTTTATTCACCAGTTGATGGCAAGGAATAAGCATCATTGCCCTGCTTTAACGAACTCGTTAAAAAATAGAACTCGTTTTATTTTCTGCCTTAGCTGTCTTGACCTGGAAAAGCTTCTACAGTTCTTCAGAAGTTTTCTTCTGAGCGAGCTTTCCCTCGCTCCCAGCTGTTTCCTTACCTGTGTTCGACTGGAGCAGAACTTCTTGCACGTTTTCCATGAGAAATGAATCTGCTGTCACTCCCTCCAACTGTGGGTTTTGTTTCTCACCCAGTTTACAGTCGTGTGTCGTGTCTTTTTCTGATTCTTCTGTTATCTCATGACTTTTTTCTCCCCCCAAAGGCGACAGCCCTGTACCGTGTCTGAAGTTTTCCATTTTTGTTGGGTGCTTTTTATATATGCAAAAGGTAAGGAAAGAGTAATATTTATTTCAATATTAGCTTACTTAAAAGTTCAGGTACTACTGTCAACCTATAATGTGTATCAGGAAAAGATGCTCACCGAAAAAGTTCTCGAGGATTTGAATCCTGCTTTCTTTTTTTTAAGTATTGCCATTTTATAAATCTTTTGAATTTCTTTTCTTTCTTTTTTTTTCCTTTGATATTTTCTCCCTTCCTCCCTCTCTCTCTCCCTCTGTTTTTTAAAAAATGTATTTATTCATTTATTTATTTTTGGCTGCGCTGGAACTTTGTTGTTGTGCACAAGCTTTATCCAGTTGTGGCGAGCAGGGGCTGCTCTCGAGTTGCGGTGCGCAGGCGTCTCATTGCAGTGGTCTCTCTCGCGGAGCACAGGCTCGAGGGCTCTCAGGCTTCAGCAGTTGTGGCGCACTGGCCTAGTTGCTCCGCAGCATTGGGTTTCTTTGCAATATACCAAATATCGTACATTAAATGGAATATCCTTTAGTTTTTTTCTTACACAACATCTTTTCCAAAACATATTATCTCTGAATTATGGGCTGAAAACACATTAGTGTGTCTGTGCTTTTGTCTTGGACTTATATTTTGCACAAGACATGCATTACATAATGGAGTGGGACTAATCATTCTCAAAGTAATTTAGATTACTTTTTATGCCTTGTTCGGATAAACATGCTTGATCAAATGCCTTTAGATAGAACTCATTTTTGCTACCCTCTCTTCTCACTTAACCTGCCCAAGGTCTGCATTCAGTGAAATACATTTTTATGACTATCATTGTCCTTTCTGTGTTTCTATGTAAAAATGATTCTTAGTAATTTAAGGAAGAAAAGAAAGTACAGTTCCTTAGCTTTTTCTGTAGACTGTGTAGAATGCCTTTGGCATTAAGATAGCCTAATAAAACAGAAAGTTAAAATCAAAGAATTATAGAGCTGAAAGGTGTTTCTTCAGTAGGAGAGATTCTCACTATTAGGTCAGCTTGCCCAGTGTATTTATTTTAAAGAGTAAGTTACTGAGGCCCAGAGACCAGCTGCTGGAGCAAGAGCTGGGATGTGAATCCACGTCTTCTAGCTCTTGGTCTCATGCTGGGTGTGTGGGCCCTCCAGCAGGGATGTGTCACTCTGTTGGTGTCACTATGATTTGTCTGATTGTTATAGGTTACAACTTACCCTGCCTTCCCCGAGCTGCATGCTTGACTGAAAATAAAAATAATCTTTGTCAGAAGTAAGCTCTTGGTTACTTTTGCTTTCTATTACACTGCATGTTTCTTTAGTGCAGATGAAGGTGGTGTGATCAGTGGCATGAAATGTAGAACATCTTCAGAGCGCGTAACTGTTTTCATGATGGTTTGAACATTTGCTGCCCCTTGGCTTACTGTGGCTGGTGTTATATATGATATTAACCTGGGCAGTAGGTTATGGGCAGGTATATATGACTTAGAGGATTTTTATCTGTTTTTATGGTATGTGTACACTTGGAGGTAAGTATTTAGTACTGGTATATAAATTACTGGAAAAGAAGTGTATTGCCCTCAAGTAGGTTTTGGTCTCAGCTGAGCAACTGGGGTGGCATATTTTTGTCTCCACAGTTATCTCAGTGTTTGAATTTTATTTTACTGTTATTAATTCTGTGTGTAATTATTTGGTCTGAAGGGCCTTTGTCCACTCACAGTCCAGTGCTGTGATCACTTATGCTTCACTACGATCTTTTCCAGTAGAGGAGATTAGTTGGTTTTCTTCAGTTCTTGATTTCAGTATTTGGTGGGGGGAGGTGTATTCTTTATGGGCGTCTTTTTCATGACTTTGTGCACAACGGTGGGCATCCCAGATGATCTCATTCCTGATAAATAAGCCAACACTTGCCTGTTATCTTTGTTGACTTCCAATGGCAAGTACATACCGGTGACAAGTTTGGGCTTGTCATGAAGGGCTTTGTGGCCTGAAGACCGTTAGGCACCACTTCCTGTTTTACATGATATCCCAAGTCTTTACTCAGATTATCTTTGTTGATTGAAAGATAAAATATTTCACAAAGTGGGATTTATTTCTAAAGTCAGGATTGGAAAGGTAGACTCTGTCATGTTAGGAGAGTTCTGGAATTTAGATTCTGATCTTTAGGGGCATTTAAGTTTCTCATAAGAAGTTACTGGGCTGCAGGTTTTTTCCTTCTATGGCAAGTGCACACCAGCGACAAGTTCAGGCTTGTCAGAGTGATGGGCTTTTTAATTTGAAACTGGTAGGTACCACTTCCTGTTTTACATTTGAGGAATTGAGTGTATTTTAATATTAAGCATATTTATAGTCAAACCAAGCAAGTTAGTTTGGTTAGATCAATGCAGAATTTAACCTACTAATTATCATTTATGTTTTTGGCAACAGAAAAATATTTTTTTCTCTTTCTTTAATTCATTTAAATTGATTTGTTGAAATGTTTCACTATTAAAAAAAATGAATTTCTTATCCTGATATGCTGAGGTAAGTGGTAACTTTCTTTAGAGGAAAGAAGAAAAAAAGCCTGAAACCAAGTAGTATGAGTGTGTGTTTGTATTTAGTGTGAAAATGTCGAGGCTTAGAAATAATTCTTCAGATGTATGTTAGCTATTTAGATTGAATTCATCTGTTACTATGAGAACGTAAAATCAATATGGAGCATGTATAAGCAGTGTTTAATGGAAAGAGGGATATGCTTAAAGATACAGAATATCTAGAACTATATTTTAATTTCTAAGAATAACTCTTAACTGCCTGTAAAAACCTATTTTCAATGTTAGGGATAAACCAGAACTACAAAGTTATATATTTCTATAGGTTTAGGTTTTTGGTTTATTTTTTTCTCGGTTACCAGGCATCAACAATTATTCCCAGGATATTTTCTCTAGAACTGAAATATATTTTATTGTGATCTTGTTGCGTTAGTTTGTATGAGCTTGTATTACTACTTCAAAAAGCATTGAACTATTACTGTTAGGAGTCTGATTATAGTTTCTGGTCTTTTTAAAGTACATATATGCTAAAAAATAATTATATTAATAATTTTTGAGCTTTTCCCAAATAAGTATTTATACCGGTTTTCCTGACAGAAAAGTATTTTCATATACAACAATTTCTTACAGCTTGAGATAGTTTATGAAGTTGTGTTCAGAGTTTTCAAAAGAAAAACCAGTGAGAGCAAGTTTGGACAGGCATTTAATAAATGCTTATTTAACAACTATTAAGTGAATGGCATTTTTAGTGAAGTTTTGGTTTTTCTTAAACTCTTAGAAATTTATTAAACAATAAGTAATATTTCAAAATGTAAATTTGCCAAAATACTTTCTGTAGCTCTTGAGTCAGGCTTGCATATTGTTGTATAATGTCATTTTAATTAAAGGAAGAGATTATTTTTATAATATTGTAAAGTTGATGCAAATTTGACTCTATAATTGTTTATAATCCTATAGGTAATTTTCCCATGATTAGTGATGATTTGGTTAATTCTTATCATCTTCTGCTGTGTGCTTTGGACTTAGTTTATGGAAATGCCCTTCAATGTTCCAATCGTAAAGAACTTGTGAACCCTAATTTTAAAGGTGAGTTTGTGAATCTGGGACGCAGATGACTCACGTGTCTACACTATGTTTACTCTTGGGGGTTGTGTACATAGTACAGGTTTCCTAGCATCAGAGAACATAAATGCTTTTCCACGCTTCATCACCATAGTTATCCCAGAGTACTTAGAACTAGGAGTTGAGCTCTCTGTAAAAATATTTGTAGAAAGAGAAATTGCAAATATCACAACGTTTTAGAAGTGTTAGATGACAACTTTAGAAGTTTCTGAAATATATACTCAATGAGAAGTAGGAATTTAGAAATCTGGAGTCGGAACGATGACATTCGAGCTGACGGTGGTTTTGTGTGTTGGCAAGTTTCATGCCTGACACACAGGAGGAGGTCAAAGAAGATTTATTGAAAGATTTATTCATTCAAATCTTTTCTGCAGAAGAGGAGTACCTATGGTTCTAAAATAATTAAAATGCATTTTCAACTCTAAAAGGTGTGTGGAAATGATCATTATTTTGGTAATGCATTTAGTAGACTTTAAGGTGTAGAATTTCTATGAATGATATACAGTAAGAGGCCAAATTATGATTTATAAAGCAAATATTTAAAAAGTACTTATTGAACTAGTATGTAATGCTCTTGCTGCTTGAATAATACCTCGGTAGGATTCTGAGTGACTGTCAGTTTTGAAGTGGTTATGATTAGAATTTCAACTTGTCTGCCTCACAAGATAGATTTTTAAAGTTAGATGAGTTAATTACTTCAGTTGCTCCCGGTTTGGTAAGTCTAGTGTTCTCTGTATTCTGACCTTTCATTTATTTTCTTCCTAACTCCCTTTTGTATTTCTGTATCGCTGGTTCCCTTCATTTTTTCCCTCTTCTTTTATTTATTATTTGTGTTTTTTTTCCTTTGCCTTGCATTGAGTCTAGGGCAAGAAGGGCTGTAAAGTAATATAATAAAAACATCTAACAATTAAAGTATATAAAGAGTATGTGCTTTGAACAGTAACTTTTCTCAAAGTGACTTTTTTATTTGAATGTAACACTTTTTTGCAAAATTTTATTTATCTGTTTTGTAGATATTATAGTAGTATAAAAAATAATTTTTTAGTTTTTCTTTTTTAACTCTCTCCAGATAGATAACTGAATAACTGAAATCTTTTGAGTCATAATAAAAGCTTTACTGCTGTTTGCTATTTTTGAAGTGTATTTAAACAGTTAAATTAGCACCTTCCACTATTTCCTATACACACATGTGCTAACAACAACTGTGCTGATTAGACTCTCTGTTATTTATATTTTAATTTATTACAGTTAGGCTTGTTGAATGCTACCTGATATCTCTGTTCTGTGCTTTTACCCATCATAGGTCTATCTGAAGATTTTCATGCTAAGGATTCTAAACCTTCCTCCGACCCACCTTGCGTCATTGAGAAACTGTGTTCCTTACATGATGGCTTAGTTTTGGAAGCAAAAGGAATAAAGGAACATTTCTGGAAACCTTATATTAGGAAACTTTATGAAAAAAAGGTTTGTAAGTAGAAAGAAATGATTTGAAAATATTTTCTGGGTAAAGACTTGATTTAATATGATGACTTAAGGATCTTTTTTTTCATCATAGCTCCTTAAGGGAAAAGAAGAAAATCTGACTGGTTTTTTAGAACCTGGGAATTTTGGAGAGAGTTTGTGAGTACTTCTATTATAAAAAGTGTTTTCATACTTTATGTGGTCAGGAAACGTCAGAGTTTAATGTTTTTATTGTTTGTATCCTAGAAATTTAGAATATGTTTTATGGCAGAATATAGGGATGCAGTAAAAAATTCTATCAACTCTTACTCAAAGCACATGTTTTGAGGTAGTTGAAAATTGTGCGGCTGTTCTTTAAAGTTTTGATAGTTAAGTTTTGGGATCATGATTTTTGAAAGAAATCCTTTTGGAACTACCCAGGTGGCGAATGGTGCTGTGGAAGCACTGACGTCTTCACAGGTGCCTGGAGCAGCCAGGAGAGAGAACTCGGCTGGCAGCTTGGTACAGGGCACCCACCCTGGGGTACTGTCAGCGAGATACACTTCCTGTGCAAGGCCTGAGCACAGTGGAGCACGCCTGCATTCTTATGCTCCTCAGTTTTTATCTTAGTGATCCCACTAAAATCTAACTTTCACAGAACTATTAGAAGTTTTAGTAAATGAAAACAATGAAACAAGTAGCCTCACACAACTTCAAATGGCAGTTCTGCAGGTGTACATTTTGCCTGTTTTTTTTTCCCCCCTCTAGTAAAGCCATCAATAAAGCCTATGAGGAGTATGTTTTATCTGTTGGGAATTTAGATGAGCGGATTTTTCTGGGCGAGGATGCTGAAGAGGAAATTGGGACTCTCTCAAGGTGCCTGAACACTGGTTCAGGAGCAGAGACCGCTGAGAGGGTGCAGATGAAAAACATCCTGCAGCAGCACTTCGACAAGGTGAGCCAAGCCGACCCGAGAGAGGCAGCGCGAGCAGACGTGCTGAGGGCCTGCTGTGTTCTGGTGGTTGTGTGTGTGTGCATTTTACTGGCTTCCAGTACGAAGGAGAAAATTCACATCCTACCTCTCACAGTTGAAAGGTTATCTCTGTCATTATTTTAATTTTTGTTGACATGACTTTCACAAGTTTTGGTTAGAACTGTGAAAAAGAGTTTAATATAAATGTCAACGAATGCCTCATGCTGGTTGTTGGTTCTGAAAACAGAACCAGGGATATACAGCTGTTACATACTGAACATAGCAGGCATTTCGGAAATGTTGATTGACCCCAATCAGTACCTTCATCTAAGACACTAGGGAAACTGAGAATCTATAGCCTTTAAGAAAACTCTCTTAAACTGAGTTTTGGGATCATGTGTAATTTCAGGCAGGATGATGGAGACTGAGAGTTTCCCTTCTGGTGTGTGGTGTTCATAGAAAATAAGCAACTCCTGACAGGTACTTCCAGAGGCAGTGTGGCTAATTCCAAGGGGGTAACTCACCTGTAAGACCAGACTCAAGGCTGGTTTGCTTTTTTCATTCAGCAAATATTCTCAAGATATTCTATATACCAGATTGTATCCTAGACACTGGGACTACACCAGTGAACAAAACAGCTATGAATATCCTGTTTAGTATTCTGATGTGGGGAGATGGATAAGAGATAACCAAACAAGTAAATTTATAGTTATCAGATGATGATAAATGAAGAAAGCTAAAATCGAGTGGTAGAGCAAAGTATTGAGGAGAAGAGAGAATGGGTGGGCTTAGGGCTTCTGGTGTAGATAGGGTGGTTGGAAAAGGCGTCTCTGAGGAGGTAGTATTAACACAGACCTGAAGAAGGTGAGGAAGGAAGTTACGGGAACAGCTGGGAAATGTTTCTGAAACCAAGACAACAGCAAGCACAAAGCCACGAGGTACAGACATGGTTGGCTTTTTGGAGGAACAGTGAGTGAGAACACCAGTGTGGGAGAGATTGAATGAGTGAGACAGACAATGACCGAGAAGTGCAGGGGGGTGGGCCAAGGGGAGAGGCCAACCACAGAGGACGGTGAGAGCCATGGGAAGATGCTCACGTTTGCTCTGCTTGAGAGGAAAGCCGTTAGGAAGGCGTTGTAGAGAACAGTGACTGATGGAATCTGGTTTACATTTTTAAAAGGGCTCGTGAAGAGGTGGGATGGGGCAGGGGTGGGAGTAAGGAATTAAGAGGCTATTGCAGTGATTCTGGTGATAATTCATGGTGTCTTGAATCAGAGAAATGGTTGTATTTAGGCTCTGTTATGGAGACAGCATCCACAGAATTTACTGATGGCTTGGATCTGGGGTGTGCAAGAAAGAAAACAGTGAGGACTCCAGTTGGGTGCATGGTATAAAAGCTAATGTCCTTACAGATGTCTGGAAGGTCATCAGTGATCTAGCCCCACTCCCTCTCTGAATTCATCTCTCACCACCTCTTCCTCACGTTTCCACTCATGTCACATTAACCTCCTTTTTCCTTCAGATATGCCAAGCCTACTTCCAACTCAGAGCAAGCTGTTTCCTTGGCCTGTAGTGTGTTTCTTCAAGATACTCATGTGGTTCACTTGTTCACTTCCTCCAGATCTCTAATAACCTGACTACCATATAAAATAATAACCACCAGCATCCTCCCATACCTCAAGACTTCCTTTCCCTCTCACTCTGTGATTAGTGTTAGTATTAATCACTGTCTGATGGTAGGTAGGTAGGAAGAATTGTTTATCTGAAGATGATAGAGAAAGACAGAAGGAGGAAGAGGGGAAGGAAGGATAGATGGGCTGTTTATCATCTGTCTCCTTGCATTAGAGTCAAAGCTTCATGAGGTCTATGACGGGTGTTGTGTTCAGTGCTTGTAGGCATTACATAATTATTTACTATTGACAGTTACTGAGGGGAGAAAGAACAAGTCTAGGGGGGTAAAAATCAAGAGTTACAGTTATGAGCATGTTCAATGTGAGATGTCTTTTAGACATTCTAGTAGAGGAGCTGAGTAGGCAGTTAAGAGACACACAAGACTAGGGCTTCCCTGGTGGTCCAGGGGTTACGAATCCAGCTGCCAATGTAGGGGACACAGATTCAGTCCCTGGCCTGGAAAGATTCCACGTGCTGTGAACTAAGCAACTAAGCCCATGAGCTGCAACCACTGAGCCAGCACACCTAGAGCCTGTGCTTGCAACAAGAGAAGCCACCAGATGAGAAGCTGAGCATCTCAACAAAGAGCAGCCCCCACGTGCTGCAACTAGAGAAGGCCTGCACACAGCAACAGTGACCCAGTGCGGCTAAAAAAAAAGATGAATACATCTTTAATAAAGAGAGAGAGACGTAAGACTAGCGTTCACGGCAAATGTAAAGGCTATGTATATAAGTTCCTGTGTGTGTGCGCTCAGTCGTGTCTGACTCTTTGCAACCCCACGGACTGTAGCTTGCCAGGCTCCTCTGTCCAGGCAAGAAGACTGGAGTGAGTTGCCATGCCTCCTCCAGGGGATCTTCCTGATCCAAGGATCAAACCAGCATCTCTTATGTCTCCTGTATTGGCTTCTCTAGCGCCACCTGTGAAGCCCATATGAAAGGACTTCACACACATATACATAGAGTCATTAGGACACAGACGGCTTTTAAAGTTATGGAATTAGGAGAGGTTACCTAGTAGTATGAGTTGACAGGCAATAAAAGAGGTCTAAGGAGTTAAAGACGCTTCTTGATCAGAATGCACAGGAAGTTTTAAGCTAAGAACTTAAACGGGGCTACCAAGCAGCCCTGTGCCGACCTTGAGGACGTGGGCAGGAAGTTGCTTGTGGTTGTCTTACCTCGTTTCCTTTGTGGAAGCGCTGCTGCGTGTAGGCACAGGGGTGGGATGCTGCTGGCTGCTGTTGCTTCTCCTCCCAGAAAGGCTCCGGGTCATACACAGGGAAGATGGTGGCTGCAAGAGAAGCTGCTCAGGGACTCCCCTGGTGGTCCAGTGGTTAAGACTCTGCTCCCAATGCAGGGGGCCCAGGTCTGATCCCAGTGCTGCAACTGAAGAACCTGCACACGGCAACAAAGACCCCAAGCGCGGCAACGACGAACTGACGGAGCCGGGAAAAAGCTGTTAAGCACCGAGAGAAATCTGCTGAGTGTAATCAATCTCGATCATCTTGTTGACCTAAAAAACGATAGGATTAATTTCTTTGAAGCAGAGTGGAAGTCTTGGCTCTACTCTTAAGTTACAGAGAAGCATATAGATTTATTTCTGTATAGTGGATTTCTGTGTTTTTCTGTGTGTTGTGGAACTCGAACAGTTCTGTTGCCAGGTAAAATTTTTGGTGGGTGTTTTTACAGCTGTCTCTGGAATAAGTACTTTCTACATAGGGAAACATAGTCTGTCTTGAGTATTAAAAAAGCTCTTAAGCTATCATAACCTTTCAGAGTTTGTTGGAAATACAGAAAAAGATATTTTATTAGACTGTGTATTCATGCTTAAATTCTTTGGTGTCAGGTTATGTCTTTTTCATCTTTGTGTTCAAGAATTTCATTTGAACTTATTTCTCTGAAGGTCTGTCTGCTTTAGGGGGGAAGCCTACGATAGATTCTAGAAACTAAAGGTGGGGCAAGAAGACTGAAAAAGGCTCTTCTGCATCAGGTTGTGTTCTGCATCTAGGAAGGCTTGCTTTATCCTCTCTGTGAAGCAAGATATGATTATTCAGAGGGGCTTTTGTGAAATCATGGATTTCATTTGGGCCAGATTTAATTCTCAGCTTTCTTTTGTAAGTCTTTGAATAATTACGAAAATAACAGTAGATGCGAGTTATGAAATTATGTTTGTCAGAGATAGCCTTAATATTTTCATGCTTCTTTTTGCTTTCAAGTTAAGTTTTGAAGGAAAAATAATAGGGAATCACTGCAAATGGTGACTGCAGCCATGAAATTAAAAGATGCTTACTCCTTGGAAGAAAAGTTATGACCAACCTAGATAGCATATTCAAAAGCAGAGACATTACTTTGCCAGCAAAGGTCCGTCTAGTCAAGGCTATGGTTTTTCCTGTGGTCATGTATGGATGTGAGAGTTGGACTGTGAAGAAAGCTGAGTGCCGAAGAATTGATGCTTTTGAACTGTGGTGTTGGAGAAGACTCTTGAGAGTCTCTTGGACTGCAGGAAGATCCAACCAGTCCATTCTAAAGGAGATCAGCCCTGGGATTTCTTCGGAAGGAATGATGCTAAAGCTGAAACTCCAGTACTTTGGCCACCTCATGCGAAGAGTTGACTCATTGGAAAAGACTCTGATGCTGGGAGGGATTGGGGGCAGGAGGAGAAGGGGACGACAGAGGATGAGATGGCTGGATGGCATCATTGACTCGATGGACGTGAGTCTGAGTGAACTCCGGGAGTTGGTGATGGACAGGGAGGCCTGGCGTGCTGCAATTCATGGGGTCGCAAAGAGTTGGACATGACTGAGCGATTGAACTGAACTGATGCCTTATTTTAAACATTAACTTTTTTTGTCTGTGCCACATGGTGAGGCTTGTGGGATCTTAGTTCCCAACCAGGGGTTGAACCCCGGCCCTTGGCAGTGAAAGTTCAGAACCCTAACCACAGGACTGCTGGGGAATTCCCGTAAATATTTTTTAAGAGTCAAACTTCTTGGTTGGCTAAAGTATAGATTGTCCTTTAACACAATTTCACATGGATAGTGATGTCTCTTAATGGTGTTATAATTAAATTCCAAGGAAGTGGTGACATTTGAATCACTAATATTTATCAGTAATGTAAAGATAAAGTCTGATTGGCTTGAATTCCCATTTATGAAGTGATTGACAGTCTCTTTGACCTAAACTAGTGTTCCTTTCCCCTCTTTAGTCTAAAGCACTTAGAGTCTCCACACCACTTACCGGTGTGAGGTACATTAAGGACAGCAGCCCTTGTGTGACTCCAGTTTCTACAGCTACACATAGCTTGAGTCGCCTTCACACCATGCTCACGGGCCTCAGGAATGCACCGAGTGAGAGACTGGAACAGACCCTAAGGTTAGTCTGAGCCCTTCCTGCCTTCTAAGATTTGCTTGTTGACTGTCTTCCAGTGCTTTATTTTAATATTTTGCCATTTGTACCTTAATTCACCCATTGATAATTTTATATCAGTGTTATGCTCAGTTCTGTTGTTAGTCCTTAGAGGACAGAAAAGGTATGAATAGCAAATGATCCTTTTTTCTCAGTATCTTAGTCCATTTGGGTTGCTATACAGAATATGGTAGACTGAGTGGCTTAGAAACAACAGAAATTAATTTCTAACAGTTTTAAAGGCTGGAAGTCCAGGATCAAGATGCTAACAGTCAGTGCCTGGTTCGTAGACAGCTGTGTTTTTGCTGTGTCCTCACGTAGCAGAAGGAAGAAGGGAGCTCGCTTGTGTTTTCTTTATAGGGGCTCTAATCCCATTCATGAGGACTGCCCCGCTCATGACCTAATCACCTCCCAAATTCCCCACCTCTGTACATTAACCTTGGGGATTAGATTTCAATACATGAAATTGAGGTGGGAGTAGGGAGGGGAGCAACTGCAACGTTCAGTTTGTAGCTCTCAGATTTTTTTAAACATAGTTCAGGAGACAGTAACTAATAACACTATATACTATAGAATAAAACACTAACCTATCTATTATCAGTTACTCTATCTTAAGATTTCAAGGAAAGAGGGATCAGTAAACATGGGCATCTGTCAAAGAACTTCAGAATAAGGATTGAATCTGAGCAAATTTCTGAAGGGTGGGTCACATTTGAAAAGATAGCCAGTTAGATTCACAGCCAATGTAAAACCGCTGTAACTTTTCTAAGTTCTATAAAACACCTTTAGCCTGGAAAGGAAATAAGCTGCCTTTAGTTCCTTTGATCTGTCTGATACTAGTAAGAATATCAGGGAACTTTAGTGAAAAACACGACTGAATTTCATTACCTGTGCATAATTTTTAGCAAATTTATTTGACAAAATTACCTCCAAGACTGCTTCTATTCCTAAACATTTATGATTTAATGACATAGACCCTATGGGAGACCATTTAATTTCTGGCAGTATAGTATAAGAAAGCCCTGTATAAGCATACAGTAATTTCCCACTCATAGCCACACATATTAAATACCAAGGCTGATCAGTTTTCCTGTACATTTTTATGAAGTCTACTTTATTCATAAACTCGATTGTGATTGACACCCACTATGCTTTTTCTGTATGACCTCTTCCTAAGTCATATTACTCAGATGAATCTTGTTTACCTAGAATTCAGAAACATTTTATAAATACATTTTGGAAGGTTGTCAACCTCTGTGTCTTCCAGATCTCCTTGCAGTCTCTAACTAGGTGTAACAGCTTCTTTAATCTTAAATACCATTAGTGGGGTTAAATATTGCCAGTAGATACTAAGTAGAACAAAAGAGTCCTGTTTTTGTAACCTCTGTGTGTATTCATAAATAAAATTCTGCTTACATACGATACTCAGTAGCCATTAGTATCAGGACTATAATTGATTTTTACTTCCTTTGTAATTTTCTAAACTTGCTGCATTTCTACCGTGACTATATATGTTTATGATCAAGATAAAAACATAGTTATTACAAAAGCCCACATGGTGATCATTTATATTATGCTTCTGAATTGAACATATAGTGCCTTTCAAGTAAAACTAGAAAAATCAATGAAATAAACTTCATTTTGGAGGAAAAAATGTAGCATGCCAGTAATGATTTATATGACTTTGTTTTAGTATAGATTACATAACCCTTCATTCTGTTTCTTTCTAGGAGTCCTTAGTAAAGAGTTGTGCTGCTATCTGGGGAAAGAGTTGAGGGCAATTTTGTTTGTCAAGAGTGATTGCAGATGTGTAGGGTAGGTGGGCGCCAGTCACGTGCATCAAATGGGCACTGGTCAGAGTTGCTCCATGGAATCAATATTTTTCATTCAAATGGTAATACTAACAGCTTTGATAAGGAAGTATGGGATTGCCTGGATTAATTGGGATGTGTATAGTTTCTGCTCAAAGTATTTGATATTTACAGGTTAAAATTACTCTGAAATTCCAGAGTTGTAAACAGTTTATCACTTTGTGACTTGGCAAGACCCTTAAATCAGATAATTTCTTCTTCTTTTTTTAGGTCATGTTCCAGAGATCCAACCCAGGCTATTGCCAACAGATTGAAAGAAATGTATGAGATATATTCTCAGCATTTCCAATCAGAGGAGGATGGCAGTAATTGTACTAAAGGCAAGGCTTAATATTACCCATATTGTTCTCATTTTTGAAATTTAACTATTAATATGTGGATTTCTTTCTTGGAAACTGAGTCAGAAATTGACTCTAGTCTGAGGGCCACAATACGGATATCCAACTTTTCTGTCAACCAACCGATTTCTGGGCTAATCTCAATAAGAGAGAAATTTTAGATTGATAATCTTTATTATGTTGGACTTCTGGCACTTAAAAAATCTTTAGTTTTCATTTGTAGACTGGATATTAAGTATAGAACTATAGTGATTCCTCATAATATTAAGAACAAGGACAGAAGATATAGCTGTTAACCTGCCCAGGCTTGTTCTTGGAGTTGTTTGATGTCATGAAGTATAAGTACCAAATAGGACTGCAGTAGCAAGCCAGTTACATACCTCTTAGCATAGAGCTGCTCTATTTGGAATTAAAAAAAAGAAAAAAGTGTGATCTTGATAGAGTGCTATTACAGTTTTTATGTATAAATTTTATTTCCAATTTTAGAAAAATGTCAGTGTTACCATGAAGAAAATGTTAACGAATCTTAGGGACGGTTGAAATAGTAGCTCTGGGAAGTACATACGTATATATGAAGTGTTGGGGTTGGTTTTTAAATTGTATTCTGTGGGTAGGAGATGGGATAGACCCTCATTTTCCACAATACTTACGTTCTTTGCATGTGACTTTTGTTTTTTTTTATTATTATTTATTCAGATATTGCCAGCAAACATTTTCGTTTTGCAGAGATGCTTTACTATAAAGTATTAGAATCTGTTATTGAGCAGGAACAAAAAAGACTGGGAGACATGGATTTATCTGTGAGTAAATAACCAATGTACTGAGAAGCACAATAAATTGTAGTTCCCTTTCAGCCCAACCCACCAAGAAAACAGCTGCTATTGAAAAAATAATATATGACTTTGAGAGAATAAGATAAGGAAACTTGTGTTCTGAGCCTCTCGTCTCCGGTTGCCCACTTAGTGTCTCTCATCGCAGCAGGCTGTGTGTTATCACTTAGAAATTCTGTGGGTAATGAGACTCCTTAGTCAAGGTTAACACGTTCAGACTTAGCCTTAATTGAGGTTTTTAAATAACATGGAGTTTTAATTCAAGCCTTGTATAGAATAAATTGAGTATTGACTATATAGGAATTTAACATAAATATTCAACCATTGATCTTTGACTAAGGTAATTTTTCTAGATTGTGGAAGTAATGCTTGCTTTTAATGACCTCAATAAAGATAATTTAAAAATAAATTAACTTTAACATTTTAATGAAAACTGTAAAATTGACAAATAATGGTTCTGACTCCTTATAACTATCTACACTGCTTTTATTCTGTATAAAAATATGGCTGCATATACAATGGAATGTTAACCATAAAATAGAATGAAATTCTGCCATTTGCATGGTGTGGATGGACCTAGAGAACACTAAGTGAAATAATGTCACCTACATATGTAATCTTAAAAAACGCAAAACAGAAACAGACTCACTGGTACAGAAAACAAACTTGTGGTTACCAAGGGGGAGAGGGAAGTAGGAACGGATAAATTAGGACTATGGGATTAACTATGCTGCTGCTGCTAAGTCGCTTCAGTCGTGTCCGACTCTGTGTGACCCCATAGACGGCAGCCCACCAGGCTCCCCCGTCCCTGGAATTCTCCAGGCAAGAACACTGGAGTAGGTTGCTATTTCCTTCTCCAGTGCATGAGAGTGAAAAGTGAAAGTGAAGTCGCTCAGTTGTGTCCGACTCTGCGACCCCATAGACGGCAGCCCACCAGGCTCCTCCGTCCATGGGATTTTCCAGGCAAGAGTACTGGAGTGGGGTGCCATTGCCTTCTCCGATTAACTATATGGGATTAACTATACTAACTGCTATATACAAAATAGATAAGCAACAAGGATATTCTGTATAGCACAGCAAATTATAGCCATGGTCTTATAACAACTTATTTCCAGAGTATAATCTGCAAAAATACTGAATCATTACACTGTACAGCTGAAACTAATGTGACATTGTAAATCAACTGAACATCAATAAAAATAGTATATGGTTGTAGAAGTTTAAAAGGCTGTTTTAGGACAATTTTTCTATTTTTAAAATTTTGAGACATACAGAAGAGTGTAAAAATGTTCCTACATGTTGAAGCTTTGTTTTTTTATAGGGCATTCTGGAACAAGATGCATTCCACAGATCACTCTTGGCGTGCTGCCTTGAGGTCGTCACTTTTTCTTATAAGCCTCCTGGGAATTTTCCATTTATTACTGAAATATTCGATGTGCCACTTTATCATTTTTACAAGGTATTTTTGAAAATCTGATACTGATGAGGAAATTGTAGAAGAGAGTAACATTTTGTTGTTAGTCATCTAATCCATTTTAATATGGAAGTACATTTCTTCTGTTTTTAACTACATATTTAATAATTTCCACTCTAAATGGGGAGCAAAGAATAGGAGAGTCTTAAGAACTATATAAATTCTTTTAATGTTTATAGACCTATTTTGTATAAAAGTTTCATATGGTTCCTCCATTTATCTGATAGTCTTTTAGAATACTTCTTTTTATAAGGTAAGAAAGTTTATAAAAAGTAGCAAATTATCACTAGCTAATCATGATAGCAACCTTTTTAATTTTATGAAAATTAAATGAAAGTGTATTTCAGAAAAGAACTTTTCACATGTTACATAGAGGCACACAGTTACAGCACTGATTTGGTTTCCCTCTTGATACTGATTTAGTATATAAACTTATCCTAATTCTTGTACAGTAGTCAAAATGAATTTTTATAGTGGCATAGACTGTTCAGTTTTTAAATATCACATTTTGAGTCATGTTTCTTAATCTCAATAGACACAGCATGTTTTTTAATTTAAAGATTTTTGAAATGTATTACCGTACAAAAGATTTTAGATGGTTCATACCTGCAGTTTAAATAATTATTTATTTAGGTAATGAAATGAAGAGCAGCTGTTTCGAAATAGTATTCTTTAACCTTAATTTTTCATTAATTGACTTCTGTTTCTATACATATGTAAAAAATATTGAAATATGTTTGCCCATTTTGCTTTTCCACTTGAATAATTTTCTTGTTAAAAGTTATTACTAAACAAACCAAGACATTTTTAAACATTTCAGGTGATAGAAGTATTCATTAGAGCAGAAGATGGCCTTTGTAGAGAGGTGGTAAAACACCTTAATCAGATTGAAGAACAAATCTTGGATCATTTAGCCTGGAAACCAGAGTCTCCGCTCTGGGACAGGATTAGAGACAATGAAAACAGAGTTCCCACGTGCGAAGAGGTTTGTGAAAAGATCTTAACATCTTTCTATGACAAAAAGCCTACCAACGTCTATCCTATTCATAATTCTCTTTCACTGACCACAGTTAAACTTAGCATCTTGCTCGTAAGTGTGGGAGGGTAACAGCTGGGTGTGATTTGGTACAGTCACCTCTGTATCTACGAGGAAACAAGAGTCAAATGATTAGTGACTGCCCCAAGGTTTAGTGACAGAGTAAGAATTCAGTGTTCTGTCTTGATTTCCTAGTCAAGTTTCTATACTTTAAAATGGTTGATTGTCTAATTCTCCAAATGAGTAATGAAAGTTAATTTGTATTTAGTATCCAGTTACTAGGTTTGAATTTTTTAAACCTGCCAGACTTTTTTTAAAAGATTTACTTATTATTTTGTTTGGCTGTGCTGGGTCTTCATTGCTGCCCTTGGGCTTTCTCTGGTTGCTGCAAGTAGGGGCTGCTCTCTAGTTGCAGTGTGCAGGCTTCTCATTGGGTGACTTCTCTTGTTGCAGAGCACGGGCTCCAGGGTGAACGGGCTTCAGTAATTGCTGGGGGGCATGTGGGATCTTCCTGGACCAGGGATCGACTCATGTCACTTGTATGGGCAGGCAGATTCCTATCCACTGCACCACCAAGAAAGTCCCAGAATTTTTTTTAACTTCAGTATGAAAGTAAAAAAGATAGGTGATTTTATTTAGGTGGAAAAACTGATGAGCCAAGATAATTTCCTTTTGCCTTAGATTATTTTTTGGTGTTTAAAAAAAAAAACTTTTTTGAATAATGGTATTTTGTGTAAACATTTCTTAATAGGTCATGCCACCTCAGAACCTGGAAAGAGCAGATGAAATTTGTATTGCTGGCTCCCCTCTGACTCCCAGAAGGGTGAGTGAAGTTCGTGCTGATTCTGGAGGACTCGGAAGAAGTAAGTTTAAAATACTAAGGGAAGTATTTTGGGGATTTAAATTCCATCCAAAACTACAAGTGAAGTTAGTAGGGTATATATTCTGTATATAGAAGAAAATAATCCGTGCATTATAGTATCACATGGATCAGTTAAAGAGCACAGGAAAATGTATGATAAGTATCTTTTTAAAATACATAGAATGCTATATATTAATGTGATTCCTATTTTTTAAGTATATTTTTTCCTATAAACACACAAAAGGGCTGAAATGGAAAAATCAAACCATAAATGATTATTGTTGGATAATAGAATTCCAGATTATTTCTATGAAGTTTTTAAGATGAATATGTATTACTTCTAAAATCAGAAGAAACAGAAAAAGGTTTCTTAAAGGTGGAGTCTATGATGGAATTAGGTATAGACGAGCCAGTGAGTTGAGAGGACTGAATGGCCTGAGTGTGTTCAGGTTTTTCATTTTTCTGACTATGCCTTGCTGCTTGTGGGATCTTAGTTCCCTGACCAAGGATTGACCCCGGCAGTGAAATCTCCAAGTCCCAACCACGGATCACAGGGAATTCCCAGGCATGTTTAGCTTTGACTCTTGTCAGTTGAGCAGTGCTACCTACCCTGGTTAACATCACAGCATTGCTGGCCCTGAGGTGCAGCAAAGGGAATTTTTGCTATTCATCCGGTTACAGTTTCAGTTTAGTTCGGTCGCTCAGTTGTGTCCGACTCTTTGCAACCCCATGAATCGCAGCACCAGGCCTCCCTGTCCAGCACCATGTCCCGGAGTTCACTGAGACTCACGTCCATCGAGTCAGTGATGCCATCCAGCCATCTCATCCTCTGTCGTCCCCTTCTCCTCCTGCCCCCGATCCCTCCCAGCATCAGAGTCTTTTCCAATGAGTCAACTCTAGACAGCTCTTTATAACAGTTGCCAAGTGCAACACATACTTCAGATAAAACTTCTTTTTTAAAAGCAATTCTGTAAATCCAGAGAGTTCTAAATTGTTAGATGCCATTAGAAAGATATTATTTCTAGATCAAATTTTTAATGTAATTGATAAGCACTGGCTATAGAAGATCAGTTTTAAAATCAGAAATCACTCTATGTCAGTGTATAGTCAATGGATATGAATCATCTGTATGAAAATGTCCTCATTTTTTAAAGAGGAGGCATAATGGCTTAACTTTTTCTGCTTGTTATCCACTTTAAACTTCATTTTTTGTACTTATCACTTTTCCATATTCATGCTGCTAAGCTGCTGCTAAGTCGCTTCAGTCATGTCGGACTCTGTGCAACCCCATAGACGGAGCCCACCAGGCTCCCCCGTCCCTGGGATTCTCTAGGCAAGAACACTGGAGTGGGTTGCCATTTCCTTCTCCAATGCATGAAAGTGAAAAGTCAAAGTGAAGTTGCTCAGTCGTGTCTGACTCTTAGCAACCCCATGGACTGCAGCCTACCAGGTTCCTCCGTCCATGGGATTTTCCAGGCAAGAGTACTGAAGTGGGTTGCCATTGCCTTCTCTACCATATTCATGAGGTCTTTTAATATTTTACAAGATAATGATCATAATTTGAAACACAAAAAACTATTGAAGTGTAGTTGATTTACAATATTGTGTTAATTTCTGCTATCTAGCAAAGTGACTATACATGTATATATATTCTTTTTTCATATTCTTTTCTATTATAGTTTAGCACAGGATATTGAATATAGTTCCCTGTGCTATACAATAGAACTTTTTTTGTTTATCCAGAGATAATGATCATAATTAATGTATTCTTCTTAACTCTGCAACTTTGTTCCAGATGTAAATCTAGTTAATTTGTTTCCTTTTGTATCATCAAGAAATTGAAATGTTAAGCCACAGTCTGTCAGAAATACTCCTATCAATCCTCTTATGTCCTCCCTACATATATTTTAATACTTAAAACCCACTCATGTGCCGTTTTTACAGCTAGACATGGAAAAGAGAAAGGGATGCTTCTCAAAAATTCAGATTGGTGTGGATTCAAACTTAACAATAGATGAAGCTACAGTGGTTAACAGAGTTTCTGTTTGGGATGTTGAAAAAGTTTTGGGGAAAGATGGTGGTGGTAGTGGCGGTCTGCACAGTAAGTGAAAGTCACTTAGTCGTGTCCAACTCTTTGCAACCCCATAGACAATACAGTCCATGTGATTCTCCAGGTCAGAATACTGGAGTGGGCAGCTGTACCCTTCTCCAGGGGATCTTCCCAACCCAGGGATCGAACCAAGGTCTCCCGCATCACAGGCGGATTCTCTACCAGCTGAGCCACTAGGGAAGTCCAAGAATCCTGGAGTTGGTAGCCTATCCCTTCTCCAGTGAATCTTCCCAACCCAGGAATCGAACTGGGGTCTCCTGCATTGCAGGCAGGTTCTTTACAAGCTGAGCTATCAGCAAAACCCTCTGTGAATGTGATACCACTAGATTGTATACTTAAAAATGGATAAAATGCCAAATTACATGTATTTTATCACAACTTAAAAAAAAATAGTGATGTAATATACCCCAAACCATTGAACTGTACAATCTAAGTGGGTGAAATATATGTGAATCATATCTCAGTAAGGTTGTTTAAAGAATAGTAAACTAAGCTTGTTGCTGCTGCTGCTGCTAAGTCACTTCAGTCGTGTCCGACTCTGTGCGACCCCATAGATGGCAGCCCACCAGGCTCCCCCATCCCTGGGATTCTCCAGGCAAGAACACTGGAGTGGGTTGCCATTTCCTTCTCCAATGCAGGAAAGTGAAAAGTGAAAGGGAAGTCACTCAGTTGTGTCCGACTCTATCGACCCCATGGACTGCAGCCTACCAGGCTTCTCTCTGTCCATGGGATTTTCCAGGCAAGAGTACTGGAGTGGGGTGCCATTGCCTTGTCTAAAACATGTATGTCCATTCTTACTGAATAACATTATTATATTTTAGTAACTTTCTACATGTAAAAAATGACAGTGATGAAAATGCATAAAATGGAGAGTAAATGCCCCAAATGTTACCATAGTAATTTCAAGTCCATCAAGTCTTCATATCAAGTAGTAGCTTTACAGTGAAATCGTGTTATCTGAGTGTTAGGTAGAAACTGAATATGGTAGAAAAATAGTTATTCAAAATGCCCCTAAATCATCCAGACTTCATGGGAGTGGAGGGAAAAGTCTTGTTTGATTTAGCAAAATCAAAAAAACAACAGTGTGAGACAAATAGAGAAAAATCCTTCCTTTAAGTTTTGCTCTTAGTAGTATTCAGTTCGGAGAAGGCAATGGCAACCCGCTCCAGTACTCTTGCCTGGAAAATCCCATGGATGGAGGGGCCTGGTGGGCTGCAGTCTATGGGGTCGCTAGGAGTTAGACACAACTGAGCGACTTCACTTTCACTTTTCACGTTCATGCATTGGAGAAGGAAATGGCAACCCACTCCAGTGTTCTTGCCTGGAGAATCCCAGGGACGGGGGAGCCTGGTGGGCTGCCGTCTATGGGGTCACACAGAGTCGGACACGACTGAAGCGACTTAGCAGCAGCAGTAGCAGTATTCAGTTGAATTTTCATTCATTGAATTTAGCTATGATGTGACGCCTGTTATTTTTGTTTTTCAGTTATAACATTTCAAACACTTAGTTGTGAGCATAATACCTTGGATGGAAGTCAGATCTGTCTCCTTGAGTTAAATGCTTCAATCTTTTCTTTTCTCTGACCCTAGGCATATCATCTCCAACCACGCTGTATGATAGGTACAGCTCCCCAACAGCCAGTTCTACCAGGAGGCGGCTATTTGTGGAGAATGACAGCCCCACTGATGGAGGGACCCCCGGGCGCACTCCCCCGCAGCCTCTAGTCAATGCTGTCCCCGTGCAGAATGTAGCTGGGGAGGCTGTATCTGTCACACCGGTTCCTGGACAGACCTTGGTCACCATGGCAACAGCCACAGTCACAGCCAACAATGGACAAACAGTGACCATTCCTGTACAAGGTAACGAAGGCAGAGTTGGATATTGAGTTCTTTCTCTGGCATTTATTACTTGAGATTTGGCTGGAATGATGATACGAGACAAGCATGGACTGGGAAAGGGGTTGGGAGGGGGAAAATGGGAAACCTCTGCCCGGAGAATCTGGTATTAACAACATTTTCTTTGTGCTTTTTTTTTTCTTTGAAACAAACTTTAGGTATTGCCAATGAGAATGGAGGAATAACGTTCTTCCCAGTCCAAGTCAATGTTGGGGGGCAGGCGCAAGCTGTGACCGGCTCCATCCAGCCCCTCAGTGCTCAGGCCCTGGCTGGAAGCTTAAGCTCGCAACAGGTGACAGGAACAACCTTGCAAGTCCCTGGTCAGGTGGCCATTCAACAGATTTCCCCTGGTGGACCACAGCAGAAACAAGGCCTACCTTTAACCAGCAGCAGTATCAGACCCAGGAAGACAAGCTCTTTATCGCTTTTCTTTAGGAAGGTAATTTTTCACGTACCCTCACCAGGTCTAGAACTTGGGAAATACAAGGGTTAGATAAAGTTTGAGATATAATATTTTTGTTTATCTACTAGGTTTATCACTTAGCAGGTGTCCGCCTTCGGGATCTTTGTGCTAAATTGGATATTTCAGATGAACTGAGGAAAAAAATCTGGACCTGCTTTGAATTCTCCATAATTCAGTGTCCTGAACTTATGATGGACAGACATCTGGACCAGTTGTTAATGTGTGCCATTTATGTGATGGCAAAGGTGAGTACCGTTGGGAATATAAGAGGAAAAAGATGCTACTTCCTCATTCTTAGAACACTTTTAACAGCTTTACTAAGGTAAAATTCACATACTGAATAATCCACCCATTTAAAATATACAGCTCAGTGGATTTTAGTATATTCACAGATATGCGTGACAAGCACCACAGTCAGTTTTAGAATATGATATTCCATTGTATGAAGATATATTTTGTTTATCCATTCATCAGTTGATGGACATTTAGATTATTTTTACTTTAGGGCTGTTATAAATAATGCTGCTAATGAACACGTGTATACAAGTTTCTGCATGGACATTTTTTCATTTCTCTTCTGTATATACCTTGGAGCATATTGCTGGGTCATGTAGTAAACTCCATTTTTAACTGCTTGAGGAACTGCCAGACTGTTTTCCAGTCACTGAACCATTTTACAGTTCCACAGATAAAATAATTTACTGAGGTGAAACTCACATAACATTATGCATTTTAAAACAAATGGTCCAATAAAGCTTTAAAATCGATTAATTTTTTTCTTCTT
Source organism: Bos grunniens (assembly GCF_055505025.1). Classification (NCBI taxonomy): domain Eukaryota; kingdom Metazoa; phylum Chordata; class Mammalia; order Artiodactyla; family Bovidae; genus Bos; species Bos grunniens. Next base: position 21,966,521 of record NC_141182.1, read on the forward strand.
TTTCAAGGTTTGGCTAGTCTAAATTGCTTGACATTCTTGGTGAATTTTAGAATCAACTTGTCTATTCTTCTTGTTATAAAGAAGTCAGGTGGGGTTCAGATAGAGATGATGTTGAATCTGTAGATTAGTTTGAGGAGTATTGTTATCTTAACCATATTTTACCTCCTGATTAATGAACATTTCGGGCCCATGCTTTTCTTTGTGGGTAGTTTTTTCCTGGTTGCGCGTCTATTCAGACTGTCTATTCCTTCCAGAATCAGTTTTGGTAGTGTGTATCTTCCAAGGAATTTGTTTTCTCCAGGCTTTCTGATTTGTTGGCACCATTGTTTATAATATTCCTTTTAGTTCTTTTTATTCTTTGTCAGTAGTAATTTGCCAGTCTTCTTTAAAACTTTTGGTCAGTCTAGCTGAAAATTTTGTTGGTTTTGTCAAAGAACCACTTTCTGGTTTATTATTATATGCTCTAATCTTTACTATTCCCTTCTTTCTGCTTGCTTTTGTTCTTTTTGTTTTCTCAAGCTTTCTGGAGGCTTATTTATGTTCGTTTTCCTGGCTCTGCCACATGGCTTGTGGGATCTTAGTTCTCTGATCAGGGATTGAACCCAAGCGTTTGGCAGTGAAAGTGCCAAGTCCAACCACTGAACCACCAGGGATTCCCTAGGCTGTGTTTGCTCTTTTTTTTTTTTTTAAGTGTCTTAAGATGGATGGATAGGTAATCTTTCTTTTTTCTTACTATGGGCATTAAGAGCTATAGATTTCCCTCTAAGCACTGCTTTAGCTGTATCTCATAAATTAGGGTATGTTGTGTCTTTATTTCAAAGCATTCTCTAATGTCTTTTGACTTACTGGTTATCTAGGTGTGTTGTTTAATTTCCATGTATTTGTGAGTTTCTCAAATTTCTGTTAATTTCTAGTTTCAATCCACTGTGGTTCCAAAACACACTTTGTATTAGTTACTTTAATCCTTTTAAATTTATTGAAGTTTTGTAGCCTAGCATATGGTCTATCCTGGACAATGTTCAGTGTGCACTTGGGAAGAATATATATTCGTTGTTGGGTGTTACATCTGTTACATCTATAGATGTAAGGTTTTTTAGTTGTTTTTTTTTCTTAATAGTGTTAAAGTCTTTCTTTGTTGATCTTCTGTCTAGTTGATCAATCCATTATTGCCAGTGGGGTATTGAACTCTGTAAATATTATTGAATTGTCTATTTCTCTATTAATTTCTGTCAGTTTTACTTCATGTATTTTGATGCTCTGTTATTAGGTGTATGTATGTTTTTAATTGTTAGATCTTTCTAATGGATTGACCCCTCATAATTATGAAATGTCCCTCTTTATCTCGAGTAACTTTTTTGTTTTAAAGTCTGTTTTATAGTGTGATCTTTGTATAGCCAGTCAGCTTTTTTGAGTTGCTGTTTGCATGATATGTCTTCTTTCCATCCTTTTCTTTTAAATCTGTTTGCTTTAACCTAAAGTGTGTTTTTTGTATATGGAGTATATAGTTGGATCTTTTTTAAAGTAATGTGACAGTTTCTTCCTCTGTGTTAATACATTCACATCTAACATTGTTGTAACTGGATTTATGTCTGGCACTTTACTTTTTTTGTCTCCTGTCTTTTTAGATCCTCTCCTTCACTGCTTTCATTTCCATGTGCATTCAGTAAATACTTTGTAATGTGGTGTTTTCATTTCAGTATTGAGTTTTAAACTTTTTTTTACTAGTGGTTTCTTTACGGTTTTCTATATTTTTATTTTTGCCCTATCTGCCTTTTTTTGGTCCCATCTTTATTGAGATATCACATTTCTTCACATATATATTGGCAATATCTAATCCCTTGAATCTATTTCTCACTTCCACTGCATACTGGTAAGAGATTTGATTTAGGTCATACCCTGAATGGTCTAGTGGGTTTCCCTACTTTCTTCAATTTAAGTCTGAAATATATCCACAAATTTTAACAAATTCCAAGTAGGACAAATGCAAAGAGCTCCATACCTGACACATAGTAAAAAAGTTGAAAGCCAAAGAAAGGGAGAATCTTGAAAGCCTCAAGAGAAAAGCAACTTTTTGCTTACTAGGAAACTCTAATAAAGTAACAGATAACTTCTCATTACAAACTATGGAAGCTATGAAACAGTGTACAAAGTAAAATCTAAGAATCCAGTATGTAACAAAATTATCTCTTGTAAATGAAAGTGAAATGAATACAGTCTCAGCTAAACATAAAGACAGAAAACTTGAACCATCTTACATGAAAATACTAAAGCAAGTTCTTCAAGCTAAAAGTAAGTGACCCCACACAGTAATTCAACTACACATGAAGAAACAAATAGCAGTGGTAAAAATAATTATGTAACTGGAAAGAATACATAATGTGTATTTCTTCTTAACTGATTTTTTTAATTGTATAAAACAATTCTATGTATTCTTGCCACCTCTTCTTCATATCTTAGTGCCTGATGAACTATGGATGGAGGTTCGTGACCTTGTACAGGAGACAGGGATCAAGACCATCCCCAAGAAAAAGAAATGCAAAAAAGCAAAATAGCTGTCTGAGGAGGCCTTACAAATAGCTGTGAAAAGAAGAGAAGCAAAAAGCAAAGGAGAAAAGGAAAGATATATACCCATTTGAATGCAGAGTTCCAAAGAATAGCAAGGAGAGATAAGAAAGCCTTATCAATGATCAGTGCAAAGAAATAGGGGAAGACAATAGAATAGGAAAAACTAGAGATCTTTTCAAGAAAATAAGAGATATCAAGGGAACATTTAATGCAAAGATGGGCTCAATAAAGGACAGAAATGGTATGGACCTAACAGAAGCAGAAGATATTAAGAAGAGGTGGCAAGAATACATACAACTGTACAAAAAAGATCTTGGTATGATCACTCACCTAGAGCCAGAAATTCTGGAATGTGAAGTCAAGTGGGCCTTAGGAAGCATCACTACAAACAAAGCTAGTGGAGCTGATGGAATTCCAGTTGAGCTATTCCAAATCCTAAAAGATGATGTTGTGAAAGTGCTGCACTCAATATGCCAGCAAATTTGGGAAACTCAGCAGTGGCCACAGGAATGGAAAAGGTCAGTTTTCATTCCAATCCCAAAGAAAGGCAAGGCCAAAGAATGCTCAAACTACCACACAATTGCACTCATCTCACACACTAGTAATGCTCAAAAGTCTCCAAGCCAGACTTCAGCAGTACGTGAACCGTGAACTTCCAGATGTTCAAGCTGGTTTTAGGGAAGGCTGAGGAACCAGAGATCAAATTGCCAACGTCTGTTGGATCATCGAAAAAGGAAGAGAGTTCCAGAAAAACATCTATTTCTGCTTTATTGACTATGCCAAAGCCTTTGACTGTGTGGATCACCACAAACTGTAGAAAATTCTTCAAGAGATGGGAAGAATACCAGACCACCTGACCTGCCTCCTGAGAAATCTGTACGCAGGTCAGGAAGAAACAGAACTGGACATGGAACAACAGACTGGTTCCAAATAGGAAAAGGAGTACATCAAGGCTGTATATTGTCACCCTGCTTATTTAACTTATATGCAGAGTACATCATGAGAAACGCTGGACTGGAAGAAGCACAAGCTGGAATCAAGATTGCCGGGAGAAATATCAATAACCTGATATGCAGATGACACCATCCTTCTGGCAGAAAGTGAAGAAGAACTAACGAGCCTCTTGATGAAAGTGAAAGTGCCGGTGCCAGCTGGCAAAGTTGATCAGGTCCCGAGAACATGCACGGCGCGGCTGAGAAAAACTACTACAGCAAAAGAATGCTACAACAAAGATGAGGTCGAGAGGTTCAGACACGTCTCCACAAAGGGAAGCGGTCTGACCACGACTTTATTCAGCATCTTATATTTATACAGGAGAGCGTGACAAAGACAAGACAGTTAACATTTTTTCTTGGTTGACCTATACATTTTACAAAAAGTCACAAGAAATCTTGAGAGCATGGGAATGGCACCCTGTTATTATTTCTTACACTAGATAACATTTCCGTGTGTGTGAGAAGTTTGTCCAGAACTCCAGGTGTCTGCAGTAAATAATCGCCTAATCTCTGGGGTGGCGGGACAGAGAGCTATGTTTGCAAGCAAACCCTAAAGGACTGAGGCAGCTCCCAGAGCTGTGTCCTTCAGACAAAGGACCCCGTTCTCACGGGCAGCTCCCCGCATGAAAGAGTGAAAAAGTTGGCTTAAAACTCAACATTCAGAAAACTAAGATCATGGCATCTGGTCCCAGCACTTCATGGCATATAGATGGGGAAACAGTGGAAACAGTGGCAGACTGTTTTTTTGGGGCTCCACAATCACTGCAGATGGTGACTGCAGCCATGAAATTAAAAGGCGCTTATCCTTGGAAGTAAAGTTATGATCAACCTAGACAGCATATTAAAATGCAGAGACATTAATTTGCCAACAAAGGTCTGTCTGGTCAAGACTATGGTTTTTCCAGTAGTCATGCATGGAGAGTTGGACTGTAAAGAAAGCTGAGTGCCAAAGAATTGATGCATTTGACTGTGGTGTTGGAGGAGACTCTTGAAAGTCCCTTGGACTACAAGATCCAACCAGACCATCCTAAAGGAGATCAGTCCTGAATATTCAATGGAAGGACTGATGCTGAAGCTGATACTCCCAAAACTTTGGCCACCTGATGTGAAGAACTGACTCATTTGAAAAGACCCTGATGCTGGAAAAGATTGAAGGTGGGAGAAGGGGATGACAGAGGATGAGATGGTTGGATGGCATCACTGACTCAATGGACACGAGTTTGAGTAAACTCCGGAAATTGGTGATGGACAGGAGGCCTGGCGAGCTGCAGTCCATGGGGTCGCACAGAGTCAGACATGACTGAGCAACTGAACTGAGACTTAATGTTTTTTAAATAAATTTGGAAGGTTTCAGCCTTGGAATATTTCTTCTGCTGCACTCCTCTGGTACTGTCGTTATGTGACCTTGATGTGCTTAATGGTATGCCCCATTTCTCTGAAGCACTTTTAATTTTTCTTCATTCTGTCCTCTGTTCTGTGAACAATTCCATCTCAGGTTTGTTAAACTTTTCCTTTGCCAGTTTAAATCTAGTTTTTCATTCCTCTAATGAATTTTCTGTCACTATGGTTTATTCTAGGTCTTGATTCAGATACCACGTATTCCCTCTGTTGTTACTGAATTAGTAGATTTACTTGAATATATATTTCTTCATTTGTTGTATGCTTTTTGGAGACATTTCCAGAGACTTTAAATGGTTGTTTTTTAATACGATTTTCACCAGTGTCACTGGGGAGCAGGTTCATGGATCATCTCATACTATATTATGCTAGAAGTCAAATTCACTCTCAGTGTACCCTTATTCTTTGCCAGGTCACAAAAGAAGACAAGTCCTTCCAGAATATTATGCGTTGCTATAGGACTCAGCCACAGGCCCGGAGCCAGGTAACTACATTTTCTCTCAGGGCTGAAAATAAAGATGAAAGTCTTTTTGATGCATATAAAACAATTAACTACAGGTGATTCTGTAACCTCTTCTCCAGGATAAAAAATAGGACTCTATTTTAATCTTATTTAATTATTGACAGCCACACATCTTAATTAGTTTAAGTTTAGTTTAAGTTCTCTTTTCTCCCAAAGTTAATGATGTAAAATATTTGATTCCTTTTTAATTCAGATAATTACAAGATAGGTGTAAATTAGGAAGCTGCTGTTTGGATTCTATGTCACCTTGAATTCAGTCTGGTTTAGGACACACAGTGCTGCACATTTAACCAAAATAGCAGTAAGTGAAAGTTTAAAACCCATTTTACCTTAATGCTATATACTTGTCTCGAAGAGAGAGGTGGGTATGTAAGATCTTTGTATCTGACTTAGGATGGCTTGATTTTACAATTAGAGATTATTGCTGCTCTGTAGTATTGTAGGCAGCACTTGGAAGTTGAAGCCTGACAGGCCCTGATACATAACCTTGGCTGCATTTACAAACCTCCCCTGAGTAGGACAGCTACTGTAGGGAACTGTGAGAATGAAATAACATGTTAAAGTTGTATAGTCTAGGATGTGCTCAATAGATATTGTTCTGTTGCCTTCTCATGCTCTGTTTAAAGGTGTATAGAAGTGTTTTGATAAAAGGGAAAAGGAGAAGAAGAAATTCTGGCAGCAGTGACAGCAGAAGTCATCAGAATTCTCCGACAGAACTAAACAAAGACAGAAGTAAGTGGGATCTTTATGAATGTATACAACTAAATTAGGAGCTCCTCTTATTTTTTAGGTCTAGGACTAAAGAATTAGTAAAATTACTGTTGTAGAAACTGTGAAAACAGTTTATTCCAACAAAAGATTTGTTGGAATAAACTAAATTCTAAATTTAGTAGCAAAGTTGTCCTTTATTTCATGGTTTTGAGACACATTGTGCATAAACATTTTTCTTTAGGGGTACTAGAAAAGGTTAGAGAAGACAGGCATTTGTTGACCTGAGTTCCAAAAAAATGTGGCATGTCAACAGAAACCATGCTATGGAAATACCATCCTTAATTGCTGGTTTATACCACTTAATGCAGGGCTCGGTCCTAGAAAACTGGTGTCAATTAATGAATACTTGCTACAATTAGTGAATACTTGGTGTCAGTTAATCAAGCCCTTGCTACATTAATAGCATGATAGTAGTTAGTGGGGCTTCCCAGGTAGCTCAGTGGTAAAGAATCTACCTGCCAGTGCAGGAAAGCAGGAGATATGGGTTCGACCCTTGGGGTGAGAAGATCCCCTGGAACATGGCAACCCACTCAAGTATTCTTGCTGGGATAATCCCATGAACAGAGGAGCCTGGTGGGCTACATCCCATGGATTCGCAGAGAGTCAGACACGACTGGACACGCACACACACACAGTTAGTACTAAATACCTTGTCTGTGCTTTGCTGCTCGGTGGCGAGGGCCCATTTGCTGCCATTTAACAAGGAGAGCTTGTTAAACGCTCTTCCTGAATTTTCTTTTTAAAAGCACCCTGCACCAGCAGTCTCCCTGTTTAACACCTTCTGTTCTACCCGGTACAGCCAGCAGAGACTCCAGTCCTGTCATGAGGTCCAGCAGCACCTTGCCAGTCCCACAGCCGAGCAGCGCCCCTCCTACCCCGACTCACCTCACGGGGGCCAACAGTGACGTGGAGGAGGAGGAGAGGGGGGACCTCATCCAGTTCTACAACAACATCTATATCAGACAGATGAAAACGTTTGCCATGAAGTACTCACAGGCAAATGCAGTAAGTTTGAGGAGGATTATTTCATACTTTTTTTTACTTGTGAGGAATGAGAAATCACGTGTTTTTGAGCTACTTCTGTGTAAATTAGTTTGACAAATAATTATTTTGTTAAGTAAAATAAAACTGAGAAAGTCTTTAACAGAAATAATTTGCTTAATGAACGTAACTTCTACTGTTGTGAAGGGTTAAACATGAATAAGATTGCATTTGGACTCCCTGCAAAGTATAGTCATATGAGACGGACTGCATAAGTTCAAATTACCCAAAACTTGCCAGCTCTGGTGACCTTGCAAATTATTTAACTTTCTCTGTGCCTATTATTTCCTTGTATATAAAATGAGAATAGAAATAGTCCTTTGCTTATAGGGTTGTTGTGAGGATTAAATGACATAATATATTAAAAATGGTTAAAACAGTGGCACAAAGAAAGCATTTAACCGATTCCTATTGTATGGTTTTCTTTAATTTTTGCCACAAATACATCACTATCTACCATTCATAAAGCATTTAGTTTATTATACCTCTTCACTGATTCAGCAAGAATAACCATTTTCCCAAAAAAGTAATTGGTTAGGAATTTTGTTTACCGTAGAATGTTTTGTTTTTTTTTTTAAACAGATGGATGCTCCTCCACTCTCTCCCTATCCATTTGTAAGAACAGGCTCTCCTCGCCGAATACAGTTGTCTCAGAACCATCCTGTCTACATTTCCCCGCATAAAAATGAAGCGATGCTTTCTCCTCGAGAAAAGATTTTCTACTACTTCAGCAACAGCCCTTCAAAGGTGAGCCTAATGTAAAGCCTGGCCTTTACCAGCCCCACACTTGGGATTCTAAGGGTTGTTGGGAAACCCTTCAGCACGCACACGGGTGATGGGATCCGTGAAGGAAGGGTGACCAGTAGTCCCACAGCAGCAGGAAACAAGGGTTTAGGGGAGAACTTTCAAGTTGGAAACAGGGTAAGGGGTTTAAATTTCCATTCCTCTCTTTTCCTATTTGTGCATCTGAACATTCTGCTATAAATCTGGAATTTTATTTTTTTGTCCCATTTGTAAAACTTTAAAATTCCAAATTTCTGTTAGGGAAAGAAAATCCAGATTCCTTGACGGATTACTCAGTGCCTATCTCTGGGACAGGAACTGTCTCTGTCCTTTGAATTCTTAGTCTAAGAGGAGAAATGGGCATTTTATAACAATATGCACATTAGCACCGATTTAAGTGGTAGCATCTGCCTCAGTCTGCAGTGGGTAGGGAAGCTTGAGTCAAGCCTTAACGGATGAAAAATTAGGAGGTTGCTGAGGTGTGGAAGGAAGGGCATCCAGGATAAAGTGGACAAGAAAGGGAAACAAGTCCTTGAGGCAGTAAGGCTAGAGCTCTGGGAATCATATGTTACTTACTGTTAAGGAGGCAGCTAGATCTTAAAGGTCCTTAAGTGATAATTATAAAGATTGTTCAGAAAACACACACAGATAACAAATGGCCCAGGAAAAACACATACAGATTCCTAAAAAACACAATGTCAATACCATGGAGAGATGGATGACAGATAGATGGTGGGGACAGTACTGCTGTTTCCCTATTAGTAGATTTTCATCCTATACCAAATTAAGTTCCAAATGAATTAAAAAGTTAAACAGAAAAATAAATTGGAGTAGGACTATTCAATTCAAAAGAAGGCCTAAAAAGGAAGAAGACAGCAAACAAAGAGCAAGTAAATACAAATGGTCTAAATACCCCAGTTAGAACTCAGGCCTTGTTAACAGTGGATTAAACTATGATACAGATTACCATAGCATACTATGTAACAGTTAGAGATGTGATCCATATATACTGATATGAGAAGGTGTAAGACATAATGTGGACTGAACAGTATACCAGTTTAATTTTTTTGAAACCCCACTTAATGAACATTATTAAATTTCTAATGCATGCTTCCTAGAAAAAAGAGCAGAAAGCTACACAGTAGCCTGATCTGTTTGGTGAATGAATGGTAAAAGTGTCCTTAGGGACTGGGTGAGGACAAGAAGGTGTATTCTGTATGATCTGGGGGGGAATAAGTATTCATTTTTAAACTGTCATGTACATATTATATAAATTATGGTATATAAAGCACTGTACTGTATATAAATTTTATGTATTAATGTGTTATTAATCTATATTGTTATGTATATAGTAAGGAACACAATTATACTTGCACGATACAAAATATGTTGTATATACTTGTATACAAATACCACTTATACAATTAGTGTATAGTTAACAATTTAAGAACATTCAAGTAAGTGGGAGACTAGAGACAGAAAGTGCAGAGCAGACTTTTAGGGAGGTAAGAGAGTAGAGGAGAAAGAGGAAAACTTGCTTAAAATGGTTAAAATTTGGGAAAGATGCATATACTGATTATAGAAAACCATGGTGGTTTTAAGCCTCATTTAAGAATAAAAACTAAATATCTAGGATCTGCTTTGAAACATCTGAGAGGTGAGAAGTGAATGAAGGCACAGATCAAGTAAGACTGGCCGGCATCGCTGAAGTGGGTGATGGCCATGTGAAGGTTCACTATACACGCTTTTCCGTTCCCATGCTTGAAATGTCCTACAACAAATGCATGTAAATCTGCTCAGTATGCTTTCTACTAGGAAGCATGGACAATGAAATCAGTGGCACATGGTAAAAAAAATCATCCGAAAATAAGGTACAGCTGACTTTTGGGACTCGGGGGAAACTTGGTGCTGAAGGCACCTGTACACAGATCGTCTTTCTAGCCCCCTGGCAGTATTCTTCTCCGTCCAGGTTCCTCACGTGAACCAGAGAATGCAGAAAGTAATGCCTTTCCTCAGTTCTCCCGAGGAAGATGTATAATGCATTTTAGAATTTAGACTTCTCCTATGAAACTCCATGGCTGCTAAAAACAAATGAGTAACACTAGACTGGGGGAAAAGGGGACATAATACTCTATAGTCATGTTACTTTTTTAAAAAAGGAAAATGGAAATGTATGAAGTTGATTAAATATGGCATAGCAACGTGATGCTATTAACTTTTGTAAAAAAGAATCAGATTTGTGAACTTTGATATTGTTAAAGTGTATATCAAAATCACCTCTGGAGCATGTTAAAAAATGAAATACTCTGCCTCTTTCCCAGTCATCATCTCAGCTAGCTGAGAAGTGAGACCAGAAGGGTGTAAAATTTGCTAGTTCTTTCCTTTATAAAGATGTTCAAACTCCTCAAGTAAACTGCTTAACTCATTTGAGGTTCTTTGATCTAACACTGAACTGTGTGTATTAGAATTTTAACGCTTTTTGTATCTATTTTTACCTCTGCCACCAGAGACTGAGAGAAATTAACAGTATGATACGGACAGGAGAAACTCCAACCAAAAAGAGAGGGATCCTTTTGGAAGATGGAAGTGAATCACCTGCAAAAAGAATCTGCCCAGAAAATCATTCTGCCTTATTACGTCGTCTCCAAGATGTAGCTAATGACCGGGGTTCCCACTGAGGTTAGTCCGTCGTATTGAAACTGTCTCTTCACAAACTCTGTTTAGCAGCCACATTTAATGTATGCTAGATGATGGGGCTCTTTTCCTGGATCCTTCCAGTATCCTTAGGATATTTTTACTTACCCGAACTGCCTTTTTTCCTACCTTGCAGTGCTTGCCATCAAGGCTGCCTAGAATCCAACATAGTTGGATTTTTTTAACTCTTTGGCAAAGCTATTCCAAGTATTACAAGTACTGCAGAGAACGAAGCGTACTCGTGTGTAGAAGAGGTCTCTGTTAACGTGTTCCAGCAGAGGAACCATATTTCAGTTCATTCCTGTTTTGTGGTCAGCCCTGGCCCTCATGAAGAGTGAAACTTGGCATTTCGTCCTGAAACACTTAGTAGGAGTGTGAGATTGCATTCCTAAAAGGTAACAAATTGGGAAAGCGCCCAGATTTGGAGGTCCTGGGTAACCAGTCCAAGTCTCCCGTTGCCTTTGTGTAATTCTTCCCTACCCCAGTAGGTGTGGTGCAGTGTGACAAGTCTTTGATTAGTGTGCAATGTGTGAGTGAACTTGTATAAGAAGTGGCACTTTAGGGCTGTAAAAAGCATGATTTTGTAACCCAGATTTTGCTGTATATTTGCGATGGCACTTTCTACAATGTGAACTTTATTAAGTACAAAACTTCTAGGCTTAATATCTTCTTTGATGCTTTTGTACTTTTTTAAAATTGTTAAAGCCCCAGTAGCTACCTTTTGGGCAAGTGTTTTAAATTCTCCATTTTTGTTGATAGGGATCACCTGGCTAAGTAAAGATTTAAAATCAAGTTGAATTAAGGGGATTATTATGAAAAATTATGACCTCTTCCTTTAGGAGGTAGTTATCCAAAAAGACGTGTGTCTTTATTAAGGTGGTATTTTTAAATATCTTTGGGTGTGTTCCTGGAAGTTTAAAAAAATAGATTGGAGAATTTTAGGTTTTTATTAGTACACAGTACCATTTATACAGATTAGAAAATGTTAATTTAACAGCTACTGAATTATCTATATATACCTTTATTAATCACTATTGTTCCAGCAGTTTTAAAGTTGAATGAATAATCTTATTAGGGAGAAAGTTCAATTGTAAATTGAATCAGTATAAACAAAGTTACTAGGTAACTTCATATTGCTCTGAAAGAAATATGGAACTTACACTGTTCACTTAGAATAGTGTTTTGCAAAAATATTTATAAAACCTCTCAAGATACTGCTACTGTAATTTTATATGAAAATAAGTGTATTTTTCAATAAAGCATTTATAAATTAATCTTTGTTTAGTTATATTGAGAAAAGGGTAGTTTCCTGCATAAATGACAAAGAACAATCATTCACTGATTTATTGTCTCTACAAAACACACTAGCCATTCATCGTTTAAATCTCTGACTTCATTAGAAACCGTTTTAACACTTTTTCTCCCTCCTGCCATAAAAATACAGTAATTTGCTTAAAAAAAAAAAAACAACAAAACACCTAAGAACAAGTGTTCTGGTTTCCTCTCACTCACCTAGTGTGTCCCTCAGTGACAGCAGTTTGTACATCAGTAAGACAGTAAGCTGAAGACTGAGGTTCATTCATTCCACTGCTCCTCCACTTCAAAGTGCTAATAAGCTATGGAAACTGCTCTCTCTCTCCTTTCATCTCTGCACCCTAACATATGTACAACCGAAACCACCAATTAAGAAATCACTGTAGTGTTGAACTTTGCTTAACTTCATTAGTTTAAATGAATGCAACTTACCTTTAGCATTATATTCAAAAAAATACGTAAGCTTCAAGGTCCCCAATAATTTGGAGTACTGAACTAGATAACCACCTTAAAGACACTTCTGACAGAAGTAATGCATTACGTAAAGAGAGGTTTCCAGAACTTGCTGTTAGAACCTAAGCATACATGGACAACACTGACGTCAGCCACTGTTCACAATGTTTTACTCTGCAGGCAGTCCTTTGCCATTGGTCAGCTTTAGGAGCCGAAGTCCAGCAGGAAAGTGCGTGGTGCACCGGATTCAGCAGCTCTTAAGTCGCTACCGTTTTCTCTTCTTTACTGAAAGGTTGTACTGAGCCGGGCTTTACCCATGACAGGCCAGCAACGTGAACGCTTTTATTGTGCTGTTCTTCAGGCTTCTTCTAGGCACAATGAAAAACAGACATACAGACCGATAAGGAGATTTCAGCATCGTACCAGTCTGTCTCCCCAAAGGCCACTGTGTACACTCAGTGGTCACCAGTGAAGATATACTTTAGAAAGGAAACAGCAAGTGAACCTATTTCTAAAATGGCATCTACTTACTTTCTGAGTCAGCATCTTCTCTCTGGCTTCATCATGGACAGAAGGATTCCATGGAGAAAAGCTTAAGGAAGAGAGAAACACTAAACAACGGCTCACGAAATTTAATGTCCATTTTTAAGCCCGTTCCCCAAACAGAACTTAACAAGGAACAGTCTTAATCAGTTGTCAGTATGTAAGTTTCAGACATTACCTAAATGATTTTCTCACATAATTATCCCTTAGAGAGCACTTTTCCTGGGTTAGCTCACGTAAGCCTTGCAACCACCCCTGATGTCCTATTATAGATGAAGAAAGCAAGACACGGTAAAATTAAGTAACTGCTCAGGGTCACCAAAGCCAATTAAGTGCAAATGTCACCCAGTCTAACTGCAAAGCCCAAGCTCTTGAACACTATACTACGCTCCTCTCTCCCAGCAACACCCATGCTGCCCAACAGCTAAGTCACTTCAGCTCTCAACACTCTTGAAGACACTTGCCCAACACACACTAACAGTGCTCGGGGAACCCATGATTCGGACTGTTCACTCACACTGATCAGTTTCCCTCCTTTCACCAAATCTGTAGGTTGATGGGGTAATGACCATTTAAGAGGGGCTCCAATTGGAAGGAAAAGTCCTGACACTTGAGCAAGCACATTACCAGGATCTTTGAGAAACCAAAGTCTCTCCATAGCTTGCTCCTGGCAGTAAAGCAGAAATGTAAAGCAGAAATCAAGTTAGAAATGTTGCAGGCTAGCAGATGACTCACTTTCCTTTTAAATCCCCATTCTAAGGCCACCTGGAAAACAGAAGCCCAGTACTCCAAGTGCAGCTTATCTGGATAATGTACCACTCACCTAATTGCATAGGGGTCTTCTATTTTAGGTTGATCAAACAAGCGAGCAGTGCACACCTTAACGCTGTCGACCACTTTACTTTTAAAAAGCTGAATATCTTTCTCGTACCTGTGTCAAAAGTTTAAATCAAAAGGTTACCAACACGACCTCCTCGGCTGTCTTTTCAAATGTATCTTAAATGACAAAGCAGAGTAACATACAGTACTGCAGCCTCTGGGTTCAGGGGGCTTGCCGTATCGATCTTGTAGAAGACTCGCCTTGCGTACATCAGTACTTGCCAAATGTGGTTATGGTTCCGCCTAAAGGGAAACACAGCGGGGTGACTGAGGCTTCCCCTTGCTGGCTTACATCACCACATGCAACTATTTACTGACCTCCATTTTGCAAACGCTCTCTTCACATCCAGTTCACCTGAGGCGGGATCCACTAGCGGGTGAAAGACGGGAACATCGAACACCAGACGCTGCGGTGAGAGAGAGACACTGCCTTTAATGGAGCAGCGGCGCTTGTTAAACCACACACAGACGCTGTAAAAGGAGCTTCAGGACAAGGCAGTCTTGCTGCTTAAAGTCAAAGAGCTGCCTTGAGAAGGACACTTAAGTACTTTCACGATTTTCCTGTAAAAGTGAATTTTGCAATGAAGCAAAGGGAAAGTCTCTCTCCTCCACCACAGCGTAACAGTCACCACTCACATGGCAAGTGCTGTACCACAGCTTCCAGCCTCAAAGGCACACCCTGCACAGAGAAGCAAGCAAAGCTGACGGCAGAAGCCAGCAGGGCAAAAGATGGAACAAAGCAAAAAAAAAAAAAATCCCCTCAAAGGACTACACAATATATAGACAAGTATATATGCCCAGTGTATATGGGCAACTGAAATCATAAAAGTTACGAGGTCCGGAAAAGAACCGAGACATTTTGAAAGCCCCGTTCAGCCCTCCTCACTGACCTAGCAATGAAGCCAGAGTGTATCCCCAACTTACTGGACAGTCACCATCTGGGTAGTTATCAGGGATGTAAACTGTAAACTTAAATACGCCATCTTGATAAAGTCCATGCCGGATGAATATTACTCCAAACCACACTGCAGGACAAAATAGAAACAGTTAAGGGCTAAGTTTGCGTCAGTGGAATCAAACATGCTATGAAAAGAGGGAATGCTTCTTACTTAATGCAGATCGATAAGATGGCTGCACGTAGACACCTGGTAACTTCTGCTTCACAACCAAGGTACTAAAACAGAAGCAGCAGAACAGTGAGACTGGAGGGATGTGAAGAACACACACAGACCAAACCACCCACATTCATCTTTTAAAGAAGGAACAGGTTCTCAAAGGGGACCCGATGCCCTGACCACGTAGACGGAGTCATCACAGTCCCTCACCTGGCCCTAACTGCTGTCTGTCTACTGGCTTCATAACATATGCGTGCAGAGTAGCACAGCCAAAAAAGGGCCCCAGATTTAGAAACGAAAGCCAAGCAGGGATTCACAGTCAAGTTTTCCTCCTAGAAATCAGCTTCCCCAAAACACCATCTTGTAAGCTAACCTGTATAGTTAATGCTGGACATCAAGTTTTAGGTCAGTGAGAGTTATTTGTAAGGTTATTGCTTTTGTGACCACGGACAATAGATCTTACCCACACACATTCAAAAGCTCTTTGAAGGTACAGTTTTAGGTAATTAAGACATTAAAATTCCATGGAATTTCCTTCACTTGGGGGTCATTTTAAGTGTGAACGGGCAGCGTCTGACTGTACTCTGCTCCTGAATTCACCCCCAACTCAGGCCCTTGAACTCTGCAGGCCTCGGCGTGGGAGCCGGTGGGAGCTGAAACAAGGGAAGACAGGCTGCACTGGCTCTTCTGGGACCTGGTCATTCTGCTCTGTTCCCTGCTGCTGAGCCACGAGCCTACACAAGTCATGCTGTGACCGGACCTCGAGAACTGAGGGCCTTAAGGCACATTAACCTGCCAATCCTCAGTTTTACTGAGAAGAAACTTATTAGATCTCAGTTGACATTTTATTACCTATTTGCTACCACACTTATTTTTTAATCATTTTAAAGTAGTTATTCCATTTTTAAATCACTAAAACTCAGCGCATCAACAGCAGTGTGGATGGCAGATGTATCTCCTACAGAGGTTTGCCAGAAAGGCAGATTTTGTGGCCTAATACAGCAGACTTAACACCACAATAGAAGCCTGTCCAACTCACTGCCTTGCCTCAAACACAGGCGTCCATTATAAAGTTACCAGCTCATGCTCAGCCATTCACACTGGGGCCTCAGACCCTCTGACCATTACATTAGTAAAGAAAGGGGGCATTGGAGGATGCTTTTAAAACAGCTTCATGGGCAAAGGCATTTTTAAATGACTGAAATTCAGAATTAATTCTCCAAATTTGCTGCCTATATCACAAATGACCAATATAACAAATGCCATCTGCACTCACTCACTGCGTGAGCCCCTCTGATGGGCCAAGCACTGTTTCATCACTACCAGGCTATGCAGAGGTGCCCATCTCCTCACAATCTGTGGATGGTACAAGCTCAGTCCAATCTGTGACTTCTGTGACTACTCAAGTTCTTACACGGAGCCCAGATCTTTTAAAACTTCCCAACTGCCTACTTCTGCCGTTGGGGGTCCTACAGAATAACTCAAATCCTCTAATTGATGGGCCTTCAAATATATGAAGACAGCTTTAATAAGTACCTTCTAAGTTTTCTCCAAGTTAGTGCTTCCTGTTCCTTCAACTGTTGACTCCTATGGTCAGGCTTCCTGACCTCTGCCTCCTGGGACTAGCCTCTCAGTCTGTCAGGAGGCCTCTTAAGGGTGATTGCCAGAATGGAGCACCAGCCTCCAGCTGCGTCTGACCCAAGAAAGAATAGAGCGCCGCCCTCCCACCGTCCTGCCCTCTACAGCAACCTCTTCAGGGGGTGAATTCCGCACCTCATATAAAGGCAGACCAAAATTAAGTTCCCGGATGCTTAATAAATCTCAGTTTCTCCCTCCTCTTGCTTTTCAAAACAGACATGGAAATTAAAGCACGTATTTGTCTTCAAATCTTACTTACCCAAGCTCTCAGTAAGAACTGTTACTTTTAGAAGCAGAGATTTATATACCACCACTGAGGCCTTGGTGAAGAAAGATTACATTGCCAGCGACAGAGTCCATCCTATATACATTAAGGCTCATACTGAAGGGGGATGGGTTTGACCGTCAAGATTAAATGGCTGCTGTTTACTGAGTCCATCAGAATAAATTTCATTCTTCACATTTAAGGGTCATTCAAAATTTAACCGGATAGTTTCAGAACTTACAACTCTGCAAGAAGGGAGTACTCCAGGTAGAAAGGTCCGTAGGAAGCATGCGTGCCATTTGTTGACTGCGTTGCTGGGGCAGGAGATGTAGGCTTAGTTATGGGCAAAGCATTTTTGGGAATAGAAGGCAGCTGTTTCTTTGGAGCAGTGCGTGGAGGACTGGTTTTCACATCCCCTGTTAATGTCTTCTCTTCACCATCAGACCGCTATTCAAGACGAAGTGGTGAGAACATTTGTTAGCATGATTCTTAAATCATAAGGCCAAGTGTGATGCCCTTCAGTCCTTGACTGAAAAGCTGGAATGACTCTTACAGGGACCTTCTAGCACTGTGATCGAGATGACCTGGAAGTCTGTTGAGTGGGCAAGCTATTATAGAGAGCAGAATCGAGCTGATGCAAGACTAATAAACTATTAGAAAAACTCATTCATCAGCTGTATCCTATAGACAACAAAGCCAATATTTATAGGATTTACATGAAACAAAGAAAGAAAGGGTTTCTCTTCAAGGCCCCAGAAAGAGGGCAAGGGGTTACTACACAATCAGACCAGATTAGAAAGGTGCCCTGGCATGCAGATGTAGGAAATTGGGTGCTAAGCATCTCAAAACAAATAGTGTAATGACTGAAATTAGTCACTCCCTGATGTCAGCACCTTGGTTAGAAACAAAGGGTGAACCTCTTCTCTTGCGCGCATGGGTCTGAGTTTGATCTGGTCCCTAACTGGTGTGTTTTCACATTTGGACTATCATTAGCATAAACCGTCATTCTTAGTCAAAGACAAAGGTCTAAATGATTCAGAGACTAAACTACCACCCCACAGGTATTTCCTTGGCTCCGAGACCATCAAAGGCTGTATCATCACCTGTATTAAAAATGTATACAGTATCAGGTACAGAAAAAAAAAAAAGATTACAAGGGTATTTTTAGACATGGAATTATGGGTGACATTTTCTTTTTGTTTGCATATTTTAAGCTTCCCTAAAACATATTTTATTTTACAAGATATTTTAGTTAGATAAATTAAACCAGTGCTCTCAAGTCTGACTTGACCACATTGGACTGGCCTTTCCCAAAACTTCTCTAACCATGAAATCTTGAAGTTTGTAGAAAAACTACCTACAATGTGTGTCACAAATTTCATCATGTGTGAATATAACCTAAAAGTCAAAATAACAGAATTTTGATTATCAGAATGGTTTCTGAGATGTGATCTCGGTCTCAGAAGCTGACTTTAATCAATGAAATAATTATTTCTCAAAAGTAAAACCTAAACTAGAAAACCAAAGTTAATTCTGCTAAGACAACAGGCAACCTTAATATGGATTATTCTGGCCTCTGTTTTGACACAAATGGGTTTCCTCCCTAAGTTCATCAACTATACCTACTTTGCGTACAGAGCTTGTAGACATGCTCCAGAAAGGGTTCATAACGTGTGCTCCAAACAAAGAAATTCAGTGGTCTGTGTCATCAAATTCTTCTGGCCTCAGAATTCACTTCACCTTAAAATGAGACGGGAAAACAGAGAAACATACTGATACCAACAGTTAAGACTTCTGAAATAGTTAAGAGCTAAATCTGAACCTCTAAACAGAAATACAATAGAATGTTATATAATATGCAGTTATAAAAACCTAGGGAGAAAGTCTTCAGAAACGGTTTCCTTCTACACCCCCTCCCTCTTCTGACTCCAGTTTCTTTCCCATCTTTAAATGCCGACAGGAATCTGTGCACTGAGTCTTTGGCCAGGATTCAGAATATTCAGTAACACAGTTCAGCTCTGGTGCCAGCAGTGCAGAAGATATGGACTGAACAGTTGCTACTAGCAGAATATCTAGGCATTCGACTGCTGGGAAAGCCAGGTTCAGAATGCACTGTACCCACAGACACAAAAGGTCTATCACAGTTCTCAGGGTTATGGGAATTGAAGATCCACGGGAGTTGATTTAAACGTGTCTTAAACACAGAATGATTCTCTCCAGCAAAACTAGCAACCAAAAACAAAGCATGAGAGACACAGAAAACTGGATCCTGTTGGGACCATACAGGACCACACACACACAGAAAAACCCGATCTTTTCAACTGCTTCAAGTGTGGAAACAGCAGGACTATGCATTTAAGGAATTGCCAAGCAATATGTACAAAAGCAGCAGAAGGGGGCCAAAGAAACCTTTCACAAACACACATCTTCCACCAAGGCTTCATGAAGTGGATAAGAAACCCTGTCTTAAAGGTCACAAAGTCAGTGGGTCATTTACTAACAATACAAGGGAGAAGCAGCAAGTGGAGCTGTAAGGACAGCAGCTTGTCTGCTCTGGTGACATTCCCCCCAGGCTCCATCATGTTTAAAACAGAGCTCTGCTCAATTCCTACTTGCACCAATCAAAAGGCTGAAGGTGAAAAAGGTCAGAGCTTAAACAGTATTTTACCAAATTTATAAGCAAGTCATTACAGTAGGATGTGCCAAATGTCCCCCATTCAGCAACAATTTGTTTCCTGCTGAGCTCATACACAGGTGGGCCTCTGATCCCGCCAGTGCCCATTACTGCTGTTCTGCTTTCCAAAATACAGTGCCACCCAATAATTAAAAGAATGTGGGTTCTGGTTCTTCCACTTACCTAATGACTTAAGCCCAGTAAGTAGCAACTTATTGCTGAGAGCTCTCTGCAAACCTGGTGACTATTATACAAGCCAAAATGGCAGGGCACCAAAACTGTAGTGGGGCTAAATGTTCCTGTTTGGTGCGAATGAAAACACGGTTTTCAGATCCAGAGTAATGGGCAGCACCCGCCCGCTGGGTCAGACCTAATTTGACAGGGGAACCCTGTTCCCCTGGAACACAGTGCTCACCACCACGTAAATTGACTGGGGTGGAATACTCACCTGTAAGGTCTCTTCCAAGTCTAATACCTAGTAATTCTATGACTTTGCCTTTAAGAATCAAATATTAATCAAACTTACCCCCAGGTTCCTCCTGTCTTTAAGAAGGAGGTATTGTCTACTGCTGCCTTTGTTTCCAGCAACGACATAATCACCTAGAGAAACTGCAGCACGCTTTTCAGGAGTAACTACATCATTTAATAGATGTCTACTGGGCAGGTACAGCATTTTTCCAAGATGTGACACAGATGGAAGAAAACACAGGACAGGTCCTAGTCATTCCGAAACAATTTAAAAATCTCTGCTGATCTGGTCGTACAAACAACAAAAGACTGTCTCTTAATATCATACAGCTGAGAAGTCGTAGCTTAGCCTGTACGAATTATCCGCACGTGTACTGAGCCAAAACTTGAGACAGGCGGTGCTACCTCCTATGCCTAAACAGGCACATCATCCCGAACAGACTTAAATCACACGTTAAGAGGTGGCAGAGGAGGACCCAGGGAGAAGATGAAAACTGCCTCGGCCCCGGATCTCTGGGGACAGCCGGGACGAGCACCCTCGCCCGGGGCGTAAACCCATCTCCGCGCACGTAGGGAATCTGGACAAACCTGTCTCGGGATGATGTAAGGCAGGAGCCAAACCCTGTCCTCGCTGTTAGCTCGAGGCCGGCCCCGGGCCCGCGAGACCCTCGGATGAAGGGACTGCGGTCCTCGGACGCTACCCTCAAGCTGGAAGCAGGGACGGAGCCGGGCAACGAGGGAAGGCCCCGGACGGGTCGAGCCGGCCCGGCCCGCCTCCCCTCCTCAGGCCGGCCCGGCCCGGCTCCCGGTCAGCCCCCAGTGCCAGGCCCCGGGGTCGGCGGCGGCCGGCGTAGCAGGTGCCTGCAAACGCGGACAGGTGCCCGGCCCCGCCCCCGTGTCCCAGCGCGGCCGCCGTCGCTACAGTCTAGAACCCCCGGCAGAGCACACAAATGCCGGGCCTGAGGACGCTGGCGGGCCGGGTATGAGGACTCCACGGCCCTCGAGCACCTACCACAGCCTGGCAGTGCACCTCACCTCGGTGTTTTCAATGCAGTGCTCCCAGCGGCTGAGCGCCGTCGCAGTCCCACAGCATCTCTGGCCGCAGCGCCAGCCCAGCCCCTGCCTACTCTCCGCCCCGCCCGGCCCTGTTCTCAGCCTCCGGCTCCGCCCCGCAGCCCAGCCCCAGGGCCCGGATGCTTCCGCCCAGCCTCGCGGGGCAGAGTGGTTCCTATACCTGTCGGTCAAAGACGTTCTTCCGGGGGCGTTGAGGCGGTGGCTCTAGGTCCTGCCAATCAAATCTGCTCCGCTCGGGTGGGGCCGCGCTTGACCCTCCCCTTACGTAACAGCGCCCGGAGAGAAACGTCAGTCACGGAAGTATCTGTCCCTGCGGGGGAGGCGGCGGTGGTGGGGTGTTTAGCGGGGAGGGGGCGGAAACAAGTGCCCGGACATAATTGGTCACAGCGTCTGCCAGTTACCATGGAGACCCGCCCACGGGCCTCTGCGTGGCCGCCGCTGCTAGTCGGGAAGGCTGTGACTGCGGGTTTCCCAAACCTGAGTCAGGGCTGGGTAGGGTCGCAGAGCCGGGGTCCCGAACAACGAGCCTGGGGGCGGGGCCGGCCGCCGCCCAACCGCCCCGGTGCCCGCCCTCTCTCGTCCCTCGGTCTCCGGAGACCGCCACGTCTGTCCCACTCGGGTCTGACCGGCCCGCAGTGGCAGGGGCTGGGGCCGCTGTCAGGTTGGGAGAACTTAGGAGAACGCTTGGTGTATCCTTGAGAAATGCCCGTTTTCTGTGTCAAAGAATAGAGGAGCGCATAGGTACAGAAAATGGGACTAAACTCCCAAGTCACCCCTTGGCAGTAGCCTGGCTGCCAGAAGGGCTTTTTAAAAGTGTACCTATCGGACCTGACCTATAAAATCCGAATCCGAGGGGCAATGAGTACCAGGAATTTACATTTGTTGTAAGTTCCTCTGGCGATTCGGGTATGCCTTGAAGTTTGAGAACCTCTTGCACGGTAACGAAGCTCCTGGTCCTCTGATTTTTAAATTTTTATTTTTTTACCTAACAAAGGTGATCTGGAACATCTTCACTACATCTAACCCCTTTCACGGGAGTCGTTTCAGACTGAATAAAGTCTAAACGCAGCCATCTGATTCACAAGGCACACCCTGTGCTGGCCTCATTGCCATATTCCCATCTCATTTCCCACGTTTCTCTCCGGCCTCATTCTGTGGCGGTTGCCCTTGGTTTTCACACCTCCGAGGCTTTTCTTAGAATGGTGCCTACTCTTGGGTTGCTTTTCCAATCCCCACCTAACTCGGGATCTTATACTCAGAAGAGGAGAAATGTTCTCTGATCTGGCTGTTTTGTTCAATTTTTGGTGGCCTTTCACATTCTGGTAAAATGACCTTCTTGTTAAATGGCAAACAGCCAAACGCTCCTAATCCCAAGGGTTGGTTCTGAAATCCAACTTCCTCCTCTAGTGAACATTCCTGAGCCACTTCCGTTTGTCCAGTTAAAATACACTGGGGAATGTTGTAATGCCCTTACTATTAGTGCCAGTCAATATAAAGAGGAAGAGAAGCAGGAAGTCCTTTCTCCTGACCACAGGTGATCTCCCTTGGCACCTCTCTGACCCAATCCCTCCTCAACTTCTTGGCAGTCTCATCATTCTTTCCTGAACTTTTTTTCTGATCCCACCTTCTACCCTTCTCCTTGACAATCTCATCTCTTTCCTAAGCTTCACCAAGGACTCACATATGTTTCTCCAGCTCAGACCTCTCCACTGAGCTTCAGCATCCATTTGGCACTGGATGCTTCAGACACATATCAGAATCCTTATAGCTGCACACGCCAGAAAATCCAACTCCAATCGACTTGCATAGCAAGGAGATTTGCCTCATATGGGAGGGCAGGGTCCGGTGGTGGCAGTCTGGACTTCAGGCACTGCTTTCCTTCCAATGCCTGGATGGTTCCTTAGACACACCCAGGTGTGACAATGGCTAGCAAAACAGAGAGCACCTGTTTCTTCCACGGGTCTCTTCCACAGAGCAAAGATACGTTTCCCAGAAGCTCCCCAGAAGCAATGCTCTCGTTTCAGTGACCAGAAAAAGTCACACGCCAGTCTCTGCCCACAACAAAACCAATCAAGGTCAAGTGGAATGAGTCTGCCAGGATTGGCTAGGGCCTCAGCAAGATTTACCCTGGATCCCTGGCCTTTAGGCAGAGGAGTGACATGATTGGTTTGTATTTTGAAAAGGCTCATGGAGAGGGAAATGGCAACCCACTCCAGTATTCTTGCCTGGAAAATCCCATGGACAGAGGAGCCTGGTGGGCTATAGCCCATGGCGTCGCAGAATCGAACATGACTGAGTCACTGAACAACAACAGCTTTGCCCGGAGAACAGACTGTGGGGGTCATGAGAGCACTTGGGAAAACATTGCAGTAGTTCAGCAAGAGACAGCTGCATGAATTTGATGGTGAAGATGGAGAAGTGAATGAGTTCAGATATTCAAGAGGTGGATGGACAAGTCAGGACTTGCCCATGGATTAGATACGGGGATGAAGACTGTCATGGAAGAAGCCTAGATTCTGACTTGAGCTACTGGATGAATGGTGAGGACTTTCACTAAGATGAGAAACAGTAAAAGCCATGCTGTTTGCAGGGGTGGAGGGATGGGGAAATAGTTCGGTTTCAGTTAGGCAATGTTTGGGGGTGTTTCTTTAAGTTCTCTTGCCTGTGTATTGTTAACCATTTCCTCCTTCTTCTTGGCTAACAGAGCCTTGATTTTTGTTGAGAAGTCCTTCCCTTCAGTGGTTTCCTGTTCTTGGGGCAACATAGTCACCGTGGGCCTGGCCTGGCAGGGCCTATCTGTCCAGCCCCATAGGCCCCAGGCTCCAGCCACTCACCTTCTTCTAATTCCTTGGACGTGTGATGCTCTCCCAGTCTGCCCCACCACAAGAGGGGGCTTGGGTGTTCCCTTTGCCTGCACCATCCTCAAAGAGTCGGGACACAGCAGCTAAACAACAACACGTCTCACCACTTGCTGAGGGCAATTTTCTATCTATGTGGGAGATGACTTGTTAGTATCTATCTTTATACTATATAGTAAGCTCTGTGAAGCAGGCACCATGTCTGTTTCATTGTTCCTGGCCTCCCCAGCATCCAGTACAATGCCTGCCTGTGGTGGGTATGAAACAGATCCTTGACAAGTTCAGTTCAGAAGCAACTCAGTTCAGTTCAGTCGCTCAGTCATGTCCGACTCTTTGCAACCCCATGGACTGCAGCACGCCAGGCTTCCCTGTCCATCACCAAACTCCCAGAGTTTGCATAAACTCATGTCCATCCAGTCAGTGATGCCATCCAACCATCTCATCCTCTATCATCCCCTTCTCCTCCTGCCTTCAGTCTTTCCCAGTATCAGGTTATTTTCCAATGAGTCAGTTCTTCACATCAAGTGGCCAAAGTATTGGAGTTTCAGCTTCAGCATCAGTCCTTCCAATGAATATTCAGGACTGATTTCCTTTAGAAGTAACTACAGTATATTTAAAATACTGACCAACCTGCATGCCCCCAGATCTGCACCAAGAAAGGAGCTGATTATGAAAATGAGGATGATTTATTTAAAGGGAAATGAAAAGGTAGCCTTGAGGTACCATTTCTTCAAGAATAAGATATAAGTACTAAGAAAAAATAAAAAAGCTACTGACCCTAAACCTTACCTGTAAAACATTTTTAATCACTTCATATTATATTCATTAGTCTAACCTTTTGGAGCATATCTGATATTTGTGTTAAAAGATGAATTCTTGGGACTTCCCTGGTGGCCCAGTGGTTAAGACTCCGTGCTCCCAATGCAGGAGGCATGAGTTTGGTCCCTGGTTGAGGAACTAGGATCCTGCATGCCACATAACCAATAAATAAATAATAAAAAATAAATTTAAAACAGGTTTAAAGAATTTTAAATGATTTAAAAAGAATTATTGCATCAAGACTTCAGTAGACGTGTGATCTCTATGAGTAGTCAGGACTCCTGCTCATGTTCTAATAAGCAAAATATTCACTGAGTCCATTTTTCTTTTGGTCTCTGGGAAATTAACTGTACAAAGCCAGTTTAGATCACTGATTTACTACTAAAGGAAGGCCTGAACAGAAGGAAAGGGCCAAATGATGGTTAGTTGAAATGTGTTTCGTATACATGAACCAGTATTTTAAGCTCACTCCATTTACCTCCTAAATCCTTTTCTGAAAGGCAGATTCCTATATAATATGGTATGTATATCACCGTTTACGTGATTATTGTTAAAGATACATGAGATGATTATATAACTGTGCGTTTATTTTAATACATCAGAGAAAAATGCAATAACACATCAGTACCAAGACTTTATGGATAGGAATGTTTAGGCTGAGACCACAGTAATCTCTTTTTTAAAGTGAATAGGTTTAAGGAGGATATTAAGTATTATTAGTTAATGATCCTCAGATATGGCAGAAATTTTTGACAATGATTTAAATTTGAGAAACTGCTATAGAGGATGGTGTGGCTTTTATCCTTTCTACATCCTTACCGATCATGACAATTTTCGCTTATAACATCACAAATGTGCTTCTAGTTTCGGGCTGCATCCCATTTTCTTCCCTGACCTAGTTACTATAACTCCTGACTCATGAATACATTAGTGAGTGGATGGTTGGATTACTGGATAGATGAAATAGATAGATGAATTTTACAGAATACAATATTTCAAATCTAAATCAGAGTAGCTGACAGACTGTCAGTAAATAACGGAGTAAATACTACTCTGTGAGTATTTACACCTTAAGGAAAAGCAATCAGTATACAACACTGCAGTTCATAGAGGGCCAGAAGAGAACTGATTTTCTTTTATAAACCAAAAAGTGCTTTGAACGTGGCATGACACTGCAAATTACCACCCACTCTCTTAGCATGCTCCTGGCTATTCCGCCAGCCACAAGAACTCCTGTTCTCTGATTGGCATTGTATGAAAAATCACCTCAACTCTGCAGTTTCAAAGCATTTGGAGAGATGATAAAGGCTTTAAGGTTAGTTTTAGCCAGAGTGGTAGATTTCAGAAAAGGAAAAAAGAGAAAGCAATATTCATCCATTAATAAATATTGATAATTCAGGGTCTGCTGTGGGCAAAGTACTGTTCCTAACATAGACGCCTTTCTTTCTTACAATAGGTAAATAGAGATCTGTGAAAGCCAAGAAGTCCCAGTGATTTTGAGAGTCTGCCACCCAAAGTAAATGATGTTGTCACTCTCGTTTCTATGTCCCAACTTTCTATTATGAAAATTTTCAGCCATACAGAAAAGTAGAGTGAAAGGACTCTCCTTAAACTCACCACCCAGGTTCAACAACATATTAATGGTGCAACAGTTCTGCTGTATTTCCTTTAACTGTCTAATTTTTTCCTCCCGAATCATTTAAAAATAAGTTGCAGAGGAAGACCAAGATGGCAGATGGGGAACTCACCTCCCCCCACAAATACATCTACATGTGGAGCAATTCTCATTGAAAACTGAAAATTGGCAGAAAGATTTGTTCAATCGAGGCTGTAAAAAAAGATCCACGTGGACCTGGGTAGGAAGGGAAGAGAACCCATCAAGGTCAGGACCTGTGCCCCTGGGAGAGGACTCAGAAGAGGAGGGGGGTTACATGGGCTGAGGTCCTCCCAGGGGAGTAAGCAGTTTAAGCCACATATTGGCCACACCAGCCCTGGGGGAGTGGGTCCGACTCCAGGGAGATGAGTCCATTTGGCTGGCTGGAAGGCTGGTAGGGCTAACAGGTAGGCTGTGGGAAGCTGGGACTCCACCTGTGAGGACTGCATATGTGTGTGCTTGCTCCAAGAACAGGGCAGGGAGGGCAGACTGAAACTGCCTGGGACGCTGGCAGGTTTCTTGCACTCACCCTGGCACTCAGCTCAGCCTAAGCTGAGCATCCACACCGGCCCTGCCCGCTCTGCAGCACAGTTCCACAGTAGGGGGAGGGCTGCAGAGGCCAAGGGGAGAGCTCGGTTGTGAGGGGCAAAGGTGGCTTGGACCCAGAGTGGCTTCTGAGGGGGGCAGCCATTATAGAACCTCAAAAAACCCTGGACTGCCAAAGCAAGTTTGAGAAAAAAGAAGAAAGTTGGAGGTCTCATGCTCCCCAACTTCAGACTATACAATGAAGTTACAGTAATCAAAACACCATGGTACCAGCACACACACACAAAAAAACAGATGCAGAGATCAATGGAACAGAATAGAGAGCCATAAATAAATGCACACACTAATGATCAATTCTTGCCATGAGAACCCCATGAACAGTATAAAATGGTCAGTTAGTCTGTGACAGAGGAGGCATGAATATATACACTGAAGTAAAGACAATCTCTTCAATGCGTGGTTCTGGGAAAACAGGACAGCTGCGTGTAAAAGACTGATAATAGAACACTTTCTCACACCATGTACACCAAAAGACTCGAAGTAGATTAAAGACCTAAATGCAAAACCTGAAACCATAAAACTCCTAGAAGAGAATATAGGCAGAATACCCTTTGACACAAATTGTAGCGATATTTTTTGGATCTGTCTCTAAGGCAAAAGAAACAAAAGCAAACTGTAAACAAATGGGACCTAAATTTGTTAAATTTGAGAACTGCTGCTCATCAAAGCAAACAATCAACAAAACAAAAGGCAACCTACCGAATGAGAAAAAATATTGGTAGATGAGATGGATAAGGCATTAATATCCAAAATCTAAAAACTGCTCATAAAACTCTATATCAAAACAAGCACCCTGATTTTAAAAATGGATAGAATACCTGAATAGACATTTTCCCAAAGAAGATATACAGATGGCCAACAGGCAAATGAAAATACGCTTACTGTAGCTAATCATGAGAGAAATGTGAGTCAAAACCACCATAAGGTATCACCTCACACCCGTCAGAATGGCAGTCTTCAAAAAGTCTGCAAATGACAAATGTTGGCAAAGATGCGGACCAAATGGAGCCAGAGTCCACTATGCAAAGTGGTGGCAAGTCCTTAAGAAAATAAAAATATAGCTACCATGTGATCCACAGATTCCACTCCTGGGCATTATATGCAAAGAAAATGAAAACACCTGTTTAAAAAGATATATGCATGTCAGTGTTCGTAGAAGCATCATTTAGAGCAGCGAAGATGTGGAAGCAACCATGTACCCATCAACAAGTGAATGGATAAAGAGGATATAGGGTGCGTGTGTGTGTATATATACAATGGAATGTATATATGTGTGTATATATACACCCATTCACTGGAATATTGCTCATCCTTTAAAAAAAGAATGAAATTCTGCCATTGACAACAATGCGGATAGACCTAGAGGGTTTTATGTTTCGTGAAATATGTCCCATTGAGAAAGAAAAATACTGTATGATGTGACTTATATGTGGAAATTAAAAAATGAAATAAATGAATAAATCTAACAAAATAGAAACAGACTCACAGATATAGAAACCAAACTAGTGGTTACTAGTGGGGAGAGGAAAGGGGGATGGGCAAGAAAGGGTAGGGGGTTAAGAGATACAAACTACTTTATA
The DNA here is from genome assembly GCF_055505025.1 of Bos grunniens. Classification (NCBI taxonomy): domain Eukaryota; kingdom Metazoa; phylum Chordata; class Mammalia; order Artiodactyla; family Bovidae; genus Bos; species Bos grunniens. The sequence goes on from NC_141182.1 coordinate 21,995,231, forward strand.
TAAAAAATAAGCAACAAGGGTATATTATATAGCACAAGGATATACAGCCACTATTTTGTAATAACTTTAAATGGAAAGAAAAAAAGGGGGCTTCCCTGGTGGCTCAGATGGTAAGGAATCCGCCTGCAGTGCAGGAGACCTGGGTTCGATCGCTGGGTTGGGAAGACCCCTGGAGGAGGGCATGGCAACCCACTCCAGTATTATTGCCTGGAGAATCCCCATGGGCAGAGGAGTCTAGTGGGCTACAGTCCACGGGGTCACAAAGAGTCGGACACGACTGAGCTACTAAGCACAAGCACAATCTATAAAAATATTGAATCACCATGTTGAACACGTGAAACTTTCATATTTTAAATCAACTATATTTCAATTAAAAAAAATAAGCTGAGGTCATCGTGAACTTCACTCCTAGGTACCTCGGCATGTATCTCCTAAGGTCTAGGGCATTCCCCTGCCTACAGGGCCACAGTCACACTTGAGAAAATGCTCTAAATTCCTACCCGCATTGCATGCCCATACCTATTTAAATTGTCCTTATTGTCACATATCATAAAAATGCTTTAATTGTCATTTTCTGAAGCCACGATCCAATCAAGATTTATTCACTGTGCTTGGTTGCTCTGTCTCTTTAATCGCTGTTACAGAACAATTCTTCCTCCTGCCCCCATAACTTGGACCTCTGGAACAGACCAGGATGGGTTTCTCGTGATTTTATTCACCTTGATTCTCTACCCCTGATTGATTGATTGATTACTTTTGGCTGTGCCGGGTCTTCCTTGCTGCATGTGGGCTGTCTCTGGTTGCAGCGAGTGGGAGCTACTCTTCACTGAGGGGGTGTGGGCTTGTCATTGAAGTGACCTCTCTTGTGGATCACGGGCTCTAGGCACTCGGGTTTCAGGAGTTGCAGTACATGGACTCAGCAGTTGGGCACAGGCTCAGTTGCTCCATAGCATATGGGATCTTCCCGGATCAGGGATTGAACCTGTGTCCCCTGCATTGACAGGTGGATTCTTAACCACTGGACCATCAGGGAAGTCCTATCTCTGTATTTCTTGAATACAATAAGGGCCAAATACCTGATTAGATTTAGCATTTCTGGCAGGAGTACTTTGTGGGGGAGGAGTTTATTTTGACTCCTTGAACTCCTGATTTAGCAGAATTGCATCCTAATGATTATGTGTGAACAATTAAAAACAGAAATATTGTCTGTGTTAATATAAGTTGCTTGACTCTCTAGCAGTGTAAATAGTAGTAAAATTTGAAGTTTCCATTTTGGAAACGTACTTTTCTCTAGTAACAGGCATTTGGAGAAGGCAATGGCACCCCACTCCAGTACTCTTGCCTGGAAAATCCCATGTGTCGGGAGCCGGCGTGAGGAGCTCTACCCGTGGCAAAGGTCATGAGGAAGGAGGCTCGGCATACACAAAGGCGGGATCGAGCCTCAGGAGTCTCCCTGGATATTTTTGAGAATATTTTTAACAGTTTCAAGATTATTTGTATAAGGAGTTGGCATTCTTTAGTTTCATTGTTACCCGTGTCAGGAAAATCTACTATCTTTTCTACTTTTCTCTTCGAAAAGATTTCACTACTTCCCACCCTTCTTTACCCTACCTATCTTATGAAGGGGGGTCCCGGGCACCCTTGAGTGGGGTCCTAGCCGTCAGAAAACTGCACAATTAGGGGGATTACCTGACTGGAAGCCTGGTTCGGGCACCACTTGCCGAGGTCCAGCCCCGGCTGATCCAGGGTATTCGAAGGGGAGATGGCTTCGGCGAGTTTCACTGGATACAATAGTTTTATTTAAATATTTATCAAAGATATAAAGAGTAATAAAACGAAGATAGCTCAGCAGGAAAATTCAGTGGAGAAAAGAGGCTGAGTAGCTTGGTTTACGCGGAAAATCAATATAACCTGTGACATCAAGTTAGCTCTGACCACGGAGGCCGCAGGCGCCCTCTCGAATAGCGGAAGGTGCCCCACCTTAGGCACCTTTTCGAGTGGGTCTTAGAAGCCCAGGCAAATAAATGGTCGCAGAGGACCTCCATGCTCCAGATGGAGACTCAGCCGGAATGTAAAAAGAAAGAATGACATGGGGAGACCCAGCTTTGGTGAGCAAGGCCCATAGCTTTATTTTCAACAGGGGCTTTTATACCCTAAGTTGCACATAGAGGATAATAGGGGATGTAAAATCATGCAAAGTTAGCAGTCTTTGATCCTTATCAAAACCAGGGTTTCTTTCCTGCAAATTTATCGTATACAAATGGTTTAGGTGATTTACATCATCTTCTGGCCAGAAGGCCTATTAACATTTTATGACTCTTGACAAAGGTTTGTCAACCCTAAGACTTATTTTCTCTAAGAGTAATTATTTTAAGGTTTGGCGCCATCCTCCGAAGGTGTTAGATAAAGTTGCATTCCTACTGCACTTCCTACAGAAGTGCAATGGGTTTACAACAAAAGAAAGAATTTATTACCTTAAGGGTCTAAAGTTGCTAACACCAAGGCCACTACTTATTTTTTCTACATACCAACTATATTAATAAATACACATTTAAGGATACAATACAGGGGATGTGGAAACTTGGCAGCAAGCATTGGCTCATCAATGAAATCTTTTACTAGTTTTATTTTGACAGTTTCTAACTCTCTGAGAGGCTCTAAGCTATTTGAATATCTTAAGCTTCCCGTGCCTCTCGAGGCTAAGAGACTGTAAACAATCGTATGCATAGCTATAGGAGTCTGGGTAAACTTGTCAGGCGAGTTAGAGAGCTATCTAAGGGGTTTGGATTTAAACACTCCTAATGCCCAGGAACTTTATTAACTGGAGCTGTAAGTTAACTCTTTATCAGAGAGAGAGAGATGGTGGTGAGGGACAGCCCCCAGTAAAGTCAGAGGTGAGAGCACAAAGCAGTAAAGTAGGCAGACTCTGGTTTTGGGGGGTAGATGCTCGAGAATATCCAGGGGGACTCCTGAGGCTCGATCCCGCCTTTGCGTATGCCGAGCCTCCTTCCTCATGACCTTTGCCACGGGTGGAGCTCCTCACGCCGGCTCCCGACACCCATGGACGGAGGAGCCTGGTAGGCTGCAGTCCATGGGTCGCGAAGAGTTGGACACGACTGAGCGACTTCACTTTCACTTTTCACTTTCATGCACTGGAGAAGGAAATGGCAGCCCACTCCAGTGTTCTTGCCTGGAGAATCCCAGGGACAGGGGAGCCTGGTGGGCTTCCGTCTATGGGGTCGCACAGAGTCGGACATGACTGAAGCGACTTAGCAGCAGCAGCAGCAACAGGCGTTGGATATTTTGGCCATTACTACTTCTCACTCTTAAGGCTGACTTCCTGTCAATGACTTCTGTCCTCACAAATATCAATGAGGCCATAAATCACACTTGCTATGTGCCACGTGCATTAAGTATTTGTGGTACTTACTGCCAGCTTAGTTGTGGTGGTGGTGGTTTATTCAATAAGTCGTGTCTGACTCTTCGCTAACCCACAGACTGCAGCCCACCAGGCTCTTCTGTCCATGGGATTTTCCAGGCAAGGATACTGGAGCAGGTTGCCACTTCCTTCTTCAGGGGATCTTCCCGACCCAGGGACTAAACCCACGTCTACTGTATCTCCTGCATTGGCAGGTGGATTCTTTACCACTGAGCCACCTGAGAAGTCCGCCAGCTAAGCTGAGTCCAGTTGAAAAAAGGAACTGAACGTGGCTCAGAAGACATCAGGTGGAACAGGGTGACTGCGGTGCTAGCAACTGTTAGGAGAAGAAGGGGCCCTCTTAAAGATTATGTGTATGCAATTCACATTTGAACATTTGCTACTTTCCACCTGTAGCCAAGCCTGGCCTTAGGTTCCTGCTAACTGATACACTGTAAACCTTAAGGACACTCACTTTTCTCTTTTTGATGCCTCAAGGTACCAAACATTCCTTAATGTGCAGAGTAGGGAAAATGAAGACTGCGTGAAGGAACAGTAAAGCCTGGTGCACTGCTGCTTTCTGTGCCAATGTGACTCTAAACAAAGGCGACAGCAGAGACTGTTACTGTATATCCTAGTGGGTTCATATGAATATATTTGTATTTTCTCTAGTAACAGGCAGCAGTTTCTCCTGACACCATGTATATGCCCTTCCTTTTCAGTTGACACTAGCTGGCAAACCTTGCCCTGCTTCACCAAATACAGCTTCAAGCCAGGGAAGGTGCTGGGTGAGCAAATTATCCAAAGGGGGTTGACTTTAGCACCTCCTGGTGGAGGGTTGAGTGCCCTCTGGTGGCCAATGGGAAGAATGCATGCAGCAAAGCAGGAATTAATTTACCGGAGGATGTTTGTTTTAGAGAATACTACCTGTACATTTTAAATAGGCCCCTGCTGTTGAAACCCAGTGCCTACATCAGGATTCTTGAAAAAAGTCACAGCTAAAAGAGTTATGTTTCCCTTACACAAAGTTGCTTAATAGTCTCAACATCTCCATCAAGTCCCCAGAGATAAGAAACGGATTCAAAAGAGAGATTTTTACTGAAACTTTCACCGAAGATGCCTTCAATAACACACTGTGAGTATTATTCCAGAAGCCATTCCCCAGGGCTGCCTCACCGAAGAAAGGTCATGCCTTTGCCCCCCAGCAACTCTCCACTGGTATTCCTGGGCTTGATGTTATCCCTGTACAACTACCTTCCTCTCACCCCCATCAAAACCAGAAGCTGGGATCTTTATTCCCTGAAACATGAACGACTACAGAAAGCTGAATCCTTCTGCACAGTCTGGGACCCAAAGCCCGAAATTAGAGATGAAATGCTCATGGTGGCGTTTCCGGCACTGACCCAGAGCACGCTGACCGATTCTATCCTACAGGGAAGGTGGTCTGGGGAATGAAGGGTGGGGGGAAGGAATCAGGAGAAATTGGGGGCTGGGATGAGCAGGCGACTGCCGCACCCCCTCTCCAAGGCTCTACACTTGCATAGTTCAAGGGCTGCAACATTGCTGAGGAAAAGGCCAGCCCAAATATGCCCACATGACAAAGGACGAGGGTGATCAACTGGGCATCAGGTTTGTGTTAAGGTAGAAACTCGGGAGCAGAGGTGTCCGTAGGCGATGCAGCATTCCCGGTGATCCCAGTCACTCAAGTTAGGCCATCACCTGAGGGTCACGTGATCTGGCTTCTCAGGACAGATATTTATCTTAATCACTGATGAGTGGAGGCTGCACTGGTTGCCCTGGTCTGCTGGTATGGGCAGGCTCCTTCCCTAAAGCTGAATAAGCCAGGTGATGAGCCCCACTGGGGTCAGCTGGGGAAATCCCAACTTCCAGGAAGGTTTGAAACCACCATCCATCCACATCTTCACAGCCTGTACCTGGGTCTGCTGGGGTCTTTCTATCTTAAATCCCAGCATGAGCTGCAGTAGGAGGCCCTGTCTACACCCACTGTGGGAGTGCTCCCCTAGCTCTTCCCTCCTGGAAGAGCCACGGTGACTTAACACAGCCACAGCTCCTTGGCTGTGCTGTCTTGCTATTAGAGGGTGTCTTGCTATTGCTTGCTGACCAGAAATATCACCCAGTGGCAAAATGCAAGGTCACACACACACAGAGGAAGAGGGGCAAAGAATTATGCCACTGAACAGATAATCCCTAAGCCATTCACACGCCTCCACTGCTATGACTCCACTCCACTATGACTCCACCGCACTGCGATGTGGTCCCAGCCACCATGATCTGGATGACCTCTCTCATCTGAATGAGGGCACCAGCCTCCCCACTGGGCTCTGGCTTCCCCCGACTCCTCTCAGTCTGTCCTCAACACGGCAGGTGCAGTGAGCACATTCAGTCTCAAGTCAGGCCACATCATTCTCTGTTCAAACCTCCCGCAGTTTCCCGTCTCAGGTCGACTAAAGGCCTAAGAGGCTCCAAGTAATCTAGCCATTGCTACTGACTCACCTGTGTTCAGCTCCTTCTCTGACTCTGTTGTTTTGCAGAATACAACTGATTTTTGTGTTGGTTTTCTATCCTACAACTTTACTGAGTTCACTTATTTCTAACGGTTTTTCAATGGAATGCTTAGCATATTCTACACATAAGATCATGCCATCTACAAAAGAGATGTGATTTTACTTCCTTTCCAATTTGGATGTCTTTCTTTAGTTTTCCCTCTTTCTTTTGCCTAATTATTCTGGCTAGGATTTTTAGTGCTGCGTTGAATTGAAGTGGCAAGTGGGCGTGCCTGCCTTGCTCCCAATCTAACAAGGAGGTCTTTCAGGTTTTCACCACCAGGTATGATGTTAGCTGTGAATTTTTCATACATGGCCTTATTTTGTTAAGGTAAATTCCTTCTATACCTGATCTGTTGAGAGTTGGGTTTTTTTTTTAATCATAAAAGGGTGTTGAATTTTGTCAAATGGCTTTTCTGCATTTATTGAGATGATGATGTGACTTTTGTCCCTCATTTTGTTAATGTGGCATTATCACATTGTGGTATCAATTCGCATATGTGGCGCCATCCTTGCATCCCAGCAATAAATCCCACTTGGTCATGGAGTGTGACCCTCTTACTGTGCTCTCGAGTACAGTTTGCTTGTATTTTGTTGAGGACTTTTGCATCTATGTTCACCAATCTTTTCCATTTTCTGCTCAAACACCCTTTACCAGTGAGGTCTTTCTTGACCACCATATTTAACATTTGACTCCTCCCAACCCTCTATACCTGCTCTATTTCACCCCTTAGCATTTATCACCAAGCATACTAAATATTCACATGTTTGTTTATGGTCTCTCTCTCCCACGTCCATCTCTGACCCATGTAAAGGCAGGGGTTTTTATTTTTTGTCTGTTTTGGTCACTTCCATAGCCCTTTTACCTAAAAAAAAAAAAGGTGTGGCACACAGCAGGCAAATGATGGGTCGAATTGTATCCTTCCGAACTTTTTATGCTGAAGCCCTTACCCCTAGAACCTCAGATGTAGTTATATTTTGAGATAGGGTTTCAATGAGCTAAGTTAGCAGGAGCCCTAATCTGACTGGTGTCTTGGTAAGAGGAGGAAATTTGGACACACAGGAGACATCTTGAACTCACACTCTTAGACGGATGACCATGTGAAGAAATAGTAAGAGGGAGGCCTCAGGAGAAACCAACCCTGCCAGCATCTTGATCTTGGACTTCTAGCCTCCAGACTTTGAGAAAGTAAATTTCTGCTGTTTATGCTACTCAGTCGGTGGTGTTTTGTTATGGAAGTGTGAGCAAACTAATACAGCACGTAAATATTTGTTGACTGAACGAATATCTTCGGAAGGCCTAAAATAGATGCATCCTTTTTCTCCTTCCCATATTAAGATGAGTGTCCACTGGGTATCTCTCACTCCTGGAGGGATCTGCTGGCCCCAAGGAGAGCTGGCCTGTGAGGAAGGTTACCCCACACCTGTACCAACATGTGGATGGGCCACATTGGAGCTTTTCAGGAGCTGATGGTACCAAGGTACTTCTAATGATGCTTTATCCAATGGCCTGCAGTGTGGGTCAGCAGAATTGGCCATCTCCTATGATGACCCTCTGATCACAGTTAAAAATCAGAAAACCCCATAAGCCAGAAGGGGCTGTAAAGATCCCTGTAATAGTGGTAACAGATGTGTGGTGATAACAGCTGTAATTATTGTTGCTGCTATTTAGCGAGCTTTTACTCTGGGTTGGTGTGGGAAGCACTCTGTAAATCTTAGCTCTTTAATCCTTGGGATAATCCGGTGAGATGGGACCTTGCACTGCCCCTGCCTCACAGATAAGGTAGCTGAGGCTTGGAGAATGAGGCCACAGTCAGTGAGAAAAAGCAGAAATCCAATCTATTTTCATTTTCTGCCTCTCACCAAGCTCTGTTCCTCCTCCTCCAGACTTCCTCCACCCTAATTTCCCTTGAGAAGTCATTTTCCCCAATTTGTTCTTCTTCAGGTGAGACTGAACAGATTCAGATGGGACTGACCCCATCCCCTCAACCCCAGCTCCAAGTGGACCAGGACTGACCAATCAGAATACTCCATTCCTTCCAACTCCCCACTACTCCAGGGATTCAAGGACTGGTCACATGATACAAATTAGTCCAGAGAGGCCCCACCCTGAGGTTTTAGATATCTGGGAGAAGTCCTGGGTACAGGAAACTCCCATTGGTAAGGATGAGAGAACTTCAACCCTGGACACTGCCTTCAGCAAGATTTAGTTCTTTTACCATATGACCCAGTAATCCCACTCCTGGGCATAAACCCAGAGAAAACCATAATTCAAAAAGACACATGCACCCAAATGCTCAGTGCAGCACTATTTGCAATAGCCAGGACATGGAAGCAACCTAAGCTTCCATCAACAGAGGGATGGATAAAGAAGATACTGGTGGTGCCTCAGGGAGGCCTCCTCTGCCTGCCAGGGTCCTCCTTTGGTGGGGCAGGTATCTACCCTTATTTCTGCTTATAGGGGGTACAGTTGACAGCGTGTCATGAAAAGGGGGCAAGGAAAAGATGAGTCTCAGCACAAAACAGTGGTCACGATAGGCCCCTTGGGTTGGTTTGACAGTCACGGGGACACTGAGGATTCTCCAGTGACAGCAAATACTTCTGCTCGTCCCCTCCCTTCTGCTAACCACACATCCACAAAGTCCTCCCAACGGTGGAGGAAGGGGCAGGGCTGTGTGTCAAAGGGGCAGCCCCATCTGAAATAGGATCTGGATGGATCACACACATTCCAGCTCCAGAGCTCTCTCAGTGGATTGGTCAGGCATGGTTTCTGCATAACTCAGGCTGGGCTGCTGCTGTGTCAACAAGCTAGTAACTTTGCAGCCTAACCTACTGAAGGGCGGGGACTCCAGGCTCAGAGGTATTTCCTGGCACACACACCCGTGCAGGAGCCTGGAAGAGCTAGAGCCAAGCTTCAGCTTCTCCCACAGTCAGCCCTTCAAGAGAGCACACACAGCCACTTACACACTCATGAGTCAAGACAGTGCTTCTTATTTGTGTCTTTCCACCCAACCCATTGCTCCAACTACAATAGGACATCTGACAACCTGTAGTCAACTGCCTGAGTGTCGAGACTCTAGAAAGTCCCTTGGATGGCAAGGAGATCAAACCAGTCAATCCTAAAGGAAATCAATCCTGAATATTCATTGGAAGGACTGATGCTGAAGCTCCAATACTTTGGCCACCTGGTACAAAGAGCTAACTCACTGGAAAAGACCCTGATGCTGGGAAAGGTTGAAGGCAGGATAAGGGAGTGACAGAGGATGAGATGGTTGGATGGCATCACTGACTCAATGGACATGCGTGTGAGCTAGCTCTGGGAGATAGTGCAGGACGGGCGAGCCTGGTGTGCTGCAGTTTACGGGGTCGCAAAGAGTCGGGCATGACTTAGCAACAGAATAACCACTCCAGAAAAAGGTCTTTGTCGTCACAACTTTGAGTCTTTTTGCTCCTGAGAAACAGAAAAATCCGAGGCTGCAGGCAAGTGAGGTTGGTGGAGCGGTGATCAAGGAGTCCATTCCCCATCACTTTCCTGTCATGGTCGTCACACAGCTGGGACACGGGTCCCCTCTCCCACAACGTGAACAGAAGAGTTTGGTTGCAATTCCCTCGCACCTTCCAGCTCTCAGCTTGGTGGTGTTGAAGATCTCAAGGGAGAAAGGACTTTAAAGATAAAACAGAGCAATCCTTTGATTTTTGAGACCAAGGGAGGCAAACTGAGGTTTACTGTCTCATAGTCTATCCGTTGTATATGTGGTGGTGCATGGGCCTGAGTGTGTGTGCACGCGTGTGTGTGCAACATGTGTGCAGTGTCTGTGCAGGGAAGGGTCAGAGAGGCTGGGAGGTGGAGAGAGAAGTGCAGAGAGTATGTCTCTTTCCTTTCACAGATCACCCCAGAGATTTCCCTGACTTTACAGGTGGAACTGAAGATAAATGGATTAGCCAGGTGAATAAACCTGTATTAAAAACTTTCTGAAAAATCAATTTGAGAGAGAAGATTTGGGAGAATAAAATATGATCAACTGTGTCAGGTAGCTTGAATAAATCGATGCCTGCAAGTCTGGTAAACAATTTCTGATCTACAGCCCCCAGGGTCTCCTTGCTGGTGATAGTTACCTCGGTAATTGGACCGTGGGATGAGGCCAGGCCAAGGAGGAGAGGCATTACAAATGATGTTTCTTCAAGTGAAAATTAATTTCTTTGCTGACCAACAAAGACCAAAGTAATTTCAGAATTTTAAGGATGGCGAGACATCATAAAATTGTTTATGCTTTTCATTCCGTCCTGAAATTAGACATGGAAATGAAAGAGAAATGAGTCTCTGTCCCCATGCGTGATATTTTGGGCACTGAGGCAGTCGGCTACTATTCAGAGGAGCATCTGATGGCTCCAGGAGCAGGGGAGGGGGAGCCTCTCGCATTGGGGTACACAGAGTACACATCTGTGCATACGCCAGGAGGGAAATCAACCCTGAAAGCCAGAAAGGGTTTTCTCTTCTGCTCTGGACTTTCTCCACACAACAGTTAAAGAGATGTAGCTTTTGGCCCTGGAATGGAATGAATCAGCCTCCAAAAAAAAGAGATGAAATGTACTGTTAAAATTAAGACCTAAGACTAGCTTTTCTATACAGAATGGATAAACAACAAGGTCCTATTGTATAGCATGGAGAACTATATTTAATATTCTCTAATAAATAATAGAAAGTATTAAAAATAATATATACCTATGTGAAACAGAATCACTTTGCTGTACAGCAGAAATTAACCCAACATTGTAAATCAACCATACGTCAATTTTAAAAATTGATTAAAAAAAGAATCCACACAGGAAACCCAGCACTCTATAATTACTTAGAGGAAAAGAATCTGAAAATGAGTGGATATATGTATACGTATAACTGATTTTCTTTGTATAGCAGAAAATAACACAGCATCATAAGTTAACTATACTTAAGAAAATTGTTTTAAAAAGAATCTAAACTCAGTGCTTATGCCAAATAATATCTCCTAATGTATTATTATTAGGATATGACTACAACAGGCCCCAAATTCCCTTATAAATCTTCATAAGGAATATTCAACACTTTTCTTATCAGTAGAATAAAGTGAATGTATGAATAACTAGCTTTACACGAGTGGATAAACCATATGCGTGCAGCATTAACAAAAACTGTCATTGTCTTTGAAATCTGTAATTTCAGAAGTGTGTACACTTAAAAACAGTTGGAAATACTTAATTTTCTAAATGTAAATAAGAAAGACCTAAGGCTATAGTACACTCTGGAGCAGAAGAGGAAGGTGGGACATAGGACAGAAGTGCAAGCAAGTGACAGGCTCGGCCGTGTACTGAAGGTGCTGTGGGCCTGTGTGATTTCACGGACCTCAGCGTGCCACGTGACGGCCAGAGCAGCCTTGACACGAATCAGAGCATCCCGCTCTCCAGCTTAAACCAGTGGCGTGCTGCGGCCCCTCTTTCCAGCTTGAAATGTTTTGTTTTGGAAAATGCCCTTCGGGACTTCCCTGGTTGCCCAGTGGTTACGACGTCCAGTGCAGGGGTGCGGGTTGGGTCCCCTGATGACGAGCTAAGATCCCAAATATCTCACGACCAAACAACCAAAAACATAAAACAAAGTGATAGTGTAACAAGACTTTAAAAATGTTCCACGTAAAAAAAAAAAAAATACCCCTTTTAATGTGTAAAAAGCAGAACACTTTCAATAAAATGAATCCTGAGATGCAAAGAGCTAGCATTTTCACCCAGTGGATGGTCTTTTGTGCACACCCCTTCCCGGCCCCAGCTTCAGGGACCTCACTTCAGTAACTTGAACTTGGTCATGACGGGGTATCTCCACCACTGAAATCCGTCTACATGCCCAAGGGACTGCTGCGTGTTTACCAGCCCACTGTTGCTAAAAAGTCTCCTTACTCTTTAAACTGTAACCTAAGACATTCCGCTGTGGCCTCGGGCTCACCTCTCTACCTTCAGCTGGTATTTATCTCCCTTCTTCTGCTCTGCATCAGCCCACAAGGCCTACACCTACTCCTTGAATGTTCTCTGTTCAACCTGTGCTCTCTGCCTAGAGAATTCTTTCTTCAGATCCTTCTTCAGGCCTCAAATGTCAACTCCCTAGAGGCCTTCTCTAACCTCCTCCTCTTCCATCACTGTTACAGCATCCAATTGTATTGTCTTTGCAGGATTCCCGACTCCCTGAAATCCTCCTTTGTTTTCTTAATTGTTGTCCAGGCCACTGGTAGGATATATGCTTCCTTAAGCGTGGAGATCCTAACGTTCTCATGTCTTCAAAATCCAGCCCTGATACATGTCCGGCTCTCCAACATAGAGGCTGAAATGAATGAATGAATGAGTAGCCCAGAGCCTCAAATACCATCATGGACCAGATATCCTTTTTTGGTAAGTGTGGCTCCTCCTTTTCTGTTCTGAAAATAAATCATTTCAGGGACAATCCCACTTCTAGTCACTGAAACCCTTGAGGGAATAAGTTTCTTAATGTATTTCCTCCTGGGCTAAGAGGCCCAGAACAGTCTGGGCTGTTGGAAGAGGGCGAGCAAAGAAAAGGGCACCAAATACAGACTTTGCCCCTATAATTCTTCTGCTGAGTGACATTTCTGGGTGCTGTGTTGACAGCCACAGGCAATCTTACCTGTAATAAGAGTAATGCAAACTAAAACTCCATTTTTAAAAACTCTGCGATTGGGAAAGATGGAATAATTTAGTTACAGACTGTTGGAAAATGTGTCAAAACAGACCCTCATATATTGCTTGTAGGAGCTTAACTTTGTACCAGCTTTGGCAACTTCTATTACAAATCCAAATATTCAAGCCCTTTGACCTAACGATTCCACATCCATGAATTTATCCAAAAGGTTTATGTTCACAGGGGTGCAGAATTCCAAGCATGCAAGGTTATGAATTGTGGCAAAAGACTGGAATCAATGTAAAAGTTCTTCACTGGGGCCTGGGTTAGACAAATGAAGAAAATGAACTTCTACAGAAACAGAAAGGAATGAGGAAGTTCCTTATGTACTAACCTGGGACAATCTTCAAGATACAGTCAATGAAGAACCACAGGCCTATGATACCATTTGTGTAAAAGTGGGCAAACAGAGAAGTGGGTGTCCACACAGACACACCAATACCTGTATATGCTACGATGCTCTCGGGAAGAATGTACAAGAAAATGGGGGGACCCCCCCTGGTGGTTCAGTGGCTAAGACTCAGCACTCCCAATGCAGGGGGACCAGGTTCGTTTCCCTGCTCAGGGAACTAGATCCCTCATGCCACAACTGAAAAACCCACAAGCCACAATTAAAACAATCCTGTGTGCTGTAAATAAGACCTGGTGCAGCCAAATTAAAAAAAAAAAAGAAATTGGGAACCTGGTTGACTCTAGGTAAGAAGTCAAGTGGCCAAGCGGAATGGGAAGAGGAGGCCTTTTCACTCTGCTTGTTGAATCTGAACCGTGTAACTATCTCTCTTATGCAAAGAAAATTTTAATTGAGAGTTTAAACTATAGGTGTGGCCCTAGAGCAGTTACAAGAGAAAATGCTGCATTTCAGTCATGTTAAAATGTCAGCAGAACTTTTCCACCCAACTTTCTTCCCTGTAAAAGATGACGAGGTGGGGAACGACTTCTAATCCCAGTGGCAAGTGACCTGATGTTGTCTTCTTTGCCGATTTCACCACTTGCTCCTGCCCTGAGGCCCGGGACTTCCTTTCTTTTCTTCTACACTCACTTGGAGATCTCATCCAGTCGACACACTCCCAATCTGAGTCTCCAGCCTGGCCCTCTGCCTGAACTGCAACCAAATGCCTACTCTGCGACCTTACCTGGACGTGGTCCTCTCATCTCCTGTGATACACGAATGCCCCACGGGCTTCTCCTGTTGCGTCATCCCTCTCTCACCTGTCCGCAATCTGGGTCGCCCCTGCCTCACCTACGTCCTGAACCCAGTGGCTTCTCACCCTCAACCTGATCATCCTGGCCATCACCGCTCTCTCTGCTCACCTGGGCTTTTGTCAACCATTGCGTCTCCCTGTTTGCCCTGAAAACTGCCAACATGATCCTGTTGAAACTTAACTCCGATCATGTCATTCTTCTGCCCTGAATCCTCAACTCTGTCCCATCTCAGAGCAAAATCCAAAGTCCTTGCGGGGTCCCTGAAGACCAAGACAGTCTCCTGTCCTCGGCCCATCTCTGTGATCTTGCCTCCTACCATTCTCCCCCTCCGGCCTCAGCAGCCTTCCTGTTCTTCCTCAAAGATCCAGATGCAGGGCCTGTGCACTTGTTTTTCTTTCGTTCATCCTGGAAAATTCTTGTCCCAGACAACTGCACAGCTTGCCTCCTCCCTTCCTTCAGGGCTTTACTCAAACACCACCTCCTCAGAGAGGTCTACCCTGGCCGCTCTATCTACGGTCACAACCCTTTCCCTGCCTCCACCACCAGCCTCCTTTCCCCTGCTTGGCCATCACCCTTCTCAGTTCAGTTCAGTAGTTCAGTCATGTCCAACTCCTTTCAACACCATGGAATGCAGCACACAGGCTTCCCTGTCCATCAACTCCCGGAGCTTCTTCAAACTCATGTCCATCAAGCTGGTGATGCCATCCAACCATCTCATCCTCTGTCGTCCCCTTCTCCTCCTGCCTTCAATCTTTCCCAGCATCATGGTTTTTCTAAAGAGTCAGTTCTTCACATCAGGCGGCCAAAGTATTCGCATTTCAGCATCAGTCCTTCCAATGAATATTCAGGACTGATTTCCTTTAGGATAGACTGGTTTGATCTTCCTGCAGTCCAAGGGACTCTCAGGTCTTCTCCCACACCACAGTTCAAAAGCATCAATTTACTCTTCTCACCATTTACTAAACCATGTGCTTTATTTCCCTGCCTTGTATATTATCTGTTTCCCCATCTCGGATGTCCATTCTTAAAGGGCAGAGATATTTATCTGTTTTCTTCATGGCTGTTTCCCCAGAATTTAGAATAATGTCTGACACACGATAGATGCTCAATAAATACACATTAAATGAATGAATCACCCCCTTGGCTGGCTCTCTGGGAGTGTCAGCTTCCTAGAGTTGGTGTTACATGGTTGAAAGGCAGAATTCAGGGGCAATCTTGATGGGCCTAAGCCACATCACTGCTCATCATGCTGTCCACCTGCCCATCACCTCCATCACCGTCAATGTCCCTGCCTGCACTCAGCAGACAGAGAGTCCTGTATATTCCTAATATCTGTTTTTTTTTTTAATGGACATCCCCTAGTTTTATTTTTTATTTAACTTTTAAAATTATAGTTGATTTACAATGTTGTGTTAGTTTTAGTGTACAGCAAATTGATTCAGTAATACATGCTGCTGCTGCTGCTGCTGCTAAGTCGCTTCAGTCGTGTCTGACTCTGTGCGACCCCATAGCCCACCAGGCTCCCCGTCCCTGGGATTCTCCAGGCAAGAACACTGGAGTGGGTTGCCATTTCCTTCTCCAATACATGAAAGTGAAAAGTGAAAGTGAATCACTCAGTCGTGTCCGACTCCTAGCGACCCCATGGACTGCAGCCTACCAGGCTCCTCCGTCCGTGGGATTTGCCAGGCAAGAGTACTGGAGTGGGGTGCCATTGCCTTCTCCTCAGTAATACATATACACTACCTATTCTTTTTCAGATTCTTTTCCCTTATAGGTTATTACAGACATTAAGTAAAGTTCCCTGTGCTGCACAGTAGGTCCTTGTTGGTAATCTATTTTATAAATAGCAGTGTGTATGTTATTCTCCAACTCCTAATTTATCCCTCCCCCTGTCACTTTTCCCTTTGGTAACCACATCTGTTCTCTGAGTTTGTTTCTCTTTTGTAAATAAGTACATTTGTACATTTGTACTTATTTGTGTCATATTTTAGATTCCACATAAAAGTGATATCATATGGTATTTATCTGACACTTTACTCAGCATGAAAATCTCTAGGACCATCCACTTTGCTGCAAATGGCATTATTTCCACTCTATTTTATGGCTGAGTAATGTTCCACCCTGGGCTTCCCTGGTCACTCAGTAGTAAAGAATCCACCTGCCAACGCAGGAGATGCGGGTTTGATCCCAGGTCCTCAAAAATCCTCTGGAGAAGGAAATGGTAACCCACTCCAGTATTCTTGCCTGGGAAATCCCATGGACAGAGGAGCCTGGTGGGCTAGAGTCCATGGGGTCACAACGTTTCTTTAGCATCCACTCAGAGCTATTGTCTGCCTTGTAGTAGCAAAAGAGTCAGACACGACTTAGCGACTATACAACAATATTCCACTGTGTGTAGGTGTATGTATATATGCATAAATATATATACTAGCGATCTCCTAATTTTAAAAGCAGAAAATTAAAAAGTGCTCAAGCATTGAGGGCTTGGTCCACTCACCTTGAGTCACTGCTTGAAAACGTGGACCTTGCAGAAAGCTGAACTCTAGATAGGATGAAGAGAAGCAGTCCCTGGGATAGAATCTATTGGCAGTTTTCATAAGTTGGGAAGTATTATATCGTCTCTCATTGTTTTTTGGGGGGAGGATGGACCCCAATGACTGAAGGATCTTGTTTACTGAGTTCAGGCTTAGCCTCCCTGTTGTAAGGCCTTCCATGGCCTTTTCTCTGCTCACAGAGAACATTAACAAGTCCATGGGGGTAGCAGGCTTGAAGGAGCTGAGCGTGAGCTCACATGTGTATGAAAAGAGCACTGTGAGGGGAGAAAACCAAGATGGATTGAGGAAAGGTTGGAGGAGCCAAGAGAGGAGAGAGAACGAAAGCAAGGAGGCCAAATGGGGACTTTGGTTCATCAAGAACATGGGATATTCACAGCGGCCCCTTCCTCGCTCTGTCTACACAATCTTTAGCAAAACATATGTGACCGACTCCATGTGCTTGTGCCAAGAGAAGTCATTGTTGGCGGGGGAGGAGTTTGATAAAGAAGGACAGGAGACAATTGACATGTGAGGAACAAATCTAACACTTGGACAAACTTAATTTTAAATATTGATCAAAAGTTGGTGGTGATGACCCAGTGAGTCTACTCCTAGGAGTACATGTATCCAGAGTTGAAAACAAGTGTTTCAACAAAAAGTTGTACCTGACTGTTCACGGTAGCACTATTTCCAATAGCAAAGATGGAAAACAACCCAGACGCCCTTGAGTGGATGAATGATAAACGAAACGTGGTCTGTTGTTACGATGGAGCGTTATTTGGTCCCTGAAAGGAACGCAGTACTGAAACACGGTCTGATGAAGCGTGGAACCAAATGAAAGAAGCCAGTCACAAAAAACCATGTTACATAAGTCCACTCATCTAAAATGTCCAGGACAGGCAAATCTGTGCAGACATAAAGTACATTAGTGATTGCTTAGGGAGCAGGGCACCTCTGGAGGTGACGACTTAACGGTATAAAGACTCTCAGACCAGGACAAAATTCTCAGATCAACTGTGGTGATGGCTGTGCAACTGTGAATATACTAAAATCCATTAAACTGTTGACTTTAATGGGAGAATCATTCGGTATGTGAGCTCAGTAAAATTATTTAAAAATAGAATAGTTGAAGATTTCCTTGGTGGCCCAGTGGAAATCTAAGACTCTGAGCTCCCAATGCAAAGGGCCTAGGTTCAATCTCTGGTCAGGGAATTAGATCCTGAGTGCCACCACTAAGAGCCGGCATGAAAGTGAAAGTGAAGTCGCTCAGTCGTGTCTGACTCTTTGCAACCCCATGGACTGTAGCTTACCAGGCTCCTCCATCCACGGGATTTTCCAGGCAAGAGTACTGGAGTGGGGTGCCATTTCCTCCTCCAGGAGATCTTCCCAATCCAGGGATTGAACCTGGGTCTCCTGCATTGTAGGCAGATGCTTTACCATCTGAGCCACCAGGGAAGTCCAAGATCCAGCATAGCCAAATAAATAAATATCAAAAGTAGAAAAGTCGGTGGGACACCTGTGGAAGATTCACAATACATAAGATGCCATGACTCATCCACCCAAAACTACAGCCTGATGTCTTCGTCAAGCGGGTAGTAGGGTCTGGACCATAGGGCAGAACCAAGGGGGGAGGGTTGGACTAGACATTTCCTTAAAGACCCCCATTGAAAACAACACCAGCCTCTTTGCCACATGAAAGAGGGGAAAGGTGGTGGAACAGAAGTCACCAGCACCCTCTTCTGTGGGGCAAACCCCTCTCAGCCCTTCCCTGTTGACTGTCATGGCTCTGCCCTCTGAAAACATGCTGTATTTCATAAACTGGAAGTAGCACCCAAGACAGTGTGTCTGTTTAGAATTAAGGCCCTTTTAATATTAGAGATTAATGGGGGTCAACCAAGAGGAGAGGGTGGAGGGCCTTAAAGGCTCCCCCTTCTCTCCTTGCAGTATGACTTGAAGCCTGGGCCAAGCATCAGTGCGGCCTCTGGGACTGTCTGTGGTCTGGCTGGGACCAAAGCAGGGCCAGGATCCTCTGGGTCTAATTCTAAGCACTGAAACTTTTTTTTTTTTTTTTTAACTGAAGGAGAGTTGATTACAATGTGTTAGTTTCTGGTGTAAAGTGACTGAGTCATACATATGTATTTTCTTTTTCATATTCTTTTCCATTATGGCTTATTATAGGATATTGAATACAATTTGCTGTGCTATATACTAGAACCTATATACACTGGGACTATAATTTTATACGCAGTGTTTTTTACCTGCTAATCCCAAACTCCTAATATATCTTTCCCCCATCCCCTTTTCCCTTTGGTAACCATAAGTTTGTTTTCCGTGTCTGTGAGCCTGTTTCATAAAAAGTTTATCAGTGTCATATTTTACATTCCACATATAAGTGATATCATATGGTATTTGCCTTTCTCTAACTTATTCCACTTAGTATGATAATCTCTAGGTCTACTCATGTTGCTGCAAATGGCATTATTTCACTCTTATTTTCTGGCTGAGTAGTATTCCATTGCATATATGCACCACATCTTCTTTATCCATTCAGGGGTCAATGGACATTTAGGTTGTCTCCATGTCTTGGCTACTATAAATAATGTTGCAATAAACATTGGGGTGCATGTATCTTTTTTAAAATATTTTCACTGGACTTTAGTTGATTTACAATGTTGTCTGGAAGGTATCTTTTTGAACTATCAGTTCAGTTCAGTCACTCAGTTGTGTCTGATTCTTTGTGACCCCATGAGCTGCAGTACGCCAGGCCTCCCTGTCCATCACCAACTCCCAGTGTTCACCCAAACTCATATTCATTGGCTCGGTGATGCCATCCAACTGTCTCATCCTCTGTCGTCCCCTTCTCCTCCTACCCTCAATCTGTCCCAGCATCAGGGTTTTTTCCAATGAGTCAGCTCTTCACATCAGGTGGCCAAAGTATTGGAATTTCAGCTTCAACATCAGTCTTTCCAATGAACACTCAGGACTGATCTCCTTTTGGATGGACTGGTTGGATCTCCTTGCAGTCCAAGGCACTCTCAAGAGTCTTCTCCAACACCACAGTTCAAAAGCATCAATTCTTCAGTGCTCAGCCTTCTTCACAGTCCAACTCTCACATCCATACCTGACCACTGGAAAAACCATAACCTTGACTAGATGGACCTTTGTTGGAAAAGTAATGTCTCTGCTTTTTAATATGCTGTCTAGGTTGGACATAACTTTCCTTCCAAGGAGTAAGCGTCTTTTAATCTCATGGCTGCAATCACCATCTGCAGTGATTCTGGAGCCCCCCAAAATAATAGTCTCTCACTGTTTCCCCATCTATTTCCCATGAATTGGTGGGACCAGATGCCATGATCTTAGTTTTCTAAATGTTGAGCTTTAAGCCAACTTTTTCACTCTCCTCTTTCACTTTCATCAAGAGTTTCTTTAGTTCCTCTTCACTTTCTGCCATAAGGGTGGTGTCATCTGCATAGCTTAAGTTATTGATATTTCTCCCAGCAATCTTGATTCCAGCTTGTGCTTCATCCAGCCCAGCATTTCTCATGATGTACTCTGCATATAAGTTAAATAAGCAGGGTGACAATATACAGTCTTGACATACTCCTTTTCCTATTTGGAACCAATCTGTTGTTCCACGTTCAGTTCTAACTGTTGCTTCCTGACCTGCATACAGGTTTCTCAAGAGGGAGGTCAGGTGGTCTGGTATTTCCATCTCTTTCAGAATTTTCCACAGTTGTTGTGATCCACACAGTCAAAGGCTTTGGCATAGTCAATAAAGCAGAAATCGATGTTTTTCTGAAACTCTCTTGCTTTTTTGATGATCCAGAGGATGTTGGCAATTTGATCTCTGGTTCCTCTGCCTTTTCTAAAACCAGCTTGAACATCTGGAAGTTCCCGGTTCACGTATTGCTGAAGCCTGGCTTGGAGAATTTTGAGCATTACTTTACCAGTGTGTGTTGTATGCAGCTCAGGAAGCAACAGTTAGAACTGGACATGGAACAACAGACTGGGTTCCAAATAGGAAAAGGAGTTCGTCAAGGCTGTATATTGTCACCCTGTTTATTTAACTTATATGCAGAGTACATCATGAGAAACGCTGGACTGGAAGAAGCACAAGCTGGAATCAAGATTGCCGGGAGAAATCTCAATAACCTCAGATATGCAGATGACACCACCCTTATGGCAGAAAGTGAAGAGGAACTCAAAAACCTCTTGATTAAAGTGAAAGTGGAGAGTGAAAAAGTTGGCTTAAAGCTCAACATTCAGAAAACCAAGATCATGGCATCCAGTCCCATCACTTCATGGGAAATAGATGGGGAAACAGTGGAAACAGTGTCAGACTTTATTTTTCTGGGCTCCAAAATCACTACAGATGGTGACTGC
Organism: Bos grunniens; assembly: GCF_055505025.1. Lineage (NCBI taxonomy): Eukaryota > Metazoa > Chordata > Mammalia > Artiodactyla > Bovidae > Bos > Bos grunniens. The sequence goes on from NC_141182.1 coordinate 22,016,048, forward strand.
AGCCATGAAATTAAAAGACGCTTACTCCTTGGAAGGAAAGTTATGACCAACCTAGATAGCATATTCAAAAGCAGAGACATTACTTTGCCAACAAAGGTTCATCTAGTCAAGGCTATGGTTTTTCCAGTGGTCAGGTATGGATGTGAGAGTTGGACTGTGAAGAAGGCTGAGCACTGAAGAATTGATGCTTTTGAACTGTGGTGTTGGAGAAGACTCTTGAGAGTCCCTTGGACTGCAAGGAGATCCAACCAGTCCATTCTGAAGGAGATCAGCCCTGGGATTTCTTTGGAAGGAATGATGCTAAAGCTGAAACTCCAGTACTTTGGCCACCTCATGCGAAGAGTTGACGCATTGGAAAAGACTCTGATGCTGGGAGGGATTGGGGGCAAGAGGAGAAGGGGACGACAGAGGATAAGATGGCTGGATGGCATCACTGACTCGATGGACGTGAGTCTGAGTGAACTCCAGAAGTTGGTGACGGACAGGGAGGCCTGGCGTGCTGCGATTCATGGGGTCGCAAAGAATCGGACATGACTGAGCAACTGATCTGATCTGATCTCACTAGCGTGTGAGATGATAGATATATGCCTAGAAGTGGAGAATATGGCAACTATATTTTTAGATTTTCGAGAAACTTCCATACTATTTTTCATATTGGTTGCATCAATTTATACTCCTACCAACAGTGCACAAGGCTTTTCTTTTCTTCACATCCTCTCCAGCACTTGTTATTTGTAGACTTTTTTTAATGGCCATTCTGACTGGTATGAGGTGTTACTTCATTGTAGTTTTGATTTGCATTTTTCTAACGATTATAGCCTTTCATATGCCTATTGACCATCTGTATATCTTCTTTGGAGAAATGTCTATTTTAGTCTTCTGCTCATTTTTTGATTGGGTTTTTTTGTTTCAAGTTGTATGTTGTTCAACCCCTAAGTGTGTCTGACTCTTGGTGACGCCATGGTCTTCAGCATGTCAGGCTCCTCTGTTCTTCACTATCTCCTGGAGTTTGCTAAACTCATGGCCATTGAGTCCGTGATGCCTTCCAACCATCTCATCTTCTATCAACCCTTCTCCTCCTGCCCTCAATCTTTCCCAGCATCAGGGCCTTTTCCAACGAGTTGGCTTTTCGTATCAGGTGTCCAAAGTATTGGAGCTTCAGTTTCAGCATCAGTCCTTCCAATGAATATTGAGGGTTGATTTCCTTTAGGATTGACTGGTTTGATCTCCTTGCAGTCCAAGGGCCTCTCAAGAGTCTTTGCCAGCACCACAATTTGAAAGCATCAATTCTTCAGCGCTCAGCCTTCTTTATGGTTCAACTTTCACATCTCTACATGACTACTGGAAAAACCATAGACTATACAGACTTTTGTCGGCAAAGTGATGTCTTCACTTTTTAATACAGTGTCTAAGTTCGTCATAGCTTTTCTTCTAAGGAGCAAATGTATTTTAATTTCATGGCTGCAGTCATCATCCACAGTGATTCTGGAGTCCAAGAAAATAAAAACTGACACTGTTTCCACTTTTTCTCCATCTGTTTGCCATGAAGTGATGGGACTGGATGCCATGATCTTAGTTTTTTGAATGATGAGTTTTAAACCACCTTTTTCACTTTCCTCCTTCACCTTCATCAGGAGGCTCTTTAGTTCCTCCTCACTTTCTGCCACTAGAGTGGGTTATCATTTGCATATCTAAAGTTATTGATATTTCTCCTGACAATCTTGATTTCACCTTGTGATTCATTCAGTCCGGCATTTCTCATGATGCACTCTGAATATAAGTTAATAAACAGAGTGACAGTATTATACAGTGTTGATGTACTCCTTTCCCAATTTTGAATTAGTCTGTTTCATGTCTGGTTCTAACTGTTACTTCTTGACACACATACTCATTTCTCAGGAGACAGGAAAAGGAGTCTGTAATTCCCATCTCTTGAAGAATTTTTCACAGTCTGTTCTGTGATCCACACAGTCAAAGACTTTAGTGTAATCAATGAAGCAGAAATAGATGTGTCTGTGGAATTCCCTTGTTTTTCGTATGATCCACTGAATGTTGGCAATTTGGTCTCTGGTTCCTCTACCTTTTCCAAATCTAGCTGGTACATCTGGAAGTTCTGAGTTCACATACTGCTGAAGTCGAGCTTGAAGGATTTTGAGCATTACCTTGCAATCATGGGAAAGGAGCACAATTGTACAGTAGTTTGAACATTCTTCGGCATTGCCTTTCTTTAGGATTGGAATGAAAACTGACCTTCAATTTGTATGAGCTGTTTGTAAATTCAAGTTGTATGAGCTGTTTGTATATTTTGGAAATTAAGCCCTTGTCAGTCGCATCATTTGTAAATATTTTCTCCCAGTTCATAGGTTATCTTTTCATTTTATTTTATGGCTTATTTTGCTGGGCAACAGCTTGTAAGTTTGATTCGGTTCCATTTGTTTATTTTCTAAGCACTGACACTTTTTAACAAAGGGCAGAGAAAAGACTGTTGGAGGCCCAGCCTTGGCCGTGAACCTTCAAGTGTTTCTGATTTGGGTGATGGTTTTTCCTCCTGGGGCTGGTCTACAACTAGCTTCCTTGAACACTGGACCTCCATGGAGGACAAAGAAAGCCCAGGTCCATGGTGGTCTTTTGACTGTGGTCCCAAGAGCTGCTCATGGAAGCTGCCTCTTTCTTCCACCATGGCTTGCCCTCAGCCCTCCTCCTGGCAAAGCCCCTTCCTTTGCATTCTCTGGGCTAGACTTGGTGCTCCCAGAGCCCTCATCATCACGGCTGCCTTACACCCCGGCATCTTCATTTTTCATCTGCATGACAAGCTTGATACTTATCCCTGATGCTGTCTTCACAGACATTTAATGAACAGGCTATTAGTGGGCAGCTTATTCCCACCTAACTGCTCTACTGGATGTGAGCACGTGTAGAGGCGAATGTGGTCCTAAGGATGACGGCTGCCCATGTGACCAGGCTCTAGCTATGTGGGCAAGATACAGCTGCCAAATGCATATTTGAGCTCTAGGAAAAATGGTGTCCTTTGTGGAAATACCAAAGCATAAACACACACAACTTTGAAACTTTCGTGTTTTCTCCCCTGCTACAGCTTAACAGAGGCTTCCCAGGTGGCTCAGTGGTAAAGAATCTGCCTGCCAAACAGGAGATGTGGGCTCTATCCCTGGGCTGGGAAGATCCCCTGGAGAAGGAAATGACAACCCACTTCAGTATTCTTGCCTGGAAAATGCCATGGACAGAGGAGCCTGGTAGGCTATAGCCCAGGGGGGTCCTAAAGAATTGGACACAACTTAGGGGCTAAACAACAGCAATAACTTAGCAGAATCTGGCTTCCTGTGGAGGCAGGGTGTTACACGGCAGCCCCTAGCTCAACATCATGTTACTCCATGGCTTCAGTAGGGGGTGTCCTCCCAGCCAATCTGCCCCGGTCAGCCACCCAGGGCCCCACTATCTTTCTGTCTGTGCTCTGCACACCCACCTGGGTGTCCAGCCACCACCGAGGTGATCGGGAAGTACTAAGACAGTACGCTTTCCTTGCCACCAAAATAATCACCAGGAGCCCCTTTGATTTGCAAGGAAATCGGGGCTTCTTAATGCACTTGCTGTCAGGCTGGCCCTTTGAACAAGCTCACTCCATAATTTAGAGTTTGAATCTCGTTTTAAATGGCAGTTAAAAATTGTATGTGGCAGTTCACAATGAAATTTAGCTTGACAGCTTGGACATAAAACTAAAAATAAATGACTTCACATCCAAATAATAAGTAATAACAATGTTAGGCTGCATAAGAATAGCAGGGCTGGATTCAAATACAATATTAATTTTAGGAATATGAGTGACTGGGGAGAGACAGAGGCAAAGAAACAAATCCTTCATATAGCAATCGTCTCCTCTTATCCCCCAGGCAACTGGCTGCCTTTCACCTCCGCGGCACAGCAATTATGTGGTGTAATGGAGGCACCGCAAATAAGCAGAAAGATTTTATTAAACCAAATGAGCAAATCATCTGCGTATTATTGCGATTTGATTGACACTGACAAGTGTCGAGCAGACTCGGATGTGAATATGATAAAGAAGCTTGCAGAAAAGCTCTTGATAATGTTACTCTTGATAAAGTTGCCCGGCCACCCTCTCTAAGTAAATAAAGGGGAGAAGAAGATGACGCATATTAATTCGCCCAGTTTGCAGCCTACTGGAGGACGAGAGCGGGGGGAAAGAAAGTTGCAATGGGTTCAGCGTATGGCATTTTCTATGAATACCAAAATTGCATTCATGATTCGCATAGACTTTACGGTAATATATTAATATTAAAACTAAAGGTCATTCCACATAACAGTTAAGCTGCCTGAGCTTCAACCTTTATATCAATAACAGACTCGGGAAAGTAAGTAAGAGATATTTGAATACTCTAAAATATATATATATATTTCTTTTTATTTGGGAAGATTGCTGGGCTAACATGAGCTCAGGTGGCCCCTCACCCATCTGCCTTCTCCAGGGACAATTAAAGGGCTACCTGGAGGATGGCTGCATCTGAGACAGCTGGGGCTGCCAGGGAGGAGAGGTGATTAATTGCCACAGGCCTTCGGGCCCTCGCACAGGGCTGCGTTTCACTAATGATTCCCTTATGAGCTGGCGGCGGGTGCTGCCACCGATGGGGCTCTACAGAGTCAGCACAAAACTTTACTCAGCTGCTCAGGGTGCTCCGAGCAAAGGGCCTCCAACGAGGCAGTCTCTGTTGAGGACGATTTATGGGAGACCTGCCTGGAGGCAGGGGGCTGGCTGCGATGACCTCCGGAGTGTCCTCCAGGGGGTGGTTTGCTCTGATTCTGTCAGCTGGGCTAGCTCCAGAAGAGCATCCTGGCTGGCTGGGTGGGTTGGGAGAGTGGGTGCATAGACCGACTCTGAAGTTTTCTTGGATGAGACAAAAACGGTCATCAGCTAAATCGAGAGGCTGTTGACATGAGGGTAGAGTACCATTTCTGTAGAGGGAAGTAAGTCAGTGTTCAGAGAAGGTTTATCAGACCCCCATGGGCAGATGCCCAGGTCTGGTTGGCTCAGAAAGGAGGCCAGAGAACCTGATGGCTGAGGATCACCATCCAGTGACCTTGCTGACAGCTTGAAACTGGCCACAGATAGAGTCTTTCCACCGTAGAAATTGGCAAATGCTTTAAACCGGGGCTCCCTCTCCACTAGCCAGCTTGCATTTTAGCAGCAGTCCAATGGCTGACTCAGGACGACATGTGGGAAATTTCACTTCCCATGAGCAGCTGGGTTGTTGCTCTGTTTACTCGCTTATATGGGCATAGAACATAGATTTTTGTCTAAAAAAATTTATATTTATTGAAGTATTATATAAGTTACAGGTGTACAATATAATGAGTCACAATTTTTTTTTGGCCTCACTGTTCATTGGGAGCTCAGAATCTTAACCACTGGACCATCAGGGACATCCCAGTGAGTCATAACTTTTAAAGGCTATACTGCATTAATAGTTACTATAAAATATTAGCTATATTCTCTGTGTTGTACAATATATGCTCTGTCACTCAGTCATGTCTGACTCCTTGAGACCCCATGGACCATAGCCCACCAGACTCCTCTGTCCATGGAATTTCCCAGACAAGAATACTGGAGTGGGTTGCCATTTCCTTCTCCAGGGGATCTTCCTGACTTGAGGATTGAACCTGAATCTTTACGTGTCTTGCAGATATGTGGCAGGCAGATTCTTTACTACTGCGACCACCTGGAAAGCCCCATGTATAATCTATCCTTGTGGCTTTTATCTTTTTAAGATTTTCGGGGGGGGGGTGGATCATTTTTAGTCTTTATTGAACCTGTCTGCAATATTGCTTCTGCTTTATGCTTTGATTTTTTGCAATGAGGCATGTGGGATTAGCGCCCTGATCGGGGATTGCACCTGCACCCCCTGAACTGGAAGGCGAAGCCTCAACTGCCGGATCACCAGGGGAGCCCCTCTCTGTAGCTTATTTTATTCATAATAGTTTGTACCGTTTAATCCCCTACTTCTGTACTCCCCTCCCCTCTCCCCGGATAACCACTAGTTTGTTCTGTGAGTCAGCTTCTTTGTTACATTCACTAGTTTGTTGTTCTGTTTAGATTCTATATATTAGTGAGCTCATCTAGTATGTGTCTTTCTCTGACTTATTTCACTAAGCATCATGCCCTCCAAGCCCATCCATGTTGCTGTAAAGGGCAAAATGTCATTCCTTTTTATGGCTGAGTAGTAGAGCATAGTTTCTTTCACACAGAAAACTTGTGAAGTCCCATTTGGTGCAAAGCAAACGCGGGGGGAAGACTAGATTTAGCACCACTTAATGCAATGATCCCAACCATGTCTTTTGGTAATTTTCTGCCTGTTTTGAGAAAAGAATTTGGGCCTCTGACTTTTTAGTCTTCTCCCCGCCCAGCCGGCTCCTCTCCCAGGTGGCACTTGAGTGAGTGGCATGGGCAGGTGGCTTCAGTGCCTGCATCTCTCTGGAGGAGTCCCTTGACTACTGGCTCTCCCTCACCTGCCTGGCATTGTAAAGTGTTATAACTAGAGATCTAGTCAGTCTCCCTGACGGTCTCGTCTTGGACAGGTTGAACCTGCTTCCCACCCACAACCTTCTGGCCTAAGTAGGGCTCTCATCTGGCATCTGTTGCGGCATCTCCTTGGGTCCCCTGGACGAGGGAAGCTCCTGGTGCAGCCACACCGAGACGGAATGGAATGGGAGGCAGCTCCTGGTAGTTGAGGTCTGGTGCCTGATCACATACCACCTCCCCATTGTTGGGGCCCCCTCCAGGCTGGTGCAGAGGCAAGGGATGAATTTCCAGGGTCCTAAGGAGAGCTGGGGGGCTTCCCAGGTGACTCAGTGGTAAAGAATCTGCCTGCAATGTAGGAGGTGCGGGTTTGATCCCTGGGTCAGGAAGATCCCCTAGAGAAGGAAATGGCAACCCACTCCAGTATCCTTGCCTGGAGAATTCCATGGACAGAGGAGCCTGGCAGGCTACGGTCTATGGGGCTGCAAAGAGTCGGACATGACTTAGCCGCTGAAATGCAGCCGCAAGGGGAGCCAGGGCAGACATGCTTCTTCCTTTGGCTTCTGCCATTTCTGTCTCTCTCCAGGCCAAAGTATGGAGCAGAGACAGAAGGTCCCACATCTGACTGCTCTCCTCCCCACTCCGTCTCTCCTGTCTTCCTCCTCCCACACCTGCCAGAGCCAAAGCCTCTATCTCAGTGTTCTTGAAATGAAGTAGGTGGATCATGACCAGCATCCATCAAAGAGACAAAAGCAAAAGCAGAATTTTAAAAGTGAGCAAATACCACATATAACAAGGCGAAGAATTGTTCCTTGAAACTTGTTTCGATTCTATGTACATATGCGCGCACACATGGCAGTTCTGGTTAAAATGTAAAATGAAAAGATGCTCCACACTGCTGATTGTTAGAAAAATACAAATCAAAACAACAATGAGGTGTCACCTCACACCAGTCAGAATGACCACCATCAAAGTCTACAGATAATGAACGGGGGAGAGGGCGTAGAGAAAAAGGAACCCTCCTACGCTGTTCCTGGGAATGCAAGTTGGTGCAGCCACTATGGAAAGCAGTATGGGGGCTCCTAAAAAAGTAGAGTTGCCATGTGATTCAGAATCCCACTCCTGGGCAAACAACTGGAGAAAACTCCAATTGGAAAAGATACCCCAATATTCACAGCAGCACTATTTACAATAGCCAAGACATGAAAGCAACCTGAGCGTCTATCAGTAGATGACTGGATAAAGAAGGTATGGTGTATATAAACAATGGGATAGTACTCAGCCATCTGCAGCAACATGACGGACCTACAGACTGTCACACTAAGTGAAGTCAGACAAAGACAAATACCATATGATACTGCTTATATACGGACTCTAAAAAATGATGCAAATGAACTTCTTTATGAAACAGAACTAGACTCACAGATATAAAGAACAAACTTATGGTTATCAAAGGGGAAAGTTGGGGGGAGGAATAAATTAGGAGTTTGGCATTAACATGTACATACTTCTACATATAAAATATGATAGATAAAAAACAAGGACCGGAAATGGAAACCCACTCTAGTATTCATACCTGGAAAACCCCATGGATAGCGGAGCCTGGCGGGCTATAGTCCACAGGCTCACAAAGAGTCGGACACGACTGAGTGACTAACATAACAACATATAGCACAGGAAACTAAACTCATCTATATAGTGCTGCTGCTGCTGCTAAGTCACTTCAGTCGTGTCCGACTCTGTGCGACCCCAGAGACGGCAGCCCACCAGGCTCCCCCGTCCCTGGGATTCTCCAGGCAAGAACACTGGAGTGGGTTGCCATTTCCTTCTCCAACACATGAAGGTGAAAAGTGAAAGGGAAGTCGCTCAGTCGTGTCCGACTCTTTGCGACCCCATGGACTGCAGCCTACCAGGCTCCTCTGTCCATGGGATTTTCCAGGCAAGAGTACTGGAGTGGGTTGCCATTGCCTTCTCCTCTATATAGTACAGGGAACTAAAATCAAGATTTTGTAATAACCTATACCAGACAAGAACTTGAGAAAGAATATATATATGTATATGTGTGCCGAGATACTTCAGTCGTGTCCGACTCTTTGTGACCCTATGGACTATACTCCACCAGGTTTCTCTGTCCATGGAATTCTCCAGGCAAGAATACTGGAGTGGGTTGACCATGCCCTTCTCCAGGGGTCTTCCCAACCCAGGGTTCGAACCCACATCTCTTATGTCTCCTGCATTGGCAGGCTGGTTCTTTATGATTAGTGCCACCTGGGAAGCCCATATACATTTATATTAATATATGCATTATTTGTATATGATTTATGTTATATAAATTATATATTATATAACATACATTATATATTTATGTATTAATACATGTATGTGCATATTAATGTGTAAGCTGAATCGTTTTGCTGTACACCAGAAACTAACACGACATTGTAAATCAACTCTACTTCAATTAAAAATACGTAGAATGAGCTTGTGCTGTGGGTCGCAGAAGAACGTGTTTGGCAGTCACTTTTCCACCCTGTGTTCTCCTGCCCCAGAGCGACAGGCCGCCCACCCCAGGGCTCACAGGGTCGCCTCTTCACAGCAGGAGACCTCTAAGCATGGCCCCCTCCAAGCTCGGCTCTGAAGAAGCTAACTGAAGAGACGAAACAACTCAGAAAGTCTCCCCAAGACAAGTCTGGCTGGCCACGCAAAACCACTTTTGAATGTCAGACCCTGAGCAGGACTCTTTCTCTTACTTTCTTCTGTAAACAGCTCTAACCTCTCCTCTCTCCTTAAGGAAGACTGAGGCCCCTAGCCTACAAGGAAGAAAACACATTTGGAAAAAGCTAAAGAAAAGAGGTGATTAGGAATATGACACTTCTGCTGCTGCTGCTTCTGCTAAGTCGCTTCAGTCGTGTCCGACTCAGCCCACCAGGCTCCCCTGTCCCTGGGATTCTCCAGGCAAGAACACTGGAGTGGGTTGCCATTTCCTTCTCCAATGCATGAAAGTGAAAAGTGAAAGTGAACTCGCTCAGTTGTGTCCGATTCTTAGCGACCCCATGGACTGCAGCCTACCAGGCTCCTCTGTCCATGGGATTGTCCAGGCAAGAGTACTGGAGTGGAGTGCTGACCCAATCAAAAAATGGGCCAAAGAACTAAATAGACATTTCTCCAAAGAAGACATACAGATGGCTAACACATGAAAAGATGCTCAACATCACTCATTATCAGAGAAATGAAAATCAAAACCACAATGAGGTACCATTTCACGCCAGTCAGAATGGCTGCAATCCAAAAGTCTACAAGCAATAAATGCTGGAGAGGGTGTGGAGAAAAGGGAACCCTCTTACACTGTTGGTGGAGTGGGGTGCCATTGTCTTCTCCGGACACTTCAGCTGTCACATGCTGATTGTTGAAGAGGCTGTTTTGCTTTGACTCACACCCACTGGGTCCTCCTCTAGCTTAGCCAGCCACCAGCCCATGTGTAGTGATGGGCCCTGAGCTACACACATGCCAGGAGATACTCGGAGCTAAACTGATCACTGCTGAGAAGTCTCCGTCATACATCCTGGCTTTGGATGCCTAATGAGTCATGCATGACTTTGATGAGCAAGTCCACGTGAGATTATAAAAAAGACAAACCAGGACTTCCCTGGTGGCTCAGTGGTAAAGAATCTGCCTGCCGATGAAGGAGACATGGGTTCAGTCCCTGGTCTGGGAAGATCCCATATGTCACGGAGCAACTGAGCCCGTGAGCCACAGCCACTGAGCTGTGGCAATATTAGTATACTGTGTATACCAATTAGTACACGTACACTAATTCCTGCTCTGGAGCCCGGGAACTACAACTACTGAGCCCCCAGGCCTAGAGCCTGTGCCCTGCAACCACAGAGGCCACAACAGTAAGAAGCCCTGGCACCACCACTAGAGAGGAGCCCCCTCACCGCAACGAGAGCAAAAGCCTGCACAGCAACAAAGACCCAGCACAGCTAACGACAAATGAAATTTTAATTTAAAAAAATTAAAAATAAAATAGATGTACAACTCACAGCGTGATACACCAGAGTACTGCATGCTCATTCACGAGCTCTTTACACACATCCCATTAGTGCTAGTAAAAGTGAGATACATACCCATCAATATATTTTATGCCTTCTGTTCAAGAATACACACAATGATCGTATCCTTTCCTGTTTAATTTTGTATACTGGTCTGAGGGAAAAATAAACAAGGCTATATATTTTTTGGAATAATAGGTCTTTAAATTCTAAGAAATTCCAAGGGATAAAATCAGTCAGATATATTAAATGTTAACTGCCATTTCCCTGTATTCTTCTGCTAACAGAATTAGAAACCACCCCCGTAGTGTATTTGATATCTGTCAAGATGTATATAGGCTTCCCTGATAGCTCAGTTGGTAAAGAATCTGCCTGCAATGCAGGAAACCCCAGTTCACTTCCTGGGTCAGTAAGATCCACTGGAGAAGGGACAGGCTACCCATTCCAGTATTCTTGGGCTTCCCTTACGGCTCAGGTGCTAAAGAATCTGCCTGCAATACAGGAGACCTAGGTTGGGAAGATCCCCTGGAGAAGGGGATGGCTACCCACTCCAGTATTCTGGCCTAGAGAATTCCACGGTCTGTACAGTCCATGGGGTCACAAAGGGTCAGACGTGACTAAGCGACTTCATCTTCTTTCAAGACATATGTATATATATACACTAATTCTTGCTTTCTTTACAGCCTACAATTACCAAAACTTCATTTTGAACCAAGAGACTTTTCCCAAGGCCCCATTGTAAACACTACTTTCCCATGGCTGACATACAGAGCACTCTGTAACCTGGCACTCACACCTTATATAAGCTGAGCCTATGAGACGCTCCCGAACTTACCTGTCCATTCGTACAATCATTCCATCAGAAAGTACCAGCATATGTGCTAAGACCTTAGCAAGTCAAAGCCTTTCTCCTCCTAGAATTTACATTCCGGTAAAGGAGAGAAAAAAGCAAACAAACAATTATAGACTGTAAGAGGTGATATGAAGGGAGCGTGCAGAGTGAGGGGATTGATTGGGGGTGACTTTAAGGGGAGGTGTCAGGGAAGGCCCCAGAGGAGGCGGCACTGGATCTGTGAGTCAGCTACGGGAGGGCCAAGTAAAAGCTAAGGGGACAGAATGCAAGGCTTTGTGGTGGGGAGTACCTGGCCTACTGACACATCAGCTGAGCAGGTGGGAGCACCTTGAGAAGAGATGGAAGTGGTCAGTGGAAGCCAGTTCACCCGGGACCTGAGGATCCACTTTATGTTAAGAGCATCTGAAGTCAAAGATCACTCCTTTGTCTTTATTCGTGTGTGTGCTGCACTGTGCTTAGTTGCTCAGTCGTGTCCAATTTTTTTCGACTCTACGGACTGTAGCCCCCCAGGCTCCTCCGTCCATGGGGATTCTCCAGGCAAGAATACTAGACTGGCTTGCCATTTCCTCCTCCACAAGACCTTCCCAATCCAGGGATTGAAGCCAGGCCTCCCACATGGCAGACAGAATCTTTACTGTCTGAGTCACCAAGGAAGCCCAAGAATACTAGAGTGGGTAGCCTATTCCTTCTCCAGGGGAATTTCCTGATCCAGGAATCGAACTGGGATCTCCTGCGTTGCAGGCGGATTCTTTACCATCTAAGCTACTAGGAAAGCCAGTCTTTACTCATAACTGCCCCCAAATAGGGGGAAACTCTCATATTCCTCACCTACTAAATGGATAAACAAACTGTGGCACAGCTGTTTAAAGCCATGCGACTCAGCAATAAGAGGGAACGAACAGCTAATACATGCAACATGGCAGATGCAATTCCAATGCATTATGCCAAGTATATCTGTTATCTATGTGCGTGCGTGTGTGTTCAGTCATGTCCAGTTCTTTGTGACTTCATGGATTGTAGCCCACCAGGATTCTCTGTCCATGAGATTTCCCAGGCAAGAATACTGAAGTGGGTTGCCACTTCCTCCTCCAGGGAATCTTCCTGATCCAGGGATCGAACCTGAGTCTCCTGCATCTCCTGCATTGGCAGACAGATTCTTTACCACTGAGCCACCTGGGAAGCCCCATCTGTTATCTATGCTGTGTAACAAATCATCCCCAAACTCAGAAGAGGCGAAAAATATCTTACCATGTGTCAGAAAGGAAAATTGGAAATATCAAATGAGGGGGACAATAGCCCATTATGAAAGTTGCAGTTATACTGGTTCAGTTCTAGAGAGAAAGTGAACGCTGCATCAGTCTTCACAAATGAGGATCACCCGTGGGGGTCTGCAATGTGGTAGAGACAGAATCATGTAATTCACAGTTCTTATTAGTCACATTCTTGCTGTTGCTGTTCAGTCGCTCAGTCGTGCCTGACTCTTTATGGACTGTAGCCCACCAGGCTCCTCTGTCTATGGGATTTCCCATGCAAGAATACTGGACTGGGTTGCCATTTCATTCTCCAGGGGATCTTCCTGACCCAGGAATAGAACCTGCTTCTCTTGCAGGTCCTACATTGGCAGGTGGATTCTTTACCAGTAGCACCACCAGGGAAGCCTTAGTCATGTTACTGGAAGCAAAATGTACTATTTTGTTGGGTCATCTGGGAAAAGAGAACGTCCCATGACATGACACAGTCTTGATACGCATGAGATGGCGTGTGGCTGATATAATCCTTGGCTGTGAGTACAGAGCCACGGAACCCAGTGCTGGTTCCCTGCTGACACCTCTGGGACCCCAGACCCTCAGTGCTTCAGAGCTTTGGTTTCCTTCACCTGCATTAGTTGTGGTTGGGAATCCATCTCTAAGGCTCCTTCCTTCTGTGAATTATTAGCCATCATTCTGTGACTTGACCACATGCTGCTTCTTGTGTGATGCTCTTTCCTGCCTTCCCAGGTAGGGCTGGGGGCTCCTGCATCCCTCTAGCACATCCATGAGACTTCCTAGGGCCATTTGGGTACCACCTGCACGAATCTGCTATATCTGCTGGCCACCTGCTCCACCTGTTTAATCTTTTCTGTCAAATGAACTCACTTTTAAAAAACTTAAATTTGACTACGTTTATTTTAAAAGTAAACTTTATGTCACAATAGAAGTGGAAGAAAATCGGCGAGACTAGTTAGCTTGAAGCCAACTATAAAATGAATACGATGAGGGCATAGTGATGGAGCCAATTACAGCTGGAAACTTGGGTCTAAGTCTTTTTTTTTTAAGATGGGAGCTCTATGTCTTTTCAATTTTTTAAGTGATTGAAGAATGGCAATAAAGACCTATTAGCACCAAACTGAGGCATTCTCCCTGCTTTAACTAAAGTCTTAAAAGATAACTGAAAAGTGAATAACTTTGTCCTTTGGTGATTTGGGCTTATTTAATGCCATGTCTATACACCATCCAATACCATTTCCCATTACACACTGATGTGTCTGTCCTCTATAGGGCTTCCCGGGTGGCTCGGTAGTAAAGAATCTGCCTGCCAATGTAGGAGACGCAGGTTCAATCCCTGGGTTGGGAAGATCCCCTGGAGGAGGAAATGGCAACCCACTCCAGTATTTTTGCCTGAAGAATTCCATGGACAGAGGAACCTGGCGGGCTACAGTCCATGGGGTCACAGAGAGTCAGACACGACTTAGGGACTGAGCCATGCAAACACACATATGTCCTCCATATTCGGGGAAGTGTTGAAACTGTTATGCATTATAATTATTTCAAATTTGTTTCTCTTGACTGATCTCCCGGAGAACAGGTGGGTTCTGGTTTATCCGTCTCTGCATCCTTAGCAGACATCCCTTTCCCTCCTTCAGAGGACTCGGGACACCCGGCACAGGTCGTGCCATCAGGGGGCGTGAGGAGGAGATGAGCAAAGCTGCCATCATCAGTGAGGGTGCGATTTGAGTTCCAGCAGGAGCTCTGCCTGAAGTTCTAAAGAGGGGAAATTAGACTCCAAAGGAGGATTTGGCCCAAGTTCAGGTACTGTTTTGAGGTGATTTTCAGAGCTATGTTAAATCTCCATGTGGGTTCAAGGCTGCAAAACAGCAGCTACCCAGAACTAACGTGTACAAGCAATGAAGGGACTTCCCCGGCGGTCCAGAGGTTAAAACCCCACGCTCCCAACGCAGGGGGCCTGTGTTTGATCCCTAGTCAGGGAACTAGATCCCATGTACTGCAACCAAGAGTGCGCACGCCGCAAGGAGATCAAAGGTCCCGCGTACTGTGCCTGAGACCGAGAATGGCCAAAAAAAAAAGCTAAAAAAATTCATCTTGCCTCTATAATAATTCCCTAAAAATTGAATTACAAAATAAAGAATAAATAAAAGCAGTGAACATTTTGGAGTGAATTTTTTTTTTTAATGAAAAGACATGGAGTTTTGGGTTTTCAATTTTTTTTCCTTGAAAAATGAGAGCATCCCTACAGGGTGCCAACACGGGTAGAAGGTACCTTAAAAGGCTGGAAGGGCCGTAGACACCTTGTATACCTGTGCTCAGAGCAACATTTCACCACAGTCAAGAAATAGAACAACCCCAATGACCACCAACTGATGAACAGGCAAACAAAATGTGGCTAGAATATTATGCAGTCATGAAAAGGAACGAAGCACAGAAACATTCTACAACATGGCCAAACGTTGAAAACATTGTGTTAAATGAAAGAAGTCAGATACAAAAGGTCACATATTATATGATTTGGTTTACAAGAAATGTCCAGAAGACAGCAGATGAGTGGTTGCCAGGGGCTGGGAGGATAAGATACAATGAAAGGCTGTTGAAATTTCCTTTTGAGGTGATGAAAATGTTCTAGAATTGATGCAGTATGTGAGTGCCATCACAATAAAGCTGTTACCAAAAAGGCTTGGAGGAGCACAGCTTTGTAAACCAGCTGGGAGGGTAATGAGGTTTGTTTATAGCTGTGGTCCTCAGGCCTGACTGCCCATGAGAATCACCAGGGGAGTGTCAGGAACCAATGCCAGCCCCACTTGGACTGCTCACATAAGAAGCTCCTGGGGGTGCGACTGGCCTTTACAGTTTTTAAATCTCCCCAGGTGATTCTGAGACGTAGGGAATACTGGCTCAGGAAACTGGCAAATGCAGATGCAGACTTGACCCAGATGCGTGTCCTTGCTCATGACCAGACCGGCCCACCTTGCTCTGTCCCCATCAAAGCCCCTTCTTCTCCATTTTGTGACCTTTGAAAATAAGTCAGCTGCCCGAGAAGCTATGTGCTCAACCTTCATTATTCATTAGGGAAACACAAACCAAATCCACAATGAGATACCACTTCACACCCATGAGGATGGCTATTATTGAAAGATGCAAAAGTGTTGGTGAGGATGTAGAGAAACTGGAACCTTTGTGCAATATTGGCAAGAATGGAAAATGGTGCAGTCATTAAGGAAAACAGTATGGAGATGCCTCAAAAAGTTAAACTTAGGGACTTCCCTGGTGGTACAGTGGTTAAGAACAGGCCTGCCAATGCAGGGAACATGTGTTCAATCCCTGGCCCAGGAAGATCCCACATGCCTCAGCACAATGCAACAGAGTAGCTCCCGCTCTCTGCACCTGGAGAAAGCTCGCACGTAGCAACAAAGACTCAGCGCAGCCAAAAATAAATAAAAAATGTTAAAAAGTTAAACTTAGATGCTTTTGTAACCTTGCAATTGCACTCTTAGGTATATATCCAAAAGAATTGAAAGCAGTTAAACAAGCTTACACAGGTTCATAGAAGCTTTATTCACAATAGCCAAGAGGTGGAAACAACCCAATTAATTACTGGCAATGAATGATTAAACAAAACGCGGCATATACACACAATGGAATATGATTCAGCCTTAAAAAGGAATGAGATTCTGACACATGCTACCACATGGATAAATCTTGAGAATATTATGCTAAGTAAAATAAGCCAGACATAAAAAGGCAAATATTGCATGATTCCACCTAGATGAGATATTTAGAAGCAGCAGTTTCATGGAGACCAAATGTAGACTAGGTTACCAGAGGCTGAGGGAAGTGGGGAGTTACTTTTGATACAGTGGGAACAGAATTTCTGTTTGGGATGATTTAAGAGTTCTTGAGATGGATAGTGTGACGGTTGCACAAAACTGTGAATGTACATAATGCCACTGAATTGCATAATGGTTAAATGATAACATCTGGACTTTCCTGGTGGTACAGTGGATAAGAATCCGCTTGCCAATCCAAGGGACCCATGTCTGGGAAGATCCCTGGTCCCAGAAGATTCCATATGCCACAGAGCAACTAAGCCTGTGTGCTGCACTACTGAGCCCGAGCGCTGCAACTACTGAAGCTGTGTGCCGAGAGCCCGTGCTCCGCAACAAGAGAAACCACCGCAATAAGAGGCCCCAAGCACCGCAAAGAAGAGTAGCCCCGACTCATCGTAACTAGAAAAAGCCTGCACATGACAACGAAGACCCAGCACAACCAAAAAATAAATCGTTAAAATTTTAAAAAGCAGCAGCAGTGGAGGGGGAACTTTCCTGGTGATCCAGTGGCTAAGACTCTGTGCTCCCAATGCATGGGGTCTGGGTTTGATCCCTGGTCAGGGAACTAGATTCCATATGCCACAACTAAAGAGTTTGCATGCTGCACACCAGTGCATGCTAAATTAGACCCACTGCAGCTAAGTCAAAAAAAAAGAAGCAGTGGAGGCGTAGGGCATGCACCACCCTGGGTTCAGACCCTGTGACGGTGGGCTGCCAGCTTCATCTCTCTGCACCTTGGTTCCCTCACCCACAAAAGCAGGATAACCATAGGGGCCACCTGTTTGGGATGTGGTGCAGACTGAATGAAATAATAGGCAAAACGCTCAGTTCAGAAGCTGGTATACAGTAAGTGCTCAGTAATGGCTATGGGTATCACCACCACCATTACTAGCATCATTATCCAGACCCACACTGATATGTCTGCCTTCACTCTGACGTCCATTCAAAAGGCAGAGTGTGTTTGGGGGTGATGAAAACGTTCTGGCATTAGATAGTGGTGATGGCTGCACAACCTCTGTAAAGTGGTGCATTTACGGAATGTAAATTGGATGTAGACAAAACAGTTAGCTGTGCTGTGCTCAGTCATGTCCAACTCTTTTGCAAGCCCATGGACTGTAGCCCACCACGTTTCTCTGTCCTGGGGATTTCCCAGGCAAGAATACTGGAGTGGGTTGCCATTTCCTCCTCCAGGGAATCTTCCCAACCCAGGGATCAAACCCGCGCCTCCTGCATTGGCAGGCAGATTCTTTACCACTAGCGCCACCTGGGAAACCCGTAGAAACTATAATCACATAGTAACGTAGACACATGTAAGAATCGCATAGTAGGAAATACGTATTTGCTAAGCGGCAAAGTCAGGACCACACAGCAGAGAAATACTTGAGCTGCTGTTTGAGAAGAATCTCAGTTCCTGGTATCAGTGACCAGCTGGGGCTGGGTCTTGGGACCTCAGTCACCTCTGTTCTCTCTGGAGCTGCCCCACCATTCTTGGGGGCTTGTCTGGCTCCCGAGAGGCACACAGAGGAGGCAGGCAGGAGTCTAGGCCTTCGGGAACAAAGCCGAGATAGACGACCTGGGGAATGAGTGCTGAAAGGGTCAAGTTCACTGACATTCCAGATCTACAGACTGTGCCCCTTCCCACGTCACACCTACCGCCTGTAGCGTTCCCTCGGCCTCCTCCTGGGAAGATCTCTTCGCCTCGGACGTCAAAACAAACCTGCAGGGCAGAAAAGGGGGAGTAGGATGGTGATGACCAGCTCTCCCAGCCCCGGTTTCCTCATTACTGACTAGAGGCTAACAACGCTGGCTTGAGAGCCCACTGGGATGGGGAGGGGTGATGCAGATTCCTGGGAGCGGGCTGCAGGCCCAGGTAAATGCTCAGAAAGAGCACCTGCCTCGTGACGTTAAGCAGCAGCACCTGCTTGGGCAGCGGGCGGTCCCACACCTTTCATGTGCTGGGCAGGTAATTTCTACCTGGAAGACTCAGCAACCCCAGCCTGGGATCTGAGAGCCCAGCTGGAGCGAAGATGTGGAATCAAGCACTTGGCAGGGTGTGGGAAGAGTTCCAGCTAAGTCACTTCAGTCATGTCCGACTCTGTGCAACCCTGTGCACTGTAGCCCGCCAGGCTCCTCTGTCCACAGGATTCTCCAGACAAGAATACTGGAGTGGGTTGCCATTTCCTCCTTCAGAGGATCTTCCCAACCCAGGGATTGAACCCGTGTCTCTTCTGTCTCCTGCAGTGGCAGGCGGGTTCTTTACCACTAACGCCTCCTGGGAAGTCCTCAAGGAGCTGGACATAGAGGGTGGAGTCTCAGGTTTCTCAAAACTCAGACCTTGGAATTCTCTGAACTGGCTTAACATTCCCTCTGGGGCAGGAAATACAATCCCCCACCCCGCACCCTGCCCCATGACTGTGTGATAAGGTGGAAACCTAGCAACACCCACCCTGAATCCACCAGGGGAACACTGGCTGGAAAACGTGCAAACTACAGTCACAAAGCAAATGTGTGGGACCTCAGGAGAGAGGAAGAGAAGAGCCTGCTCTCTCTGGAGGTTCAAAAAGACGAATGAGGGAAAATCACCCCAAACAATGTGAAGTTCAATGCTCTTATGATTATTTAGGAAAGCTATTACAGTATGCTTTAAATATGCACTGTTCATTGTATGCACATCTCAAAGCATTTGAACTGTAAGAGGTGAGCTATTGTAAGTCCCCTGACCTTTGGAGTTTATCTATCCGGTCTCATCTCTTTTCAGAAACAGGGTGAAAGGAGCTATATCTGAAGGCTTAGACTCCTGGTGATGGGTTGGAGGTCAAACAGCCAGCTGGTGGCTTGGCCTCCGATTCCAGCCCCTGTGAAGTTTCCACAAATATTTATGAGCCTTTCGATGGCCGGATGGTGGGGAAAATGTTGAGAAAAGTTACAGGGAGTGTTTGCATTTAGGATTTGCCAGCAACTCGCTGTGTAACTGAGGTGGCTTCTCTTTGGGCCTCCGTTTCCTCATCTGTAATATGGGGCCAGAAAAAGCAGCCTCCAAGACCTCTTTTTGCTCCAAGAACACAGTGAAGATTTGTGAATAGTTTTTCTAATTTCTAAAGCAATGTAGGGACTTCCCTGGAGGTCCAGTGGTTGGGTCTCTGCACGTCCACTGCAGGGGGCATGGGATCAACCCCTGGTGGGGGAATGAAGATTTCACATGTTTTGTAGCTCTGCCAAAAAAATAAAAATAGCAATATCTCAATTTAAAAAAGAGGCAGTGTAGCCTCTCCTCACCTAAGTATTATTAAAAAAAAAAAAAGACCCATCTGTTTCTAAGTGGCACTTTTTCCCCCAAAATGTAACTTTGATTCTGCTCCGTCTGAAATCAGCTTCCTACCTCTTATGTAGGACCTCAAAGTTATGAAATTTCTAATTCCAATGTCTTGGCTATTCAGGTGTTAGAGAATTATACAATATTTCTATGACTCAAATCAGGCTTTTGGCTTTAAGACTAAAAGATCCGAGTATCTGGGTTTTTTGTTTTTTTTTTAAAGAAAAATGACGGATATCAGCCCTTAGAAAAATCAGCTCACTTGGAGACCTCCATGGCGTTATTGCCTCCTTTAATATTGCTGACAGTCTCTTGCAAATGTATCACAAGTTGGCATTTATTAGTGCGAGGCACAAGTAAGGGGCATGTTATTTGATTTGAATAACAGCTTGGAGCTACAGTTTGAGTCCAGAAATATATTAGTCAGAAACAATCTCATTTAATAACACAGAAACTAATAAAAGAAAAGTATTCCAACTGATTCAGAATTGAATTTATGAATATTGCTTTAGCAGGATTAATGATCAAAACCCCAACCTGTTTGTCACGTTATAACTGACTTTTCCATTTAAATGCAAAACCAGAAGTCAATGAGTCCGAAGGATTGTATATTGCTTTGAAGAAAACCAGTTCATTTTACATGTAAGCTTCCAAATTGGCAATAAACTTTAATTACAGGGTCAGATAATCAAATTATAATCAAATAGCCTCACATAAAAATCTATGTTTGAAATTAATGAGATACAAGGCTGCCACTCGGTACCAATACACCTCTGTAGCTTACTAGCAGACATTTCATTTTCATTTAAAAGTCACCTTAAGGACTTTCTCCTCAATTTTCACCGTGTAGCTTAATTTGATTTAGAAAACATTTCATTCTTAGACCATACAGTCCTTTGGATTTTCAGACTCATCTCTGCCTTTCCCTCCTCTCAACCTCGGGGGAGGTCTGTTTTATAACTGACAATGGAATTTCCAAATGGGCGCTGTTGGGAAAATTTCCAGCTGCGGGGTGACTACGTGTCTATCTGTGTTGAGAAGAACCTTGCCCCCGTGTCAGGTGTCATCTGGCGGAGGCAGCATCCAAGCCATGGGATACCGTCACCTGGGAAATTTTGCCAGAGGAGGGAAAACATGCGCTTGCCTTAGAAATGCTTCAATTGTTTTGAAATCAACCAATCCATTGGCAAGCGAATGGCATTAACACTTACACGTGCCTCCTTATCTCATTAACTTACAAACAAGAATGTGGAGTTGTATTTTAAAACCTCTGTATTTTATCTTTAAAAACCAGCAATGTCTTTGTCTTCATCAGTAATATTTCTTTTGGGTCAGAATGATGAAGAGCCAGCTTCTGGGCTTCCTCTTACTGGCAGGTAGGAGAGCTGGGACCAGAGAGAGAGATGCCGAGGGACAGCTTTCTATCACTGACATGCTTTCGCTTTCTAAAAATTAGACTTTTGAGTCTTTCCATATTATGCAATAAATGAGGTGCACAGCACCTGACCAGGTTGCCAGCTTTAAAGAAAAAAAATATATATCAATTTTTAGCATAAGTATATCCCAATTATTGCTTGGGATATACTTCTAAAAATATTCATTCATGAAATTCAAATTTAACTGGACATCTCGTGTTTTTGAGAATGCTTGGGATCCTAATCTGTAATAATAATGATAATAAAGTTTGGTATCTTCTGTAACATTAAAAGGGTTTCATGGGGACTCCCTGAATATTTTGCAAACTTGCCTGATTACCCAATCACATGGATCAGCTGGGAGTTTTCTAAAACTACAGTTGCCCAGGGCCACCCTAGCAATGCCGATTCACTAGGTCCAGGGTTTGGCCTGGGAGTCTGTATTTTGACAAGTTTCCCAGGTAATTCTTGGCATCAGACAAGTTTGGAAGAACACTGCAAATACCTCTTTGTCACGACATCCCTGAGAAGGAGGTGGTGATGGAGTAGGGCAGGTAAGGCCAAGTGATGCATTTTTTCAGCTGGGGAATTCATGTCCCAAAAAGGAAGAGGGAGTGTTCGGCTGTCTTCAGAATCTTGCACCAATTGAAACACCAGCCTCGGAGTATTTTATTTCACTGTGGCATAAAGTTAAATGTTATTTGCCTTAATTACTATCTTTGCTGTTTTGTTTGGCAAGCTCAAGGGTCCTACTGTGAGCTATGTAAGTGTGAAGCATCAGTCGAACCTGCCTTGGGTTTTTTATTTGTAATAAGGACATCCTCCCACCTCCAGCCTCCTCCATGGTTTTACCACTAGGACACAAGAGAGACAGGAACTAAAAGCCTTTGGGAAGCTATATCCGTCAGGGCTCAGTCCCAGCTGTGAGAGGGGAGGGGGAGTGTGCCACACAAACTCCGGTGTGCTGCCCCCCACCCACGCCCAGGACCCCTCTAGCTCGTCCTCCACAGCAATCCACAGGGACCTCTGGAAGATGCTGCCCCACACTGCAGGGCAGGGAGGAGAACACCATTTCAGTGTGAACCACAGCCTGTGTCTCACCCCCACTCCCTACACATACACATTAAACAGAAACTGTAAGGATGACAAGGTGATGAGAATATTCAGCAAAAACCAAGAGGACCATGGGGCACGCACACGCCGCCCTGCTCTGCGCTATTACCTCCAGGGCAGGAACTGTGGGTTTGGAATCAGCCATTTCTCTCTCCTCCTTCTGTTCACCAGCAGAGGCATGAAGCAACACATAAAAGGGAAGTCCGGTTTCTCCTGCTCCCGGCTCCCCCTTTCCACCTCGTATTCGGAGTGTCTTCTTGCTCCCCAACAACCTGGGCGTTCATATTTTACTTGCATAGTACAAGCAGCCTCTTTTGGTCAGCGTGGACTGACCACTGAGCCAGCAGTCAGAAAGGGAGGGCTCCCTCCACCTCGTCTCTTGCCATGACCTTGGGCAACCCCGGTCTCTGCCTCACCTCTACTCAGGTTGTGCTTCTTTCTGACATCCTGGAGTCTTCTGCCACGCCTTCCCTTTTATTGGTGACTGATGAGAGTGTCAATTAGGCAGCCTCTAAGATCAAAGAAACACAATTTAATTTTTCCTTTTCACCTGAAGCAGGTTATGTCTGCCCCTTCTCATTAGAAAATTAACTCCTAAATGACTGCCGCTGTGCACCTTTATCTCGACAGATCTTTTCACCATTGCTTGATTTGGCTCCGCCCTCTATGAACCCAACGACTCAAGGGATAATAAGGAATATGTTTCACTTGTAAAGAAGATGGTCTACAAGTCCTCCCAAAGCCACTGACCCTGCAGATTACACCTCATGTGATCCCGATGGATGCCAGGATTTTTCTAAAGACCTGATGAATGTAGTTGCCTCTTACTCTGTTCTGAGGAATCCAGAGGAACCCAACTCAACCGAATGAGATGTGCAGGAGAAGGCAAAGCATCCATGGGAACAAACAGGACAGGATATGGAAGAAGGAAAAGCAAAGTCGGGATGATAATGATCATGGCAAGTGGTGGCATTTGGGCGATGAAGATGAGTAAATTATTCTTTCTTCCTAATCTGAGCCTGTGGTGATGTTCTATTGACTACATAGGCACCAGGTCTGAAACATGGCCTGTGGCGTGTCTTCCAGAGACATCCGAGTCTAAGTCACTCTTGAGGTAAGGAACTGATCAAAATCAGTCCTGAGCCACTCTGCTCCCTCTGGTTGTGATGCTCGGCCAAGCACCCCTTAACTCTGAGGAGCACCACTCGGCGTCACAGCCAGTTCTTTCTGCAATGATGAACACTCAGGGCCCCTAAAGTAGGATTTTGGTTCAGACGTGATGTGAAATTCTGGGAGATGGATGCTGGATGGGTCTCATAGGCCCTCTTTGATCCAGAAGTTCTACAGCTATGGGTTCATCATAAGGAATATGTGTATAAAGCTTACGGTTCTGAAAACCTAGGAATCTTGTCCCGAGTGAATTTTTGTGGCTCATTCCTATGAAAGAATACCCTGAAGCCATTCAAAATCATGTAGAAGAGGACTTCCCCGTTCGTCCAGTGGTTAAGGATCCGCCTGCCAATGCACGGGACAGGGGTTCGATCCCTGGTCTGGGAAGATCCCACATGCTCCAGGCAACTAAGCCCATGCGCCACAAGTACCGAACCCATGCTCTGCAACAACTGAAGCCGCTGCAGGGAGAAGCCCAAGCACCGCAGCTAGAGAGCAGACCCTGCTCACAGCGACTAGGGAAAGCCCAGGCACACAAAGACCCAGGGCAGTCAAAATAAATACGTGTCACACAGAAGAGCACGCTGGGACATGGGGCTTTGGGTTAGTGAAGCCAGAGCACAAGCTACATAAAGACAAAAGTAGTGCAGGGCCCCCTATGGACAAGGAGCCTGGTAGGCTGCAGTCCATGGGGTCGCTGAGGGTCGGACACAACTGAGCGACTTCACTTCCACTTTTCACTTTCATGCATTGGAGAAGGAAATGGCAAGCCACTCCAATGTTCTTGCCTGGAGAATCCCAGGGACGGGGGAGCCTGGTGGGCTGCCATCTATGGGGCTGCACAGAGTCAGACACGACTGAAGTGACTTAGCAGCAGCAGCAGCAGTGCAGGGCCACGTTAAAGTTAACACTGGTCGTCTTCAGTTGACAGAATGATGAATGCTTTCGATTTCGTATTCCTTTTTTTTTTCTTGTTTTCCATGTTTTCTACACAAAGGTAATATTTATTATATATATATATATATTTTTTTTTTAATTAGGAAAAAACGAATTACACTTCTGCTGGGAAAAAGTATTGAACAGGACAAAAATCTTACTGACCTTTAAGGAACTTTCAGCTTCCATTTTGTCCTGAGTCAAAGGACTTTATGTTCTCTGTGTATGGAGGTTGTTCCAAGCTCTACAACCACTGGCGACCTGGGACTTTCTCCTTTCCTCTTTTTGACCTATGTGGAAACGTTCCAGCCAACAAGAGGAAGTATCAAAAGTTCTTATGGGTCAGTTACGGGATGTTTTCATACCTCACCTACCTCTGTGCTTTACCATGGAACCTGACTCAAAGAAGGTGCTGAGTGTTCCCTTGAATGAATGAAAGAAAAGGCCATCTTGCTATTTTGAGGGTTTTCATTTTTGTTCCATTGTTAAAACCTGGTGGAGGGAGTGGAAAAAAAAAGACATTTAACTCAATTCATAACAATCGGGGGTTTAAAATAGAAACTCCCAAC
This sequence comes from Bos grunniens, assembly GCF_055505025.1. Lineage (NCBI taxonomy): Eukaryota > Metazoa > Chordata > Mammalia > Artiodactyla > Bovidae > Bos > Bos grunniens. The sequence goes on from NC_141182.1 coordinate 22,041,111, forward strand.
CAATTTTGACTGAAAGGGTTCTGTAATAATCTGAACAGCTGCTGTTGTAGACTCAGCCTGAAACAACTTCCAGCGAAGTTCCAAGTCTGCGTTGGATAAAGGCGCAGACGGGGGCAAGGGCTTTAATTAGCATTAATTGCAGTGCCGGCCGGCTGTTTGTCGAAGCCTGGCGGCGAGCATCCTTCCGCAGGCTGTAGATGGAGCCATAACATTACTAAACGGCCTCCCGGCGCACAGGGTGGGGGTTTTGTGCCGGGAGAACCAGATGTATGAAAGTTTTTCCGCTTCCGTTTCTGAGTGTGAACAACCAGCGAACTCAGACCTAATTCTCTCCGAAGCTGACTGTGTTGGTTGAAGCCCAGAAGCTGGCGTTGGGGTGGATTCAGATTCCATGTGCCCAGCAATTATCACCTTCTAGCACCTTCCCCTCTGACAATTTCTCTGCTCCAGGGCATCCCCAGGGCTGTCAGTCCCACCTGGGCCAATGAAATGTATTTCGAACAGCAGATATGGTCCTGCTCTTTACAATCTCTTGCCTTCTTTCCATAAGAGCCACTCACCCAAGTGGCCTGGGCTCCCCAGGGCTCACCTGGCGTCCTGGCCAGAGGGGAGCTGAGGGAGGGTTTCACACCCGCAGACAGGGCCTTGGTTAGCTGGGCAAGCCTCACCTCCTCTTTCCCACCGAAAGGCCCAAACTTGATGAATGGTCCGACTTCAAAACCCTCCCTGGCTTGGTTGATCACTCACATTTCTTTCTCTTCTCTTTTCTGTCTTCAGGACACCTCTCCCTGGCTGTCTTTCTCGTCTCTCCATCTCTCTCTGCCTTCTTCCCCTCTCCTCTCTCCTGCCTTCCCTGCACCTTCTCTCTTTCCACACACAGATTCTTGAAGCCAGAGTCAAATCTTAAATCTAAGGCCATTTCACATTCACTATGCTGTTTTCCTACTGACTTCACTACATCTCATCAGGTCACTGCTTTTCTCGCAAATATTCCATGGCTGCCGCCCTGCTGTCATTCAGGGAAGGCCCACCTTGGCTTGACACTCTCGGGTGCACAGACCGTCTCCTCCTCTCCTGCCCTGTTTGGGCTTCCCAGGCAGCTGCCTTGATTTATACCTCCCCTCCACTGGCTGGACGCCCACTCGTCTCTCCAGGCCCACAGCACATGTTCCCACCTCTTTTACACTGCTTTCCTTGCTTGCCTCAGTGGGATTCCTCTCTCCTGTGAAAGGACTTCAGGATGGCACATGTTTTATTTGCTTTGGATTCTGGCTGCTGGAGTGTGTGTCTGTAAGATAAGATAATCCTTTAAAGGGTTTTCGTTGTAGTACCCTCTTCCCAGGCTTACCCTTGCAAGAGAAGGACGGCTGTTGACCAGGGTGATGAGTGGCCAGGGTGACTTCCTGGGCCCTGTGGGGAATGGGGAGGTCCCTGGCAAAAAATCAATAGCTTCAGGTCACCGCGTGTTGGTGGAAGAGGACCTCTTCCCATCCCTGAGGTGAGACGGCAGGTCCTCAGACCAGCTGTGGGGAGGGCAGAGGGAGAGGTGAAGAAGATGGGGAGTGTAGACACTGATGGAGCCTTGAGAAGGGGTGGTGCCCTTGCCCCGTGGTAGGTGGGAAACCAGGCAGCTTTGTTGGATCTGAGAGCAGAGGGCCTCTGAGTTTGAGGGGAGAGTCTAGTGGCAAACCAGCTACAGGACGGGTCTGGGCAGAAAGGGCCTTAGTCTTATAGAGTGAGCTTCCAGTCTCCTGGCCTGGCAGGGAGAGATGCGGGATACACAGACGCAGGCGTTGCAGCAGAAGTGGTCAGTGTTCCCTGGCCCCTGTAGCTCTTGGACTGTACCTTCTTCTTGCCTGCTGGTCTACCAGCTGCCAGCCCCTGCGTCTCCTTGCCAGAGGGATTCCCCTGGTTGCTCTGCCCATGCACAATGGTAGGCCAGTGTGCTTGGAAAATGAGACCACAGCAGCCCTGATGTCAGCACTGATAGAGCTGATGGATCAATACCCCAGCTCTCTCGCCCCTCACATGTACTCATTCTCCACTTTCTCAGAGTTCCTGGCAAGACTGAATGCCACTTGCCCACCGGGTACTGTGATAACACGCTCTGTGGCAGCTTCTTTCCCTTCCCTGTCTCACTGCTGTATCCCCTACTACTGTGGGTATCACCTCCAAATAAACGATCGACCTGATTTTGGAGGAACTCAAAACCAATACAAACTCAAAAGAGGCCCTTGGGAAGGAGTGAGAATGATGCAGCAGGAAGCCTCAGGGCCTGACATGGGTGTGGAACTCTCCCAGGGGACTCGGCACAGGCAGATGATGCCTCTTCCCAGAGTCTGTGTCTCATAAGCCTTCTCCTTCCTCTCCCTACAAAAACACAGCAGGACAGCTAGGAAGAAAGGGAATGGGGGCTTGTGCTTTAAATTAAATCGATTTGTTGAAAGAGGGGAATTGCATGTTCTTTTCATCTGCCTTTGTGGGTGCCTCCTCCAGCTGTGGCCTTTACCTGCTCCCCTCTCCATCTGAGCTGCCTGAAGGCAGGAAATGGGCCTTGCTCGGCTTGTGGTGGCTCATCCCCTGGTGTCTCCCACGAGGGACACTTGAGCCCGACTCAGTCCACTGGGGAGTATGCCAGGAAGTGCCGATGGCCCTAAAGAGCGCAGAGCAGCCCCCAGCTGATGGCCAGTAGGGAGGTGGGGACCTCAGCCTGATAGGTGCAAGTGACTGAACTCTGCCAACAACTGAGTGAGCCTGAGTGGATTCGTCCTGGGTCTCCAGTTGAGAACCCAAGTTGGCCAACACCTTGACTTTGGCCTCAGGAGACTTGGAGCAGAAGAACCAATTGAGCCTACCTGAAATTGTGACTTGAGATAATAAATTTGGGTTGTTTTAAGCAACTACGTTTGGAGTGATTTGTTACAGCAGCAATAAGAAACTAATACAGAGATTATAACAACCCCATGACTGCTACTTTCTGTGGCAGCTCTGGCTGAAGTGTTGAAAGGCAACCTTTACAGCATGGCCCTTTGTGCTTTGGTCCATCCTGCAGGTTACACGTGCACTTCCTATGCAGGTGGCTTGTTAAGGATAAGAAGTGAATGAAGAAAGCTGCAGGCTCCTTTGGGTCTGAAGAAGGGAGACATGGATATGGATCTGGGGTGGCTTTAGCTGGTTTTGATATGATGTGCGGGTGACCTCTGACTCACAGAGTTTGACGATCGTTTTCTGACTTCATTTCTTCAGGGCTTTTGGCAGGGAGAGCCCTGGAATCTGCCAAGAAGGCTGGTTATGTGGGCAGAAGCAGCGGTCCAGGGAGAAGACTTGACAGCACCCCGGCCGGTTCATCTCTCTATCCAGGTGGGATGATGCCCTGAGGTTTACCTTCAGGTTTTCTTCAACTCTTTTGCTTCTCTTCACCCAAGAACAGGATGCCTGGAGGCAGGAACGGGATTTGCTTTTCCTTCCCAATTCAACTTCTCTGTTTCAACAGGTTTTAAGCTAATGGTTGCTATGGCTGCCCACTGGGGCTGTTCATATACATCCCACGGGTTGTGGTAGGGAATGGGGGTTCACACTTTGATTCCTGCAAGGAACATAAGCAGCATTTTCAGCTCCCAGATGGAGGAAGTGGGAGCTGGCTTCTTGCCTTCATCGTGGAGCTCTGTGGGACCGACTTCTTGTCTGGAACGCAAAGCCCTTGTGTTTGGCTGGACTGTTGTGTCAACCTAGAAAGACTGTGGACTAGAGAAGCAACCATGTGTAGGCTATGGAAAACTGCCTCTGCCAAGGTTCAGGGGAGACTGACCACGGGGTAGGGGCCAGAGCCCGCCTCACACATCTGTCCTCTCTGGCCCTCAGCTCCCTCCCAGGTGAAGACACTTGGCCTCCTTCGCTTCCAAGGTTCCTTTTGACTTTAGAATTCTAGGTTTGAAAAAAAAAATCTAGTAGAACAGACACTAGCTGTTGACAGCAGTAATCTCTGCTGGGGTGGCAACGGGGAATAGTATTAGCGATTAACTTCCCAGGTCAAATTTTAGAAAATATTAAAAAATAATTTTTGGATCATATGCAACAAAACATTAATTTTTTAAATTGTGGGGTTTTGTTTTTCTTTCTAAAAATGTGCTTTCTGTTATGGAAAATTTCAAGCATACATAGACGTATGGGGTAACGAATTCCCACATACCCATCACTCAGCTTCAACCATGGTTGGCTCATAGCCCGTCGTTTCACCAGTATCCCCACCTACTCCCCCTCCTTCTGTCTTATTTTAAAGGAAATCCGAGGCATAACATCATTTCACTCAATACAGCATGTATCACTTTTGTAATTAGAAATTAAAATTTACCTGAGGCATTCTGGAACTAAATATACCTCCATACTCTCCTGCAGAAGCACCACAATAGGATGGAAATAAAATGGAACTGTTAGTCTTCTGGAGATCTGGAAGAAATCTGTTCTCTACCCATGATTGACTAATAATGTTTAATCCAAAGGAAAGAATCTCTAACAGTGGAATTTCATTTATCTGTGGGAGGGGCTGTATTGAGGGACAGGGCACGAGGGAACACTGTTAACTACTCCACTGTGGAGTGTGTAGAGCCAGTCCTGGGAGGGAATGGCTTGTTCATTATCTTCCCCAACTGTTTTGCACTGTATGTGTCAAATCCCATAGTAAATACTGAGAATTATTTTAAAGGATCTCTCAGGAGTTTGGCAGCCTCTCTCCTCCCATTCAACAGTTTCAAAATCCCTGTTACTACCACCACCCTCATCAGCTTGTGCTTATTAAAGGTCCACTTGGACGCACAGCCCCACCTGTTTCCCACTGAGATGGGTCCTTGACTTAATTTTGGGGGTGAGTTCTCCTGCTTTGTTCATTTGGATTAGAAACCCTGTGATGTTCGACCTAGTTTACGTTTTTCCTTTTCTCTTTTGAAACAATAAAAATGTTTCGTGGGGATTCTGGACTACATTAGAGGGTCGTTTTCAATTTTCATGCGAGACATATGGAAAGACTCACCTCCACTTACAGTTTATTCCCTGAGACGGTCTGACCCACAGCCGACACTCCGAAATGGAAAAGACCTTCCAGGCAGTCAGCATTTGAGCACATTTCCCGCCTGCGGCCTGTACTGACCTCAGCTCAAGTCAAAACTCACAGAAACGCTAGACTTGGATGATCCGGGACATGGAAACTTTCAATCCTAAAGTGTGCCCCCTCCTCACTGAGACTGGGGTTCCCCGGACTCTTAGAGTGAGATTGGGCCTGAGCCTGGGGATGGGGCGTGGGCTGCTACAGTGTTTCTCCTCTTTCTCTTCTTTGCCAGCGGGAGAAAGGCCCCTGGGACTTGTTCTATATGGTTGATGGTGCTTCTTTTTGCTTGCTTGAGTTAATGGAGAAAAGCTATACATGGATGTCTGCTGGACTAGTTATGTTTTCCTTGCAAATACAAATCTAAATTGCTCTAGCACAGACAGCTTTAATGCCTGAGTAAACGCTTGACCCTTGGTGAGTTTCCAGAATTAAGGTGTTCGGGTCTTTTGGCATCACTAGGAAATGGGCTTACACCTGACAGGTTAAGGGGTGACAGCAGTAAATACAGACAGGATCAGAGAAGCTGGGAGTCACAGGGTGGAGAGCTGGAAAATTCGGTCCTGACGTCCAGGCTCTCCAGCCTTTTGACATGGGGATTAAGAATGGCCTGCAGAGGCAGCCCGCAGTAGGGAGATTTTAAAGGAAGGATTTTTTGGGTGGAAGCAGATCTGGCAAGGCAGGGGGAGAGGTTTTTTGAGAGAGAAAGAAGAGACTGAAGGCTATTTGGGGGGATGGGGACTAGGGGAGATTGGGGAAGGGAGGGGAGAGATGAGTAGGGAGAAGCTTTGCGGTAGATGAACCTGGAATCTCTGCAGCTGTTTTCCCAGGAACCCTGATGAAGATTTTGCTTTCTTCTCAATTGCTTTCAGTTGTTGCCCCTGACACTGATGGACTGTGATGCTGATGGGAGCCTGGAGCCTAAGGTGGTCCAGATCTTTTGGGTCACAGAAGAGGGTAGAAAAGCAGGGTGCATCCTGGGAAACAACGGAGGTTTCACCATGAAATAGATTTTGGCCTTTTGTTGGACTTGACCTCCCCGCTTTCCCTTTTGACCAGGAGTGGGTCATGGGGTGGCTCCTTGCATCCAGGACCATCAGTGTATTCCCAGCATAGTGTGGAGAATGGGTGTTGCGGGAAACCAGGGATGTGCCGGGGCTGGCTTTCCCAGCCTTGCATAAAGGGCTGAGCCGCGGTGTACAGCACAGGCGGGGGCGGGGGTGCTGAGCAGCGCAGGACAAAGGCGCATGTCAGCAAGTCCTCCATCCGGCGGTCCGGGGGACTTGGCAGACCAGCCAGAGTTTCCTGGCATTTGGTTCTGAAGTAGGTAAGGCCAGCTGGCTCCGGAGAGTTTTTTGTAAAGCTTATGTCAGTCTGCGTCTTGGGGTCCTGTTTGCTGCCTGGGGGGTGATGGAGCTGGCTGGCCGAGTCCCAGCTGTTCCTTTGGGGGCCCATGTGGAGATTCTGGACTCCGACAGCATCTTTCAAGCCAGTAGAGGATGGGGGGCAGCGGGTTGCAGGAAGGTAGGGCTGGGGCTAGAACACGGTGGGGGGTGGGTCTAATAGCCGGAGCTGGTCTCTGGGGCTTAAACAAGCCAAGGAATTCTCACTGACCTGGAGAACAGACACGGGGTGTTCCCCTTTCCCTCCTACTGTGAAGTTTTCTGCCGGAACCTAACCCTCCCTGGGGCGCAGGGGTGTAAGGCACGCTTTGAAAAGGCATTCTTGACCCAGTACACCCACACAAGCTTTTTCTCTGGAAATTTAAAAAAAAAAGGGGGGGGGCTCCAAAACCCAAGTTTTATGCAAACACTTAAGAAGGCGGGCTTTCTGCCTCTTCGCATTACTATCACTAGACAGATTCCATTCCAGGTCCGGGCTGGGGGGAGAGGGAAAGCTTGGGGTTTGCCTCCAAAACCAGGGATCTGTTTCAAGTGATGTGTGTGCACACTTGACTCCCACTGCTCCAGCCTTAAAGGTCGTTCACACTTGAAAACCTCAAGTTTCTTCTCTGGAGCAGAGATCTTTTTCCAGGGGCTTTCTGCTAGTCCCTCTAGTGCTGCTGGGAATGGCAAGACCTCCCCCATGCAACCAAGGGTGAATGGGAGAGCACCCCACCCACGGTCTCAGGCACGCTAAGACGACCTGCTGCTCTTCTGCCTCCTTCACCCCGAAAAATAAAGTCCCCGGGGGCCAGGAGGTCACAGGAGTGGCTGATGCGCATGCGTGCTTGCCGTGTGCCCAGCACTCCTTCTGAGTGCTGTAGCATGAAATAGCTGATTTAAGCTCCACACTAATGATGACTATGATCCTCACTCTGCAGAGGCAGAAACTGAGGCCCAGGGAGACAATGAAATGAGCACATGTCGTGCCGCCAGGGCCCCGGGGGAGCTGGGATTCGAACCCATGTTCTTCTCGCGTCTCTCTGCACCTGCGCAGACTGAGCGTGGGAGGGAGGGCTTTGGCTTTGTGCCCTGGGATCTGAAGCTGAGCATCTTCTGAGGAGGAGCCTTGATGGGAGCGGGGAGAGGGAGGGGGCTGGAGCCAAAGCAGCACTAAGGGAGATGCGGGTGGAACTAGCTTCTTCCCGGAAGCCCACTGGGGCTCTGGAATCAATGAAGTCTTAGAATGAGCAGCTTAGCGGCCACGGGCTTGGGGGTGATTGCCCCACCCCCACCCCGCCGTCCCCAGGAGCCCAAACTACACCCATGGATGAAGCGGCTTTCGTCTTCATCCAGCGTTCGCCCCATGTCAGGCCCAGGTTGTGGGGCTGAGGACAGAGAGGAACAAGATGCAGCCTTTACATTAGATTCTCAGGTCATTACCTCCTGTATTTGATGGGAAGGGGTAAAAAGAAGGTTGGTGTAAAAGCCGCTGCTATTGCAGCGCTTTGGCACCTTGGGAGAATTCCACACGGAGGATAAAACACTACTGCTATTAGGAGAGACCCCTGTAATGGGCCTGTGGGACTGAGAAAGGCTGGACGAAGAGGTTTGGACAAAGACTTCAGCTGTGCTACGTGCAAGGAGTTATGGACTTAACTTGCTGAGACCTTGAGAAGGAGTTTGGGGTCCGAGAATAAATAGGAGTGAAGAGCTCCGCCACGCCCCTGCCCCAGTTATATCCTAATATCTTATCTTGCTAGGATCTGTGGAGGGTGTGAGGCAGGCAGTGGTTAATGAGATCTAGCAAAACTGAGGCCTAGAAACTTCCACTTTAGAGTTATGTCCCACCAGTGCAGTAGTTATTGCTGTGATTTCCTCCTTGCCCCTCTCTGCCCGAGACCTTAAGGGAGTAAAAGTCGGTCACTCACGCACGATAGTGCGCCTCGGAAATGCTGGCGTAGTTCCAGGCAGTAACGTGGCCGGCCATGAGGAGATAACCGAGTAAGGGGCTGCAGTGACCAGTGACCAGGAACGGATTCTTCACAAACCCGGTCTTCCTCCAACCATCTTGAAGGGAGGTGGACGGGGGGCCGACTCTATTACTGCAGAGAGCCTGGGGCTTGGGGCTGGGACAGCATGAGGTGGGTGAGACACTGCCTCTGGCACATTTCAGGGTGTGCCCCCAAACTCAGCCATCAAGATAAATCATATTTGGATGCAGCCTTTAAACTGTCAATATACAAATTCTGATGAACAAAATATCAAAATTTTAAATTAAGATAGAGCCAGTGTATTACGGATTATTTCTTTTGCCTCAGGCTGCAATATGACTGAGCAATGCATTGTTATGGATCCTGTCTTTATTTAACATGTTGATAATTCATTCATCATTGATTTTTTTTTGCATTGATTTATGATTCTTAAAACCTTGCGTTAAAATAAGACTTATCTTGATGGCTGAGTTTTTGGCACACCTTGAAATGTGCCCAGGGAGGAAATCTTACTCACCTTGCCTTGGTCCTGGCCCTGCCTGGGTACTTGAGACATCATTTTATTTGGCCTTAAAGAAAAGAGTAATTCATGAATCTGTGGGTTCATGGGGAAGAGCCACTGCGTGGGTGATACACTCTTGCAGAGTACCGTCTGAGACTGGTTCACTATTGACAGCTGTCTCTCCTCTGGCTGGTTAGTGCTGTCAAATGACAAAAATTAAACAATTCATTACCAGGTTTGATGTGCTTTATTTAAGGGAAAATAATCCATGGACTGGGGGAGTACAGTGCTTCACAAGCAGTGGGGCATTCTTCCCAAGGGATTTGGGGCAACGGGGAGTTTTACAGATGTTAGGAAAGGCGATGCAGAAATAGGGCATGGTTGGCTAGGATGCTGGGACTTCCCTTAAAAGGCAAGTGGGTCCTGTTTTGTAGGAGAAGGTGAACTGGGTAAAAGCTGAGTTGGAGGGACTTTGCTGGCCCAGTAGCTAAGACTCTATGCTCCCAATGCAGGGGGCCCAGGTTCAATCCCAGGTCAGGGAACATGATCCCACATCATGCAACTAAGGGTTCACGTGTTTTAACTCAAGATCCTGCATGCCGAATCTAAGACCCGGCATAGCCAAAAGAGAAAAAAAGCCAGCAGAATTGGAGGATTGGGGTTGGTTTCTTTGACATTGAGGTGTGTTCTGGCCCACTAGATTGGCCTGGCTACCATGGGTCCTGGTACCCGAATGACCTTTACAAGTGCCCTGACTGGGAGCAAGCCCATATTCACACATCATGAGAGGCAGCAAGGCTGGGGCCTCCCTGAGCCCAGATGGTGGGCACTGAGCCAAGGGACCCAGTGTTCCGAGAGGGACGTCTTTTGGGAAGGAGGTTGATTCGATTTTGTCTCAATGAGAACTTTCTTTGGATCTCTGTTCCCCGACTTCACTGCACATTTCAAAACAACATTCTTTATGAACAAGCACCAGGACATCAAATACTTCCACACCCTATGCTAGAAGCGCTTCAGGCCATGTTGCTCTTTTACTTTTAAATAGTTCCATGTAAAATCAGATGTTAACTCTCTCTGAATAAACCCAACTGGAAAGGCTTTTTCTTTAATAACACCAATGACAATCAGAACAGGTGCAAAGAATATGTGCCCCTAACTATAGAGCACCACGCTTTAGAAGGAAAACACTTAAGTTGTTACATATGTAACAAATAATTCTTATTTATGGATGGTGAGAAAAATGAGCAACAAAGCTTGGAGGGAAAGTACAGCAGGAAATATATTAGCAGGAAGCATGATTTATGTCTTTGGGGCCCATTTCTTTAATAAATGGATTTTGTTTGGCATCTTGGTCAACTGCAGCTCCACCCCACCTTTTAATTATTAAAGCTTGCGTTGGGTTCATCACACATGGCAGCTTTTTGAAACCTTTCTTCAGCCAGCAAACGACGAAATAGAATTCCAGGATTTGCGACTCAAGGGAGGTGTACGTACTTCTGAGTCCTGAGATTACGGAAAGCTGCAGCTGGCCAGGATCTTGGAGGGTGACCAGTGCAGCATCTCAGTCCTCACCTTGGTCACCTACACCCCGTCCATTTGTGGTGAGGAAGATGACTCTGAGGGGAAGGAGTCCAGGCAGGATCGCACAGTTGGCCGGTGGTGGAAATGAATTCTTGTGTACGAGATGCTTTGTGGGAAGACTCAAGACCTAGAATTCTAGACTTGGTTTCTTTCTTTTACTTTTTCCCTAAAGTACGACGTTAAAGAACCACGTCATTAATTGGTCTTGAGTATTGGATAGGTGGCCTTGATGATAACTCACAAAAAGCCGAGTGAAGTGAACGTTGCACATTGTGTCTGACTCTTTGTGACCCCGTGGACTGTACAGTCCATGGAATTCTCCAGGCCAGAATACTGGAGTGGGTAGCCTTCCCCTTCTCCAGGGGATCTTCCCAACCCAGGGATCGAACCCAGATCTCCCACATTGCAGGCAGATTCTTTACCAGCTGAGCCACCAGGGAAGCCCCATGAAAAGCCTGGGAGCACTCAAATCTTTGATTCACCTCTATGATGGTGATGTTCAGTCGTAAGTCTTTTACATTATTAATAGCAAGTTTAATGGAGACTTTCTCGCCGGTATTGTTTCCCTCCAACCTGAAGAACTTCCTTTTGGATTCTTTGTAGTGGAGGACTGCTGGTGGCAAATTTTCTTACTTTTTATTTATAGAATATATAAATATTTTGCCATACTCTTGAAGGATATTTGTTGGTACTGAATTATGAGTTGACTTTTTTTTTCTCTCCGCATTTAAAACATGTGATTTCCCTGTTTCCCGGCCTCCATTTTTGTCCGATGATAAGCCAGAGATCACTTGTAGCACTGTTGCTTGTAGTACGTCATTTGTCTTTGTCTCCTCAAGATTCGCTCTGATTTTTAGTTTTCAGCAGATTGACTATGATATGTCTAGGTGTGGTTTACTTTTGTGTGTCCTATTTTGGTTTCTTCAAATATCTTTTCCATTTTGTTTCTCCTCTAAGTTTAGGATTCCAAATACATGTGTACTAGATTTTTTTTTATAGTAGCTTTTCCCACTGAGGCTCTGTTCACTTTTGAATTTTTTTCCACTGTGCTCCACAGAGTAGTTTCTACTGATACATTTTTAACCTCACTCTTTTGTTATCTACAATCAGCTGTGTATTTTTAATTTCAGATTTTAGTTTTTGGTTCTGGGATTTCCACCTGCTTCTTTTTAATTGTTTCTATTTCTCTGCCTAGAGTTCCTATCAGAGAAGGCGATGGCACCCCACTCCAGTACTCTTGCCTAGAAAATCCTGTGGACGGAGGAGCCTGGTAGGCTGCAGTCCATGGGGTTGCGAAGAGTCGGGCACGACTGAGCGACTTCACTTTCACTTTTCACTTTCATGCATTGGAGAAGGAAATGGCAACCCACTCCAGTGTTCTTGCCTGGAGAATCCCAGGGACGGGGGAGCCTGATGGGCTGCCATCTATGGGGTCGCACAGAGTCGGACACGACTGAAGTGACTTAGCAGCAGCCACAGCAGCAGCAGAGTTCCTATATGTTCCCTTATAACAAGCATATTTTTCTTTACTGAGCATAGTTATAATAACTGCTTTAAAATCCTGTCTGAGAATCCTAAGTTCTGGGCTATCTTGGGGTTAGTGTCTCCATTGGTTACCTTCTCTCTTGAGTATGAATCACATTTTCCTGTGTCTTTGTAGGTCTAGTAATTTTAGGTAATTTCCTGAATATTATGGATGAGATGTTACCAAGACCCTGGATTCATTATATTCCTCTGAAAGACTCTGTATTTCTTGTTTGTTTCTCTGCTTAATGTGCAGTTTACTGGGGTAAATTCAAACTCCAAACTGTTATCTCTTCTGTGGCGGGCAGCAACTGAAATCTCAGTTCTTTTATCCTTAGTTGGAACTGCTTGAAATCTGCCCCAAGGGTGTGTGTAGGTTGGAGGCAGCCAGAGATTTGAGCAGAGTTTTTAGACTGAATTCAGGGCTGTTTCTCTGTGGATTTTTTCTTTTCATGATGTTTCTCCAACTTTCTAACTGTTGTGGTCATCCTAAACTCCTCTGATTATTCATGCCTCTGAGACTAAGGGGTTAGTTTTAGCCAGCTGCACAGTAGCTGACTAAGGCCTGCCCTCAGGCAAAAAGCTGTGTGTGTGTGTGTGTGTGTGTGTGTGTGACAGAGAGAGAAAGAGAACTTTCTGTAGTTTTTACCTGCTTTGGAACTTTCTCCAGTGCATTCAGATAGTTATTTTTTTATATATTTATCCAGAGGTTAGTTTAATTGTTATTCTGCCATCAACACAGTGTAATCCTCCTTTTTACCTTTTAAGATACAATAGATGTTCACAGTTCTTTTTCCATTTCATAAGGGTTTCCTCTGTGTGTGTGATGTGTTCTGGCTGTGTCCTGTTCGAATGTCTCTGCTGCATCATCCAGTTCTTCCCTTGTTTGGGAGGACTCTGCCTGCGAACCTCTCTGTGTAAAGCACAAGGGATCTTCTGTCAGCTCAAAATCCTCTGCCAAGGACAGAGTGACGCCAAGTTTGCTGGCTGATGTCTCGGGTCCTGCAACATCTTTCTTCTTGTTTATCCAGTTCAAGTTACTGCCTGACCTCCAGAGTTAAGTTCTCTCTACACTAACTGGGTACAGGGTGACGGTGGCCCTGACACCTTACCACTTTCTGATTGTGGAAATAAAACTGGAAAATGAAAAGAATTACAATTTCAAGGTGCAGGTGGTTCTATAACAACTATGCTCATATTCGGGTTGAGGTATAAGGTCAAGGAAGTTGGCCTAATTATGGAGATGTGGTCAGTTAGGAGCAGATGTGGTGAATTTTGCTCAGTGGACTCAGCGGTCTCTGTTTTCACATATTGATAGTTTGAAGCTATACTTTTCTTCTGTTACCCAAGACTCATCTATGAAAGAGTTTCTTAATATCTAAATAGCTGCAGGGCTTCAAAGAAGCAGAAAATGAGAGAGAAAAAAAGTTAGGCTATTCTGTAGTTTTAAAAATACTTTATTTTTAGAGCACTTCTGGGTTCATAGCAAAACTGAGTGCCAGGTACAGAGCGTACATGCTTGTCTTCTCCCATCCCCCACCCCCTGGCACAGGCACAGCCTCCCTGCTATCAACATTCAGCCCTGAGTGGTACATTTATTACGTTTGGTGAACTTACACTGACACATCACTAACTCCATGGCTTACATTAGGGTTCACTGTTGGTGTTGTGCATTCTAAGGATCTGGACAGATGTATAATGGCATGTGTCCACCACTGTAGTATCAGACAGAATAGTCTCATGGCCCTTGTAAGCCTCTCTGCTCCCCCTGTTCATCCCTCTCTCCCCTGCTACCTCCTGGTAACCACGGATTTCTTTTCTGTTGCCTTAGTTTTGCCTTTTATCGAATATCATACAGCTGGCCTCATACAGTATGTTGCCTTTGTGGATTGGATGCTTCCACTTAGTAATATGCATGTAAGTTTTCTGTGTGTGTCTCCATGGCTTCCTTGGTTCATTTCTCTTTACTACTGAATAAGTTGCCATTGTCTGAATGTACCACCGTTTATTTATCTAGTCATCCATCAAAGGACATCTTAGTTGTTCCAGGCTTTGGCATTTATAAATAAAGTTCCTATAAACATCCATATGTGGGTTTTTGTGTGGACATAGTTTTCAGTTTGCTTGGGTGAATATCAAGGACCTTGACTGCTGGACTGTATGGTAGGAATACATGTAGCTTTGTAAGAAACTGCCAAACTCTCTTCCAAACATTCCACCAGAAATGTTTGAGAGTTGCTCTGGTGTCACATTCTTGTCAGCATTTGGTGCTATCAGTATTCCAGATTTTGGCCATTCTGCTAAGTGTATAGTGGTAACTTGCTGTTATTTTATTTCATGAGAACATATGATGTAGAGCATCTTTTTACATGCTTACTTTCCATCTGATTATCTTCTTTGGTGAGGTGTCTGGTTCAGATCTCTGGCCCATTTTTAATTGCATTGTTATTTCCTTATTGTTGAGTTTTGAGGATTCTTTGTATATTTTGGATTAACAGTCCTTTATCAGATAGCTCTTTTGCAAATGTTTTCTCCCAGGCTGTGGTTTATCTTCTCATTCTCTTGACAGTGTCTTTTGCAGAGCAGAAGTTTTAAATTTTAATGAAGTCCAGCTTATCAATTATTTCTTTCATGGATCATGCCTTTGATGTTGTGTCACTGGTTTTAATAACAAAAACAACCATAACGAGACCATAACGAGACTAACCCAAGGTGGGATGTCAACTGCCACAAAAGCAATCATTTTGTATCAACTAGAGCTCCATGGTAATGTTTTATTTAGCATTTGAGGATCCTTCCACGCAAACCATTCCCATGGACATGTAATACGGAAACATATATGTTTACAATTACTTTGTAAATGGTATAGCTATTTCAAGTGAGATGTCAGCGGTAGAAATAGATTAGGCTGTATATGTGAGTCCTGATTTGGGATTACAAGCAGCAACCACTCTTTGAGCTGCTGCTTCTGACATTCTGCTTGAACTGAAAGCCAGGTCTTATCAACAGAGGTGTTTTTCCATTCCCTGGGAAGCTGGTAATCATGTTCCATGGAATAGTGCGTCCCCCTTCACTGCTCCCAGCCGTAAAACTACAGCTGCTAATGACTGTACTCTACAGAGGCCCTGAACATCAGGATTTGTAGTAGGGTTGGGATGCCACGGCGAGCAATGATGGTGACAGTAACAAGTCGGTTAGCTTCCAAGGGGTTGGATTCCAGTGAAATACATGTCAAGGAGAACTCTGGCAAAAGATATTGGCACTCCTGATCCAAGAGACACCACAGCTGGTGTGTTTATCAGCCCAGTGAGTTCAGATGGAGGGGTAAGTGATGAAGAACTCAAAGGAAATGGGGGACTTCTTAAAGGTGACATCAGGAACCGCCAGAGCACCACCTTCACTGTATTCTCCTGGTCAAAGCCCATCACGGGCACAGCCCAGATACACGGGGGAGGAAGAAAAGATCCTATCTTCGTGGGGGGAGTTTGTGGCTATCATTAATCCACCACATTTAGTAATTTCTTCCGCCACTCCATCTCTTAGACCATTGACATGAAGAGCCCAAAATAACGGTGCACTAATTGTGGCTTCCGTGGGACTTTCCCTGTTCCCTGGGGTGAAACGGTTGCCCTCAGAACCAGGATCTCACAGAACCTGACTGTGGCTGTGGGAAGCACCTATTCTGCAAGCGTGCTCCTGGGAGTGGTGGTGACGGGGGCATTCCTACTTCAACCTTTCGGTTTCTGGAGCCACATATTTTACTGCTGGGGACGGAGGGCTACACCACCTGGAGAGTCGGTGCAGAATTTGTATCCCGGAGGACAGGACCTCAATTCACTCAGTTGTCTCTAAGAAGGCACCTCAGCTGGGCCTGTAATAGGCCATTCCTTCACTCTTGGAGAATGGCTGCCTCTGGACACTGAAATATTGGGCAGAAGCAGTCACCCCTTCATTTCTGTGAAAGGCCTCCCTTGAGGCATGAAAGGCATACCTCCCTTGAGCTGAGGCATGTGACATGGGATCTTGTTTGGTCAGTCAGACATTGTCATCCCTCCAGTGGTGGTACTGGTGGAGGCACTCTGCACGGGGCAGACAAACACATCTCCAGAGGAGGCAGCAGCTGCAGGAGGAACAAATTCCTGCCTCCTCCAAAAGAGAAGGAATCCAGTGGGATCAACCTGCTACCATCAGAGATTGGCTGGTCTCTTTGAGAGATGGCACCATAGCGAGGGCTCAGTGTTAATCTGGCTGCTAGCAGGCTGAGCAGTAGCCAGGACCAGCCGTGGTGACAGAGAGGCCAGCATCTGGGCCCACACACGGGCTCCATTCCTGTCCTTTGGGGCATCCTTAAGTGAGGCCTGGTGCAGCAGTTCACACCAACAGATCGGGCCTGCTGACCCCTAAATCAAACTCAAGATTTTTTTCTCCCTGATGAATCTGGTAGCATCAAAGGCCCTTCCTAAGCCGAGAGACCACAGTGTGGGTTGAAGACAAGGCCCTGCTGTCACCCCATCAGGTGGCATGGGAGCTTGGGCCATTTGTTTGTATATCTCATCAGCACTGTCTGCGCTGCCTGATCCCCAAAGAACCATTTCGATCATGCTGTGGATTGCTGTAGCATGGGTACAGGCTAAGGAGACTCCCACAGGTGTACACAGCTTATGCAGCAAAGAACACAGTGCACACCTGAGGCAAGATGCTGGTAGAGGGAAGTGAGTGGAAGCTGTCGCAGAACTGGCCACCAGAGCCATTGCTGGAATTTGAGATACGGCGGTGGGGATGTGAGGTGGGGCTCCAGAGGCCTCCGGTCTCTTTCTACCCCATCTGCTTTGGTTCTGCTATCCAAAACTGACTTAGATTCTCTGCCCCCAACTCTAATCAGTTTTTTTGAGAAAACAGAAAGATGAGATGGGGAAAGCAGAACAAGAGACCTTGGAGGATCTCTGCTGCTGCTACTGCTGCTGCTGCTAAGTCGCTTCAGTCGTGTCTGACTCTGTGCGACCCCATAGACGGCAGCCCATCAGGCTCTGTCGTCCCTGGGATTCTCCAGGCAAGAACACTGGAGTGGGTTGCCATTTCCTTCTCCAATGCATGAAAGTGAAAAGTGAAAGTGAAGTCGCTCAGTCATGTCCAACTCTTAGCGACCCCATGGACCGCAGCCCACCAGGCTCCTCCGTCCGTGGGATTTGCCAGGCAAGAGTACTGGAGTGGGTGCCATTGAGGATCCCTAGCCATGAGGAAACCACGTGATACTCACTGTAACCATTAATATGTTCCCTCTGTTAAAACTCTTGTCAGTTTTATTTTGTTGTTTGTGGTTCCCTAGGTATATACCCAAGAGTCAAGAAAACATACCTCTAAGGAAAAAGCCCCTTCCTTTTCCTTCCTATGGACATTGTACACAAATGTCCATAACAGCATTGTTCATAATTGCCCAGAAGTGGAAAAAATCTAAATGTCTGTCACTCGATGAGTGAATAAACAGTGTCGTAAGTCATATAGTGGAATATTATTTAGCAATAAAACTGAATGAGACACTGATGCATGCTACAATGTGAATGAACCTTGAAAATATTATGTTCTTTAGTGAAAGAAGCCTGTCACAAAACCACGTATTATGATTCCATTTATGTGAAATATACAGAACAGGCAAATCCACAGAGACAGAAAGTAGATTAGTGGTTACCTGGGGCTGAGCGGAGGGAAGCTGGGAATGGACAATGATTGCTATCTTTATGTGTTTTCTTTTGGGGTTGCTGAAAATGTTCTAAAATTTGATTTTGGTGATCACTGCAGAACTCTGTCATTATGTTAAAAATCATTTAACTGTATACTTTAAATGGATGAATTTTATGGTATGTGAAATACATCTCAAAATAGCTGTGAATAATATACAAATGGAAACACAGTAAAAAGTACGTTTTTTTTTTTCCTTCTTCTAGCTGCCAATTCCCTTCCCCAGAAGCTACCACTAATCAACTTCTTAGATGTAGTTCCAAAGATATTTTATTTATATTCAAGCACATGTACATACGCGTTTTTATGTAATTTATTGCATAAACCAAACACTGTTCCTTACCTTGCTTTTTCATTTAAAAATGTATTTTGGAGACATAAACAGAGAGAATGCCCTGTTAAGATAGGGGCAGATAGGAATAAAAGGTCTAAAAGGCAAAGAATGCGGAAGACTTACCAGTAACCACCAGAAGCTAGGAGAGAGACATGGAACAAAGTCTTCCCTGGAGCCTTCACAGGGACCATTGTCCTGCCAACACCTGGCCTTCAGAACTCTGGATAAATATCTGTTTTTAAGCCAAAAATTAAACAAAAATATACCTTGGAGATTATATCTAAAGTTGATTCCTCTTAAATAATCTAAGACACAATCTAAATTATATCTGACTCCTTTTAAATAGTGGCATAGTGTTAAGTTTCATGACTATAAGAACCATAATTTATTGAATGAATTCCTAATTGGATATTTAGGGTGTTTCCAATTTTTCTTTTAACAAATGATGGAATAAACAACCTTGTCGAATATTATTCCTTACATTTGCAAATACAACTGTGGGATAAAGTCTTCAAAGTGGAGTTATTGGATTAAAAGATAAGTGTATGTTAAATTTTGATAGAATTGCCAAACTCATCACTGTAGCATTTGTGGGAAATTACCCTCCCACTAGTAATATTTGAGTGTGCCTCTTTCCTGTAGCCCTGTTAGCACTATGTACTATAAAATTTTTAATCTTCTCAATCTGATAGTTGAAAATTTTTATCTCACTGTGATTTTTATTTGCATTTTTGTTATTATGAGCATGTGGACTGTCTTTTCCATGTTTAATACCACCATCAATATCATTACATTCAGTAATGTTATATTCACTTCATTAAGTCAGTTGTAGTTTCTTTTCTGTAAATTATTTATAATATTTACCCATGTTTCTATATGCTATTTTTCTTTTACTGTTTTAGGAGCTCTTTATATATTAAGAAAACTAGCTATTTGCTCTATTTTTAGCAAATATTTTTCCAAGTTTTTTCATTTGTTTTGATTTTATGATTTTTTTCCTTGACTATGAGGGCTTCCTTCATACCTCAGTTGGTAAAGAATCTGCCTGCAGTGGAGACCCTGGTTTGATTCCTGGGTCCGGAAGATCCGTGGGAGAAGGGCTAGGCTACCCACTCCAGTATTCTTGGGTTTCCCTTGTCACTCAGCTGGTAAAGAATCCTCCTGCAATGTGGGAGACCTGGTTCGATCCCTGGGTTGGGAAGATCCCCTAGAGAAGGGAAAGGCTACCCACTCCAGTATTCTGGCCTGGAGAATTCCATGGACTGTATAGTCCATAGGATCGCAAAGAGTCGGACATGACTGAGCAACTTTCACTTTCACTATGAGGAAAATTTTATTTTTGTGTAGTCAAATATATTATTTCATTTCATAGCTCCTGGATTTTGTGTTATAGAGGTTATCTCCATTTGAAACTGTAAAAATAATTATTTGTTTAGTTCTAGTGCATATATAGTTTCATTATTTTACATGTATTTATAAAATTTATTTTGCTCTATGGTACGAGTAGGGATCCAATTAACTTTTTACTAGATGCCCTTTTATTGCTTCTAACATCATTACTGAGTGGTCTGCTGCTGCTGCTGCTAAGTCGCTTCTGTCGTGTCCAACTCTGTGTGACCCCATAGATGGCAGCCCATCAGGCTCCCCCGTCCCTGGGATTCTCCAGGCAAGAACACTGGAGTGGGTTGCCATTTCCTTCTCCAATGCATGAAAGTGGAAAGTGAAAGTGAAGTCGCTCAGTCATGTCCAACTCTTAGCGACCCCATGGACTGCAGCCCACCAGGCTCCTCGGTCCATAGGATTTTCCAGGCAAGAGTACTGGAGACTGAGTAGTCTACTTTTCTCTATTATTTAATAAGCCACCTTTGCTGTATCGACTTCTTGTTTGTATTTGGGTCTCTTTCTAGATATTCTGAGCCACACTACATTTCTGTAACAAATATTTCTTGATCATGTTGTATTTAATTTATATATACATATATATATATAATACTAATATTTAAATTGTTGTTGTTGTTCAGTCATCAAGTCATGTCCAACTCTCTGCAACCCCATGAACAGCAGCACACCAGGCTTCCCTGTCCTTGATCATCTCCCAGAGCTTGCTCAAACCCATGTCAATTGAGTATTTAAATATGTGTTTATATATATATATATTTATGTTCAATTTTATTTGGTAACATTTTACTTGGAAGATTTTTGCTTCAATATTCACAAGTGAGATTAGTCTTTAGTTTTCTTTTGAGTATGTCTTGCAATGTTTATTGGGTTTGCAAAACAGTGATATATTCACTTCTTTAAAAGATTATGGAAATTTTCACTCATCTTATATCTCTGAAACAGTTTAAATAGCTTAAAATTTGAATAGCTTAAAAAGATAGTTTAAAATTATCTAGTCTTTGTAGGCCTTTTAGAATTCATCTGCAAAACCTTCTGGGTCTAGTACTTTTGGGGGATTAACCCTTTAACAATTATATTTCTTCTATGGAAACTGACCTTTTAAACTTTCTATCTCTACTAGGGTTAATTTTGGTAAGCAATATTTTCTGGAAAATCATCCACTTTATCTAGGTTTTTAAATGTATCTGCATAGAATTGTTCAATTTAAGATTCTTGACATTGTAGAATAGCCACTGATTCAAGAGTTAAATCTCCAGTTATAATGTTTTAATCTGTACTTGTGCTTGCTTGCTTTTATAATGATTACATGTATTTTGTTGATTTTTTTTCAAAGAAAGATCTTTTTATTTATTAGTTCTATTTGGTTTTTAACTCAATTGCGTCTGCTTTTATCTTTGCTATTTCCTTCTCTCTACTTTCTAAACTTCCTTTTCTAATTTTTGAGATAGGTATTTAATTCATTTATTATTACTTTCATTTTGATTTTTATAAATATTTAATCTATGTATTCTCTTTTTACCTTTGCTTTAATTGTATCTCAAAGACTCTGATACATACTGTTGTCATAATCATTATTTTTAAAAGAAATTGTTTAATTTCAATTTATATTTCCCCTTTGGCTAAAGAATTGTTTAATAACTGAAAATTTCCCAGATGGAAAAGACTTTGTGCCATTTTATTTAAGCCTTATCACATTGTAATGTTGGTTTGCATTATTTTTACTTAAAAAACCTTATTGATGTTTTCTTGGTGACCTTACTTACATATGGTCAGTTTTCATGAATGTGCCATGTATTTGAAAAGAAAAAATATTCTCTTTAATAAGGGTGAAGGCTTCAATGTATATTCATAAGATCTACCCTAGAATTATGTTGTTTATAGTTTCTACATGTTTATTTATTTAGCCCATTTGCTCCGTCTTGAACTAAGAATGGATTACAAGGCTCTTCTAAATATATTTCCATGTGTTTCTCTTCTGTATTCTGCATGAAGGCTGCTGCTGTGTTATTCGATGCAGTTATTAGTAACTCTTGTTTCTTCACTATGAATTATGGCTTTTAGTTTTATGAAGTGTCTTTGTCTCATTGAGCCTTATTCCCTCCATGAATTTCATCTTGTCAAATATCAACTTCACAGACTCTGATTTCTTTATGTGCATTTGCCTGGTTATAGTTTTACCTATCCTTTTAATAACTGCACTTTGTTTTAGGAGTGTCTCTTACAGTATAGAATTGAATTTTTCCTTGAAAGATGATCTGAAAATCTTTTCTCACAAGTTAGTTGAGATCATTTACATTTATTATAACTTAAATACTTGGTCTTAGCTCTTACTGTTTTGTGCTGTATTTACTATGTGTTTTTCATTCTCTGGTCTGTTTTCTTTTCACTTTTCAGTTTTTAAAAATGGTGGTGACTAGAATGATTTGTGGGTTTTGTTTTAGTAATTATCTTTTCACTAATATCTTTATATAATGCCCATGATTGCTTTATTTAGGCTTCTGCTATCTGTCTGCTTTAAATTATATATATTTTTTCTAATTTTATTTTATTTTTAAACTTTACATAATTGTATTAGTTTTGCCAAATATCAAAATGAATCCGCCACAGGTATACATGTGTTCCCCATCCCGAACCCTCCTCCCTCCTCCCTCCCCATACCATCCCTCTGGGCCGTCCCAGTGCACCAGCCCCAAGCATCCAGCATCGTGCATCGAACCTGGACTGGCAACTCGTTTCCTACATGATATTTTACATGTTTCAATGCCACTCTCCCAAATCTTCCCACCCTCTCCCTCTCCCACAGAGTCCATAAGACTGTTCTATACATCAGTGTCTCTTTTGCTGTCTTGTACACCGGGTTATTGTTACCATCTTTCTAAATTCCATATATATGCGTTAGTATACTGTATTTATGTTTTTCCTTCTGGCTTACTTCACTCTGTATAATAGGCTCCAGTTTCATCCACCTCATTAGAACTGATTCAAATGTATTCTTTTTAATGGCTGAGTAATACTCCATTGTGTATATGTACCACTGCTTTCTTATCCATTCATCTGCTGATGGACATCTAGGTTGCTTCCATGTCCTGGCTATTATAAACAGTGCTGCGATGAACATTGGGGTACACGTGTCTCTTTCCCTTCTGGTTTCCTCAGTGTGTATGCCCAGCAGTGGGATTGCTGGATCATAAGGCAGTTCTATTTCCAGTTTTTTAAGGAATCTCCACACTGTTCTCCATAGTGGCTGTACTAGTTTGCATTCCCACCAACAGTGTAAGAGGGTTCCCTTTTCTCCACACCCTCTCCAGCATTTATTATTTGTAGACTTTTGGATCGCAGCCATTCTGACTGGTGTGAAATGGTACCTCATAGTGGTTTTGATTTGCATTTCTCTGATAATGAGTGATGTTGAGCATCTTTTCATGTGTTTGTTAGCCATCTGTATGTCTTCTTTGGAGAAATGTCTATTTAGTTCTTGGGCCCATTTTTTGATTGGGTCGTTTATTTTTCTGGAGTTGAACTGTAGGAGTTGCTTGTATATTTTTGAGATTAGTTGTTTGTCGGTTGCTTCATTTGCTATTATTTTCTCCCATTCTGAAGGCTGTCTTTTCACCTTGCTATTTTGACTCTCACCTTTAATCTTTGTGAAACCAAAATGAATTTATTCTACTTTCACATATCTTTTATCGTTTCCCCTCTTTATAAAATGGTGTTAAATCTACCTTATCAGAGCACATAATTTTTGCTGCATACTATTCTCCATCTTGTTGCCCTAGAGTTAGCTACAGGCAGTGCTTACCACCAGTCTTTTGAACAGTTTCATCATTTGTCTTTTAGTTGGACCAAAGCGGTCTTTCAGTAGATTCCTCAGGAAAGATTTAATAGTACAATACTCCCGGAATTCTTGTCTAAAATTTTTTTTCTGTAAAGAAGCACATGAAAAGATATTCAACGTCATTAGTCATTAGGGAGATAGAAATCAAAACAATAATGATGGGGAGGGAGATGGGAGGGAGGTTCAAGAGGGAAGGGACCTATGTATACCCATGGCTGATTCATGTTGATATATGACAGAAACCAACAGAATTATGTAAAACAATTATCCTTCAATTAAAAAAAAACTATAATGAGATTCTACCCCACACTCATAAGAATGACTATGAAAAATTTAATATTTTGAGTCTTTGCAAGTGTTGCAAGGATGTGGAGAAATTGGAACCCTTGACTATTGCTAGAGGGCTTCCCGGGTGGCGACTGCAATGCAGGAGACTTAAGAGATACAGGTTCAGTCCCTGAGTTGGGAAGATTCCCTGGAGGAGGGCATGGCAACCCACTCCAGTATTCTTGCCTGGAGAATCCCATGGACAGAGGAGCCTGGTGGGCTACAGTCCGTAGGGTTGCAAAGAGTCGGACATAGCTAAAGTGACTTAGCATGCACACCACTGCTAGTGAGGATGTAAGATGGTTCAGTTGTTGTGGAAAGCAGTTTGCAGTTCCTGAAGAAGTAACAGAATTGTCACATGACGCAGCAATTGCTCGTCCAGATTTACACCCCAAAGAGTTGATAATAGGTACTCAAACAAATGTTTGTACCAAGATGTTCACAGCAGCAATGTTCACATTAGCCAAAAGGTAGCAAAAATCCCAATGTCCATCAATGGATAAATAGACAAATTGTGGTTTTTAATACAATGGAATATTATTCAGCCACAAAAAGGAATGAAGTATTGATAATGTTACAGTGTGGATGAATCTCAAAAACATTATGCTAAATGGAAGAAACCAGACACAAAAGGTCACATATTGTATGACTCCATTTATATGAAACATCCAGAATAGGTGTGTGCATGCTCAGTCATGTCTGACTCTTTGTGACCCCATGGGACTGTAGCCCGCCAGGCTCTTCGGTCCATGGGATTGTCTAGGCAAGCATACTGGAGTGGGTTGAAGATCTGCCTCCAGGGGTCTTCCTGACCCAGGGATAGACCTGCATCTCCCACATCTCCTGCATTGCAGGAGGATTCTTTACCACTGCACCACTTGGGAAGCCCCAGAATAGGTAAATTCATAGAAACAGAAAGCAGATTAGGGGTTGCCACGGGCTGGGGAGAGGGCAATAGGATATAAACGCTTACTGTATGCAGGATTTTATACGAAAGTGTTTTGAAACTAGAGATAGTGGTTACACAACACTGTACTAAACGCCACTGAATTGTTCATTTTAAAATAATTTTATGTTATGTGAATTTTATCATAATAAAAATCGATTTTCTTAGCCAAGTTGGATAAAAAAATAATCCTTGTTTTTCACTTCATCTGAGTTTTTTGATCAGTATTTTACGACTGTCTTGTGAGTTGCTCTTGCAAAATCTAATGCCAACCAGATTTTATTTTCTTTATAAGTGTTATTTTTTTTTTTTTTTTTTTGGCCTGGGGGACCAAAGGATATTTTTTTGTTTAACCTTAATGTTTCCTTATTAGGATATATTTCAGAGTTGACTGTTCTGAAGTAGTTTTCGTGCCTGGTGGACCCTTTCAATATGTAGATTCAGGTATTTAATTTCAGGAAAACTTAATTTAAGTTTGCCTGTCTATATTGAAACTATCATTTTCTCACTGGTTCTACCTATTTCTTTAATTTTCTTGACTCCTTTTACTTCTATCCACTGTCATCCCTGGTCTATTCTCAGCCATATTTATTTTCTCTTAGGTACATTATAATTTAGTCATTTCAAGATTCATTTTGTTTTCCCTTCAATTTCTTTCCTAACATCAGTTCCCATTTTATAAGTTCCAGTTTGTATAGTTTGAGTTTTTAAACCCCCAATCTGTTTTTTTCCTATCTGCAGTTCCTTTCTAAATTTTATTTAATTCATGTTGAAATACTGAATCAACATTTTCTTTTGGCATCAGGGCTGGTTTTATTTCTTCTGGAGTTTTGCATCTACTGAGAAGTTTTTTTAAACTTACAAAGTTGAAATATAAATTCAGAAAGTAAATAGCTGATAACCATACTTCACTTTTTCCCCCCACCATCTTAATCCACCATAGTTAGGAATCTATCACATGGTAGGGTATATCACACCACTTACCATAAATCATGTCACCCTTTTTGCCATTTGATGAGTGAGCAACCCAGCTTCAGAGTCCCATTGTGATCTTCTGCTTTCTAGGGCTATTCCTGGGAGCTACCCTTAGCCTAGGTTCCTCCAAAACAGACTTAGCGACTGAGCACGCAACTTTATTTGGGAGATGGTCCCAGGAAGAGGAAGGAGGGCCTGGGAGGAGTAAAGTAGAAGGAAAACGCCAGTGCAAAGTTGTATTTCCAAGTTGCTCACCTCTGTAAGTGGTGGGACTTATTCTTTTTTTTTTTATTTTTAAACTTTATATAATTGTATTAGTTTTGCCAAACATCAAAATGAATCCACCACAGGTATACATGTGTTCCCCATCCTAGACCCTCCTCCCTCCTCCCTCCCCATACCATCCCTCTGGGTTGTCCCAGTGCACCAGCCCCAAGCATCCAGTATCGTGCATCGAACCTGGACTGGCATCTCGTTTCCTACATGATATTTTACGTGTTTCAATGTCATTCTCCCAAATCTTCCCACCCTCTCCCTCTTCCACAGAGTCCATAAGACTGTTCTATACATCAGTGTCTCTTTTGCTGTCTTGCTGGAATCCTATAGAATGCCCTTCAGGGTTTTCCATCTCCACTGGCTGCTGACTCCTATTGGTCAAGAGCTTCCCTGGGGAGTTAACTTTGTTGGTTGTGAATAAAAGATGGAGAGGAGAAGATGGAAATAAAAGATGGGAAGGAGAATGTGAGGTAGGGCCCAAGAAGTATTTCATACTCTTTTTCTAATGACTTCCAATGTTTCAGTAAAGTAATCAGCTCTCAGTCTTAGTGTGGTCTCTGACTTTGAAGATTTTCTGTCTTAGGTTTTCAACAGTTTCTCTACAGTGTGCCTCAAATAACTTTATCAAACTTGAGCATATAGGATTAATTCATTCTTCTAATTGTGTCTTATGCATAGTCTGGAAAATTCTTAGCCATTATCTCTTGGAATATTGAATCTGATTCTCTTTTTTTTTTCCCTCTTTGGGACTTCAATTATGTGTACAGGCCTACTTAGTTTTATTTTACTGTGCTTTGCAGATATTGTGTGTATGTGGCTTTTTTTTAAAAAACAAACTGAGGCTATATTGATCAAATCTTTTGACTTGATAATTTTCCCAAGGTGCCATTTTCCCAACAAGATTTCTTCATTTTGTGTCTGTGTCACATTTTGATAATTCTCATATTTCCAGCTTTTTCACTATTATTTTATTTGTTATAGTGACCTCTGATCAGTGATCTTTGGTGTTACTATGCAAAAAGATTATGGCTCACTGAAAGTGCAAATGATAGCAGTTTTTAGTAATGAAGTATTTTTAAATTAAGGTATGTACATTTTTTTAGACATAATGTATTTGTACACTAAATAGGCTGCAGTATACTACAAATATAACTTTTATATGCACTGGGAAATCAAAAACTTTGTGTGACTTGCTTTATTGTGATATCCACTTTATTGCAATGGTCTGGAATCAAACTTGCAATATCTCCAAGGAGTGCCTGTATAACTTTCCATACAATCCAAGGTTTATTAACTGCTCCCTCTTTTTTTCTTCAGTATTTTCCATTTTTCTTTCCATGCATCCAAATGGATTTTTAATTTTTTTTAAGTTTCCTAAGTCTCTCTTCAATTGTGTCTGATTTGCTGAATATCCACTTAATGAATTCCAAGTTCATGATGAATTTCATAGACAATGATCCCATTATCTGAATTACTTATGTGTGTTTCAAGTCTGTTGTCTTAGTCTTCAGTCATGTGGTCTTTTCTCCTTATGTGCCTAGTTAATTTTATATGTGTACCAAGCACTGTATGTAAAAAAAAAATGTAGAAATATATAATTTGCGTCTGGGGTATTTACTGGGGCTCTTAGTCTTTGGTGGACCCTGGATTACAATTTTTATTCTTCAGAGCCCTGTGAGTCTGCTGGAAGCTCTATTCAGCTTCTGAACCTGTTACCCATGCTTTCAGATTGGAGCTGCATCTAGGAGAAAAGCAGCCTTTGGGGTCAGCTCACTTTCTGGGCTTTCCTCTGTTCCCAGATCTTGTTCCTATAATTTCTTACAGCTTATGTAAAATGAACTTCCCAAGTTGCTCTTAACAGGAAGGGTGATCCAAACTATCAACTTTACCATTCCTGGGGTAGAACTCCATCCTGCTGAAAAGTTTTCTCATTGTTTCCTTATGGAAAATGGCTGTAGGATTCTATTTTTAATTAAAAGTTGATTTGGATTTCCCTGGACTAGCCAAGGCAGAGAATCATCTGGGTGGTTTCTAAAGACTTGTTAAGTGTGTCCTCTATTGCTGTTACAGTGAAGTGCAGTTTTAACAATAAATGACCTTCTGTGGGGCTTCCCAGGTGGTGCTAGTGGTAAAGAATCTGCCTGCCAATGCAGAAGACATATTAAGAGACACAGGTTTGATCCCTGGGTAGGGAAGATCCTCTGGAGGAAGGCATGACAGTCCACTTCAGTACTCTTGCCTGGAGAATCCCATGGACAGAGGGGCTAGCCTCAGATGGGCTACAGTCCATACAGTCACAAAGAGTTGGACATGAATGAAGTGACTTAGCATACGCACACACAGATAATGACACCATCTTCTTTCTCTGGGGCCCGCAGTTTCAGCTGGTTCCTTCTTTATTTCACTATTATGCCTCCAAGGGAGACCTCCCCTTTCCAAAATGCCCCGTTCTCTTCCAGAAGAGGTGTCTTTCTAAGACTGCTGCCTCTGGTCCTCTGCATTTCCAGCCCCTTCCATTCACTTCCCCAGTGACCAGTACTTTGATTCACCAAGCCTCAGACCTGTTCTTGGTATTTCCTCTCTCAGGTGGACTGTCTCCTGGGAGAACCTTAGTTGATATCATCTGTGTTCTGCCACCACCAGAATCGTGTCACAGGTGCTTCTCTTATGCTTAACCCTTGCCCTTCGCACCCTCTGCTGTGGGCTTCTGAGCTGATGTTTATTTCCCTCACTTACACATAAAGTGAAGTTTGTAGAATTTTCTTCTAGTTATGTTGTAGGACTGGGTTATTTCCTGTTGTAGTAGAACCCTGAACAATAAAAACACATATTTTGAACTTTTAGATGAAATTATTTTTTAACTAGCCTTTTGCTATTCAGTTCTAATTTCACTGCATTTTGTTCAGAAACAAATTCTAAGATTTTGATTCTTTGGAAAAAGAGACTTCCTTTGTGGTTGAGTACATGGCTAATTTTTCTTTGAATGTTTTACATGCACTCTATATCCATTTGAGTTTAGTAATCATACTGAATAAATCTAGACTTTTTCTTATTTTTGATATATCACTTTCTTGAGAATTAAACTCTATTAAAACCCATGTACTCATTATAGTTCTGTCAGTTATTGCTTCATGAATTTTGAGGCTATATTGTGAAATATTTACTGTATATGTGTGTAAATATATGTATGTGTGTGTATATATATATATTTGTGTGTGTGTTGTGTGTGTGCTGTGTGCTCAGTTGGTAAGCTGTGTCTGACTCTTTGTGACCCCATGAACTGTAGCCCACCAGGCTCCTCTTTCCATGGCATTTTCTAGGCAAGAGTACTGGAGTGGGTTGCCATTTCCTTCTCCTGGGGATCTTCCTGAGCCAGGTATTAAACCTGAATCTCCTGAACTGGCAGGTGGATTTATAGCATGTGTGCGTGCGTGAATGCAGGTGGATTCTTTACCATTGCTCCATCTGGGGTGTGGGGGTGTGTGTGTGTGTGTGTGTGTTCAAGTTGGCTACATCTTTGACCTGTTGTTCCCTTAACAGTATAAAATCTTTGTCTCTTGTTTTCCACATTGCATTAGATTTTGTCTGATATTAAAACTGTCACTGTACCTTAATGTTTTACATATTTAATGCTTCTATCTCTTGTTTTATAGCTTTTCTTTCCTCTCTTGGTTAGAAAAGTCTCCCCAGGGGAGGGAGGAGGGAGGAGGGTTCAGGATGGGGAACGCGGGTATACCTGTGGCAGATTCATTTCGATATTTGGCAAAACTAATACAATATTGTAAAGTTTAAAAATAAAATAAAATTAAAAAAAAAAAGAAAAGTCTCCCCAGTCTTTAGGCTGTATTGTAGTCTCTAAGTTTTCTTGCAAAATTTCTCTTACTTTTTCTGTTGTTAATGCTGATGTGTAAACTATGACAAAACACATTTATAGAATATATAGCTTGATTTTTAATGACACATTTCCTTAAAATTTCTTAAAAACACCTTATGTTTCAGCTTCTTATCAGTGATAAGAGCTTTCTGAGTTTCAGCTTCTGTTACTTCACTGTAAAAAGGTACAAGAAGCAAAGACATAAAAATTAGCTTGCTGTTTCCTTAGTTTCATAATGGCTAAGAGTGCCCCTGTTATGTTAAATTAAGAGAAGACTTAACACAATGAAATGTTTTGGGAAGGCCGTTTTAACTGTCATAGACGCTGGTATCTAAAGAAGTGCTTCGAGTGGGAATGTAAATTGGTACAGCCACTGTGGAGAAGAGTAGGGAGGTTCCTTAAAAACTATAGAGAGACTTACCATATGAGCCAGCAATCTCACTCCTGGGCATATACGCAGAGAAAAACCGTAAAGACACATGCGCCCCAGTGTTCACTGCAGCACTATTTACAACAGCCAGGACGTGGAAGCAGCCTAAATGTCCGTCAGTAGAGGAAGGGATAAAGATGTGGTACATGTTTACAATGGAATATTACTCAGCCATAAAAAGGAATGAAACTGGGTCATTTGTAGAGATGTGGACAGAACTAGAGACTGTTATACACAGTGAAGTAAGTAAAAAACAAATATTGTATATTGTTGCATATATGTGGAATCTAGAAAAATGGTATAGACAATCTTATTTGCAAAATAGAGACACAGATGTAGAGAAGAACAAACATATGGACACCAAGGGGGGGGAAGGGGAAGTAGGATTAATTGGGAGATTGGGATTGTCATATATACACTATTGATACTGTGTCTAAAATAGGTAAGTAATGAAAACTGACTATATAGCTCAGGGAACCCTACACGGTACTCTGTGGTGACCTAAATGGGAAGGAAATCCAAAAGAGGGGATACATGTATACATATAGCTGAGTCACCCTTGCCGAACAGTAGAAACTACACAACATTGTAAAGCCACTATACTACGATAAAAATTAATTTAAAAAAAAGATGTGGTTAGAGCACAAGAAAAGAGGAAGGAAATACATGCGCTTTGACTAATAACTAAAAATGAGCAGGGGGATAGACAGGTGGGAGGAAATGTCAGCAGAATATAGGTGTGAAGAGAATAGAGGACAGAAATATAAAGATCAACACGTACATCTGATTTAAAAAGAAAACTGATGACATTCAATGGGAGAGAGCTGATTCTGTTATGGGGATGAGAAAGGCGCATCTCAATAAAGAGTGAGAAAGGGCAAAAAGCAAGGAGAAGCCCAAAGGCATCTACCACAGAAAAGAGCTCAGAGTCTGAGGCAACCAGGTTTTACTTCAGAAAAACTGAAGGAGAAACATGGTTTAAATATATGAGTCAATGTTACAGGGAAAACAAGAAGGGCAAGAACAAAAGGTGCGACGGCACCAGGAACACGGGCCCGGCTTCCCAGGAGGTCAGACTGCCGGGTGCAGTCCACTGGTGGTGCTTTGAAATGGAAGTGAAGAGTCTAGCTTGTAAGATCAAAGAGATTGGGATGAGGAGATGTTTTCTCATTCTGAATTTTCAGATTTTGAAACACTTGTTTCTGTAGCTTTGATATTTTTTAGCTTTCTGGTTGACCCGCGGGTTGTTTTTGTTCTGAACAAAGAGGATGGAAAGCTGCCTTTGCTCCCATTCATGGATCTAATTAGGCATGTTGCCCAATCTGTAATAAATCATGGGTTTAGTTTTTCTTTGCTAAGGTGGTCAGAGGCCTTCAGGCATGAGTGACTTATTAAAATGTACTCTCATAGTTGGGGATGAATGATCATCCTGGTATTGTCAATCACTCAATAATTTTATATCCCCGAAGCTCTCCCTTGGTTATTCTGTACTACCCAAAGATGACATTTTATTCTCGTATTTGTTCTTAGACATGATTCACATTTTGCGATATCTAGAGCATAAGGAAATCATTCTAAATTCAGCAATTGTGCCAGTTTGACGAAAAAAACTTATTTTCCATATCCACAGAAATGTTAATCAGATTCTTGTTAGAACATGTGTAAGAAGTGGTTTTCATTGTCACAGCTCCTGATGTCAGATTACTAAAATAATTTATGTTTTGTTGTGGGAACATGGGTGCAGGCAGAGCCTTCCCAATCACACGACCACTCTCGGCCCACACGTCTTCATAATACACAGAAATTATTTGCATTTTGTGGTAACGAGCGAATGGCAGCAACAGCAGAATTTCAACGTGGCTGTTCTTTATTTGATTAAATATATTCTCTATTTATTCTTAAAAAAACTAATTTAAGTTAAACGGCAATAAACCATGATAATTTAGAAAACATGTTGAAACTGAGAGTGAAGAGAAATGTTCTCTACGTAAACCACACTGTAAACCATAAAACTTATTTTTGTCAACTGCTTCTCATGACAGTGGCTAGGAATCTGACATTTCTACTACAGTAGGCAAAAAAACATGTAAAATACACTCTCCCACATACCACATCACATCTCTATTTATATTTCCAAACTAAAAGCATTTCAGCCCCCAAAAGTGCTGAGTGTACTGTGTCCGTTTACACCAAGAGCTGTAAGTTCACACAGGCCTTACCTTAAACGGGTGCATTTGTGTGGCCAGGCCCCTCTACCCTCAAGCCATACTTAATGGATCAGGCCTGGCTCACCAAGAGAAAAACACTGCTCTTGATCCTAAAAGGTGGGGAACTGTTCAATGAACTCTGGTCAACACAAGACAAAATGAAAAGCTATTCTAGAAACCCGTCTAAAGCAGCCAGGATCACTTATCCACTTCAGGATGTGCCAGCAGTTATTCAACTACTTATGAAAGTGAGTTTTGTGAAAATTCATGTAGTTTGAGGCTGAGTATTTCAAAACTAGAAAAGGAATCTTAAGTTATGGTACATACGAAAATGACAGAAATGTGGCTAGTGCTCTGATGTCAGCTGAGATATATATTCTATACAGTTGACTAGATCTCAACAGATTTATAATAAAAACTTCCCCTTTCCACTTCGAGATCATAAGAAGTCAGCACAATCCGGTCTTATCCCTACAGAAAGGGCATTTACTTTGGGATGTAACGTTTTAAAACAATAATACAAACCTCCTGGGAGAATACCACAATAAATGTCTCAAAAACCACTCAGTTAATCCCAGGGTATAATCCGGCTGTTTTAAATTACTGCAGGGAATATTACGGGCCTTAATGACACTGTAACTGCTTAAAGCCAAAGAAAGCTAGAAAGAGAGGCCAAAAAGATGAGCTCAGAGCCAGCTGAAGTGACAACAAACATGTGGCTGTTTACTAGGGTTGGAGAGGTTTAGTCTGCAGATGTTTGTGGTCTCTGGAAGGCTTCAGAGGAATGAGTTGTTATGAAGATTTGCCGAGTTTGATGAGAGCAAGATTCTTCTTGGAGATGGCAGGCCCCAGACAGGGAGGCCCAATGGTAGAGACAGAATTTATAGATTTCTGTGGTCAGATCATACTCTACTGGTTCCACAATGTACATCAACAAATTAATATTGTACGGATGTCATTTCAAAGCCTCTTAAAGACGAGAGTCATTATTGAAGCCATTAGAGCACAGATGGTTCAAACTATATGCAGATATTCATACTTGCATTTTTGCATTATAGCTGCTTTTTTTTTCTGTTGAACTGTAATGAATTGTCTCATAATCTATTCCATCTTCTTGCCATTAGCAGGCTTTGAATGTTCACAAATAGGAGCAAAGAACTCATTTTCCAGAGCTTTAATCACACAAAGAGGGAATGCCTAATTCTCTAAATGAAATGGTCTGTGATCACTGAAGCAGAGATTTAATATATCACGGCAAATTAGGTAGATTTTAATAAATTACTTATCTCTCTGAATACTTTACATATGCTTAAGAAGGAACATAGCCTGTTTGCAAACAGTGAAAACCCACAGCCTATAAAAATCCTTTGAAGAAAATGACAAATAAAAAAGTAAATTAAAAAATGAAATGCATTATATCCTAGACCTCTAGAGACAATTCCTTTGCAGCATTGATTCACAGCTCCATTAAAAATATCAATTAAATCCTTCAGTGAGATTGAGTAAAAGCTAGAAAATTAACTTTCTGAGCTGCTTTTCAAGGATCTGGTTATCCAGATACACCCGAGCATTGTACAAGCTTGATGTAAATTTTTAAAAAATGATAAAAAGATACTCCTTTCAGGTCTAACTAAGCATATCAAAATCTGAGTCATATTT
Organism: Bos grunniens; assembly: GCF_055505025.1. Taxonomy (NCBI): domain Eukaryota; kingdom Metazoa; phylum Chordata; class Mammalia; order Artiodactyla; family Bovidae; genus Bos; species Bos grunniens. The sequence continues at coordinate 22,075,192 of NC_141182.1, forward strand.
TTAGTATTTTCCTTCTCTGCCATAAGCTAAGTTTTCAAAGTGTAAATTTCATGTATAAATATTTCTTCTTTATATGCACACATCCCTGGATCCATATGAGCATTACAAATATCTGAAAACAATACAAATATTAATAAGAAAAACTATACTTTTTAGGAAAGAAAAACAAAACTTGGAGTGATTTAATAAGTTGGTGCCAAGTCTTATTCTTTATATTTAATTGATAGAAACGGCATGCATCAAAGAAAATGCATACTGAGCTTTAATGTGCATAAAATGGATATTAGCATTTTAAAGAGGAAAATTAACACATTAATCCAAGTAATTTTCATATAGTGCTTCTAATAAAATCTTCCCAGTATAAAACTCTTAATGAGGCTAATCATAGGCATTCCATTTAGTGGGACAATTAGGGATAACATAAAAGTATTTCTTTTTCAGAGGTTTTCTAAGATTTATGCTTTTTTGCTTATTAAAAATAAAAATGGGAATTGCGTTTCAGTTCTTCATAAGGAAATGTTGAAAATGCAAATAGACTTTCTCATGTTATCATGTAGGTATAAATTATTGAGAAGGTGTTGCCCACTGTGGAGAACTTAAGTTCTCAAGGGGTGGCAGTCATGGGAAGAAGGGAATAGAAAAATAAACAAATGAAAAAGTATACAAAACATGAACACTTCAAACCCCGGTCCTCCCCGCCCCAGCTTGCTATGAATTATAGATTATATACACCAGAGTAATTACGGAAACCTCATCTAAGCGCTTTCATGTGAGCATTTACTCAGGAGTAGGAGATGCCTCTGGAACAGTTTCTTTCAAGCCTCCAAGTCATCTCTGAATTGCTCGTAGACAGACCGTAGGGCATGGAGTGCTTCGACTGTTACCCTGAGCTTGCCAATACCTCCACCACTTGCTCTGGCATCCAAAACTAGGGAGAGAATAGCAGAAAAGTGTTAATATCATTCAACAGATTTTTCTTGAGATAAGCCTAACTGAAATAGTAGTCGAAAAGATGAAAACAGCTCTATAAAAGTCCAAAATTCACTGGTATCAGAAATCTAAGAATTAAAGTTTGTCATGTGTGTATGGGGAGAAGGCAATGACACCCTACTCCAGTACTCTTGCCTGGAAAATCCCATGGATGGAGGAGCCTGGTAGGCTGCAGTCCATGGGGTCGCACAGAGTCGGACACGACTGAAGCGACTTAGCAGCATACATATTTCAGAGGTATGGCATGTAGGCATGTATGAATACACACTGCTTGTAGAGTTAAAACTAATTATCTGATCCTGACCTTTACCTAGTGGAAAGGCTATAGGATAATGATTCCCACATAGAAATCAGAATTTCTTAGGAAGAAACAAAAAGTCTTAAAAGGGATCAAGATATGACAGTGAAGAATTTGTTCTAACATACAGTGTTAGCAAATCACAGAATGGCAACCCACTCTAAAGAAATTATGTGATCATAATTTGGAATGCTTATTTATCTTTCTAAAGAAAGCATTCCATTTAAAATAGATTATATGTGGGACTTGCCTGGCGGTCCAGTGGCTAAGACTTCTTGTTCCCCATTCAGGGGGCCCATGTTCGATCCTTGACTGGGGACTAGATGCCACATGCCACTAAGGGTTTGCATGCTGCCACTAAAGATCCCATATGCTACAACTAAGACGCAGCAGAGCCAAATAAATATTAAAAAACAGATGATATGTGAAATGAGAAAAAGTTAAAATGGCAGACCCAGAATCTTAAGGTCTATGGACTCGTTTTGAGGATCTATGAACAGATGTTGCAGGAAAGGAGATGTAACATTTTTGAGTGTCAGTGGGCTTCTCTGGGAAGGAGGCATAGCTTTCAGTGGTGTGCCAAAGGGAGATTGTTTGATCATTCTCTGAGTTCGGGGGTGGCAGTGAAATGGGCTGCTGATTCAGACTCCACCTTCTGTGAACAGGATACTTACTAGTGATTTAAGGCCAGAATTTTGGACCTGGTAAGTCTGAGAGCGCTTGGGAGTCTATATAGTTTCTTTTGTTTTTGTATGTGTGATTTTCTTGAACTTTTATTGTGTGTGTGCTTAATTCCAAGAAAATTTGTAAGGAAACCTTCATATAAAACTTAATATACAAAGATTTAGGTAGAGAAATGAGCAGGAAGGGAGACTTGGGGGCACAAGTGGTCCCCAGCACACAGAGGAGTCGTCACCTCTTCTTTGGGATGTTTCACGTCTGTCTGGCAAAGCAATAAAAACCTGACTCGACTAGTGTTTTAATTTTCTGACTCTTTCCCAGAACAAGGCCACAATAGCTGTCGACATCAGGTCAATATGGTCATTTGTGGTCTTGCAGGATGAGAAGATGGTGTGTGAAACAGAAATGACTGGAGAAGAGATTAAGAATACAAAGCAGAGATAATTTTGATCCTTTTTGTCTCTTGGTTCTGGCTGTCTTTATAGGATTTAGGTTAATATTTTAATCCTCTCATCTATTCTTCTATGCCTGCCAAAGTTGTGACATGTATATGATATGTATGTGATATGTACAGTTTATAAAATTTCCCAGAACAGGTTTCTAATTTGGTTACTTGGTCTAACTTGGTTAATTATTTGGCTTGATTCTGAATTTGGAGCACTTGATGCACATCCAGGGCAAGCTTGATGGCTGAATTATGCTATAAGCAGAGTGCCTGGCACTTAAGAGGTCCTCAGTTAAGTGTTCACTTAATGCACGAATCAATGAGTTAACAAACCATTTACATTCTTCTAGCTGTGGATGGCTCTGCTGACTTAAGAAGTGAGACTAGGACTCAGCCTCATTGCTCCATTTATTGTACAGCTCAGGCCATCCCTGATTATTATTATTAAAGGTCTTGATTTCGTAAAGTACAATTCCTTCAGCAGATTCTAAATGTGTTATATAAGGATAAAGAGTAGAAAATAGGCATTGGTGGGACTCACACCTGGTGAGGTGAAAGTCGAGGAGCAGACTTTTTGTAAAGAATCCCTAACTCCACCCTGAATGCTGATGAGAAGCAAGTGACCAAAATGACTCAGAGTTATTAGCTGTGACTCTATCACCAGACTGTAACATTGAATTAAAGAGAAGCCTTGCAAAAGACACTATAACGATCACTCAGAATAGCATGCCTTAGCTGAAGTGAGGCTTAACAGCATGAGGCTTCTATAAACAATATTAAAAACAATCCAGTGGCCAAATTACTGTCACACTCCCCAACCCCCCCATACTAACAAAATGAGTAATTCCTTATGAAACACAATTAATTATTTTTAAATTTCTGTTGACTCAAAGGAAGGCAGAGAAGGAGGGGGATGCAGGGAGAGATTCCAGCTTTAGCAGAAAGTCAGCTTGAGTTGCAAAGGGTTCAGCTAGTGTGTGACTCAACATCTTTGCAGCCAGCAAAAAGGTTTTAATAAAGGCTTTGGATTTCAGCAATTGCTGGTGGTACAGATTGAGCAATACTTCCACCCGTACCATCGATATTTTGCTCGATGATGTCTCTCCCTTCCCGAAACACGTCAGCGAGGTCAACGTTAGCGATGCCAATGTCCTCACACTCCAGGTCCTGCTCGTCCTCAGGAGGGTCACTGACCACAGTGAAGCGAACACTGAGGAGGGTAAGGACAGAGAACATCACCAGAAAGTGAGAAGGAGACCACCACAAGCGAAACAAGACTCCCGAATGGGTGTGTTTTAAAAATCACAAACTGTGACACTTCAAAGTTTTCTATCATTCCAATAAAAAGAAAATTGTGTTAGATAAATTATTCTATGAATGATTAGTGCACACCCAGACTTCACATGAACACTAATTCACTTTTCTCAGCACTGATTACCATTTATCTCTAGAATCTGAGAAAATTACTAGGCGAAGAGAAGAACCAGATGTTCACTCTATTACACAATTATCTGATCATATTTTGACATGTCTACTGTTGAGGCTAAAAGGATCAAGTGAGTCAAGACCATGGAGGTTAGGGCAGTGTTTTCAACAGAAAGGTAACATTTTCTATAGAAACGCACAACTTTAGAGTTTCTACTAAGCAGCTTAACCAACTGTGTTCTATATATTCTGATTTATGTTAGATAAATGCTGTAGTTCCGCCCAACAGCTATATGAAATGTTTGTATTACTTCAGCAATCTTTTAACTTACAATCATAGCATCCAAGTTTTATTTTACTTTTAGACATATAATTGTAGGGTTCTGATGGAACTGATTTGAATTAGTGGCTTGTGTTGAGGCCAAACACGGATTGACCAAATGACAGGAATTTACAGTTAAGTAGTCTTTTGATATGTCTTGGCAGCACAGCTTAAACCATGAATCCTTGTAAACTACCATATTAACCATTTTCAAAATGTATCCATCCCAAATCAGATGCAAACAAGAAACTTGTTTCTTAGATAACATTCTTTGGTAAAAATCTAAGTCTCTGAGACATTGTGCCTTGAAAAATAGGCACAGTTAAAATCCTTTCCAAATACTTACAGGTAAACATGACAATATTTTAAAATAATTTGCTAAAAGTATTCAACATTTCATTTCTTTACTAAGTCTCTGCTTTTTGGCTAGCAGTACGTTTTGTTCAGGAAATAGAAATCCCTTAAGTTGAAACCAAAGGTAATACCTATTTACACAATAACTGTATAATTATGAAGACTACAGAATGGTCTGCAAAGTGGGTGAGATGGATATTTTATATGATGCATAAAATAGAGAAATTAAGTGGTTAACAACAAAGCCCTACTGTACAGCACAGGAAACTCTGCTCAGTGTTGTGTGGCAGCCGGGATGGGAGGGGAGTCTGGGGGAGAATGGATACATGTCTGTGTGTGGCTGAGTCCCTTCCCTGTTCACCTGAAACTGTCACAGCATTGTTAACCAGCTATACCCCAACACAAAATAAAAAGTTCAAAAAAAGATTAAGTGGTTAAGGGCATCCATTTTGGGCTCAAATTTCTGCCTTACTATTTATTAGCTGTGTGACTTTGTACAAATTACTTAACCTCTCTGATCTCAGTTCCCCTATGGGTAGGACAGTAATAATTCATTTGGCTCTTGTTAAGATCAAATTAGACGATACATTAAGCAGTACCTGGAACATAGTAAGCACTGAATAAGTGTTTGCTCTTTTATTATTATTATTTTTAACCTAGGTACAGTTCCTTAAGCCTCTCCATTTCTAAGGGGAGAGAAAAAGAAGGCATGGGAAAAGCTTGTTTCAATAGAAAACAGAGACACCCAAATTACCCAATGGCTATATCACTCAAACAAGAAGAATAATGATGAAAGATATTGTCCTAAAATGAGTGTGCTTAGAAAAGCATGAATTAGAAGTGATATTTGATGCACATTTTATACCCACAAGACTTACAGAGAAGACAGAGGCTACAAGATTATAATAATAATGTTAAATGTTATCCTTAAATAATGTCTTATTTAAGGATAACATCTATAACTTTACAAATGCAGACTACAACCTCCACTGAATATATGAGAATTCTGAGACAAAAAGGGAAAAAAAAAAAGCCTTCTAAATGCCAACTAAAGGGCTAAACATTAGAAAAAGCAATACTTCTGGTTTAAATTCTATCAAGAGCAAAGTGAGATATCAAATACAAAAATAAGAAATTAGTGTTAGGCTGAAAAGGGAAGAAGGTGCACTGAGACAGTTTAAAAACTATTTAGTTTAGCCTTGGTTTAGGCTAAACTGTATATACACATACATGGACTCATACGGACACATCTCATCTTACCTTGAACCCTGTCAGACAAGAGAGATGGAACCCTGCTTTATGTGCTGAAGAGGCTTCACTAACCAGCTTAAATGTCATCTCCTTGGATATGCCTTCATGTTGTTATTATTTTCTTTACTCCTACTTTTTTTTTGGCTGGGCTACATGGATCTTGAGATCTTAGGCCAGGGATCGAGCCCAGGCCTGGCAGTGGAAGCTTGGAGCCCTAACCACTGGACTGCCAGGGGATTCCCTTCATGTTATTTTCTATTTTAGCAGCTTGTTTAGCTTTCTCTTAGTACCTACTGTAATGCATAGTTGGTCGACTATACATTCCATGAGTGCAGAGACTTCCTCTTATCCAGCATTTTCGTTCCTGATACTTAGGTAGGGATCACAAATGTTTGTTGAACTACTATGTGAACTGCAAAACTGAAGTCCTAGTTGAAGACTGGCTGGAGAAGGCCAGCTTTGGGCTGGGTGGGCCTCAAGATTGAGACCTCAAACGTTGCTTGCTGTCATTTAGGAAACCAGAAGACACTGGAACTCCTTAGATCATTTTCTAAAATGACATTTCTGATTCCTTCCACATTCTGAAATACTTCCTTTTTATATGAAACCGGATAGAAGAGACTAAGGGTCACCTGTGAGTTTTACGCTGGATCTGCACAGTAGAACACTTGCAGGGAAGAAATGAAACCAAAAAGGAGCCTTAAGTCAGTAACAAAACTATGACTTCAAAGAATAGTTTTCAGACTCCCATTTCAATGCGTTGCCTCACTTCTAATGTGACGCTTATCTACTTGTAAATATAGCATGGGGCAGCAAGCAAAGGCGCTACATGTAATTCACTATATTATACAATGCACATCGTTTTATGTGTGTCAGGGAAGTTTGGTCAAACTTATCTAGCTGTGGCTGAATATGGTATCACCAGTTTACGAGAGGGATGCTGTCTGAACAAAAGCGTTCTCATAATCTAGGAGGTACTTGAAGTAATGTGACCTCAGAGTATTTATAAGAAGCAAGAACATTCACTGGAATCAAAACTGTCTTTTGCCTGTGGACAGATGTAAATTCTTTTTTTTTCTCCTTAAGAAAATGACACTGCCTCCCGCGATGGCCCCGTCCCTCCCCTGGCAGTCAGAGGAGCTTGCGGCTGGTGCTCCAAGGCCTCACTCGGCTGTCATCAGCCCTGAGTCAGTCACTTTGCACCTGCAGTGCCTTTTGCTGCGTATTTCTAAAATGACATGAACATTGGTGTCTCTGGGGGGCATTTGGAAATGTTAAGGGAAGCAATGATGGGAGAGTGGGAGTAATTATAGTTATTGTGGACTTCTTTATTTTTTAAAGCTCAGTTCTGGACAGTGATAACCTAGCTTGTTGACTGCAGAGAAGCAGGTGACACGGCCAGTGCTGTCTAATCACTAGTGACCCGCGGTGCCTGAGGGACTGGTGGTGTGTGAGGGGTCTTGAAAGAAGCCCAAGTATACAAAGTAAGTAAAACCTGAGTGATTATCTACCGTCCTGGGAAAAACACCAAACCTAGAAGTAATTAACAGGGTTTTCCTACTCTTTCTTCAGAATCAAGATCCAAGGAAACAATACATGTATTTCAAGGACTTAAAGAAAAAGCCACTGTCAGATCCTAAGAGCTAAGAATTTCAGTTTGCTTTCATGAAACAGAAGATTGGATGCTAGTTTGAAAGCTCTTTTGAAAAATCTAATGTTGTGAACATTCACTTCATGACCTCCAGGAAAGAGATGAACTTGAGACTCTTTCTCAGGCTGGGGCCTAAGCTCAGGTAAGGCAGTGAGAGGCTGTGTCATCATGGGCCATAAAGGCAAGGAGAAGACAATGGGGAGATAAAGGGTCCCCCTCCAGGCCAAGGGGGACAAGCCAGTAAAGGGGCACCACTGAAGCCCCACTCAGCATTCACAGGCAGCACTGAGATAACTCCTGAGACTGCATGGATGGGAGTTCACTCAAATGCACAAAGTCACTAAGATCATGTGCTTTTTCTCCTTCTCAAAAGGGTTTAACTTCTATATGGACCCAAAATGCAAAGTGCCCTGTTCAAATTGGCCGAAAAAGACATTAAAAATAACATGAAATGATGAATTATTAAACCCTGATAGTGATGTAAAAATGTCTAAAAGGCTGAGGAGCTGTTACAAGTAATATTATTATATACTTACTACTGCTCATCATGACTGCAGTGACTACCTACCATGCTGCACTTAAGCTCTTGTGTGAGGAGTTATTCTGTCCATCTAACATGCATCATCTCATTTAATCCTTACAACCACCCTATATGGAATTACTGTTTCCATTTTACAGGGGCAGAAAGTGAGGCACGGTGGTGGTCTGAGGTCCGACAGCTAGTGACCAAACAGGAAGTTATACTCCAGACACTGGGTCCAGAGCGCCCCCTCCTGGCAATCCTTGTTGGGAGCTTTACAGTCACAGTGGCAGTGGGGTACTTTATATACTAACTACACTGTACAGGTCTTTTGGTTTGCAGAGCTCTGTAGGATCTTTACAGCTACTTTGTATGATAGGCAGGGCTATGATATTTCTAGGAGGAAAGAGACGCAGAGAGCTCACATACTCGTTCAAGGACACAGCGAATGAGAGAAGTTGTGTTCTGCTTCCTTATCTCGTGCTTTTTTTTTTTTTAACCAAACCATGCTACCTTGTATAAACCATCAGGTAATTTAGAATGCTTAAAATATACCTTCTATTAGGCATCTCTTGTTTCAGCAGTATAGCTTTTAAGATGTCTCTCTTGGCCTGGTTGTTTTCTTTATCCATGTAGATCACTAAACCAAAAAAAAAAAACACCACAAAACTCACAGGAGGCAGTCACTCAGGAATATGCTACGTCAGTACCATTCTGTATTTGTATAAATACCTGTTTTTAGAGACGCGTGCCACCTTGCTTGTACGCCTGGGAAAAGAAAGCAGCGCTGGAAACCAGAATCAAATCTGAATAGTCATGTGATCTAATGTCATGTCACTGGCAGGCCTCTGTGCACACTGTCAGAGAAGATACGAGCAATATCTGAGAGTGCCACATCGCTGTCACTGCCTGTTAATGGCAGTGGCAGTCATGACAGTAAAAGCCAGCAGTCTTTATTGCTTTGTATTTGAGGGATTTACTGCATTTTCTTTCACCCAAGGAGAGAGTGATAATGATAATGTATGGCAGAGAGCTTGTCCTTCCTGACAGCCCCGGTAATTTAATCCTTCTTTCCTGCCACAATAAGAAATAAAAGAGGCATCCTAGTGCGTTGGGTTGAGGAAATCCACAGGCTAATGTTCGTTCGTGGTTGGGTTGGGGGTACGGGATGGACTTCTAGAGGGAGGTGGGGAGAGGCTTCTTTGGGTGTGAAGTGTCTGTGGTTTTAAAGGTACATGCTGCATGCAGGGATGTGGCTAGACTTTACTGAGCTGAAATATCAGATTAGATAACTCCTCTGAGTCCCACCAGGAAGAAGACGGTGAACACGTGAAAGTAAAGAAGTGTCTGCACTTTGGGAAAATGGCATCTTGGAGTGTGAACACTTCAATTTTCATCCGCTTATTTTTTTTCTCAGCTTGGCAGCCCTTCAGCCATACCTTAGCTGTGGAAGGAAGACATTTCTTTTTCAGATGCCATTTTGGAGTTAAAGTCTCTCTGGTGACCAGATCTCAATTTAGAGATTATCCCTCTATCACACACAGGGTGAAAGATACCACGACAATTCTAAAGCCAGGTTTCACTGGGAACAAACATATTTTATACTGAGAATGTTTCCCTGGACAATTTGAGTTCAATCTCAAATTATGATGCTATCAACTCATTTAATCCTTGGCTCAGTTGACTAAAAACTGAGGGCCAAAGACGGTACATGCCAGGCACTGAGTTAGGCACACATGCTGAGGGGCACAAAGGTCTGTGTAGGGGTGGGCTGGTGGTTTAAGAGAAGGAAGAACCAAGGTCAAACTACAGCCTTGAGCTTATTGTTCTTTGCACGATGCCGTACTAGTGAATGTGGCCAATTATATAAGTTACTGTGATTTACACAAATCGGAAAAGACAAAGGGTTCGTGTAAATTTTATAACTATAGTGTGTTACCTATCAATGCTAAAATGTCATGCTTTTTAAAAAAGTCATTCTCTTCCACTATGGGAAGAGCAACGGGGCCCCATTTTAGCCACCAGAACCCACTTGCCAACGCAAGAGATCTAAGAGATGTGGGTTTGATCCCTGGGTGAGGAACATCCCCTGGAGAAGGGAATGGCAACCCCCTCCAGTATTCTTGCCTGGAAAATTCCATGGACAGAGGAGCCTAGTGGGCTACAGTCCACGGGAATGCAAAGAGTCGGACACGACTGAAATGACTTAGCATGCACAGCACACCACATTTTATGTCTTCTGATGGGTATTTAGGTTGTTCACCGCCTGGCTGTTGTGAATAATGCTGTGCTGAACATGATGTACAAACTCTGTCAGAGTCCTTGCTTTTAATTCTTTTAGGTGTGTTTCCAGAGTATAATTGCTGAATCTTTGGCAATTCTATGTTCAACGTTTTAAAAAAACATCTTTACCACTGAATAATACTTTGGCTACCTGATGTGAAGAGCTGACTCTTTAGAAAAGACCCTGATGCTGGGAAAGACTGAAGGCAGAAGGAGAAGGGGACGACAGAGGACGAGATGGTTGGATGGCGTCACCGACTCAATGGACATGAATTTGAGAAAGCTCCAGGAGATGGTGAAGGACACGGAAGCCTGACGTGCTGCAGGCCACGGTGTCGCAAAGAGTTGGGACACGACTGAGCGACTGAACAACGGCACTAAAACTGGTAAAAACTGGTATAGCTGGGACACGTTTTGCTTTTGCTTCATTCAGGTGACTGCTGCTGCTAAGTCGCTTCAGTCGTGCCCGACTCTTAGCGACCCCATGGACTGCAGCCTACCAGGCTCCTCCGCATGGGATTTTCTAGGTAAGAGGACTAGCACACTGTATTTCCTAGTCTCTTAACAAAGATAAAAATAGTGATGGCCACCATTTAGTGAGTGACATTCATGTACTACATCCTACACTCAATATTTTGCTTACTGCAATCACATCTGTTAAGAACCATGCTGACCCACAATTTACAGACGATCATGCAGACCTAGAGAAGGTAAGTAATTTGCCTCAAGTAACATGGCTAGGAAGTGGCGGAGCTAGAATTTGAACCCAGGAAGGTCTGCCTCATGGCCTGCCTTCTTAACCTCCTTATTCCACATGAGGCCAGAAGTCTTCCTGTTGTTTAAGCTGCAACCATGCTGTTAGCACAGGCTGAAATGTGAGCGAGTTCCATCACTGTGTCAAGAGAAGCCACCTCACGCTCCTTTCACGCTTTCTTAAAAGGGATATTGCTTCCTTAAACCTGGTACCTTAACCAATGCTCTTGACTGAACACTTCCAAAAATTCCTTTCGACAAATAATAAATGCTGGAGAGGGTGTGGCGAGAAGAGAACCCTCCTACACTGTTGGTGGGAACGTAAAATGGTGCAGCCACTATGGAGAACAGTATGAAGTTTCCCTAAGAAACTAAAAACAGAACTACCATATGAGCCAGCAAGCCCACTCCTGGGCACATATCCAGAGAAAACTGTAAGTCAAAATGAAACATGCACCCAAATGTTCACTGCAGCACTATTTACAGTGGTCAAGCCACGGGAGCAACCTACACGTCCATCAACCGATGCGTGAAGAAGACGTGTGGGAGGGGTGTGTGTGTGCACACAGTATACACCACATCTCGCAAACAGATGTATGTGTACACGATGGAGCATTACTCAGCCACTGAAAAGGATGGAATAATGCCATGTGCAGCAACACGGATGGACTGAGATGACCACACTAAGTGAAGGAAGCCAGACAAAGAAAGACAAGCATTATGTGATATTACTTATATGTAGAGTCTAAAAAGAAGGAAAAAAGACAGATGAACTTATTTACAAAGCAGAGAGAGAAAACAAACTTACGGTTACTAAAGGGGAAAAGGTAGGGCGAGGGATAAATTAGGAGTTTTGGATTAATAGATTCACACTACTATACATAAAACAGATAGACAATAGGGACCTACTCTATAGCATATGGGACTATACTCAGTATTTTGTAATAACTTGTAAGGGGAAAAGAATCTGAAAAAGAAAGATATATATATCTGTATGTGTATATATATATATATATATCTGTATGTATATATGTAATTGAATCACTGTACACCTAAAACTAACATACAACACTTTACAACTATACTTGAAAATAAAAAATTTCCTTTTAGAAAAAACTCCAGCTACACACTGATGAGTTTGGTTCTCCAAAAGTGTACCAAGTGAGAAGTACAGCTCTCCTGCTTGTATAAATGAGGCCTTCGGGAACTTAATCTATCCTAATGGTTCTTAGTCCTTAATATGCATCAGAATCCCTGCAGGATGTGATAAAATGCAGATGACTGGGCTCACCTTCAATTTCTAACTCCGTAGGTATGGGGAAGGCCTGAGAATCTGCATGTCTAACATCTTCCCAGCTGCTGGTCAGGATACTATTGAGAACCAAGGTTTAGACCCTTGGTGTTTTTTAAATCAGCTCCTTCTCTGATTTTTGAAAAGGATCAGAAACTAGTAAACATTTTTTTGTGTGTTAAACATGTGGGAGACACTTAGGTTACCTCTAATCAGGTTATGATCCCAAGAATATCCATTTGATATTCTGAATTATGTGGGTTAAAAAAAAAATCTACATTTCAAAACTTAAAATATCCATTAAAAAGCAATCCTGGTGATTATGAAATGAATCTGAACTCTCCAAAAAGTAAGATAATTACCTTTCATTCTCATCAGAAGCCACATGGGTATAGGATTTGCTAGAATTTGACATAAATTTACTGAATGGATGTGTCTCAAAAAAGATACAAACCAGTAGTCCAAACACTTGAGGTGATCTTGAATTCTCTACCATTAAAAACACAACCCACGTACACGTATAACTGATTCACTTTGCTATACAACAGAAACTAGCAAAACACTGCAAAGCAACTCCAATAAAAAGCAAAATTCAGAACGACATCCCTCACTTCTGCAGGTTGGGGAAATCCCTATTTTCTTTAGCAATGTTATTTGGCAAAAGAAATACAGATAGTTTAATTATATAAGGGGGCTTCCCAGGTGGCACTAGTGGTAAAGAACCCACCTGTCAATGCAGGAGACATAAGAGATGCAGGTTCGATCCCTGGGTCTGGAAGATCCCCTCGAGGAGGGCACAGCAACCCCCTCCAGTATTCTTGCCTAGAGAATCTCATGGACAGAGGCACCTGGCAGGCTAAGGGTTGATAACCTTGAATCTCAGATAACTTTTGTGTTAAAGTATTATCTCCCCTTAGTCCTTATCTTTGCCAAGTTTTTCCTCCCATTAGTAACAAAATCTAAAGTTCTGCTTCTTTTTCATCTTCTGAATTAAACTTTAATTGTTCCAACAGATAGACTGTTCAGTACTCAGAGACTAAAGGCCTAGATCTGTATAAGACTCATAAAAACTTTGGACGATTTCATTAATCTTTTTTCCTTCCCACTGTCAGCTCTCTAGAAGATGTTATTCAGCCCAGACAACATTCTTTAGCTCTACCATTAATCTTATTTTTTTTTAACCAAACTATTCTCTTGCTCTCTCAGCATTCTCCAAGCAACATTTTCAAGCTCAATAAAATATAACTTTTGTTTTTGCTACCGATGTCTAGCAAGTTAATTCAACTTTGATTCTTTTTTTTCCCCCTAGTGTTAGTAGCCCTAAAAAAAAAATCTATTTTGTGTATGTGAAACTGGTACTAACACCTCTTAATAAAGACTGAATTAGGCTATGAATAATCCTGGGGATCACTAGTCTAAACCTCTCATTTTATGTACCTAATTCAGGCCTCAGTATACAAATCCCTTCTGAGTAGATTCAAGTCATACTGCAGAGTAAAATCATCGCAAGGTTCAGTTCACCTCTCAACTGGAATGGTGTTCCAATAGGAGACAGCATGTACTAGCTGGCCTTTAAATTTTCTGTCTCAGTTAAAAAGTCAGTTTGGAAATAAAACTACTTTCACTAACATTTAATAAGATTTGGAAGATGTAAGGCTATATTATATTGACCTTTTATATCAAGTAACTTGTGAATGCTAAATCATTACAATAATTAGATGAATGAGATAAGTTATTTATGAAGCAAAGATTCAAGGAAATTCTCCTACAAGGAAGGAGATGCAAACATATTAATTTAAAAATAAGCACTTTCAATATGTCTTCCTTAAGTGAAAAATAAGCCTTCTACAAGGTTAATAATAATTATTTCTCAAATTTGCCGATGATCTAGGACTTCGTTTTTTTAGATACAATAGATATAAGACAGCATTAACTTGCTTCTAAGCCCAAAGTACATTTCTCTCCCTTCCCACCATATAAATATCCTTAAAATTCTTTTCAATTAACCTTGAAAATTCTGTATAGTCAAAACTCAATAGGTAGAAATAGAAGCTGCAAAAAGTATAGTAAATACTTCTAAAGAATTCAATTCTAACAGACTATTGGTTTTCTTGTTGCTATCAGGTGACTATTAATAATTCATCAGAAATACTAAAATACCAATTAGTTAGTAGTATATCTTGTAGTAAAAGGAAAATATAAAAAAAACAAAAACCAAAAACCAAATGAATGCCAACTAACCAACCTGAAGTGAGTGAAAGTCGCTTAGTTGTGTCCGACTACCTGCAACCACAAAGGGTATACAGTCCATGGAATTCTCCAGGCCAGGATACTGGAGTGGGCAGCCGTTCCCTTCTCTAGGGGATCTTCCCAACCCAGGGATCCAACTCAGGTCTCCTGCATTGCAGGTGGATTCTTTACCAGTTGAGCCACAAGGGAAGCCCGAGAATACTGGAGTGTGTAGCCTACCCCTTCTCCAGCGGATCTTCCTGACCCAGGAATTGGAGGTGGATTCTTTACCAATTGAGCTATCAGGGAAGCCCCAACCTAGCAACTGACAAAAAGCCCAAACAGACCTAGGCCATCATGTGAGACTGAACAAAATCCAGGAAACTTGAGCATGTACCACAGGTTTCCCCCAAAGAATAACGTGCATTGCTCCTTAAGCAAATGGAAACATCTGTTGTGCTGCATGGCCAAATTTCTCAATGCATAACCAACTTCTAAAAAACAATTTTGTTGTCAGTTCAACCAAACAGTCTCCTGCTAACCTTTACAATGAATAATAATTTAAAAAAACAGAAGAGCTTGTCTCTTTTCTTGGGAGTACCTTCATTAAAATTAGTTTAGTAACAGTTTTTTCATTAGTAATAAATACTGTGATTATGGCTTACTTTTCTGATACTTTGCAGTTAAAAGATCTCTAGAAAGTGTGAGGTAGTTTTTGGAAATGTTCTGTTAGATCAGGTCAGTGATAGGAAGGAGAAATCAGATTCTTATCCTGACCACACTACTTATTCCCCAAGTGACTTCTCAACTTACCTCTTAATCATAGAATGATAGAATCTGAACTGGAAGGGTTCTTAGCACCTTATTCAATAGATAAAATGGGTAATCATGAAATTTAAACACCTTGCCCAAGTTCTCATAACTAGTAAGAACTTTTGATACAAGGTAGACTAGACTCGATCTCTGGATACTCATGATTACTATCTCAAGCAATGAACATGTTTCTAAAAATGCCAGTTGCAAAACAAACAAACCATGAGCATTCACAACCCTATTGGTACAAAAGTATGATTGTACATATTGATCAAAATGAAATTTACAAACCTTGTGAGAAAAAAATATTGGTGTTCAACTAGCATGAGATGGCCTATTTTGCTAAAGATAACACAACGCTCCATCTTTCTGGTTTGTTTTAACATAGGGCTTTTGAAGAACTTAATAAGCAGTTTTAATTTATGGTCATGGCAACCTGATAAGATTTTTTACTCCCCTCTAATTAAAAGACGCTTACTCCTTGGAAGGAAAGTTATGACCAACCTAGATAGCATATTCAAAAGCAGAGACATTACTTTGCCAACAAAGGTCCGTCTAGTCAAGGCTATGGTTTTTCCAGTAGTCATGTATGGATGTGACAGTTGGACTGTGAAGAAAGCTGAGTGCCGAAGAATTGATGCTTTTGAACTGTGGTGTTGGAGAAGACTCTTGAGAGTCCCTTGGACTGCAATGAGATCCAACCAGTCCATTCTGAAGGAGATCAGCCCTGGGATTTCTTTGGAAGGAATGATGCTAAAATTGAAACTCCAGTACTTTGGCCACCTCATGCGAAGAGTAGACTCATTGGAAAAGACTCTGATGCTGGGAGGGATTGGGGGGAGGAGGAGAAGGGGACGACAGAGGATGAGATGGCTGGATGGCATCACTGACTCAATGGATGTGAGTCTCAGTAAACTCCGGGAGATGGTGATGGACAGGGAGGCCTGGTCTGCTGCGATTCATGGGGTCGCAAAGAGTCGGACATGACTGAGTGACTGAACTGGACTGAACTGAATTATACACTGATACCTACTATCCTTAAAATCATCCTAAAGTTGGTTGATCTAAGAATTTACAGAGTGCCTATTGGGTCTGTACTGGCCTAGCAGATTTTCATGTGAACTAGCTAATAGGTGATAAAGCCTTAAAACAGAAAACCTGCCGGCTGTTATGAAGGGATGTGTGGGCTAAAAATGAAAAGATACTGTAAGAACTTATATCAATTAAAATCCTGAACATCTAGACACTAGGAGAGATAAACATGTATGTTGTAAAAAAACATCTGTGTGACGATACTGAGCAGAAATGCAGAAAAAAATAGGACATTCAATTGTTAGCATCATATGATTTAAAAAAAACTAGTACTTTTATTCCCCTTGAAATACATTTTTTGATTAAATTCAACTTTAGATGCAGGTGGCATTTTTCTACTGATACTGTGATATGGCAGGAAGATCTAGAACATCTTTTTCCCACTGTTTTTGATATAACTTTTACAGTTAAACATTACAGTTGTCCCTTAGTCAGTTGTCAAGGGGGGTTGGTTCCAGGATTCTGCAGCTATCAAAATCCAAGGATGCTCAAGCCCCTTATATGAAATGGCATAGTATTTGCATATAATCTGTGCACACCCTGTATACTTTAAATCATCTCTGGATTACTTATGAAACTTTATGATGTAAACAGTTGTGAATGCATGATAAGTATAAGTTTTGCTCCTTGGAATTTTCTGGAATTTTTTCCCCCAAGTGTTTTCCATTGTGTTTTAGTTGAATCTGAAGATGCAGAACCCACGGACACAAAGGGACAACTGAATTTTAAATTTAATTTCTTAATCCTTATGCTACAGGTTTGACTTTCATTAATCTATTCTGATAATACTTCCATGATTTTATGTGAACATTAGACAATTGTACTTTCTCGTGTTCCTCTGGCTTCCTTCACAGATAAAAGTCTATATTATAAATACCATACCTACCATAGCTATAATTGTAGTAGACCCACTGGCCGCTCTTGGGTTTTGGAAGTGACACGGGTGTCTCTTCAGCGGGAAGACTGTAGAATCGGCACTCCACGAAGAGTCGCTGGATAGTGTCATCTGCAGTTACTCGGGAATCATTAAGGCTAAGGGCTATGATCTCAATCCGGATTTTTTCTGGTGGCTGTTTAAAGAGCAAAAACAAAACACAATAAAGAAACAAAAAAAAAATGAACAAAAAAAAAATCCTTTACTCTTTTTTCACTGTCAATTTTAAATAAAACATGAAGGTACTTGGCCTTCATTGATTTCTTTTTTTGGAAGGTATTGTACCCTACAGTCTAGTTACACATGATAGATTATTCACGACAGAGAGAGAAAGAATGAGCTTCCAGTGCCCCAGGGTTTGAAGTTAACAGTGTCATGGCAATAGTCTCCTGATTTACATTTGAGGCTATAAATACCCGCTAGTAGTCCATCAGGAGTGAAGATTATGAGATCTTCATCTCCAATTGCTTTCAGAATGACACACATCAGTTGGCCTTGTTTCAAACTATGTAGTGAAATACGCGTTTATCACTGCTTTTATTTTACTCTCTGGTACCTGAGAAAGTTTTGGTTATTCAAAGATCAAAGCCTGTTGAACACTTTATACTATTATGCTAACATAAATAACTGTATGAATCCATATTAAGCAGGGCTACAGCTCATTCTCTTGTGTATTCTTCCATAACATATTTCATTTAATGAGCAATAAGTTTTCAAACAAAAGACAAATTTTTATTGAATTTAACATAATTTTCTTACAATTATCTCATTTTTACAGAATTAATGAAAAAATATACTTGTGTAATTTTCATCTCAATCCTTATTTAATAGATTTTAGTGTAACAAACATTATATGTGAGTCATATGTTTCCTTGAACAATAATTTAAAACAAATGATAAGACTATGACTTAAAAATTAGATCACACCAAGATAATTCCTCAGTTAAATGTTTACATTGAATTTAATTTTAAATGTTTACAATTTAAAATTTGTTCTTTATTCCCCCTTACTAAATTTCTCTTTATGAAATTCAGAGGTATGCTACTGTAAATTATATAACTTAAAATAATACTAAAAATCCTGATACTAAGACCTGCTTATATAACTAACTTTTAGGAATTCATTGTCAAATGTAAATCAGTGTGTAATTTCACCATAGCAATTACTATTTTGATATTTCAAAGTATATAATATAATTAATCAAACTGAAAAGCATAAGTACCCTATTGTAAAGAATATTCCCATAAAGAACAATTTCCATTGCTGGCAAACCCCCTCAATATTTGATGAAGTAATTTTACCCCCTTCTTTCAAAAGACATTTTCTTTTATTATGTATTCTAAGACACTTTAACTAAAAACCCAAATCTGAATATTTCAATAAGGTTATTTTATTATTCAGTAGATTCATGGAAATTTTACTAGGATGACAGAGAAAATTCCACACCATTCTGTCTCCACTAATACAGGTACAAGGCTGCAGCTGGCAATATTACTAGGATTAGCATAGTATGATGAAATATTTAAAGGAAAATTTTTTCTAAAACCTAATAAATCAAATGACTGCCAAATGTCATTAAAGTGATGGTCTTTGACTTGAATATGCTTTTCATATTCAAATTTGAAAAGAAAGAGATGAAAGCCTGGAAAGGTTACTCGGTTTCAACTAATAACCTCAAGCCCTCTCTGTTCACGTGCATAAAAAATGAAGTTGGCTCTATTGTCTAATCTCACTTCAGAAAAGCCCTTCCTGCTTGCCAAAGACTAACATAGTAAAGAAAACATTTTAAATATTATTTTTCCTTAAAATGTATTGTGGTTGTCAAAATTGCATACACACAAACTATTTTATACTTCTGGTTCAAATGCAGCACAATGCATAATTAAGTCTTTTACATAACTTGTAATTTGACAAACTTAGAATTGTTATGACAATAACATAAAACATTCCTGTGCTGTGCTGTGGTTAGACTGTTTCTGCACAAAAGAATTAAAAGAAAACAGCTTATAACAAAGGCAAAAGAGGTGTATACATTGTTATTTTCACATTGTGAATGAGAGGAATTTAAAATCTGGTTATCACAGAATCCAATGAAGAGACAAATTAACTTTTAAATAGGGGAATCAAATTTATTTAAGTGTTTTTTTAAATTAATAATAACTGTACAATCCCGGTATGAAAACTTGTATTACTGCAAGAACGAACTTGGGCTGTCAAATAAGACTATATACAAAATATAGTCTACGTACTAAATAAATGCAGATACTTGGATAACAAACAAACAGAATACCAAAACCAAATAAACCAAAAGAAACCCACTATATTACCCCCTCCTCCCAAAAAGCTTTAAAATTCTTTTTACGATATGTCTGCTTTCTGGCCTAGATCATTTTTTTCTTCTTAGTTTCCCTCCCACCACCCCAGCCTCATTAACTCTAGATTATGTCCTTTTCAATTCTCTAACTTAACAGAGTTATCAGTTATCATTTCTTTGTTTCTTTAAGGCTACACGAATCAACCTAAGTCCAAAAAGGGATAAGTTCCAAATAGTATGTATCTAGGGAAGCATGCCCTGAATAAACAATTTCCAAACATTATAAATTTTGGCTAATCGGCCTAGCCAACTTCTTTTTCAATACTGGAACAATTCTGGTTCTGCTCATGCCTCTGTGAATCCAAACTTCAACTAGATGATATGCAAAGATTCTGAAGATTAAGAAGCACATCAACTGTGTAGCAGACAACTCCAACTTAGTGTAAAAACTGAACTCACGATCTCTCCTCTCCACCACTATCATTCATCCTGATACTTGTTATCTCAGGTGATGACATCACTGTCCACCTGGTCACCCACAACCTGGAGACCTTGGAGCCATTCTTGCAAATCTCCATTTTCACACCCACCATATCCTATAGATCATTCATTCCTGTTCCTTTAACTTCCTAAGTATTTCAGTGGTTCACTGAATTAAGGAAAGCTGAAGATATTTCAACACTGTGTCAGCTACTGGAAATACAAAGACAAAACAAGATGCGGTTTCTTTTCTCATTTTTATCTCTAGAGAAACTTCTTTTATGTTCTCACACGATCTGAGGAAGGAACTAATTCAACAGCTTCCAATAGTTACAAAGCAGTTTCACAGAATTAGCAGAGAGAGAGTTTCCCAGGTGGCTCAGGGTTAAACAATCCACCTGCAAAGGCAGGAGATGCAGGTTTGATCCCTGGGTCAGGAAGATGTCCTGGAGAAAGAAATGGCAACCCACTTCAGTATTCTTCCCTGGGAAATCCTATGGATAGAGAAGCCTGGTGGGCTGGAGTCCATGGGGTCACAAAGGAGTTGGACTTTGTGACTAAACAACAAACAACAATAATGACTACAGAATAAGTGGGGAGAAATCAGAAGGAATCACAAAAGATAATTGGTTGGTAGAGTTGTAAGCAGACAGATGGGTGGTATGAGGCTGTTTTAGTTATAGAGGGATTATAGTCTTGCTGTGAAAGAGTGTTAGTTGTTCAGTCATGTCCAACTCTGAGACCCCAAGGTCTGTAGCCCACCAGGCTCCTCTGTCCATGGAATTCTTCAGGCAAGGATACCGGAGTAGGTTGCCATTTCCTTTTCCAGGGGAGCTTCCCGACCCAGGGATCGAACCCGGATCTCCTGCATTGCAAGCAGATTCTTTACCATCTGAGCCACTAGGGAAGCCAGATCTTGCTGACTGTATCAGTGAAGGTGAAGGTGAAGTCGCTCAGTCGTGTCCAACTCTTTGCGACCCCGTGGACTGTAGCCTTCCGGGTTTCTCCGTCCATGGGATTCTCCAGGCAAGAATACTGGAGTGGGTTACCATTTCCTTCTCCAGGGGATCTTCCTGACCCAGGGATCGAACCCGGGTCTCCCGCATTGGAGGCAGACGCTTTAACCTCTGAGCCATCAGGGACACACTCAAAAAATAAATGGCTCTATGCTCATGGCTGTGAGAAAGGTGAGGCCCTCCTCCCTCTAGTCTCCTGCCTGCAGCCTCAACTATTCTTCTGGTGGCAGAGTGCCTTCTCTAAAACAAATTGGGTATCACCTTTCTGCTTGGAAACCTATTACCCTACACTCAAGCCACTTCCCAGACCTGTGGTGTACTGTTTATATTGCTGAGCTTTTGCATCTGAAATCTTCTGTATCAGACAAAATTCCATTTATCTGAAGCCCTGGGCCACGTATGTACTCCTTTTATGAGGGCATTACTCCTGATTTCCAAGACTGACTTGGTTCCTCCTCTGGGCCCGCGCTACACTTTTCACTCACACTGGATTGCATGGATTTGTTTACATATCTGCCCCGCTCTGTAGACTGTGAATTCCTGGAGGCCAGAACCATATCTTATTCATCTTTTGCTCTTTACCATCCTCTCTAGGATCTGGCATTTAGGAGGCTCTCAATAAATACTTAATGACATTGAGTCAAGGGAATGCTGAGGATCTTCTATTTATTGCGGATATCTTTTATATATTGCCAGAAATATGTGAAGCTGCAATTATTAGTGCAGCTCCTTTAGCAAATATTGATTGTGTCTGCTACATTTTGGGAAGCTGGGGATTATTAACTGTTGAAAACATAGATATCTTGCCAGTCTAGATTTTAATTGAATAATACTGTTTCAAAAACTGGTCAGTTTTGTAGAATCTAGGGGTAGGGTATTGTCATGTCAGCTTCTCTGTGTGAAAATTCTCATCATGATATAGTGGAAAAAAAAGTTCAATTAGGTGAACTGGAAGGGATATATATATCTTATATATATATACTCATTCACATGACAGTGACTGAAGCATAGTGTTTCAGACGGATGCAGAATACCGTCTGTTCAAGACCGCCAGAGGAACCCACGCGGTCATTCCTCTGAATAACACTCTGCTCATACAGTACGTTAGCTAGCCAGAACGAGCTTTGGGCCTCTCAGTACTTCTCAGTACATTTCCTCTCCTGTTCACCGGTTACCCTATTAGCCTCCTTAGTTAGCCAGATGTCAGCATCGGCATACAAAAAGAGCATTTAAAATTTCTGATTGTGGTGAGCAGCAGTAATAGAAATCTCTCAAATAAGAACTGTGTGCAACTTCCTTTCAGTTGTCTGTATGGATGGACACTATACTTTATGTGATTGAATGATCTGGAAATGTGATGACAGCCTGTATTACTCTCAGAGAAAAAAAAATTAGAGTTCTCATGATTTTGGCTCAATTCCACTCCTGCTTCCTGACTGATGCTATAATTCTCATTTTAGGCCATATTTCTCTATAGTATTTACTTGGGCTTTTATTGGCAGGCTTACTTTTTTTTTTATGTTTTACTTCAGAAGATCATGCTGAATTCTTCCTCTGGTTTCAACAATCATAGCAGCCACACTGGGGTTGGATTGTTAGGCTTCTAAAAACTTAATTCAACTTGACAGCTCTTAAACACAGTATTGCTTAACTGAGAATGTCCTCTGATAAAGGTTTGGAACTTGTTTCAGTCAGTTAGATTTAAATCTCACTATTGTAGGAGATTGTATGTGAGTTTTACTTCATTCTTAATTCTTCAGCAAACAAGCATTTCTTTAACTTTTTAAAGTATACAGAAAATAATTTGACATGTTCAAGTACTCAACATCTTTAACAGATTTTTACTTTTTTGCTATATCTGATTTAAATCTTTTTGTTTTTATTGTGGGAGAAATAAAATATTTCAGATTCAGGGAAAAGTGCCCCCTCCCAATTCCTTTCCCCCCTTTCTTCTTTCCCCCAGAAGTGACCACTATCCGGAAGCTGATATGTATCATGCCCAGTCACGCTTTTATATTTTCTACTACGTATGTATATATCGATCAACAACTGTTTTCTGTTTTTAGATTTTATATGAATGATAACATCCTCTGTGAATTATTCTGCAATTTATTTTCACTCAATGCTATATTTTGAGATTTATGGTTATAATTGAAATCTAACTCATTAATATTACCTGTTGTACAGAATTCCATTTATATTATATATGTAATTAATTTCTAGTCTGTTTCTCTTCTGAACTGTGGTGTTGGAGAAGACTCTTGAGAGTCCCTTGGACTGCAAGGCGATCCAACCAGGCAGTCCTAAAGGAAATCAGTCCTGAATATTCATTGGAAGGACTGATGCTGAAGCTGAGACTCCAATACTTTGGCCCCCTGATGTGAAGAACCGACTCATTGGAAAAGACACTGATGCTGGGAAAGACTGAAGGCAGGAGGAGAAGGGGATGACAGAGGATGAGATGGTTGGATGGCATCGCCAACGTGATGGACATGAGTTTGAGTAAGCTCCTGGAGTTCGTGATGGACAGGGAAGCCTGGTGTGCTGCAGTCCATGGGGTCGCAAAGAGTCAGACACGACTGAGCGACTGAACTGAACTGAGTCTGTTTCTCTGCTGATGAACAAAATGTTTAAAATTTTTTGCAATTAAAACAATGTTGCACTGAATATCCTTTTGTTTTCTTGTGTATGTGAATGGTTCTCTTAGAATTGCTGGGTGACAGATATAAGAAATTTAACTTAACAGGATTATCAAGTTACTTTCTTAATGGTTACACAAATTTACATGAGTATTATTTTATTGTCATAAAAATGTTTTGTGTATGTATGTGTGTGTAAATAAATTCAAATAAAGCCTATGAAGAACTTGGTACTTTATAATAATCCAGACAAAATGGAAATGGAAGGTTATGAATCTATGCCTGTGACCTTTAAGAATAAAAGTTTAATTGAAGTGAGGTCTAAGACAAGCTCAAAATATTTGGTTCAAAAAGTCAAACAGCACTGGGACTGACAGAGCCATAAGTAAGTCGAGTAGGTAGGAATGGTTAATGATTAAAGATGGGGGTAGGCACAAACACCTCAGAGACTCAAAAAGAGTCCCCTAGACCTCATACTCGGAGAAGGCAATGGCAACCCACTCAGTATTCTTGCCTGGAGAATCCCAGGGACAGAGAAGCCTGGTGGGCTGCTGTCTATGGGGTTGCACAGAGTTGGGCATGACTGATGTGACTTAGCAGCAGCAGCAGCAGCCCTCATACTAGTCTCCAGAGCTTCCACTTACTAGTAATCAAATCCATTCTTCATGCAAGTTTTGATTGACAAGTCTTTGACTTTAAAAATAATAATAGTTCTTTGGGAGAAATACGAGTAAAGAAGAGCACAAACTGTTAAGGTGATAATGTTTTTAACAAACAAAACAAACAATCCAGTTTTCATCAGTGGCAGTAAGTAACCTTTCTTTTATCATATATTCTGTTAAAACATACTGTGTTGAACAAATAATACACATAGTAAAAACTTCAGTGTTGGAGATCAAAATGATGCTGAGGTTAAGAGTGTTTATTTTTAGAACATTGTCTCCTTTATATACCATGAAAATTACTGTATCTATAATGGTCAGCAAATTACAGAAGCTCGTTACCACATGTTCTAAAGCAATGGTTGGAGTATTTTTTCCTAATACAGCTGAGGGATACGACACATCTCCATCATTAACTGTGGCTTACTATGGCAGTACTGTGAAGAAGGGAAGAATTTTTTAAATGACCCTCAATTTCAGGTGATTTTGATATGCCGTTCCACTTTAACCGTCATTGAGAACAGATGTGATAAAATAGAGACTCTCAATTTTGGCTGCCTACTGATATCACTCGGGGAGCTCTAAAGAAAATTCTGGTCTAACTGATCTGAGTGGAGCCTGGGCCTTGGCATTTAAAGGTGCTCCCTAGGTGGTTCTAACTTGTAGCCATGGTGAGAATTACCTCCTTTCCCTAAAGAGGTGGTTGTCAAATTTTAGCATATCCCAGGACAACATGAAAGAGTTGATGAGGCACAGATTGCTGGGCTCCAGACTCAGAGTTTCTGATTCATTAGGTCTAGCGTGGGGTCCAAGAATTTGCATCACTCACAAATTCTCAGGTCATGCTGATGCTGCTAGTCTGAGGACCACACTTGGGAAATCCATGGCTCTAAACCAGAAAAGACTCACCCTCTATTGACCCTCTCTAAGACATTTATAGAAAAGCTTCTACAATTCATATTAAACTATTCTTTAGTTATTAGTTAACATTTTAGTATAGAATTAGCTAACAAATTATTCCCTTTTTAGAAGTAGTCTATGCGTGTGTGCATGGTCAGTTGCTTCAGCTGTGTCTGACTCTTTGTGACCCTATGGACTGTAGCCCGCCAGGCTTCTCTGTCCATGGGATTCTCCAGACAAGAATACTGGAGTCGGTTGCTGTGCCCTTCTCCAGGGGATCTTCCCAACCCAGGGATCTTACCTACATCTCCTGAATTGCATGTGGATTCTTTACCGCTGAGCCACTGGGGAAGCCTAGAAGCAGTCTATACTCATCACTAAAAATAATTCAACAATATAAATCCTAGAAAGTAAAATATCAAAGTTGTTTCCTCCCATTCCCTAACTTAGGAGTTGGCAGATGCTTCCTTCCTGTAAAGGCCAGATAGCAAATATTTTTTGCACGGCAGGCTATAATGGTCTCTGTTGGCAATACTCAACTCTGCTCTTGTGCATGAAGAGGCCACAAACAACCTGTAAATGACAGGTGTGGTGTGTTCCAATAAGACTTTATTTACAAAAATAAGTAGAGGGCTGGATTTGACACATGGGTTATAGTTTGCTGACTCTTGCCCAGACCCATGTCCCAGAGATACTGCAGTACAATGTTTTTATTATATACTTTCAAACATTTTCTTTGATTGTTTGTGCTCATGTCCGACTCTTTGCGACCCCATGGACTGTAGCCCGCCAGGCTCCTCTGTCCATGGGATTTCTCAGGCAACAATACTGAAGCAGATTGCCATTTTCTCCAGCAGGGCAGATCTTCCTAAACCATGGATTGAACCCATGTCTCCTGCTTCTCCTGCACTGGCAGGTAGATTCTTTACCACTGAACCACCTGAGGTGCCTTTCCTTTGCTTACGTGAACCCCAATGTTAGATCTGCATGCTCATATAAAAATACATAAGCATTATGTACAAATATATCTTTTTGCTTGCTTTTAAAATGGAATCATCAGTGATATAATTTCTTACTCATTAGTTTGACAAAAAGCGTGGTGTCAGAAAACAGTAATTTTCACACATTATGTATAAAAGCTTTTCAGCTGGAAATGTTTATATTGGCAAAAATTGATAGAAACCAAAGGGTCCATGAAAAGGCACTTATTTAAACAAATAAAGTTTAGCTATACAATCTAATATTATGCACATGTGTAAAGGAGTATACTGCTATATACTATATACAGTATATACTATACATACAGTATATATACTAGTATATACAGTATATACTATATATACTGCTATATGTAGCAGTATATAGTTCATAGTATATCAGCAAGAGATAATTAAGTTGCAAAATATTAAAAATAATTTTAAAAGCAACTAATATCAGGAGAGTAATACAATATTTTTGGTTATGTAGCTTAAGCTTCTATATGTAAAACAGTGGGAGGGGTGTACTTTACCCACTGATAGGATATCGTGTTTGACTCTGAAGTGACTTAATCACTTTTAATACAGGAATGCCAACAGTAGTGAATTGTTTTATGCATTCTGTCTTTTGCAAAAGCTTTAAAACATTTTCGCTGGACATCACTACTGTGATTGCCTGGGAATGCCTGCTCACTTTGTTCAAGAGAACCTGGCTTCCAGGTGGAAATGCATTTTAATCCGATTGACTATGGCAGCTTTTACAAAACTGCTGTTAGTTAGAAATGGCGAAAGATGTAAACATGCATTGCACAAAAAAGAGTGTTACTGTTTTAGCCTGTGATTTCTCATTCTCACCTGTGGGTACACTTTAAGAAATCTGTGAGCTGAAGGCAATGCATGTAGTTGTGAAATCTGAATGATGCACTGCTTAAATGGTAAAAATTAGAAATAATGTGAAAGAAGGATTATAATTCTCTTTTCCTTACTGCCACGGCAGATGCAAATTTTCAGTTTTGATATCTATTTTGAGGACCTGAAACAAGGCTTTTAATCAATGTATTATATATTAAATTGATACTGTTAACTTCTGATTATTCAAATTAATAAAATATTCATAGAGAAATGTCCAAAGTTTTACATTTCTCAGACACCCTCCCCACCCCCACCCCCATTAATCATCATGCCTAGAAGCTTTTTAGTAAAAGCAGCAGTCATCAGGCTGACGGAATCTGACAGGCCAGCAAGGCCCAATTACACTGGTGCTCTGTGGCACTTTGATGTCCTGGAAACAGAGAGAGATAGGGGCAAATTGGGTAGCACATTATGTTAATGACTTGATTTAATCCAGCCACTAAACTTTATGTAGCCTGTTAAAAAAGATGCTAACACTAATTATGCCACTTTGGAGAGGAAAGGAGGGGACAAGCATTTCGTTCTGACAAAGTGAAGCTCATAAATGTTGTAAATGAAATGAAACAAAATGAAGTAATCTATGATTAATTATACATCACAGACATGAAGAAAAGAGGAAGAACCGAGTAATATGTCTAAGTCCTGGGAAATCTGTTAGATTCCTTTTAAGGATCGACATTTCTAAAAAGTAACTATGAGCTGTCAGATTCTGTAACATGAAAAAAAGAAACTGAATGATCTTAAATTGCTTACATAGTACAGGCGATGACTGAAATTCAGAGTGTAATTGGCATAAATGATTTTTATCTAGGACACTACTTTTAGTCTCAATTTGGTGACATTATAGCTATAGGTAAAGGCAATTTAAAACATTTCTACACAGTGGAGATAACCACAGAGTAGGGTTAATTACCTTTTAACTAATCTCTATGCCTCTATTCTTTATCCTATTGATAACAAGATCTTTTAAAATGTGATGTAAGAGTGTAAGCTCCCCCAAAGCAAGAGACTTATTTCTCTTACCGCTAAGTTCCCAGTCCCCAGAACAAGGCTGGGGACACAGTAAATGCTTACTGACTCCACCTGTTTAATGAATGAGTGATCATCCTCCCCCCTTAAAAATCTTCACTGGCTGCTCACAGAACTTTAGGATAGACTGCAGCTTCCTCAACTGATACACAGAGGCCTCAATGCTCTGGACAGGCCTATCATTTCAGAATCTTCTCCTGGGGCTCCCTCCATATGCCCTAGGCTTGGCCCATCCTAAAACCATTCTGACTCTGAGAATAAGCCATGTTCTCTGCACTCTCTCAAAGTCTCATGCTTTTTATTCCTTTGGGCTATAATGACTCTCCTTTGCTTTCACTAACTCTTAATCACCTTCCACAGCTGGCTCAGGCTTCACTGACTCTAGGAAGCTCTCCCTGACGACGGTCCCTCATGATGAGTTAGGCACCTCTCTTGAATGTTCTCAGAGCAGTTGTGCATCCCAGTCTCCCAGCACTGACCTCTGCGCTCTAATTGTATTTCCCCTACACTGTAAATTTTTGGAAGCCATGGATTGCTTCTTGTATGACACACAGTAGATGCTAATGAACGAAGAACAGTTGTGAGAACTAAAGAAGATATTACATATTAGCCATTCAGTAATACCTTCCCTTCCAAAGAAAGCTATTATAATAGTGCCCTGAGATTTCTACCTGAAGCAGTTCTTAAAGAGGAGATGAAAGAAGAAATTAAGGAGCCACAAAAGTTTTTACGCTTAAAAAGTGAATATCAGCAGTGGGACAAAATGACATTCTGTGTCTCCTGGTTTCATGCACTGAAAAGGACACAGCACTGCTTCTGTAGGGTTCCTACCCAAACAAATGAGCTGAATCCAATTCGGGGAGAAATCTCACAAATTTAAATTGAAGGACATTTTACAACATAAATGGCCTGCATTCTTAGAAAAAGTCAGTGTTATGAAAGACTAACTCAATGGAATGCTGAGGAACCATTATGGATTGAAGGAGGCCAAAGGGGCATGACAACTAAATGCAATGTGTGATCTAGATTTGATCCTGGACCAGGTCAATAACTTGCTATAAGTGATAATACAGGGACAACCCGCAAAATCTTACTAAGAATGGTAGATTAGATAATAGTATTGTATTATTATTCTAAAGTATTTCGGGATAAAGGGGTATGATTTCTTAATTATGTATGTAAGAATGTGTGTATATAATGCATACATACATATAAATGTATATAGGAGAGAGAATAGAAATGATTAAAAAGAGTGTAGCAAACATTAACAACGGATGAATCTGAGTGAAATGTATTCAGGAGTTCTTTGTACCACTTTTGCAATCTTTATAAAGAAAAAAGTTCCATGACTGGTATTAAATGATTGCAAAAGGAGCACACAGAAAAACTGGTACAATCATTAGAAAATGCTGTATTTCACCATTATGATGATCTCCTGAGTTTTGTTCCTGTGTTCACAGATTATACTATTTTACTGTATTTGTTATATAATTTAATAAAACTAAATTTCACCTATTAACATAAGGTACTTGTCAGTACCTTCTACTAAACATAGAATTTGAAAAACCACATGGGAACTTGATTAATGACTACCAAGGCATAAAGCATTGCTTAGAATAGCTGGTTGCTTGAAACAATAATTCACACTTCTGAGATGGCATCAAAAATCATTATAGGAAGTCGCATTTGAGTAGTGAGGGCTGTATTAGGCTGTAGCAAAGTAACAAAAATTACTTTTCTGGAAGTAATAAGGAAAAAATGCAATTTACTCCAAAGGAAAAATATATGTATACATTAGACTTAGTTGACTATTTTAGAAGAATAGCTCTTTCATTAAACTTCTTTGTTACATTAAATTCTCTATTCTTAGTTAAGAGCACTGTACAATTGCACTGAGATGCTAGCAATGCTGTCAATATACACATGATTCCGTTGAAAAATCTGATAAAGGATTTCTCAACCTCAGCACTACTGGCATTTTGGGCCAGACAGGTCTTTGCTGTGGGGCCTGTGCTCTGTAGCATGCTAGGCAGCAACCCTGACTTCTATCCACTAGATGCCAGTAGTAGTCCCTCCCAGGGTGACAACCCAAAATACCTCCAGACGGTGCCAAAACGAATCCCTTGCGAGGCAAAACTGCCCCGGGTTGAAAATCTCTGGTCTGAGATGATAAAATTTTAGATAACATTTCCCCATTCTTTGAAACTGACTTTTAGATGATGAATACAATGTTTAGAAAATAAAGTTAACTGTTGCAATGTCTCCCTAGTATCTCCTGGATAAAATCTAAAATATATTTAGTCTTCTCCATCATATCTGAAACCTTCTATCCTGTTCTGCAGAAAGGCTGCTCTAGTTAGTGTATTCTTATTTCTGAAACATACTGTGCATCCCCTGCCAGCACCAGCATGCACATGACTTTGTGCTTGCTGCCATGTATCCCCATATTTGAGATGTTACAGTTAAAGTGGACACTCCTTTTCCCTATGTGACTGGCTACAGTTGAATGGGTCAAAGGACCACAACTGATAAACATGGATCCAATCCAGAGGCTAGACGGAGCTGATCAGATCTTTCTCTCTGGGCTTGGGCATTTTGTGGGGCTATCTTTGGGCAAGTGAAGCAGAAAAAAATCAGCTTAAAATGAGAAAAAGCAGACATGAAACTCACAAGAAAGAGGGTGGGTGAGCAGATTATGGGCATCTCCTTAATGAAGTCTATTGAAAAATCACTCCAAATTTCTCTTTCCTCTGAACTTCCTTAATTAGTGGCATGACTGTCAGCAAGTCACCTTACTTCAAGGTCTCAGTTTACTTATTTGGAAAATGAGGAAGATGGGCCCTGAACAGCTTTATTCTTTAGCTCAAATATCTACTAATCATTGGTGGTATTGTCTCCTGATTGTTTTAGATTGTAATTTAACTGATGATTTAATACTTGACTTTTCATGAACACATCTTCCCAATTAGTATAATATTTCCTGAGGGCAGGGCCAGAATGCTCTATTTACTCCCTTAGGGAGATGTGATTACCAATTGCAGATGGTGAATCCCTGGGAATCACTGAGTTATAATAAGAGAGATGAGTGCTGTTTGTAAATCTGCTAGAGAAGTAAATCCTTTGGTACTAGTCCCTTAGGCCCTAGGACTGATTCAGTATCTCATACTTTTATGTTCAAAGGCTAAACCATGTAAAGTATCCAAAAATCATGATGAAAGTAAGCAGAGTCTTACAGAACTACTGAGAAAGAAATGTGAAGAATGTGAGAAAGAAATATCTGAGTCAAACTTGCAGGCTTACTACTCTTAAATGGAGTGTTCTTAGTAAAATGATGTGATGGTTAACTTTATGTGTCAAGTTGACTGGGCCATGAGGTATACAAATGTTTGGTCAAACATTATTCTGGGTAAGTCTATTAAGGTGTCTCTGGATAAGATTTAACATTTGAGCTGGCAGACTGAGTCAAGCGGATTATACTCCTTAACGTGGGTGCATGAGTGTGTGCTCAGTCGTGTCCAACTCTGAGAGCCCATGGACCCCTGCCAGGCTCCTCTGTCCATGGAATTTTCCAGGCAAGAATACTGGAACAGGTTGCCATTTCCTACTCCAGAGGATCTTCTGATCTAGGAATGGAACCCATGTCTCCTGCATTGGCAGGCATATTCTTAATCACTGCGCCACCTGGAAAACCCTAATGTGGGTGAAAGTGAAAGTGTTACTGTCTCAGTCATGTTTGACTCTTGGTGGCCCCATGGACTGTAGCCTGCCAGGCTCCTCTGTCCATGAAATTCTCCAGACAAGAATACTGGAGAATTCCATATATCAGTATGCTATACATTAAATGATATTATGATAATTAACAATCATATAACAATGATAATAAAACTTTGGACAGATGAAGTATTTATCAATCATCTGTTTGTACTTCTCAATCACAGAAACAATGGGTTTCTCTAGTTTATGGAGGCACCTGTGACATCTGAAATGTTCTGTTCTATGAGTTTGTTCAGCAGAGAGATTAAGCTAAAAATATGAGATTTTAAGAGTTGAAATAAGTATTGCAATTCTTAAAACAATAAAGTAGAAATTCTATTTTTTCTTTTATTTTTTTAAAGGGGAAATTCTAAAAAAATTAAAGGAATACAATTAATCATTTCAGGAAAATTAACTTGGATGAATAAAAAAGCTATCACTTTTCTTATGTTTACTTTATAAAACCTTTTTTCTCCCCGACAATGAAAAATGCTCTGGTAAGTGGGATACTTCCTATGTAAATTAAAGTATAGCTTCTTTTCAAAACTTCAATTTACATATATACTACTTTTCAGCAATGTGCTACAAAACAAGCAAAGTATATGTATATGAAATGCATTACCTTCTAAGAAAGTTTAATTTTTGGGTAGAATGAAGTAACTTTAATAGTTTATCAGTGACATATTTAGATATGAACAGTCTATGAATTTACATATGTAACTTACTACAGTTTTAAAGGCAATCTCACATTTTGGAAATTCTTTAAAGTTCAGATTTGATTTACTATATCTTTGTATAACGGTTCTGCAAAGGAGTCAGAGAAGTCAACTGATTTGAACAAGTAACTACTGTAGCTACAGATGTTAGGTACTCTAAAACACGTAAGCAAAGCTAACACTTAAATGTTATGGCCCATTACATAATGAAAGCATAAATAAAATTTTCTTATACTAGATCATTATTTGGAAAAGATTATGATAATACATAAATTTTTTTCCAGAAATATTCTTCCTTAAGATTTTCATATATGAAGACTGATAAACTATGAATGAAAAGCAGCTTTATTTCAGAACATTTTTGGTTGATATCAGGTTACTGACCTGTTTGATATTCTTGGAGACAGGACCTGGAATAATACACTCATCACTGTCAGAAGCTGATCTGTCTCCTTCATCTGTTAAGAAACAAAATTTTATTGGTTTAAATCTGTTAAACCAATTACATTTGTACCCTGTGGAGAGAAATAAGCATATATTACAAGGATAACCATAAAAGAAAAATATGATAATCATGTCTGAATTTTTTTAGCACTAAAGATAATTAGATTTACATTACATTTTAGTACTGATTCATTGGAAAAGATCCTGATGCTGGGAAAGACTGAAGGCACGAGGAGAAAGGAACAACAGAGGATGAGAGGGTTGGATGGCATCATCAACTTGATGGACATGAGTTTGAGCAAGCTCCAGGAGATGGTGAAGGACAGGGAAGCCTGGTGTGCTGCAGTCCATGGGGTTAGAAAGAGTTGGACAAGACTGAGCAACTGAACTGAACTACATTTTAGAAAAGAGAAAAGGAAATAAAAATATTGCTTGTTCAAGTATAAAATTAAAGTAAAAATTTTTTAAAGAACATGATAATCATATTTTCTAACAGCCTAACCTAAACTACTGTGTAAAAAATAAAGTTATTCCTACTATTTAAAAATATTTTTAGAAGTTTTACAGTAATATTGCAGTAAAGTTGACATACAATAAACCATACAAATTTGTGTGCAAAATTTGTATTTACACCTTGGAAACATGTATTTTGCTGCTGCTACTGCTGCTGCTGCTAAGTCGCTTCAGTCGTGTCCGACTCTGTGCGACCCCATAGACGGCAGCCCACCAGGCTCCCCTGTCCCTGGGATTCTCCAGGCAAGAACACTGGAGTGGGTTGCCATTTCCTCCTCCAATGCATGAAAGTGAAAAGTGAAAGTGAAGTCGCTCAGTCGTGCCCGAATCTTAGCGACCCCATGGACTGCAGCCTACCAGGCTCCTCCGTCCATGGGATTTTCCAGGCAAGAGTACTGGAGTGGGTGTATTGACAAATATATAATTCTGTGAAACCATCACCATAATTAAGAGAGTGAACATGTCTATCACCCCCAATATTTCCTCATGCCCCCTGTAAAGTTTTTCCTCTTGCATCTTTCTATTTCCATTCGTTCTTCCCTAGGCAACCACTTAAATGCTTTCTGTCACAGTAGATCAGTTTGCCTTTTCTAGATGTTTATATAAGTGAAATCATGTTGTAAGCCTTTCTTTCTTCATTTAAAAAAAATCAAGTCCTCTAGAATAACCTCTAGAATAACTAGATGATAGTACTGAATCCAAAGAGAATATAAAGTCATTTAAAATATATATTTGGAACATGGTCAGCAACAATACTTGCATTCCATTGTGGTGCTCTGAGTTTGAATAAGAAGATATGCAACAATTCCACCTGACCACACCTGACGAGACTGAACTACATCCCATCATTTCTGTCAAGAAACAGCTATCATGAAGTAGACTCATGATTAAATGAAGATGTTCTATGAGGCGTGAACAGATTAAACAAAGCAGAGTCAGGGAAATAATGGTAATTTTAAAAAAGGAAGTCACCTTCGGGTTCCAGTTCTTCAGTTATTTCTGTTTCATCTTCGGAAGACGTCAAACTTCGTTCTGCAAGCTGACCCTCAGACAGTAAAGACACATCGTCGTCCTTTCCTTGCTGCATTTTCTCAGTATTCTCTTTTACCTTATCTACACTGCTTTCCTGAGGAACCTGAAGAAGCAAAAGCACAGTGATATATTATTGCTTATATCACATTTATAGCATTCTTGCTGAAGCCCTTGAATGATAATAAAGCAAGTAAATATACTGGCATGCACTTTATATTTGATTCATGAGAAAATAATCACTTAAGCTGCACAAATGAAAATATGCAGATAACTTAAAATCTGATTACAAATCATATATCAAAAAGCATTAATCTCAAAATGAATTTTACATTATACTTTAATTTGTATGTGTATTTACTACCTACTAATGTCTGCATAATTATAACTATTCCACTGGTAATATGTTAGACCTTTCTATTCCAGGGAAGTCATATAGAATAGGATCAGTGATATGATTTCTTAAAAAAAATTTTTTTTTTCATTTTCGACTGCACTGGGTCTTCATCGTGGCACATGGGGCTCTCGCTGCACGTGGGCCTTCTCCAGTTGTGGCGAGCGGAGGCTACTCTCTAGTTGTGGTGTGCAGGCTTCTGGCTGCGGTGGCTTCTCTTGTTGCAGACCACAGGCTCTACAGTGTGCAGGCTTCACAAGTTGAGGCTCACGATCTCAGCTGCCCTGTGGCATGTGGGATCTTAGTTCCTGGACTAGGGATTGAACCTGTATCCCCTGTGCTGGCAGGGGGATTCTTAACCTCTGGACCACAAGGGAAGTCCCAATGATCATGACAAAGTATTTAAAAAAAAGAAACCTTTCAAGATAATTTTAATGTAAACACATACCTTGGGAATATGTGAAACAGTTGGCATATCAATTTCTCTTTCTGGTATATGTTCCACTTCTGGCGAAATTTCCTTTCTATCTTCAGGAAGAGTAGAGGTCTCCTTCTATTAATGTGAAAATGTGCATATATGTTATTTTCTATTTTTTACTAAATCCTAAATCATCCTGAGACTTTTTCACACACACATACTTACACACTTAGCATTTACTCTCATAACAACTTTCATACATAACATATAGCGGTATTAATTATATTTATCATGTTGGACATTACATCCCTAATACTTATTTTCTTTACAACTGCAAGTTTGTACTTTTGAGCACATTCATCCAATTTGCCTTCCCCACCCCCTGCTTCTGGTAACCAGAAATCTGATCTCTTTTTCTATGAACTTTTTAAAGTTTATTTTTAATTGGAGGATAATTGCTTTATAATATTGTATTGGTTTCTGCCATACAACAGTGTGAATCAGCCACAAGCACACGTGTCCCCTCCATCCTGAACCTCCCCCAACCCCTGCCCCATCGTCATCCTCACAGTTTTCACAGAGCACCAGGTGAGCACCCAGTGCCCATACAGCAGATTCCCACTGGCTATCTATTTAACACATGGTAGTGCATGTATGTGGTTTTGAAGTATAACTGACCTATAACACTGTATTAGTTTTCTGTTAAAATACACAGTGATCTGATGTTTCTATACATTTCAAAATGATCACTACAACAAGCACAGTGATTAGGCTGTGTCAGCCTACAAAGATACTACACAGTCACTGTGTTCCCCATACTGTACATTTCATATCTGTGACCCATCCATTTTACAGTTGGGAGTTTGTATCTCCTAATCTCTTTTGTCTGTTTTTTTCTTTCCCTCAGCCCCTCTAGCAACCACATTTGTTCTTTGTTTCTGTGACGATCTATGACTATGCTTTTGTGTTGTTATGTTTGTCCATTTGTTTTGTTTTTTTTGGATAAGGTCTCTTTCACCTAGATGCAGACTGAGAAGAGAAAGGGTCTAGTCTGAAGCTTGACTGCTGAGGAACTTCAGCATTCAGAGATATGCTCCAGGTGAATGAGAAAAGTTAAGCTGGAGGGAAACTAGGAAGGCATGGTATCCCAGAGGCCAAGAGGGAAAGTATTCCACTCTGTCAAAAGTTACTGGGAGATTAAGAAAGGGACAGGGAATTGATCACTGGATGTAGCAAAGTGACAGTCACTGTGACCTTAGCAAAAGTGGTTTTAATGAGGAAAAGTTTTACTAGTGTGAGCAAGGAACAATTTGAGGAAAGGGAGACAGAATTAAGACAACTTTTTGAAGAGTTTTGTTCTATTTTGCTTTATGGTAAATGGGGAAAGAAGACTGGGGGTAGTATCTCGAGAGAGACATGGGGCCAATGGAAGATTCAGATCAAGAGTAAGATCGTTTAACTTTTATACACAGTGCCAATTACAAAGGTAACATTTTACAGGAAGAAGAAGTGTTTTATATCTGTTTCCCTTTAATCAGGTACGGTATACTATTCATTTGTTTCAAATATTTGTTATGCAGGGGGCGGAAAAAGCAGTGTTCTGAATGTTTACTACTTACATAATGCTGATGTGGTGTGATATCCATAAAAGATACCTTCTTATCTTTAGTTGTTAAACGTCTTGGTTTAGGTGTAGGTGCCTAAGATAAACCAATATGTCAAACTGAGTATAATGAACATACTTTTCAGATTTTTTTTCTCTTTTATGTGGCTATTTATTAAGGAATAATAATAATTATGTAGGAATAATAATAATTTTATAGGAAATTCAAAGTCACTGTTACTCACTGCAATTATAGTACTAAAAGAGGATGTTGGAGGTAGTCTTTGAACAACCTCTGACTCTTCTTTGTGTCTGAAATTTCCTAAGTCTTCAGTTATTATACAACCACTTGGTGGAAGGTAAGCAAATTTCCATTTCAATATAACATGAATGGTTCCGGCAGGATGCTTTTCATGATCTGTTAACTCAAATATGCCTGTCAAATTACAAAAATAATTGTAATTAATGCTAGAGGGAAGTTTTATTACCATAAGAATTAAAGAACAGCAAAAAGAAACTACCCCACAACTTTACAAATAAGTTTAGCTTTTACTTACAACTCAAATGGCTTAAGACAATAAAATAAGACAAAAGGATCTATGACAGGCTCATTTCTCAAGCAGACTGCTTTTAAAAGTTAAGACCTCACAGATAATACCTATTCAAAGAGGAGAAAATTAGCTTATAAATATTTTAATTCATTGAAATTAAATTCAGAGATTCTTCAGAATTTTTAGCCTTCTTCTAAGATATTATCTGGGTTATAGCTCAAATAAGAACCTTCATTTTTTACTTGATATTCTTGTGTCTCTATACATTATACATTATATATATATATTATATATTATAATGTACAAAATACATTAAAACTTCAAAATTTATCTATATATAATACACAATAATGTATATATCCTAAGGAGTCCTTATATTACTACATTATTCTAATTTTAAATACATTTTACTGGGATCTGTTAAATCATTTCAAATTAACAGTAGCATAGCAAAAAAGTCTATAAAATAAACAAACCATCCAAAACATAAAGTATCACCTAGCTGAATATGTAATACTGAGTCACACATTTTAATCCTTATACTAGAGTTTGCAATATGAAAATCCCTGACTTGAAAAAAACAAACCTATATTTCAAGCATAACTTTTGTTTAGGGTATCCTTTACTTGGTTCTCAAGTGTTTGACACTTCTTCTAATGGCTGGCTAGGAAAAACTAAACAACAGCTCTAGACTTTAAGTAGAAAAAAAGGATACAGGTGGAATATAGGGAGGTGAGAAACTTCTATAATAGGCATAGGTGAGATTTACAGAATGGCTGAGTGAAGAGATCAGTAAATATTTTCCACAAAAAGCAATGATAACACCACATAAAATGGTCAAAAAAATTCATTTAAGAACTCCGGAAATTGATCAAAGGTATACAACAAATTAAGAAGTACTTGTTCAAGAAAATCTACGAAACCTCAGTAAGAACAATAGGAGTCAGAAAAGGCCCTAGTAAAGCTACTTGGCAAATAGATGGGGAAAAAATGGAAACAATAACAGACTTACCACTGCAGATGATGCCTGAAGTCACAAAATTAAAAGACACTTGCTCCTTGGAAGAAAAGCTATGACGAACCTAGTGGTTTAGTCGCTAAGTTGTGTCCAACTCTTGCAACCCCGTGGACTGCAGCCTGCCAGGCTCCTCTGTCCATGGATTCTCCAGGCAAGAATACTGGGGTGGGTTGCCATTTCCTTCTCCAGGGGATTTTCCCAACTAGGAATTGAACCCGGGCCTCCTGCATTGCAGGCAGATTCTTTATTGACTAAGCTATGAGAGCTACCTGACAAACCTAGACAGTATATTAAAAAGCAGAGACATCACTTTGCCAACAAAGGTCCATCTAGTCAAAGCTATAGTTTTTCTAGTAGTCCTGTACGGATGTGAGAGTTGGACCATAAAGAAGGCTGAGCACAGAAGAATTGATGCTTTTGAACTGTGGTGCTGGAGAAGACTGTTGAGAGTCCCTTGGACAACTAGGAGATCAAACCAGCCAATCCTAAAGGAAATCAACCCTGAATATTCACTACAAGGACTGATGTTGAAGCTGAAGCTCCAATATTTGGCCACTCAATGGACATGAGTTTGAGCAAACTCTGGGAGATGGTGAAGGACAGGGAAGCCTGGCATGCTGCAGGTCATGGGGTCACAAAGAGTTGGACATGACTTAGCAATTGAACAACAAGAAGCTACTTGTCCCTGGCTGAATGTGAGACTTACAGACTATCTAAACACTGAATGCATCACCTAAGCCATACATTGATCCATAGGCAAAGGGTGGGGGCCTGACAACTCAAGGTGTTTGAACACAACTTTCAACAACCATAGGCTGATCACTAAACTATGTTCAGGCTTAAAATGAAAACAAAAACTTAGCAGAGATATCAGTGGCTATAGCAAGGGAAACAAAACTACAGAACTAGTACAGGCCAAGTCACCAAACAAACAATAACAGCAACAGAAACCCTGTGGAGGGTTAGAATCTACAGATTCTAAAATACAGTGTCCTAAAGGCCCAAATTTAAACAACAGCAAAAAAAAAAAAAAAAAAAAAAAATTCATGAGATACACAAAGAAACAGGAAGGAGAATGTGCTACATACACAGATAGAATGTCACCTAGAGATGCTTTCTCAGGGCATCCAGATGTTAGACTTAGCAGACAAAGACCTAAGAGCAGCTATTGTAAATACGTTCAAAGAGCTAAAAAAAAACCATCTTTAAAGAATTAAAGGAAAGTGTGATGACAATGAATTATAAAACAGAGAACATAATAAAGAGAGAAATTATTAAAAAGAGAACTAGAATGTATTATAAAATATGGAATATAGCTAATATTTTACAACTATAAATGGAGTACAACCCTTAAAAATGACAAATCACTACATTGTATACCTGTAACATATTATACATCAACCATATCTCAATAAAAAGAGAGAGAACTAAAAAGGAGTTCTGGAGTTAAAAAGTATAATTACTGAAATGAAAAAATTCAATAGAGGGGCTTAGTAGGAGATACGAACTGGCAGAAGAATCAATGAACTTGAAGACTAATCAATAGTGATTATCCAAGCTGAAAAGAAAAAAATGAAGAAAAATGAACAGAGCTTCAGAGATCTGTAGGACACCATTAAACATATGAACATATGTGTAACAGGAACCTAAGAAGTGGAAGAAAGGGCAGAAAAAAATAACTGAAGAAATAAGGGCAAAAAACTCCCCAAATTTGATACCTGACAGTACCCTATACATAAAGAAGCTCAACAAATTATAAGTAGAAAAAGCACAAAGGGATCCACAACTAAACACATCAGAGTGGAATTGTTGAACGCCCTCCCCAGCCCCCCAAAACAGAAAGAAAATCTTGAAAATTGTATCATGTATTAGGGAACCATAACAAGATTAACAGATGATTTCTCATTAGAAACAATGAATGCCAGAATCAACTGTCCGATATACTCAAAGTGCTTAAATAAACTGAACCTGATAACTAAGAATATGATATCCAGCAAAACTATCCTTCAGAAAATAAAAGCTACATATAAAGACACTGCCAGATAACAATGCTTAAGTGAATTCACTGCCAGCAGACCTGACTCACAAGACAAATTAGAAGAATTTCTTCAGGCTAATAGGAAGTAATACCAGATGGTAACTCATATCAATATGAAGAAACAGAGGTGAATAAAGGTAATTATATAGGTAATTAGAAAAAGTATAAATATGTTTTTTCCTCATTTCTTAACTGATTTAAAAAACAATTGCATAATTATAAAATTATTATCTTGGGGATTTATAATATATAAAGATAAAAAATACATGAAATAATAACACAAAAGATGGAGAGGAAATAGAGCTATTTGGAATACAAAATTGACACCAGACAGTAACTCAAACCCAAATGAAGATATAAATACGAGAGATGCTAAATACATAAGTTAATATAAAAGTCTCCTATAATTACATATATTCTCCCTTCTCTTAAAGGCCATAAAGTTATATAAAGCAATAACTAACATTGTACTGTTGGGTTTATAACACATAGAGGTATACCATGTATATATATACATATATATACACACACATATATGACAACAGTATCACAAAGGAAGGGGGAGGGAATGGAATTATATTGGGGTAGATTTTTCTAGATTTCAGTGAAAGTTATTAGCATTAAGTTTAAGTGCATTGTGTCACGTTGAGGTGCATATTGTAATCCTTAGAATAACTATTAAGAAAATAACTACAAAAATATAATATTGTGGGTCCAAAGTTTAAGATTATCTTAGAAGGCTAGAAAGATTAGTTACAAATAGATCATATCAATAACACTGAGGAATAATTTAGGTCTTTTTTTAAATAATTTCATGGATTCAAGAAATAGGCTTACCTGAAATACATCTGTCATGTGCCAATGAAATCAGAGGCACATTGACTTTTCCTATGTAAATATTCTCCTGGGTATCACTATCATCAAATACATAAAAACTCAGAGACTCTGACTTAAGGTATCGATCCAAATCCATATTCATTGGCACTGGGAAACACATATGATCATCAAACTGTGGATCATTGCTACTGGGAATGATGGCTGTGTCATGGTCTGCAAAATCAAAAAACTTGTACACAACATATGGGTGTGGCTGAAGGTGGCTTGTTCGGGACTGCAGGTGGTTGCAACATCTTATTGTAATATGAAGTTCATTTAAGTTGCCATCTGTGGAATCAGTAGAACTGAGCTGAGCAGTTTTGGGTGCTTGATGACTTAACTGGAAAAACATACATATTTATATTACAGTAGTAATACAATGAAAAGTAAACAGCAGCTGCCAACCCCCAAACACAATAATTTTGTAAATGGACCAAAAGACTGCAGATTTTCACTTCATAGTAAATTTCTCAGTTAAAGACTCTTGACACTTACTCAAAACCAATATTCTCTAGAACCTGTGTACAGACGCTTTTAGCAGCAACTATAAAAGACTGAGCATACATGTAGAGATTGATGTTAAAACAAACAAACAAACAAAAATAAAGCCAAGAAAGTAGTCTGATGTTTTTTAATTCTATTTAATGCTTAACAAGTAAAGTGAGCAGATAGGTTCAAAGTTAGTTAGAATTTTATTAAGAGCTAATCCTTCAACTATTCCAGTTATTCTCATCATATCTCATTCTTAAGTGAGAACTAATGAACTTGATGGTACCCACTCAGAGAGACAATTTTGTTATATTTGGGTTGGCCCTCATCCTGAACCAATGGGATTTGAGGACAGCAGATACCTGAGGCCAAGGAACAAGGGAACAGAGTGAGAGATAAACTTTGGAGGGGTAAAATCTTGAATTGGAGGGACTTTTCAGAAGAGAGATTAGCAAAGGGAGTTATCAGGCAGAGTTGGAAGCTACTCTATGGCCCTCTATGGAACTATTATTACTCAGACAATTGGTGCACAAGTACTCTAGCGAACAACTGCCTTGATGAAATGCTAAGCCTTTCCTAGCCAATGTGATCTGGGGCAAAACAATGTAGTAATGCAATGTCAGAGAACTCTCCACCTCCCATGCAGGACCCCTCTTTTACTCTATTTTTGAATCTGGATTGAACATCTGGAACTTTTGATTCTAGAGAAGCTTATAAGAGAAAGAAAACAGAACTGAAGTCATAATCTCCTTAGTGGAGACATGTGGTGGTATGGATAGGGGAAATCTGAGAAGGGAATCACAGTACTGCTTTCCCAGGGCTAGTTAGCATCCGGCTATAGAGGGCTGAGTGGAATGATTTACAAAGTACCCCTTCTGCTTCTCCCCTCAACCCTACCCACAAAAGCTGAAGTTCCACCACTAAATGGCTCATTCAAATCATAAACTGAAATCTAAAACTCTTCAAATTACAAACATTAATAAATCATGTGGTTTCACTATTTCTAATTCCCTTTTTCATAATGGCATTTCCCAAGGTGTGCTCTGAAGAACATTAATCCAGAACGATGATCGCTGGGACATGGGTGCCATTCTTTAAGTTTGGGAATCAATGTTATATTAATCATGGTTCTTTTAATTGAAAGCTATAAAAACTGGTTTCACCAAGCAAATACAATGAAAAGAGACTTTAATATAAGAGCATGCATAGTCACTCAGTCATAGGTCTGATTTTTTTGCAACCCCATGGACTATAGCCCGCCAGGCTCCTCCGTCCATGGAATTTTCCTGGGAAGAATACTGGAGTGGGTTGCCATTTCCTTCTCCAGGGGATCTTCCTGACACAGGGACTGAATCCACATCTCTAACATCTGCTGCATTGGCAGGTGGCTTCTTTACCACTGCTCCACCTTGGAAGCCTTTAATGTAAGGCTATAGGGCTATTTCACACAACTGTGTAGCAGAAATGTGGTTGTGTCTTAGGAAGGGAATGGGACTGGAAAACTATAGGAATTTACTCTCCATCTCGTTCTTCATTTTTCTCTGTATGCTTGCTCATTATTCTCTTTCTAGATACATTTTCTTCCCTTTGCAGTTTAACATGATGGCAGATGGCTGTCCTATAGCTCCCAGCTTCCCACGTTTCAGCCATGGAGAGTCTTACTTTCTCTTGATCTCAGAAAGCAGAATCTGATTGGCTCAGTTGGAGGCAGGTGGCTATTACTAAATCATTAATTATAATTGGGTGGAGTGGGAGAGAGCAGGATCATCAAATGTACAGCTGGCCACCGGGGGCCCAGCCCCATGGATTGGAAGAGAGGCCAGTTCCAAGTGAAAAAAGAGAACTGTGCCTTGAACAGACATTCCAAAATATTTCTACTATATTCTATCCCTTTGTTACTTAAGTGTATACTTCATGTTTCCTCCTGAGATTCACATTATACTCAAATCTCAAAAGAAGCCCTAAAGTCAAGGATCTTATTTAACTTTGCTCAATTCAGTCTTTTCTGAATTTATTGGATCATGGAATTCTTCTGGAAATAAGACTGTTAAGATTTCATGAAACACAGTTTGGAAAATGCTCCTCTGAGGAATTGCTTTTAAACCTCCAATTCTCAGTAAAAGAATATT
This sequence comes from Bos grunniens, assembly GCF_055505025.1. NCBI lineage: Eukaryota > Metazoa > Chordata > Mammalia > Artiodactyla > Bovidae > Bos > Bos grunniens. Next base: position 22,119,425 of record NC_141182.1, read on the forward strand.
CATTTTATATTCTACTTTGCATTTCAGAAAGCTACAGGGTTCTGAAACAGCTTGGAAGAAGTTGGAAACGGTTGGAAAAAAAGAATAACTGAAACTCCAAGAATAGCTATTCATTTCCTTAACAGCAGAAATTGTAATTAAAGTTACAACTGATGTGTAATATTAGCATTGCAATTCTATTTTTCAAAAGTGTCCTGAATAGCACAAGGGAGTTCCTTTGGGGTGACGGATCAATTCTGTATCTTGATTGTGGTGGTTGATACATGATTATATACAAATGATAAAACTGCATTGAACTCTGTTTCTTCCTACATAAACATACACATACACACACACACACACAGTGTACACGCATACACACGTAAGTGCATGTAAAAACTTAGAAAATCTGAATAAAGTCTGTAGCCTAGTTAATAGTACTGTACCGATGTCAATTTCCTGGCTTTGATACTATACTATAGTTACATAAAATATTACAACTGGGAGAAGCAGGGTGAAGGCTGCACGGACCTCTGTACATTTTTGCTACTTCCTGTTAAGTCTATGATTATTTTGACATAAAAAGTTTAAAAAAAAGCCACTTGATGGCTGTGAAAGAAAGTGATTTCAGTTTAAAGCACGGTAATATAAAGAAATACTATAAAATTTCCGTGTCATAAAAGGGTTGTAAAGTCAAACAAGCTTACCCATTGCATTTGCTCTGGCCCCTTAAAATTTGATGTTATGTATCCCAAAGCCTTTGCCCGTTCTCGATAAAGCCGAATTGCTTGATCCATGGGAACTCTTAATCGGAACCAGTATTCCACTGTGCCAAAATTGGAGATGTCTCCTTTAGTTCCTACAAACCGATACATAATTCACTGTTAAAATGGCCCCATAAATCAAAATATATACCAGTAAAACAAACATCAATAGTATTAGACATTAAAACTATAAATTTTATACTGAATAAAATAATATATGACTTGCACAGATGGTGTGTGACTGGCAAATAACAGAGAAAAAGAGAATAAGTTACTTCTGCAAGTATGAGTTTCACTGTGTGTTAAATATTATTAAAAAACTATGTTTGAGGTAGTCCAATTCACACTATTCCAATCCTCCTAACATGTAAAAAGATTTTTTTCTGATGCTATTTTTTTCTTTTTTTTTAAACAAGCTGCACTCAATGCAGTCTGACAGATACAATATGAAATCTCAAAACTATGAATGTGATATTCCACATTATAATTCAAATTTCAAGAAATCTTTGGCACCTTCCTAATTTTTCTACTGTACCACAAGTACAGGGGAAAACACCATACCTATTGCCAAATCTATACTGTACGTAATACACCCGTGCATGTCTGCCCTGCACATCTTCAGTCCTCACAGTGCTGCCGCTCTTTATCTCTCTTCCTCTGTGACGACTTCCTCCATGGCTCCTGGGGGACCGAAGAGCTCCCTGCTTCCTTTGCAGGAATCAAGGATTATGTCCTCATTAGGGCACTGACTGCTTTGGCAACTGTCACTTCACCAGTTTACTTCTCTACCACACTAAGTTTCTGAGGGCAGGATTTTTTGAACCACGTGAATATATTATCTATGCAATCAATAAAATAAAGTCCCTCCCTAGAACCTAAGTCACCTTCTTTCTTTCTTGAGAAGGCTTCTTCGCTTGGCCTCTAGGATCTCTTGGTTTATCTCTTGGTTTATCTCCCTCTTCACTGGTGACTCCTTAGTTTCCTTTGCTGGCTCTTCCTCTTCTTCTCGAATGCTAAATTTTAGAGTTTCTCAAGGCTCAATCTTTGGTCCCTTTCTCTTTTTTATGTACAGTTACTCTCTCTGTGAAATTATCTGGGTCCAAGGCTTAAAATATATTCTGCATGCTAATGAATCCCACTTTTATATTTCTATCCCTGACCTTCAGACTATTATATCCAACTGCTCATGTGACATTTCCACTTGGCTGTCTAATAGGCAGGTCAATCTTGTTCAGACACTATTCTTAAGTTTTCTTCCTCAAATTTGTTCCTCTACCCGACCTATTTCAACAAATGGCCTCATCATTTTCCTAGCTGTTCACACCAAAATTCTTACCTTGTCTGTTTCTCTTGTTTCTCTACATTCAGTTGATGAACAAGTTTTAAAAGAAGAGTTAATCAACCTACACTGAATATGACTACGTCTTATCACTACTTTCATTACCATCTTAATCCAAGCCACCATTCTCTTTGCACAGATTAATGCAATCGCCTGAAAATGGTCCTATTCCCCCTCTTGGCCGGTATAGACCATTCTTCCCACAGCACCCAGCATGGTTCTTCCAGGATCTGTGTTGTTGGACTTCCCTGGTGGTGCAGTGGATAAGAATCCACCTGCCAATGCACAGGACATGGATTCAATCCCTGCTCCGGGAAGATTCCACATGCTGTGGAGCAACTAAGCCCAAGTAGCATAACTACTGAGGCTGTGAGCTGCAACTGCTGAGCCCGAGTGCTGTAATTACTGAAGCCTGTGAGCCTGTGCTCTGCAGCAAGAAAAGCCACCTGCAGCTAGAGAGGAGCCCCACTTGCTGCAACTAGAGAAAGCCAGAGTGCAGCAATGAAGACCCAGCACAGCCAAACAAACAAAAAACAAAAAGAAAAACTATGTGTGATCTCTTACCTCACCTTCTCAAAAGTATACAATGACTTGCCTCAGTCAGAGAAAAAGACAGTCCAAACATGACCCACAAAGCTCTACAGCATGATCTGATCCCTGCCTACTGCTTTAACGTCATCTCTGCTCTAGTCACAGGCCTCCTCGACGTTCCTCCAATTGGTCAGGTTTGTTTTTCCCTCAGGCCCTTGTACTTGCTGTTTCCTCTGCCTGAAAACAATCTTCCCCTGGATCCTGACATGCAGCTCTCTTTTTAAAAAAATATTTTTAAAAAGTATTTGTTTGGCTGTGGGTCCCAGTTGCAGCACACGGGCTCTCTAGTTGTGGTGCATGGGCTTAAGCTGCCCCATGGCTGATATGGATCTTTATTCAGGTCTCTTTATCAATGTCATCCTGTAGGGAAGTCCTTATCTCAATAAGCAACCTTCCATCTCTCTCTTTAGCCTCTTGCTCCGATCATCTTTCTTCACATCTAAGGATAGGTGTATAGTTTTACGGCCCGTCTTCCCCTCTAGAAGGTAAGCTACAGGAGGGCAGGGGCTTCATCTGTCTTATTTATCACTGATCACAGTATTCGCAGTGCTCAGTAACAGTGATAATGATACTCTCTTTAAAAAATATTTGATCAACATACTATAATCAATGTTTTAATCAAACAAAGATATCAACATGGTAAATAAACATTTGTACTAAGAAGCTTTAAAAAATTAACAGCCATTGTACTGACATTATCAATGACATTTAAGAGTGCAATCAACAGTGGGCAGCTGAATCAGACAGAGAACACTGTCCTTACCCTAAAGGCACCTTGAATCTGTGAGAGAAGATATTAATGTGAAATGCCTTATTAATATAGAAACCAATCAGGGATTCAAACAGCTGAAGTCTGTAAGACTATACTCACCAACCAAACTTGCTGTGCAAAATATTCGACCACTTTTTTCTAGAATTTCATGGAATCTCAACTGACAAGCTGCGATTGTTTCATAATCTGTGCTGTAAGCTTGGTGAACCTCAAGAGTCACAGTATTTTTCTGAATGTATTGTAAGAATAAGTCATTAACATGAACGAGGTATTGAGAAGTAAAGTTATATTCTGGGTGAAGGCCCCGTACTATGGGAGTTGTCTGTAGTTCAAAATCATAGAAAGCGTAGGTACAGAAGGTGACAGGCTCTTTATCCCCAGATGCCTGTAAAACTTCGGAAGAAAAGGTTACTTTGTTGATATGGATTTCAAATAGGTTTTCGCCTCGTTCTAAGTGAATGGTTTCATCAAATTCATCAACTGAGTCATCTGGCATGATTTCTGGCTTAAATTTGTACTGCTTGGTGCCATAGGCAATATCCTTTAATTGGGCTGCAAGAGAAGACACACAGTTTAGAGGTTTTAAGGTGTTGACATATAAAGATACAAAGACACATATGAAGTGGTGGGGAATCTGAGGGCTTGCAGTGTATAGTCCCAATCAAATTCTACAGCTACACTGTTTTTCTGTAACTGATACTGTGTTTTAAAGAAATCTATCACTTATTTTGACATCATTTAGTTAAAAAATTAAGTGGTGATACAGGATATACCAGGGAAAAGGAGAAAGAAGAAAAAAAAAAGCCTTTGAATGAATAACTGAGGTAAATATTTAGATTCCACTTGCTCCTTTGGTTTGGCTCTATTATCTTCTCTCCTTTAAAATCAATTTCTCTTTCCACTGCTACCTTCTTGTCAGTTTATCCAAATATATATTTTTCTACTTTTGGGGATGATGGATATGTTCATTATCTTGATTATGGTGATAGTTTCACAGGTGTATATATATGCCAAACTCCCAAATTGTGCACTTTAAAGATGTGCAATTTAAAGTATGTTTATCCAAAGAAATGAACATTTTTAAAAGTTGTGGTATGATCAGAAATTTAAATACTGATTAGAAATTTTATGATAGTAAATAATTATTGTTCATTTTTAGGTATAATTGTATTGTTATTTTTTAAGACCTCAGATGCATCCTGAAATATTTATTGATGAAATGATATGGTATCTGAGATGTGTTTCAAAAGAATATGGGTAAGATAGAAGGGAGTTGGGGATACAGATGAAAAAAGATTGGCTATGAATTGACTGGCTATGTGGTAAGTACATCAGAGTTTACCATACAATTATTTCCACTCATATATGTTTGAACTTTCCCATAAAGAATTAAACAAATTTTTTTAAAATAATAAAACCATTATGCTGGGAAAAAAATAAAGTATGTTCATTATAATTCTATAAAGTTGCTCTTAAAAATATATATATCTTTCTAGATTAGAACATTCCCTCACATCATATACAAAAATAAACTCAAAATGGTTTAAAGATATAAGTGTAAAACCCAAAACCATGAAACTCCCAGAAGAGAACACAGGCAAAACACTCTTTGACATAAGTTATAGCAATATGTCTTCTGGATCTGTCTCCTAAGGCAAAAGAAATAAAAGCAAAACTAAATAAACTGGATCTAATTAAACTTAAAAGCTTTTGGACAGCAAAGGAAACTACTGACAAAAGAAGAAGATAATCTACTGAATTCAGGAAAATATTTACAAATGATGTGACCTACAATGGGCTAACACCTCAAATACATAATATAAAAAAAATGAAACCCAATATGAAAAAAAACCAAAAAACTTCATTAAAAATGGCAGAAGACCTGAATAGATAACTCACCAAAGAAGACATACAGATGGCTGACAGGCACATGAAAAGATACTCAACATTGCTAATTCTCAGAGAAATGCAAGTGAAAACCACAATGAGATACCACCTCACACCTGTCAGAATGGCTATCATGAAAAAGTGTACAAATAACAAATGCTGGTGAGGGTGTGGAGAAAAGGGAACACTTGTATGCTGTTGGTGGGAATATAAACTAGTACAGCCACTATGGTAAGGAGTATGGAAGTTCCTCAAAAAATTAAATAAAAACTACCATATAATCCAGCAATTCCTGGATACATATCCAGAAAAAACAAAAACACTAATTGAAAACATAATACATGCACCCCAATGTTCACGCTGTTGTTCACTTGCTAAGTTGTGTCTGACTCCTTGCAACCCCATGGACTGTAGCACGCCAGGCTCCCCTGTCCTTCACTATCTCCCTGAGTTTGCTCAAATTCATGTCCATTGAGTCGGTATCTAACCATCTCATCCTCTGCTGCCCCTTTCTCCTTTTGTCTTCAATCTTTCCCAGCATGAGGGATGAGAGTCTTTTCCAATGAGTTGGCTCTTCCCATCAGGTGGCCAAAGTACTGAAGCTTCAGCTTCAGCATCAGTCCTTCCACTGAATATTCAGGGTTAATTTCCTTTCTGATTGAGTAGTTTGAGCTCCTTGCAGTCCAAGGGACTGTGAAGAGTCTTCTCCAACATCACCATTTGAAAGCATCGATTTTTTGATGCTCAGTCTTCTTTATGGTCCAAATCTCATCTCACATTCATACATGACTACTGGAAAAACCATAGTTTTGACTATACAGACCTTTGTTGGCAAAGTGATGTCTCTGCTTTTTAATACACTGTCTAGGTTTGTCACAGCTTTCCTTCTGAGAAGCAAGTGTCTTAATGTCACAGCTGTACCCACAGTGATTTTGGAGCCCCCCAAAAATAAGATCTATCACTGCTTCCACTTTTCTCCCTCCTATCTGCCACCATGAAGTGATGGGATCAGATGCGATGACCTTAGTTTTTCTGAATGTTGAGTTTTAAGCCAGCTTTTTCACTCTCCTCTTTTACCCTCATCAAGAGGCTTTTTAGCTCCTCTTTACTTTCTGCCATTAAAGTGTTATCATCTTCTTAACTGAGGTTGTTGATATTTCTCCTGACAATCTTGATTTTAGCTTGTGATTCATCCAGCCTGGCATTTCACATGATGTACTCTGTATACAAGTTAAATAAACAGGGTGACAATATACAGCCTTGATGTACTCCGTTCCTGATTTTGAACCAGTCTATTGTTCCATGTCCAGTTCTAACTGTGGCTTCTTGACTTGCAAACAGGTTTTTCAGGAGGCAGGTAAGGTGGTCAGGTATTCCCATCTCTTTAAGAATTTTCCACAGTTTCTTGTGATCCACAAAAAGGCTTTAGCATAGTCAATGAAGCAGAAGTAGATGGTTTTCTGGAATTCCTTTGTTTTCTCTGTGATTCAATGAATGTTCATAGTAGCACTATTTACAACAGGCAAGACCTGGAGGCACCTAAGTGCCCATCAACAAATGAACAGATAAAGAAGATGTGATTGATACACACACACACACACACATATGTATTACTCAGCCATAAAAAGAATGAAATTCTGATATTTGCAGCAATGTGGATGGACCTAGAGAATATTACACTTAGTGAAATAAATCAGAGAAAGACAAATAGTGTATGATATCACTTATACGTGGAACCTAAAGATGATACAAATATATATGTAAAGCAGAAGCAGACTTCACAGATATAGAAAAAAGCTTGTGGTTACCAAAGGGGAGAAGGAAGTAGAGGGACAAACTAGGGAGTATGGGATTAACAGATACAGACTACTATGTATAAAATAGATAAGCAACAAGGGTATATTGCATAGCACAGTGAATTATAGCCATTATCTTGTAATGTTTTATAATGAAGTATAATCTACAAAAATACTGAATCACTATGCTGTACCTCTGAAACTAATATATTGCAAATCAACTATATTTCAATAAAAAAATAAAAAGATATGTCTCTTTCTAAATACATGTTTTCCCCCAGGTTACATCCAAACTTCTAAAAAGAGTAATGTCTACTTGTGTCTCCCATTCCTCATGTAACAGACACTCTTCCATCTCCTGTGAAAAGCATCTGCTTTACTTTTCTTGTGAAACTACTCCAGAAAAAGTCACCAATAACCAACTGATTTCTAGAGTGAATGGACTTTGGTCCCGTGTTACTTTGGGATTGGAATGAAACCTGACCTTTTCCAGCCCTGTGGCTACTGCTGAGTTACTTATTTCCTGTGTTACTTGATTTCCTTGCTTAATTGACAATGAAGACCACATCCTCTTCCGTGAACTTTTGTGGGATTCCATGTCTCACCTGCCCTGCTTCTCCTCCTACCACTCTTCTCATTCTTTAAGGGTTTCTCTGCTGGTTTGCTAGGCTTCTGTTTTTATCCGTTTTTTAGTCTATGTTTCATGAGTAACTGTATCCCTGTTTATTTTTTAATTAATTAAATTGAAATATAGTTGACTTACACTCTTGTGCTAATTTCTGCTGTATAGCAAAGTGACTCAGGTATACACATATATACATTCTTTTTCTCTACAGTTTATCCCAGGAGACTGGATACAGTTCCTTGTGCTATACAAGGACCTCGTTGGTTTTTCACTCTAAATGTAATAGTTTGCATCTATGATCCCCAACCTCTTGGTCCACCCTTCTGCCCCTTCCCCTCCCCCTTGGCCACCACGTCTGTTCTCTACGTCTGTGATTCTGTTTCTGCTTTGTAGACAGGTTTGTTTGCGTCATATTTTAGATTTCACATATAAGTGATGCTGCATGGTGTTTGTCTTTCTCTTTCTGACTTAGTTTACTTAGTGTGATCATCTCTAGCTGTATCCAGGATGCTGCGAAAGGCATTCTTTTGTCCGTTTATGACTGGGCAGTACACCATTGTATCTATGCACCACATCTTCTTTATCTGCTCCTCTGCTGATGGACATTTAGGTGGTTTCCATGGCTTGGCTACTGTGAACAGTGATACTGTGAGCATAGGGGTGCATATATCTTTTCGAATCATAATTCAGTCTGTTTATGCCCAGGAGGGGGACTGCTGGGTCATATGGTGATTCTGTTTTTAGTTTCCTGAGGAACCTTCATACTGTTTTCCAAGGTGGATGCACCAACTTACATTCCCACCAATAGTGTGGGAGGATTCCTTTTTCTCCACACCCTCTCCAATATTTGTTATTTGTAGACTTAAAAATTTTTTTTTTTATTTATTTGGCTGCATGAGGTCTTAGTTGTGGCATGCAGATCTTCAGCTGCAGCATGTGGGATCTAGTTCCTTGAACAGGGATTGAATCTGAGCCCCATGCATTGGGAGCACAGAGTCTCAACCACTGGACCATGGAAGCCCTGTTATTAGTAGACTTTTTGATGATGGCTCTTTTGTCAGGTGGTACCTCATTGTAGTTTTTATTTGCATCTCTAATAATTAGTAATCCCATCCCCTTTTATGACTTCTGTTACTATCAATATACTGAAGACTCGATATTTCTATTTTTAATTGAGATTTTTTTCCCTAAATAACAGACTCACATATTAAGTGGCTTGCTGAGCCCTCTATCTAGATACTCTCTAGGCACATCAAACTTAATACACCTAAAGGAGAATGACTCATATTCTCTTCGAGTTATTTCTGGACTTTGAATTCCAAGTGAATGTGTTAGCCTACATCCAGCTGCCTAAGCTGGATACCATGGAGTCACCCTAGGTTGCTCTTTGGCTTTGCGCTCCCCACATCTGTAGGGTCACTGCTATTCAAAAATATTTCCTAAGTCTTTAGCAAATCTGTCCCTGTCTTCTCCACCTCCACTAATGCTACCTTACTTACACCCAGAGTGTTTATTACCTAGATTATTAATGGAGCCCAAACTTCTTCATTCCTTCAAATTTTACTCATTCTTCCCAAAACCTATAGCATAGTCTCCAAAATGTGGTTTTGTGTACTACTTCCTACCCAAAGATTCCTTGGTGCTTCTCTAGGTTAATAAGGTTCAAACTCATGCAGGTGGCGAACACGGCTTTCAGCATTTGGTTCTTTCCAGTTGTATCTCCAAGTTTTCCTCCTTTACCAATCCTGAGTTCCAAACTGATGAAATCATATGCAGTTTCTCAAATCAATGGTGGTGCTTCACATTTGGGGCATTTTTACCTGCCTCATCTACTGCGTGGAATGCCTTTCACTGCTTTTATTTAGTGGTGAATTCTGTCATTATTAAAGACTCCAAGCCTACTGTGCGGAGTCATCCCTGAATCTTCAGATACAAACAGGCATTCTCTCCTCAATGTTTCCTAGGTAGCTTTTTCATTTTCCTAACTTCACACTCTTCACAGTAAAGTGTGTCTACTTACTTGTTGACATCTTTTGAGTTTGAGCTTTTTTCCTATTTGTATTCTCACTGCCTAGCACTTTGCTTAGGATATGTTAGGAACATGAGCATGTTTATGGAATTAATCAATGAATTTAGGAAACAAATAAAATATATTGCTAAAGACTTAGTGACACTTGAAAGGAACGAACATCTCAAACTATGTGACCTTCCTGTTATTCATGAAAATTTCATTAAGCAAATTTTTATTGAATACTACTTGAAATAAAAGGAACACATGCTCTTTGACTTTCAGAAACCCTGTTCATTCAGATAGATTATTTATTGAATTCTTCTACTTAGAGCAGTGGTTCTCCGAGTGTGGTCTGGGAACCCTTGAGGGTTCCTGAGGCTGTTCTGGAGGTCTGTGAGGTTAAAACTATTTTTAAAATAATACTAAGATGTTATTTGCCTTTCTCATTCTTATTCTCTTACAAATGTATAATAGGGTTTCCCAGAATCTACAGGATGTGTGATATCATAACCGATTGACTGCAGAAGCAGATATAAACACCCAGCTGTTTTCTATTAAGACAGACACTAAAAAGACTTGCAAAAATGTTAAACAATTTAAAAAGTTTAAAACAGTGTCACTTGTCTCACTGTTTTTTTGGTATGAAAAATGCAGCTTTTAAAAAATAAATACTATAATTTATGTTAAATATGTATTGGGTTTATTATTATTATTTTAGCATGACAAATATTTTTTAAATTTCTCATTTTTAATTTCTAATATGGTAAATATCTTAAGTATAACCCATATAAACTCATGCCTTTTGGATTCTCAGTGATCTCTAAGAGTGCAAAATTACTGCTGGCACAGATTACCGAGTTTAAGTGCTGCATGGCAGAGAACATGAAAGAGAGACAAAGTATTTATCATTGGAGAATTTATATACTGTAGTCATAGAGAATATGCAAAACTGCAATGGTGAAGAACACATATAATACAATCTCCAAACATATCTTTTAAGTACAGTTCAGTTCAGTTGTTCAGTCATGTCCGACTCTTGGCGACCCTATGAACCGCAGCATGCCGGGCCTCCCTGTCCATCACCAACTCCCGGAGTCCACCCAAACCCAAGTCCCTTGAGTATGTGTGAGCAAAAGTGGTAAGTGCTGAGATAGTCTTTTTCAAAGTATAATCTTATCCCTGTATCTGAATTGCTTGGAATTATTTCTAAATATACAGAATCACAGGCTCCAGGATCTCTAGGAGTAGGACCCAGGAAGCTACCTATGAAACAAGTTCCCAATGTTATTTTCTTACTTGCTAAAGTCCGCAAACCACTGTGGGGGCATTTCAAGGAGAGGGGTGGCTAGGAGTAATGGGAGCCAGCTTCCCGACACAGGCATGCACTGAGTTAGATTTTGAAGTGGGGAAGGGTTATATCTTGGAGTGAGAGAAGAAAGGAGGTTCAGTTGGAGCAGACAAAGGCCTGGTGGTGGGCCAGAGTAAGATGAATCTGACCAAGAGCAAGCAGCAGACTTTTTGGCTGAGAGGCAAGAGAAATTAGAAATGAGGTGCTTAAATTTAGTCTGTGGTACTTTATGAAGTACTCTGAAATCTTGCCTGTGACACCAAATTAAAAAAGCAGTAGGGCATTCTTGAGTAGAGAAGTATCAGATAAAATCAGCCTTTCTGGTAAACTACTATTATCGTTAATAAATTGGGGGAAAAAAAGAGCAAAAAGAAATTGTGAGTGTACACTTGGATGACATTTTCAACTGCTGTAAAAATCCACTCCTCTAGTCACCATGGACAAAGAACTGTGCACACTGTACCTTCTAGTTTCTGGATGCGTGCAGCCCGGGTATCAAGAAGATGAACATACTGTTCCACTTTAAGTTCATAATCTTGCTGCAGATTTTCCATCTTCTGGGTCACTGCCTCAACTTCCATCTAAATAAAATACAGATAAACAGCTTCATTACTTAGGATCTGTTCCATTAAAAAAATTTTTTAAAGCAACTATGATTCAAGCAGACTTTAGATCCTGGGGATACCAGGAGCTGTAAACCATTGTTTCCTGACTTCAAAGAGCTTACAGTTTAGAAAATTATGCTTGACGATGTTCATTAATTAGGAGTGAAATCCACACAACTCTGGATTCCTTTTAAGGAGTGATATTCCCATTAGTTAAAAGCTAATATAAACATGGCTGTGGCAGGACCTTAGGAGAAACTATAACTCAGCTGCAGAGTGTGCTAACACTAGTAAAGGGGGAATTCATCACCACAGTTCACTCTCTAAAACCAAGGACTTAAAATTATTTGTTTTAGAACTCTTTAGTCTAAGTATCCAGTTACAAGGCTAAATTCCGAGCATGTGGTAACACATGACAATTTATAATAGATGATAGTAGATGATACTGCTTTAAAATGCAAATCATCAGTAGAATATTATAGGAAACCTATCTTCTGGATTTAGTGTATTACAGTACCTGATAATCTTTATTAATTTTATGTTGCATAATTAACATGTTTCTTGTCTTTTCAAGTTCTTGCACTGTTTCTGCATGAGTTGCTTGCAGCTCTTTCATGGACCGTTCTAGATCTTTATTAATTTTACTGTCTACTTTTTCTAAAAATGAAAGGTCTCCATTTTTTTGTGATTTTTGAGCCTAAAACAAAACATGTTTTATTACCAAAACAAGAGTTTCTAAAATGTAATTGTGAATTACACAGATATAGCAAGAAATCATTAACTGAAAACAGATAGATTTTCATTTTCCATTAGGAATAAAGCAGTCCTGATATAGAATACAATATTTGGATAGATATTTGGAACAATTACAGAGAAACAGAAAAACAGTTTATTACTCCATGATGCAAAAAAGAATCAAGTGCATTGATTTCTATTTCTTCATTTGATTAAAATCTACACTGTGATGACCTAAAAGAAAAGAAATGTATTTTTGTGTGTCTCCTTATAAATAACAGAATATTCTAGAACTGGAAAATATCTTCTGGTGACATGTATAATTCAGTATTTTACTTAAGATAATAGGGTGCACCAATGTCTCATAGGACAGAAAATTGTTAATTAGTCTTATAGTGGGGCACATAAAAGTGAAATGTTTGTTACAGTTGGAGAAAGTGCTTTAAACATGAGTTTTTGAGGTCTACTTTAATGTGATTTTGATGTCATTATGAAATATGTATATGCTATAACTAAATGTCACCTGACCACTTTCCTGAATAATTCATTCTGCAGATAAGGGTCATCATTATGCCGAAACACTTATATGTAGACATGAAATTCATGGTGAAGTTTAGAAAGTTACCTTTATAAGCAGGAGAGCTTCACTCAGTTCATCAGCATTAATATCACTCTCCTGCAAAAGACAGAGTAAGTAAAAGCTCACCATGAGATATTCATGGAAAGTACAAGAGATATTCCAACTACGCAGATTACCCTCATGGAACATAAGCTGCCAGATACCATGGGTTAATAAACTAAGTTGTATATTTGTATTCTGTTGCTTTGTGGTACAGTGTTTTCTTGATGTATAAAGTAGTTAGATAAAAATTTGGAGTTCATTTTCTAAATAAGAAAATGGTTCACCTGGTTGTAAAACTTCATGCGGTTTTTAAGTTCATCAAGTTGTTGCTTTTGTTCCAGGTACTGTAACTGGAGTTGTCTATTTTCTTGACTGATTTTCTCATTTTGGTCTTAAAAATAAAGTCAACACAATTAGAAAGTTAAGTGAGAAAGAGGTAGAAGAACACATTTTAAGTTAACTTAACTTGTGATACACACCCAGCTTGAGCTAGTATTGTTGTGGCCAGAGAGGAAATTAAGCTCACACCTTAGACAAAGGCAGCAGGGGAGTGAGGAAGAAACACACACTATCATGTGTCCACCATATGATTCACTGGCTTATCAGAAACTTAAGACTGAGGTTCACAGTATTAATATAAGGAAATTGTGCCTCTGGGACTTCAAAGGAACATACTATCTAAAATACCTAAGAAAATACGTTTCTAAATCTATGACTTTTACTTACTTATTAAGGGTCCTGAAAGGCATGCAAAAAAAAAAAAAAAATTGTGTCTTTTAGTGTTTTTAAAATCGACTTTCTTGAGTTATCTTTTCCCCATTTAGCATAAGGTCTTTTTTAATTAAAACAAGATAATTTCTCTGATAATAACTCTGGATCCATAATTATCATCAACCCCATTTTTTAAAAACTCTGTTAAGGTGAGAGAAATGGATTCTCAACCAGTGCATGGTAGTATCAATAATAATTCATGGGCATTCTTTATTCATTGAGTTCATGATATTAATTAGGACATGGACTCAGAGCTATCATTATGGGATGGAGATAGGTTACCCTTGCCTATGTGCTTATTCACTAGGACCCACAAGCTGGGGTACAGGGAAGAGCTACAGAAGACAGCAAATCCATAGAGAGTCGAATTTTTTACCCTTTGCCTTAAATATGCTTAACTTAAAAAAAAGCATAATGGCTAGCTAACAAATCTATCCTTCAGTCCTATGTTCTTAAGTGTCTTCTCCACTAGAGATCGTTGTGGTGGTCAAGTATTCTCCTCTGTTGTCTCCCTGTGGACTGACTCTAAACCATGTCATCCAAAGTGTCTCTACTAATTTCATCCTGCTCACAGAGATTTATGGTTATCATAAGTCCTCAACTCAAGTTGTACATTTTTGTTTCCTTTTCTTAAAAAAAAAAGGGAAATCAACATATTTGCCAAGAATTTCTTACATGAATACATTTGCACACTGACTGCAATTTATACAAAGCTGTTTCTGACTTTTATAAAGCTTTGCGTTCCCAAGACATAAATGCTACATATAAGCAAAAACTGTAAATCACACAGTTAAGAAGAAATGGATTAAATTAGAATATTTTTAATATGACATATTTCTGGCAAACTAAGAAGAAAAGTTACCCTAGGGTATGTGAAACCATTTAAATATCAAATATGTAAATATTTTTCTTATTGATGAAAGGTTCAAAGGTTATCCTAGAGTATAAACTGCTACTATTGGGTGAACTAAATGAAAGAATTTTCCAATGTGAACAATACTTGAAAAATTTTAAGGTAAAGCTCAAATATTTATCTCTAAACTAAAAATTAGGATTAATAATAAATGTGAGTTATTATGAGATAAATTTGCTTTTTTGGTCAGAGAGTAAAACAATAATGTGAAACCCTTTATTTGATGTTGATTAGGTTAAAACAAAATCCAGACTAGGTAACAAAAAGAAGGTAAATGTAGTGAGAAAGATGTAAAACCAAGGTCCTAGGGATAATGTAATTTCCTTCTCTGGCCAGTGAAACTTTTAGGGGTTCTGAGGGGGACCTAAAGTGTAAGGACATGACTGCTCCATCTGGACTGCTCCATCCAGATGCAGTATATATTACTTCTATGCTCTAGTTTTTCTGGTCTCTCAACTTTTCAGAGCAGGGTATATGTTACTGGTGTAAATAAACTTATTCAAATGTTCCTTCCTTTACTGACTTTTGTTTCAACAACCACATCCCCACTTCACTGGTTATTTTTAAAACCAAGGCTTTATTAGTGTGAAAACAATTTATTAATGGGAGAAGGTATTACTGAGTAACAACAACTTTCTCTCTGTAGAATTTTATGTAGAATTATCTACTATATTTTTCCTTTCTTAAACTGTTTATTGGGGGATATAACTCCTGGAACTTTAAAAGTACGGAGACATTATAGTTCAAAGAGGAAATAGACTTGCTGAATTATAATATGAAAAATCAAAGCACTCTGTACAAGATGAAAAATAACCTCCTTACCTTATGATTTGACAAAAAGCAGGTTAAGCTAAACAGCATTTTATTCAAATGAGATAACATTTCACTCTTTTAAAATTATGTTCTTCGAGCACACCATTAATAAGCAGAGTGCAGAGAACAATTCAACTAAACAATTTTCAGAGCTCCTTTGTGCTAATATCTTCAGCTGTGATCAATATAACCATATGTATTATGCTGAATTATGCATTTCAGCTAAAGATAGAAAGGAACTTTCAAAAGCAGGCCCTTAAACACATGCAGTTAATTTAAGCATTAACCAAATGCAAACTGCATTTACATATCCTTCCCCCACATATTCACACAATCTGAAACTAATTTGTACCTTGAATAAAGAGGTGAGTATTCTCTAAAAATAATTTGCCAGTTAGATGAATGACTACAAGAAGCCAGGGAAACATCTTCTGGCAGAGAACACTTGATACATAAGAAAGTAAATGTGTGAAGAGACTTCAAAGTAAAATGAAACAATTTCAAAATCTGTAATACAAAAAGGAATTTTCTAAATATTAAAAGGTTTCCTTAAATAGATAAATTTAATTTTTGGTTTAATACTTCCTGGAAAAAAATTGTTTAAAGGCTGTATTATTTTTCTTATAATCTATCTGAACATTTTCACAAAGAAACAAAAACTTGAAACTAGTAGAACTGTAAATTTCAGGTATTCAAGCAAAAATAACTAAAATAAGTTGAACTAAAAAAAAAAACAGATTTGGTTCTAGCAGTTTTTCTTAAGCAAATAATTGGATAAATGTGTAAAGATCTGTGCAGAAAGATGTTCATGATACTTAAAAAAGCTGAAGCTATTTAAAAATTCATCAATAGACGGCTGTTAAACTGTCTATGGCAGATCCTCACACTGGAAAACTATGACAGCCATTATGAATGATGATGTGGATTTACCATATACTTTTTTAAAAAGCACATTAAATTACATGTATACTTATAGAAACAACTCTGGAAAGACATATATAAATAATAGTGATTATTTTGTGGGTTGTGGGATTGAGTGACTTTTAGAAGAAATTTTTTTGTTTATTGGACTCTTCTTTTTTAATAATGCACATGAGTTATTTTCATTATTTAAAAAATCTGAAAAGACTTAAGAACCAGTAAGAAAAAAAGATAAGGAATGCACTAGTTGCATTAAAATAACTTAGCAATTGTTGTTTTAAAAATTTATAAGAACCCCCAGAATTAATCCAACAGCAATAAATAGGTTTTCTTAACAACAACAAAAAAAGACCACTAAGATTCTATCCTCTTAAAAGAGTTTCTTTCCAGAGAACAATGTAAATGTGAAAAGATGAGAGTTTGGAAATTTGGGTATCTAGGGAAGAACAGAAAGCAAAGGAGAAAGGTTTATTTCATTTCTCTTTCCTTTAGAATGAACAGAGGAAATATAGAGAACTTCTACTTTGGTGGAAGACTTTATTGAGCAACTACTAAACAAAGCACTCTGTTAGGTATAAAATGCTACACATTAAAATCAGGAACTATATATCTTTGACGTAGAAACTTTAAAATATCCACCCAGTCAGAAATCATGTCACCATTTTATTCTACTCACAATCTTCTAGAAAAAAATTCAGAAACCATCTGCCATCAAATTTAACCACTTGGTAAATATAAATACTGCATATATATTTCATTGAGATTAACACCCCATTGATTACAAGATGTGCTCCAATTTCAGACTTCTTAAAATGCTAAAAAAAAATCAGACCATAATTTAAAAAAATGTTATCACCTTTTTAATGATGCTAAAAAGATGCTTCTCAAATTCAGAGATATTAAAATGGGAAAAAAAATCTTTCTTAGAGTTAACAAAATATGGCAGTGTGATCTAAATCAATATAGAGAATACTGCCTAGATATGTAATTGTTTTTTTTAACTGAGTCCGTATTAAACATTTAAATGTTCTCATGTAACTGAACTGCAAATGTTCAAAAGGAGCAACCTTAATCAGTGGGTTTATCTAGCAGATGAGCAAACACGTACAACACTTGGAGCAAATAATTCACTTTCCTGGTTGTGCATTTGTGAGTATACGTGTGTATAAGATAGTAGAGCAGACATCTACTTTAGTATAAATTATTTTACTTCTATGAGACAAGAAGGGTGAGATCTGGGACTCATAAAGTGTAACTTATTAATGATTATTATTTTAGCAGGGACATCTTGACAAGGCTTCTGTGTTTAAGTTCTCTGTCACAGAGTAGAATTCGACATTTCCCTATTAGAGAGGTCTTCCTTGTCTGCCAGATCAAAAACAGCCAAGAGAGACTTCCGCCCTTCTCGGCTGTCTTCCACTGCCATTTTTCCCCCTTTGCACTTGCCACCACCTGATGTACTGCATATTTATTTAATTACTATCAGTTTCTCCCTCTCAAATTTATGCTGCATGAGGACTAGGTCTTTGTTTATTCATTGCTGGATCCCTGGAACTTAGAATAGTGCCTAGCACATACTGGTGCTCAATCAGCACTTGTTGAGTTGAATAAATTTAGGAAAATTAAACAAACTAAAGACAACCTGAACAAGAGTAACTCTGAGGAAAACTAATTTGTTTGGCATGTATGCTAAGCTGAGTAAAGGGAAATTTGCAGCAAGCACTAAACTCATAAAAGCGAATGACTCTTCATACCGGCTGTGTCCCCAGTACGCAGCAAGGTGCCTGGCAAAGCAACAGGCACCACAATGGGTACCTATCAAGTCAGTGAATAACGATGAATAACATGCATGTTCGAAATGAGTAAGTCAGAAGTCATTTCATATGTACCTCTTTCAGTTTTTAATCTGTCAAGGATTTCAGTTTTGTCTGTGAAATCGGATTTTAAGGCTGTCTCGAGTTGAGCAATCTGTATTTTCAGCTGCTGTTCCTTTAACTTCCATTGCTCTTCATGGGCGGCACTGAAGGCACTGCAAGACACACGTGACAGGCAGGGAAAGCTTGGAAATCAGCGTCAACCGAAAATAATAAAGAGAAAAGCTTTTAGTGGCACAGAGACCACTGTCATCATGTCTTAGGAATTAAGTAAACATATGCTGGTCTGCTGCTGTTGAAACCAAGGCGCCTTTCTCAGGCTGCGGTTAGGGAACATGAAAGAGTTTGTGGGATGAGCAAAGGAACTGGCCTTAATTTAGAGCTCTAAAGTCAGAAAAGTTGGCAGTGTGCAGCTTTTGTGGGACTACTAAAGGAATTCAGATACTGTACATAGTCCAAAGGAATCCACAATTCCAAACCTCAGCAGTAGACCTCAGACAAAACCATCCTCTCCCACGAATGCACCCTCTTAATACAGAGAAATGGGACTCTCCACCTGATCGTTAATTCTAGAGTTTGAACTTTTAAAGAGTCTGTGATAAAAACATATCCACAAAATGTGGCGATTCTGATATTAAACAGCAGTGATCATATAATTTTTTTCCTAAAAAGCAAACAGCAGCAGGCTAAGAACAACCAGTTTTACATTGTTACACATGATTGGGGTGAGAACCCAGTGAGAGGACCTTGATAATAATGTTACAGATAGAATTATTATTCATTAATAAAAGTAGCAGTTTAAACTATCATAAAAATCTACTAATGATCAGACACAGGACACTGGAAGAATCAGCTGCAAAATAACCAAGTAGTATACAGAAGGTGTACAGTAAACATTTGTTTAGGTCACTGGTTTCCAAACACTGGCCTAAAACACCGGTGCTAGGTTAAAAATGCAGATCCTGGGGCCCAGGAATTCACAGTTTTATAAAGCTCCCCAGGTGATAACCAGGTTTTGGGAAAACTGACCTTGATTTGTATTTCAGCAGAAAACTATTATCTGTGAGCCTTGATATGACTGAATAATTATCAGCAGCTTTGACCCTTCTACTTATTTTTAAACCCAGTAAAGGAAGCAGAAATTTACTAAATCTGGTTTTGAACTGATGATGAAACAAATGGAAAAGAAACTTGTTACTGAAAATTGCCGAAACTTGTTACTGAAAATTGCCGTAAATGTTGCTCCCCCCGGCTAGTCTGAGGTTTTATTCCAAAAGAGATACTTTTCTGGGAGGCATATCTTTCAAAAGAACAAAAAACTGTGTATTTATTTTACAGTTTGAATGTTTTTATTGCATTTAAAATAACATGACCTTAAAAATAAATAGAATTCTAGAAGTTTCTCTAAATATGACATCTGTTTTTTCTATCAGTATTCTCATTTCACATATGGAACCTTAAAAAAATACATGGATCTGATATATCAATGTTTCATGTTAGTTTTATCAAAGGTAGAGTTACCTAGGTTTAAATGAAATCCAAATATGTACTTTAAATACTGAAGTAAAGAATATCCCCTTACATTTTCATTTTTTTACACAAATATATTTCCATGTCTGGTCAAATTATGTATACCAAACACATAAAAATATGCATATACGTGAGTGTATATGTGTGTATGCATGTGTGTGTGTGTTTTATATTATTAAAAACATGTACTACCCAGAAAAAAAAATTAGCATGATGAAATAGGCACAACCATACATTATATCAGCTGCTAAAAATTAGAAACAGTAGTATTCCAATAGCATTAGTACCAGCAAAAAGATCACCAACAGTTAATCTGGCAGAAACATCAGAAGCTGTATGTGTTTAAATTAAGAACAATTTAGCAGCCTGGTTTTTCCAAACCCACAAAATACTAGTGTAAATCAGCATAAGTCACTCTGAATTTAGTCCACTGCTATCTTCCCTCTAAATTTAGGATTACATTCCACTGGAGTTTCATGAGGAATTCCTTTTGAATTTACTGTATTCCTCTATGCTTGGAGCCATCTGTGTAACTATAAATGGTAAACCACATCTGGCTCCATTTTCTTTGTAGAGGCTGTGTACATGATTAAATCTGCATATGTGAACAGTCTTTGAGAACCCTTTATTCATGAAAATGTTTTTGTACATTGCCTACAGTGACAACTGAGGAAGGGATCATAGTTGGTCTTTGTGCACATTTCATTGTTACATTATGTTGCTGGAGTGATAAAGAATCCATCTGCAATGGAATGCCCATTGGTTCCTGTGGTCACTGGCATGTCCACTGGCAGTCATGGGTCAGCATACTGTAAGTACACACCCTTGATCAACAACATGGTAAGATTAAAAAAAAAAAAGAGCTGAAGAATTCACCTCTATCCTAAAGTCTTTTTTCTTACAGAAGGAATTCCTTTTATTCCAATGTTCAAGGGCATCGTAATGTGAGAGATAGGGAAGAATAAGCTCTAATCCTCCATAAGGAAATCCATAGGTACCTTAGTTAGGCCTAATGGAAATTAAATGCATATTAACATGGGGATATTTCACTTACTAAAGGAAAAATGATTGCCCCAATGTACCCAGTTTGATTTCTGAGAAGCACAAAGTGCTCATTTAGGATCATATGAGCTTCCATGTTTCTTAGAAGATTATAGGGGGTCAGGTGTTCGATTTACAGAAATAGAACACAGAGACTCTATGCATGGTCAGTAGCATGCCCTTAAATTTTGGATATTAGATGACTATCACGTTGTAAAAACTTGAATCATTCAATTCTTAAAATGGTTACTATCATCTTCAGAAACTGGACCAACTCTTCTTTTAAATATGCATTGGATTAGTGTCTCTCAGGAGTTAATACCTTAGAATCACCTTTAAGAGTCTCTGGATTTAAAACTCAAATTGGCTGAATCTGAATTGAATGGTGTTGGGGGTGAGGGACAAGGGCAGGTGGGGAGGTTTCACAGGGGGGGTTAAACCTCCATTTCACTGTTTTCAGGTTACTGATATACATTATAGTTGAGGGACTATTGCATTCATCAGCTGCATTACCCTAAAACTATATACTAATCTCAAAAATGGGACACAGCTTTACTATATTATAGTATAGCTTTTCTCTCTGACCAAATTGAAAGATTTAATTGCAAAAAATTTTAATGAACATTTCTTAAAGTTATACTCATTGCTTGGCAAAGTATCAAAAATGTTTTAACATATTAAAAATGGCTCATACCAAATACTAGCATGAAGATTTTATCTTACCAGATGTTTCTCTAATGTGTCATATGTCAAGTAATAAACACATTCAAAATACCATTTGAAAAGGAAGATGAGAATGCAATCTGCACATCACATTTTTCTACTGAAAACCAGCCAATTCTGAATAACAAACAAATGCTCCCCTCTTAAAAACATGCTATCACTATGACTAACCAAACAGGGAATATATGTAGTTTGTGATGAGCCTTACTTATTGGCAACAATGAATAACACTGCCATGAAATCCAAGAGCTGTAAAGAATCCTGGCGAGGATGTTGATTTTTGTAGAGTTTTTTCAACTATGCTTCTGAAAACACATTATATATTTAAAAAACTGTATTAGAGAATTTTATAGTCCTATTTACTATCATGTGTGCTTGCTGGATTTTGTCCCTAAGTGACATTTTTTTTTGACACAAATGTTTTGACACTCATTATACCCATTTACTTCTACACACTTCACACAAAATTCAAGTGTAAGCAGCATAATGAAGTCTGTTTTTAATGTGGCAGGGAAAAAAAGGTTGCTCAAGCACAAAACACTAAAATAAAACCCTCCAAAGTCAGATTTACACTCTTAGATCACCTTCTAATATGGAAAGATAAATTTCATGATGATAAACTGAGAAAAACATGCCTTTCTTAAAATGTCATTTATGCATTATTCCCAACAAAGTTTAATGTTTTTTTTTTTTTAAAGTTTAATGTTTTTTATTACAAGAAAGTATATTCAGTAGATTCTCATACTGAAGGGGAGTAGAAAATGTAAAAGTAATGACCAAATGGCACTTATACACATGTATTAAGTTCATGCTAAATTACTTGAAATTATAAGACGTTAAGATAAATATTTATAAATTAATAAAAATTTCAAAATCTATGAGAGTTCTATTATTCCATGAATGTTTCCCTCTTGCACATATAATTTTCCACTGCAATTAAAATCAGAGAGATAGACATAGGGGAAAAAAAATCAAGTTTCAGGTTCAGAAGAAATGGATTCTAGTCTTATACTGGGGTTTCAGCAATGCTGAAACTGACTCTGTACAGGTTTCTTAATTTTTCTTGAGTCTTAATTCCCTCATTTATAAGATATGGGGATAACATTTTCTCTGCCATATTATATGGTGATTGTGTGATCTATACAATGAAATTTTAAGATTTCAAACATACAACTACCAAACAGGCATATATCAATATAAACCTATGCATTATTCTGTAGAGACAGATACAATAGGATAATAAATGCTTTACATAAAATTAATCAGGGCTGATGAGAGTGGGACCAGAACAAAGCACTAGGGCCACATGGTCTGGAAGGGGGTCCGAGGGAAATTTCACATGAAGAGTTTTTGCCAGTCTGTCCTCGCTGGAGAGCCCAGGATGTTACTTTGATGTTTGAACCTGCTACTGGTCACCTTTAATATAATAAGCCACTGTGCAAAGATAGTTAACACTAGGATAAGCAACGCAGGTGATACTGTACAATGACATGTCACATTAATTTAGGTATTTTCTCAAAGTAAACCAAAATAAAAGCCTCTCCTTGCTACTTGTTTAATTTGTAAGATGTAAATTTAGCTTACAAAACATATCAAACAAAACCCAGTTAAAAAGTTAAAGCTATATCTGTAGATCAGATAGCTATTTTCTGATGTTTCAGAATGTGACCAATTAGAAGCAACTGTTGAATATCAGCTCTAACATAAATATATATGTCAATATATACAAAATCTACTTACATGTAAATCTGTATTTATCACTTATCGGTATCATACATTGAACAGACTTATAAGTACACACACGTGTGTATCACTTAATTAAACAGTTGTGGAGCAGAATTTTGTTTCTAACATTACTAGAAAGGATTAGTTTTTAAAATACCATAATTATGAAGCAGATTTAAAAAAAAAAAGGAAAGCAGCTCTCTAAAATACATCTTAGGATAAAGATGCGGTGTTTCTCTTTTTAAGAACCAGAAAAAACTAACACCTTTACTTCTCATCAACCGAATTAGGCTCAGCTAACAGGCTGGGTAGCCGAGCAGAACAAACAAGGGCTTGAAGAGACCAAGAGAGGTTCAAATATGATCTCTATTACTTCATAGCTTTAAGAACTCAGGTAAATTTCCCTAATTCTATTTTATTTTCAATTTCTCCAAAGTGGGCATTAACAATACCTGCATTTCCAAGTTGCTGTAAGGAATTTATACCAATGCATAAGCAGGGTATTTATCACAGTGCCTGCACACTTGCAGTCTGTGTTCAAGAAATGAGAGCAGTTTGTCCTGACAACAAAGTGATAGTTTCTTAGTAACAGACTGCTGTTCAGGTTAAAGAACTTATTACCAATCCCTTAAAAAAAGCTTATTTTTCTTTTGTTACATGTATAGCTTTCTTGCAATCAGCTGTGGCTAATTCTTTCATCAATATTAGGTTTTCTGACATTCAGTGTTTTGATAGAAAAGATCTCAAACAAGAGAAGGAGAGAACACATGGAATCACGATTTACCTGTTATAAAGTTTATCATAGTTTTCCTTTAAAAGTTCCCGCTCCTTTTCTAAATCACTAATTCTATCCTGCAGCTGAAATGAAAAGAAAATTACACACTAAGTATATAAAACCACCTAGGGATAAAAAACAAAAACATACGAGGAGACAAACATGTTTCAGTCTTGATTTCTACACTGCAGCCGTGAGCTAGACCACGTATATTGTCTGTATCTAATTTAGCATCAGTTTTTTCCAAGTTGCTAAGTAAACATGAAATTAATATTTCTGTTTTAATTTACTAAGAACGTATGCACTGCTTTATGGCAACATGTGCCAAAACTCAATAAAGGATGTGTTAAAAGCTTGCTATTAGGTTTGGGGAAACATAATATTTTTTTACTCTCCTCCCTGATGGATTCCATCATTATATTCATTTTGTATAAATTTCCAATTCCTCCCCTCCCAAAATTAAAGGATTAAGCTTTCTTTTGGTTTGTGGTTCAAACAAATTGTGTCAGTCACTACTTACTCTGAACACACAATTTCTCATGTTACCTGGAATTTACAAAGAAACAGTAGTACATCTTTCAAATGACTGAACAAATTAAACTATATACCTTGCTTTATCCCAATGTATAAATGAATAATATTTTTAGAAATAAATGTAGGTCAATAATTATATATTGATGACTAAAATGTAGCTTTCTGAATTTATTTCTAGTATTTCAGTTTAATTCACCAGTATATTTTGTTGTTACAACCTTTTCCCATGGATCAGAGTACTCTTAAAATTCATTCCCTTCTCAAAATTCTCTTTTGATGCCAGTATGAGACACTGTAAAAGATTCTTCCAAGATGACAAGAGAAAGTAGGCATCTTATTTCATTTCCATGCTCTTTAAGGACAAAGTTATCAAACTACAGAAAGATTGTGCTAGCTGGGGAACACGAGAAGCAACATGAGTAGGAAGATGAGTTTTTAAACAACTTCTTAGAAAAAAAATAATTTCTCAAAATTGCTGACACTGTACGGCAGAACATTCTCCTCCTTAGAGACAGATATATTCCTATAATTGTTCTGACATCTCAAATGACTAATAAGCTGTTAAGACTGAGACAGTTATATTCCTCAGGTAATCTGGTATCCGTTTAAAAATGTCATGGTTAAAAAAAGCCATGGTTTTCCTTTCCTCAAGGATCCTTAATCCTTTAGATACACAGTGGATCTCAGCACATTTGTAAGTATTGTTAAGTACCGATTTGCCATGCACATATTACTGGGTGTGCTCAAAGTGCCATGGATGTAGTTTAGGATTCTGAAGTCAATATAATATTTAAAATGTCTCTATTTGACTTTTTCAAAACAGTTACAGACAAGTTTTAATGCAACAAATGGCTAAACATTTTAGGAGCTTACCTCTTCTATTCTTCTTTCAGAAAATGTCATAGAACGTAACTGTTTCTCAAGACTGCAGCATTTTAAACGTTGTTCTTTAAGTTGCAGATTTAGCTCATCTCCATTTGCCATTAAGGCATCATGGCTGATCCGGAGAGTTTTTTGCTTCTAAAAAACAAAAAGAAAATCCTTTCAAAACTATTTTTGGATTCTGCTTTGAATGAATGATTACCACTCCAAAAAATGAATTTACTCCAGAAGTTCATGT
Organism: Bos grunniens; assembly: GCF_055505025.1. Classification (NCBI taxonomy): domain Eukaryota; kingdom Metazoa; phylum Chordata; class Mammalia; order Artiodactyla; family Bovidae; genus Bos; species Bos grunniens. The sequence goes on from NC_141182.1 coordinate 22,145,239, forward strand.
TACACAGTTTATTCTTTATCTTACCAACATTGTATATGTGCTATTTTATTAATGTGCTACTATACAATGTATAATGTCTCCATACAAGGTAGTCTTGGCCAAAGGGTTTCACGAGGAAGAAAATATTTTAGCACAGAGTCACACAATGCAGTCTGGTTTTGTCCTTTATTTTATTTTTTCCTAGTTTTTTGACTTGGTGATAGTGGCCAGTGAGTAACTTAGTTTTAACAGATAATTTTTTTTTTTTTCATTTCACTGTGGATGCAGTGGTTGGAAATGCTGTCTAAAAAATGCTGCTGCATGGGTTAAAAATAAATTCTGATCACAAATACTCAAACTGAAAAGATTTGTTGCCACACCAGATAAACAGCTTTGGAAGGTTAGCTTCTAATTTTAATACAATTATGAATTTCAATTTCGTAACATAGATACTGAAGTCTTCATTTCAAAAATGGATCTACTTATGAATGTTTTAAATTCAGTTTTATATACTTAAATGCCACATACTTCTTTTAGAAATAAAAAAGGTGATTACACTAAAGTCTTTTCATACAGTCTCTATGACCATAACACGTAATGCCTCCTCTGCTAATTTAAATCATTAAAGTTCTACTGAAGTTCTTCAAATTTTTAAAAGAAACATGGATATTGAGACCCTTGAGTTTAATTTTTGTTAATCTTGGTATTATTATAGAATACTATCTTTAACTAGCTTTCTTTGGGCTACCTCAGTGAAGCTGTTGGTCTGAACCTCTCAAATCTCTACCCAACGTCAATCCCAAAAGATGTATCTGTGTTATCAAAGACACTTGCTACTCATGGTATTAAACAAATACCTACAAATACCTGGAGTCACTGTAAAATGGAAATCAAAACAGTCAAAGGGATAAATGAATGCAGAATCACTCTTTAATTCCTTTCTTAATTCCTCCTTTAGAGATGGCTTACAACTACATATATTTTAAACCTCCTTCTTCTAACTATCTACTGATAGCACTATCAATCCCACTATCTAATTTCTCTTTCATACACGCTCATATTTATATGGAAGTCAATGTATTACTTGACATTTAAAGAGGTTACTGCAGGATGGAAGACACTATCCAGAGTATGGTTGAAAATATTTATCTAATTCAACAGTGAATTTAGGCTTCAGATGACCCTATGCTTTGCATCAATTTACTGCTTTCCTTGTTTCAGTACTTCAAAGAAAGCATTGCTTAATATGAATTCTGCTCATCTGGAATGCTTTGGAGTTCATTAATTCCAGAAACTATATTAATTATGCAGTGCCAATAAACAGGAATGCTCTGATGGCACATTCCTGTGGGGCCACAGTCCTCGTGAAAACAACCATGGGGACAAGAGTACCACATACTGTCAACCTCAACGGTGAGGATTTAAAACAAATACACTGACAGGAGACATGATGGGTATTCAAATATTTTCTGAAACTAGTAGTAAAAAAAAACAAAATACCACATATCAAAATAGATTTAACAAAACTTGGTTATTAACCTATTCTAAGCACTGATCTATCTTGGACACTTCATAAATGCGTGGAACTGAAGATATATACAAATACATCTAAACCTTCATTGCTATATGCCCATACGATTTCAGATAAAAGGAGTGAAGAACAAATGTTCTCGACATGAGATGATTTATGGTAAATGTGTTTATTATTTTAAGATGACACAGGTATTCATAAAAAGTCCAAGCAGTTATTTCTTTAATTAAGTTATAAATAACCATATCAGAAGGGAAATAATACACACTTGAGAATGAAAAGAGCAATCTTTAAAAATTACTTTTTAGTGTTATGACCATTCTACTTTAAAAAATGTTTGAACACTATTTTTGAATCTCTGTATCTATATATCACCGTAATAAAATAATTTATCACAGTACCTCTTGAAGTTGAATAAATTTTCCTTCCATTACTGAAAGGGCATTGCTTTTTTCCACTAGTTGCTTATGAAGCTTAATCAGTTCTACGTTGTCCCGAATGTTTGACCTTCAATGATGTATTTAAGAAAACGACAGAGACAGAATTAAAAATGCAAGACAAAAGAAAAAAAAAAAACTGTGGTGAGACTATAATTTTTCATTGACTGTTACACAGAAAAAAATGTACACACATGCTTATCAGTCACTGAGGTTTCTAGTTTATTATACACTCAGGATAGACTTACTGTTTAAGACCAACCAATAACCATTCTTGAACTTTCACAAACACATAGACTCTCAGAGTTTGAAGGGAGCCCCATATTTGATTTTGTCCCTTCTACATCGTATCATTTTATCGTGTCCTGAAAGATGTGCAAAAGGACATCAGTCTTTAGCACAGCCATCATTCCACCACCAAACTTGAGGCTTATTTTAGGGAGGACTATCATAAAATATGCCATACAGCTACTCATCTTGCCACAACTCCCTCGAAACAAATGGTATCATAAGATTATCATTTATTGGAGTTTCCTCCTGGAGTTCAGACTTTTCAAAATATTTCAAAAAAAAAAGTGACTTAGCATTTTATACTAATAATGCCCAAAGCTGGCATTTAAATACGTTGCAGATGTGCCTGTAGCTGTAAGAGATCATTTAACGTCCACAGGGTATATAGAAACTCTATATGCTGCAATACTAGTTTGTATTTTTCCTACTGAGATTAAAGCAAACGCAGAATTTAACAGGAAGATCTTGTTAAAGGTTAATCATAGATCTAAATGAATACCTGTTTTCAAAAGGCATTTATTTTCCTGACAGAGAAAGAAGGTTCCTTAATTTAATATGTTTTACATTCAAAAGTATTTTAAAAATTGTGAGGTTTGGTTTTAGACTTCATTTTCTAAGAAAAATAAACACAAAAATCTTAAGTTCAGAAAATATTTCAGTATTTAAAGTAAGTAATTTTACTTCCAAAACTTATCTAGTATACACATATTGGAAAAATTGTCACAACGCCCTACTGGAACCAGAAAATGGACTACAAAGCTCACACATCTGTAAACCAGCTGAGGACTTGAAATACTTAATTTTCCTCTTTGATATTTGAAAGTTCATTGTATTTTGGCATCGGACAGTTAGTTGTCCTCGCACAGAAGATAAACAAGTCCAAGAACCTGGATCTTGCCCAGGGTACAGTCTTAACACAATGTTAAAATAATTATGTGTCTAAAACATGTTATCTAGTAGTTCCAAGCACACATTCAACAGTACACTCACCAATATTCCCCTCAGTATTATTTTTACTTACTAAAAAAATAATAATAATATGAAGGGAAAATATTTTTTGAATAGGTCAATAGAAAATATGCATATTTTTTCATATTTAAAAGTCAAAATTAACTTATCTGTTTTCTCCAGAATTACTTGGTTTGACTGCTCAACAGTAAGTGACATTTACTCTTACAGGAGAGAACATTGTTCAAATAATTTCAATCTCTACTTATATTTTCAGCTGTAATTCATCTTTCATTTTTCTTGTTTTTAAGCATGTTAATATTTTCAAGATTGAATATATATGACATATGTATGAATAACAACTAGTATGTGATGACATTAACAAAAAATTAAGTCCCAACAACCCATTCAGCCTCATAGGGTCATATAAACAGCAGGTTTTAATTTTCAATTTTCTTTGTAAGACAAAGGCCAGTAATTATCTTGGAAAAACTGTCAGTGGTCTAATTGGTAGATGTTTTCTTGAATATTTCCTAAAGTCCTTGGAGTTTAAACTTTTCATAGTATTGCCAAGAAAGGTGACTTGGTGTTTTATACTAATGATGCCCAATGAGTAGGCACAAATACAACAGAAGTACTATTTAGAAAACAATGATAATAATGTGGTACTTTAAAAAATCAGTTCATTATAGAGTACACCTATTCTGAAACAACATAGCACCTGGAAGTCTTTAATAATTATTCTAAAGTTTTAGGGGCTCTATACATAATGGCTGGGGCTTCCCAGGTGAAAAAATCCACCTCCCAAAGCAGGAGGCTCAAGAGATGCAGGGTTGATCCCTGGGTCTGGACGATCCCCTGGAATAGGAAATGGTAACCCACTTTAGTGTTTAGTATTCTTGCCTGCAAAATTCCACGGACAGAGGAGCCTGGCGGGCTACCGTCAACGGAGTCGCAGAGAGTTGGATACAACTGAGTGACTAAGCATGACAGATAATGGTTATCATTATGATGGGGTATTTCTGATGGTGACAGTGAAAAGGAAAGATCACTTACTGTTAAGCTGAGAGTGAAGAGTCGATGATATAAAGTGCATGAAAGTTAAAAGCAACACTGTGATGAATGTGGCCTGGTCTTCAGAAAGGTGTACAACAAAAAATCATCTCAGATCTGCCAATCAACATTTTTACACAGATGAAATACAGTAAAAGGATGCGAGTGTATGTGAGAGAGGAAAGAGGTCATGGAAAGGTGACAAGGAACGTGAGAAGGCTACTCGAAGGCAAGAGGGAGCTAGAGTCCTTGCTAAGTGGCTGGTCCTAGACCTCTGCCTGCAGAGGAAGGCCTCAGGTTGGTTTCCTCTGAAGAGCAGAGACAGACAGGGCTAATTTTATGAACAATATTTTAAGTGACTGCCACATAATATGTTCCTGCCCTGTTCTATGCCCTATGAATGGAACATGAAGTCTTCAGGATGATGACATTTGAACAGAAAGAACAATGCATAGCAAACACATTCAGATGAACTCAGACGGTCATGCACCAATTCATACATGCTGCATTATACATGGTGAAACGATCGGCAAATGGATATCAAGCACACTAATTATGTGCTTTGTAAAAATAAATTTCTCATATTTTTCAACAGGGATTTTGAAAAAAAAAAAACCTATACAAAATTAAGTTGGAAAATGTGGTTTCTTTTCTTTTTTTGCAGACATATTATTTAGAATTATGATCAAATCTTTTAAAACTATGAGAAGAGCTGTTGGCCCATCTCTAAGATTAAAAACAAACTAAAATAAATTAGATTTTATGTTGAAAAAAGTAATCCAGCTCTCAAACCTATGTGCCAAGTTTCTCTCATATAATTTGAAACAGTCAAGCAATAAACTCTGGAAGAGGAATTTCTAATGGAAGCCTTGAAAACACTTGACTCCAGCTCTGCTACTGGGTGCCATAATAAATCCAGAAACTTAAAACCTCAAATATACTGGAGAAGGAAAAACTTTCAGTGGTGCTATGTAATGTATAGTCTAATATGAAAGCTTAAGAAGCCAAAACTTTGCTCCAGTGAAAGTTTCTAATACTTCACTTCCTAGGCACACAGTTCCTCCCCGCCTTCACACACGTTAACCTTTCTTTCTTGGCTACAGTACGGATTATGAATGCTAAAAAAAAAGCTTCCTGATTATTTGACGCAAAGATGTTATAATACCATTTTTAGCACCATTTAGAAGGGAAGGTTTTAGAATACAAAAGGTAGGCTATGAAATTCTGGAAAGTTATTAGGTAAGATATTTATGAGATAGAATGAAGAGGTTCTTTTTGAGTAATAGTGTTAGGCTGACTTAATTTGGAGGATAAGCTTGAAAACAATCTTAGAATTCAAAAAAACTCCACAGGTTTTTTTGTTTTTTTTTTTTAAAATAGTGGCAGACAGTCTAAGCATACAGGTCATTCCTAGCTCTTTTTAGGGAAACACGTGTGTGCTAAGTCACTTCAGTTGTGTCGAACTCTGTGTGATCCATTGACTATAGTCCACCAGGCTTCTCTGTCCACGGGATTCTCCAGGAAAGAATACTGGAGTGGGTTGCCATGCCCTTCTCCAGGGGATCTTCCTGACCCAGGGACTGAACTCGTGTCTGTCTCCTGTCAATAGAGAACAGAAACGGTATGCACCTAACAGAAGCAGAAGATATTAAGAAGAGGTGTAAGAATACACAGAAGAACTATACTAGCAAGGTCTTCATGACCCAGATAACAACAATGGTGTGATCTCTAACCTAGAGCCAGACATCCTGGAGTCCAAAGTTAAGGATGCATCATTATGAACAAAGACAGTGGAGGTGATGGAATTCCAGCTAAGCTATTTCAAATTCTAAAAGATCATGCTGTGAAAGTGCTGCACTCAATATGCCAGCAGATTTGGAAAACTCAGCAGTGGCCACAGGACTGGAAAAGGTCAGTTTTCATTCCAATCCTAAAGAATAGTAATGCCAAAGAATGTTTAAACTACTGTACAATTGTACTCATCTCACATGCTAGCAAAGTAATGCTCAAAATTCTCCAAGCTAGGCTTCAACAGTACATGAACTAAGAATCTCCAGATCTTCAAACTGGATTTAGAAAAGGCAGAGGAACCAGAGACCAAATTGCCAACATCCTCTGAAAAAGCAAGGGAATTAAAAAAAAAAAAATCTACTTCTGCTTCATTGACTATGCTAAAGCCTTTGACTGTGTGGATCAAAACAAACTATGGAAAGTTCTTCAAGAAATGGGAATACTAGACCATCTAACCTGCCTCCTGAGAAATCTGTATGAAGGTTAACAAGCAACAATTAATACCAGTCATGGAACAACAGACTGGTTCCAAATTGGGAAAGGAGTACATCAAGACTGTATATTGTCACCCTGCTTATTTAACTTATATGCAGAGTACATCATGAGAAACACTGGGCTGGATGAAGCACAAGCTGGAATCAAGATTACCGGGAGAAACATCAATAACCTCAGATATGCAGATGATACCACCCTTATGGCAGAAAGCGAAGAGGAACTGAAGAGCCTCTTGATGAACGTGAAAGAGGAGAGCTAAAAGGCTGGCTTAAAGCTCAACATTCAAAAAACTAAGATCATGGCATCTGATCCCATCACTTCATGGCAAATAGGAGGGGAAACAATGGAAACAGTGACAGACTTTATTTTCTTGGGCTCCAAAATCACAGCCAAGAAATTCAAAAACGTTTACTCCTTGGAAGAAAAGCTATGACAAACCTAGACAGCATATTAAAAAACAGAGACAGTACTTCTCTGGCAAAAGTCTGTCTAGTCAAAGCTATGGTTTTTCCAGTAGTCAGGTATAGATGTGAGAGTAGGACCATAATGAAAGCTGAGCACCGAAGAACTGATACTTTGAAACTGCGGTGCTGGAGAAGACTCTTGAGAGTCCCTTGGACTGCAAGGAGATCAACCCAGTCAATCCTAAAAGAAATCAGTCCTGAATATTCATTAGAAGGACTGGTGCTGAAGCTGAAGCTCCAATACTTTGGCCACCTGATGCGAAGAACTGACTCATTGGAAAAGACCCTGCTGGAAAAGACTGAAGGCAGGAGAAGGGGACGACAGAGGATGAGATGGTTGGATGGCATCACCGACTCGATGGATGTGAGTTTGAGTAAGCTCTGGCAGTTGGTGATGGACAGGAACACCTGGTGTGCTGTAGTCTTACGGGGTTGCAAAGAGTTGGACGTGACTGAGCGACTGAACTGAACGGTCTCCTGTATTGGCAGGAGACAAAGGTAACAATAGAGTATCACTCCTGAGTAGAATTACAGGAGGTTACTAGAAAATTAAATGGAATAAGCTTCACTAAAATAGCTGAGCAAAGTCTATTTGAAAGGTCATGACTTTGTTCAAAACTGCAACTTAGTTCATAGATGAAAAATAATGCTCCCTCATTTTAGATGCATAAAGGAAAAAGTTTGTATGTGTATGCTTATTTGCCTGTGGATTGCATCTTTCTTGTGGTATTGGGTCAAAACATAAATAAGAACTCAATATTTTTTTATTCTCAAACACCTACAGGGAATGGAAGGGGACAGTTATATAGGCCTTTCTACATGGACATAATCATACTCTTCTGAAAATAGAGGGAGCACTCCCAAAGATTGGTTCGGGACAGGAAGGACCCAAATCCTGGCTCATCTTCTTAAGGGGCCATTTTGAAGTTCAAGTTTGTGGATTCTGACCAGTAATGAGAATTTGAGAATTATATTCAATATATCAGAAAGCCCAATGAGAAATGTAGACTTACTGGCAATTGAGTTTTACAAGTGAACTAAAGGCCTTATATTGTTTTTACTTTTTGATAGAATTATAGCAAATCAGTGCAAAATTATAGGCTATGTCACAATTATCTTGAAATGATTAGCATGATACACGTTTTGGATGAAAAAAAAAAAACAAACCCCAACAAATTGATTAAATTACTGTATACTGCTTAGTTAAGAGGCAAAAATCTTTCAGAATCACAAGGTGCCTGGGGATAAAAGCAACTGTTGTTTTAAAGGACAGAGAACCACTCACTCATTTCAGCCTTTTCATTTCACAGCTGGGGTAGCTACCTGAGGGTTGGAGAAGTAAAGCATTCTGCCAGTTTCTACATGAGGGAGCCAGGTCTAAGAGATAAATTCTTCCCACTCTTGTGCTTCCTTCCTCTGAGATGTTCCTAAGTTTTAGCTTTCCTTCCACTATGAAGTACACTCTAATACATTAGTTACTGTTAATTTTGATAATTTCTGTGGTTTAAATATAAAGTGCCTGGGAAACATGCCAAGCAGCTATCACAAACTAATCTTAGATAACAGTCATAATAAAAAACATGGGGATAAAAGACATAGTATTTGAGCTTGATAACTTTTCACTAGGCAAATTCTAAGGTACTCAAAACACCAGTAGGAACTTGTTGGATATATTTTTTAAAGAAGACAGATCACCTCTCTGTATCAGTGATGTCTACATGGTTGTCCCTAGCCCCAGTTTCCCTTCCATCTGCGAGCCAGATGTGCCCTCTAAATTAGGGGGCTGGGCAATCGGACAAATCCAAATGGAGGGGCACTCTGCAAACAACCATCATTAGTGGTCTGGAAGACTAGGGAACCTCTTGAGAATGAGGGAATCCTAAAAAGTCGTGATGATTAATTACAATACATGGTCCTTGGTTGGATACGAGGTTAAAACAAGAAAAACAAAAGAAAAATAGCAATTAAAAACAAAATAAAAAATAAAAATAGCTATCAAGGATATTAATGGGATAATGGGGTGTTCACTGGAAGGACTGATGCTGAAGCTGAAACTCCAGTACTTTGGCCACCTCACGCAAAGAGTTGACTCATTGGAAAAGACGCAGATGCTGGGAGGGATTGGGGGCGGGAGGAGAAGGGGACGACAGAGGATGAGATGGCTGGATGGCATCACCGGCTAGATGGACATGAGTTTGAGTGAACTCCAGGAGTTGGTGATGGACAGGGAGGCCTGGCGTGTTGTGATTCATGGGGTTGCGAAGAGTCGGACACGACTGAGCGACTGAACTGAACTGACTGTATCATTCATTGTGAAATGTCCTGAATGTGTGATAGGTGTCCTGTGGTTATGTAGGAAGATGTCCTTGTTCATAGAAGGTGCTCAGCAGTGTAGAGACGGTGGCATGGTATATGCACCTAACTCTCAGAGAGAGAGAGAGAAGACACAGGGAAGGAGGGGAGTGGGCCTGTGCCTGAGGGGGCAGAATGCAGGACAGGCTGTGCCATTCACAAACATGCCAAGAGGTGAAAGGCATGTGTGTTCAAGGCACTAATTCTTGCAACTTTGCTGCAGGTTTGCCATTTTTCAAAATGAAATGCTGGGGAAGACCTCTGAGTGCCAGGAAGTAATCTGCATCTGTGCACAGCTGGAAAGATGGAGCCCCAAAAGCCAAGCTGCACGGCTGCAGAAGGTCTCTGTGTTTTTAAGATCCGAGAGTGTGCCGTCAACCAAAGGGAAGAGGACAAGTCAGAGTGTTTGAAATATTTATGGGTTAAATTTCTTCCAGTGGGACATTATGGCACTTACACGATTTTTAATTAAGAAGGTAAACACCCTAACATTTACTTAAAAAAAAAACAAAAAAACCCAAAAAAAACACTTAGTACAAACTACTTACACATTTGGTAAGAGTATAAATATTTGGGGAGTTGAAAAAGTCAGTAAAAGGTAAAATCATCCTGATTTTAATGTTCATGTACATGTGTTCACTGGTTACTGCTTTGCATTTAATTTAAGAAGGCCTTTTTAATAAGCAGAAAATGTGCATTTTTATATTGTTTAAATTTTAATATGGATTTTTGTTCAAAACAACACAGACATTCAGGCTACTTGTAAATGATACAAGATTTTTTGCTAATGAGGCATTATGTAGAACATATGCAAAAATCACAACTCAGTCTTCCAAAATAGACCACAATAACAGGAAAAAACATGATTTTAATAAAAAAGAGCAGTACTGGGCTTTTACTTCAAAGCAATTAAGGGCTTTGGATAACCAAAAGTTTATGTCAAGCTGATGCCAAACCAAACTGGTCTATTAAACACATACTACGAAGAGTTTCTGCAATATTCTATGAAAAGGCTCTTTGCCATAAATATCAGGCACCACACTCTGAAGATTACAACTACTTTAGGTTCATGTTTGAGAACAAGGAGTCCAACATTCAGATCAGACTTCTAGAATTTCAAATCTGAAATAATGTACCCGTGAAAGAGAAGTTTAAATATGTTTTCCATTTTGTGATTTTTCTCTACAGTAAATTATACCAAGTCTTATATTCTCCCCAACATTTTTCAACAGTTTTCCATTAGTCTCAAAAAAAATTGCTGTTACACATAAAATTCTGAGCTATGTGTAAACATATAAGAAAAAAAAAAAGACTTGAAGACCCTTATTTGAAGTCATTTCTTCAGTTTTCAACAACTGTATCTCAAGAAGCAATATGTTATTCACCTTCTTAGAAGAAGGTACCCTTCCTTCTAAACAAATAACCAGTAATTTTCAATTTATAAAATCTGTGAGACAGGGTGTAAGTTGCTTGCTTTCTTTAGTCTCTGCAACAAAAGTTTCTCTAACTGTAATACTCACTTTGTCTATCCCTTCACATTAAGTGACAAAAAATCGAGGTGAATAATACAATCCCCTAAAGAATGCCTTAGTTTACTTTGTAAGGAAAACTTTTCTCTGTGTATATGCTGATGTCTCCTGCTGACAACACGTATACTGGAAAATAGGCAGACCTGTCTATTACTCTAGTTGTGCTGTTATCTAGTCCTAAGATCGAAGAGCTCTTGGATTTCCCTTTCAATTAACACTAAACACTAGTTCTCAGATGATCATATCCCTTTGGAAGGAGGAACGGCCAACATAGGGTCCATCTTATCCTTTGGGAATTTAAGAAATATAAAATAAATTGGGATTTCCCGGTGGCTTAGAGGTAAAGAACCCGCCTGCAATGCAGGAGACATGGGTTTGATCCCTGGTTTGGGAAGATCCCCTGGAGAAGAAAATGGCTATCCACTCCGGTATTCTTGCCTGGAGAACTCCATGGATAGAGGAGCCTGGTGGGCTATAGTCCATGGGGTTGCAAACATGACTTAGCAACTGAGCAGGCATACAACTGAGAAAGTAGCTTGATAACCTTGTATTCAGCTGTTGAGGAATGGCTCCAAGCTTGGGCTTGGACTAATGCACAGTTTTTATATTCAGATAATATTTAAATATGGCTGTTGGCAATTAAGATCACCATATTCAGTGTCGGGGTCTTCAGCACTGTTCTTCACAAGGTACAATTTCTTGGTTTTCCAAGAAGGCTAAGTTTATTCTTAGGGGAACATGGGTAACTCCCAGGTATTTAAAAGCCTGGTTCAAGGCCAGCATTCAAATTACATTCCCTAATACAAATACAATTCTCAAAAATATTCATTTTTCTTTTGCTCTGCACTTAGAAGGGTACAGAAATGTCAACATATAGAATTTCATTACATAATTTAATTTTACACATAACTTTTTAGGAATAGAAATTAGTAGGGATAATATTAATCTTTTAAATCTCTGAAATAAAAAGTCTGCTTTATTTTTTTTTACAAACAAATCTATTATGTATCTTAGCTTTTTCAAATATTACCATGTGAGGTTAGTTTGTGAAAAGAGAATTAAACTCTGATTCTGAAATGAAAAAGTGGAAAATCATGCTTGGTTTTTTGAGAACCAAGTCACATATCACTTGGTAAGGGGAAAACCAAACAGAGAATCTAGGACTGGTTTTAAAAAAAAATCAAGAGAGAAATAAAAGGAACAAGATCTAATAATCATATGCAATGTGTAGACCTCATTTGGATTCTAATTCAAACAAACAGCAAGAAGTCATCTTCAGAGAGGTTGGAATATAAAATAAGTTATTAGATGGTGTCAAGGAATTGCTGTTAATTTTGTTAGGTGTGATAATGGCATGGTGATTACATTTAAAATTCCTTATCACACAGAGCAAATATACTAAAGTATATATAGGTGTGATGACATGATATTTGATAGGGGCTAATTAATTAAAGAACATGAAGGTGAAGGAAAGATGAAACAAGACATGTTGATAACTGTTAAAGTTCAATGATGAGTATATGAGATTTCAATATATTACTCTTTCTGCCTTTGGATATCCTTGTTCCAAACAAAAAAGAAAAGGGCCAAAAGGAAGAAAATAATTCAATAAAGAATACATTAAAAAGGTAAAGTCTTACTGGAAGAACAGCATGGAAGCACAAAAATGAGAGAAGAGGTATTAGAAACCAACAGATGACAAAAGAGGATGGGAAAGAAAACACTACATATTATCCAACATCAAAAATGAAGAGGCAGGACTTCCCTGGTGGCTCGTGGTTAAGAATCCACCTGCAAGTGCAGGGGACACGGGCTTGATCCCTGGTCTGGGAAGATTCCACAGGCAGCTAAGTCCGTTTGCTGAACCACTGAAGCCTACACACCCTGGAGCCTGTGCTCCACAACAAGAGAAGCTACTACGGTGAGCAGCCCACACGCCGCAGCAACAAACACCCAGTGCGGCCATAAATAATAAGCCTTGTTACAAAAAAATGTAGGGGCAGCAAGGAGACTACTGAAGGGCCCCAATGTCCCCATAATGATCAGCATAAGTCAGTGCAAGCTCTCAATGTAAGGAGAGGTAACATCTTTATGGGATGGAGAAAACGGGTACTGTACTACAGAATTTACTACCTTTTATGGGTGGGAAAGAAACTTGAACAAGGTTGGGCTTATTCACAAGGTATGCCAACAGCTGAGTCCTTGTCACACCTGTTTTTCTTGGTAGGTACAATCAAATGGTATCAGTGCTTCCTACGGTTTTGGTAAATGAGCAAAGGCGACAAGGTGAGGCAGAGTAGGCCAGGGAAAAACGCCATTAGCCTTGAGCTGTTGATACCAGTAGGTCTGCAGCAGGCTTATATGAAGAATGCAAAATAAAAACATGATTTTTTAAATAGACTAGACTTATCCTTCTATGGCACATGATAAAGTATTTTAAACTAATTTTGACCTTATCAAAGTGCTATTTCTGTTTTAACATACCTTTGATCTGTAGCCTGATGTTCTCGAAGCTGAAGAAGAGATAACTCAATTTCATTTTCTTTTCTCCTCAACTGAGTTTTCAGGATCTCTGCCAAGCACTCTAACTCTTCTATCTGGCCTCTCTGTGACTCAATAACATTTTCTCTGAAATAAAGAATCTTTACAAGAATTTGTAGTTTGAGGCAAAATCTGCAGGATTTAAGATCAGTACAAAGAAAGTGCTTCATAGTAAAGGGCAAGCAAAAGTTAACAATTTTAGCTTAACTGCCTCTGAACAGTGAAATAGTAGCAGATTAAATCTAATGATCTGGGAATACATAAGGAAGAACTCAAGGGCTTCCCTGGTGGCTCAGCAGTAAAGAATCTGTCTGCCAATGCAAGAGATGAGGGTTCGATCCCCGGGTCAGAAAGATCCCCTGGAGTAGAAAATGGCAACCCACTCCAGTATTCTTGCCTGGGAAATCCCATGGGCAGAGGAAGCTGATAGGCTACAGTCCAGCGAGTCACAAAGTTTGACAGGACTTAGCAACTAAATAACAACAACAAAATGAAAGAATTCAAGGTACTGCTTTATATTAGATAATGTCTTAGGCAATGGGCTAGACTGCAGTTCAATTCAACATAGTATTTACTGGTTACTTGCTATACACTCTGAGATCTGGTCATCTTCAGATAATTTATGCACCTTTGTTCTTTTATATGCACACTTGCCAATACCACCCAAATTAACACTTTATAGAGAGAAGGCAAGAAATTTGCAAAACATAACTTAGTGGTCTTTGGTTTATATTTTCTCTCTACCAGGTCTGGCAGCATCCCAGTGTACTGAGCCTCAGCACTGGTGTGAACCCCGGCTTTTCTGCTTACAGGTAACAAGATTAGGCTAGTCTTTTAGTTTTGTTCCCTCACAGGCAATCATTACTGTAATTGGTATTTAAAATATTCAGAAGAAAAAAATTAAGCCCATATTATTCTTAAGCAGCTACCTAAAATATGATATTCTTTGTCTCATGTTTTCTCTCCTCATTTAGAATTGTGACTTTTTGATGATCCAGGTGAAGACCTGTACTGTAGATAAGGTAGATTCTTATCTTTATTTGTGACTTACAGACACTGAGATTACCATGAGGCTTTCATTAACGGAAAAGTAAGCTAAATGTGGCAGAAGTAACTTTTTTGAAACCATAGTATGATGAAGAATGAAGTACCGTAGAATCACAGGGAAACAAAATCTGACATCCATATGTATTTGATAGCTCCAAACTTTTAAGCCACTCCCTCCAATTCCTTTTTTAAACCACAGAAAGGCTAATTAATTCATGATCTAAAAAAAAAAAAAAAAAAATGAAAGAAAACTACCTGTAATTCTTCTGAGAATGAAAATGTTGCCTGTAAAGCTTATACTATTCTAAATGACTGGGCTTTATGCCATTCCTTTGAGGGGGAAATTATAATAAAGAGAACTATTCTCTCTCTAAACGCTTCCAATGATGCAGTTGGTTAAGATATTCATTTTCCTCACTGTACGGCAAGCATGCTATGTAATACCTGTTCTTGACTCACAGATCTAGCTAGAGGAAATTTTTTGTACATAAACCAATTTTGTTTAAAATAAAGGAGAGGGAGGGATCAAAAGAGACATGATCAATATAAAGGGGTCTAAAGGGATCACAAAAAGCATACATACAAATTTCTTATTTCTCCTCTGGCTTCTTTGAGTAAACTGTTGCTATATTTTGTAGGCATGGTTTGCACAGTTTCTGCTACATCTGTATCTTGGAATTTAATACCTAAAAATAAATTAATAGGATCATACAAGCGAAGTTAGAAAAGAAGGACCCTTGATTTGCTATCATAAGGAAATCTGTAATATAAGCAAGTCTCTTCCATACTGAGAGATGCGGGCTGTACAGTACAGAGAATGAGACATACATTGCCAAAAGAACGGTTAGATCTCAGCCATCAGCTGGCATGAAATAAAGCACAGCACCAAGTACTGCTCATTTAACAAATTCTACTATGTAAACCAAATTACCCAGAAATATTTATTCAACTTAGATTTAGAACTTCGGAAGTAAATTTTGAAAGAACCAAAGTTTTAAATTTAGGTCTTTACAATATAAACTGAGGTATGAAGGAAAAAGTTTTCAAAATCATGATTTTTTTTTTTTTAGTATTTTTGATAAAGGTTTCTTGATTTTTAAATTACTCATTCACACCATTTGACTTTACATTCTGAACCTTATCCTTATTTGTGTGACTCATAGATACTGTGAACATAAGTAAAAATGTTTCCTCTATTTTGATTTATTTTACCTTAATAAGAAAATCCGTATTTCAACAAAGATAAGTTGAGATCATTAATAAGATTCCAAATAAAACATTTTGTTGCTGAACTTAAATACAATTTTGCTTATAAAAATAATTATATGTAATTTTTATAAACCTAATCCCATTGTTAAAAATGAGACATTCTTTTAATTATAAAAGTTACTTCACACTTATACAATAATTAAATGATTAGCTTTTGGTACATAAAGTGAATACAAAGAAAATTTAGTCTATATGAGTAACATCTTCAAGTCTCTTCTGTTCTGTGGCTCTTCTATAAGGAGAAACTTCTATCAAACAATTTAGACAGAAATTCATAGCACTAATATCTTGTCATACTAACCTAATATTTGGGCATTGTCTTTATTTAGCATACACAGACCATAGGGATCATCTTTCCCAAGTCACAGGTGACAAAACTAAGGTTCAGACAGGATAAATGACTATTTAAAGGTAAAATAAATCATGGTATACCTACCATCTCCTGAACTTTCTTCTAATCTGGTGTTATCACTCCATTTTACAGATGGGGAAAATGAGGCTCTGGGAAGTCAAGTGCTCTCAAGATATAAAAATTTAATTAGCAGCCAAATGTATTTTTGATTTATAATTCATTATGATTACTTTGATTATATTCAAAGCCTATTGCCAATCTCACATAGCTCGGAGTAGCCAAGCCCTTTCATCCTGCAGCTGCCTCCTGCCTGCATGGAGGCCTTACTGACTTCAAAGGAACCCTGTCTAGGGAACAGATAGTGTTAACATTTTGGCTTGCAGAAAAAAAATAGAACAAATTTTTCTCTTTTTCTGTTCAGATGGTGTTTTTTATTCCCTCGATGAACTGAAACGAAAGTTTTACATGATTTTTTATTTCCCTAAAAATGTTTGGTCTTTATGTGAAGCATATTCCAAACGAAGATGAATTAGAACTAAAATTCTATTTCCTTCCATGGTGGTTGTAATGAAAAAAAATTTTAAATAGTTATTGATTTTTTGCTTCATTAAAAATAAAGTCTGTGGGTGGAGAGAGCAAGTTTTCTTAGAAATACGTAGGTTCTGTGTATAGTACTGAGTCTTCTATATGCAAATAAATTGCTTTGTAAGCTGGGTAGGTTTTAGGTGATCCATTTTCAACATAAGGAAAGTGATTGACCAGTGATGATTTCTTGGAGCGGGAAGAGACTTTTATGGTCACTTGTTTACATCCTTTTATTCTACATGTAAAGAAAACTCAAGTTCAGAATCACTAGAAAACTTGTCCAAGGTCACCGAGAACCCAACTTTTTAAACCCCGAGTTATGTGCACATTTCATGGTCAAGCTGTCTCCCATGATGAGAAAGATTTAAACAATTCTGTACAATTTATGGAAGGCCTTTGGACAAAGAACTTAAGTGTGATCATTCAGAACAACAGTGTGACCATATAAGCAAGCTAGTGGTTTCTCCATTTGCTTGAGTCAATGCAATTTTCATCACTGCCTATAAAAACCAACTAAAACTAAACTAAACCTGTATTTTATGTAATTTCATATATGCTTCTTTTACCTGTTAGGATGAATACTTATGTTCAATGTTTTACTAGACAAATTTGAGCATGATCTAGTGATTCTTATATAAAATGACCTTCATGTTAATGTGATTTTATCAAAGTGTCAAAAAAACGTTTTTTCTTTTGAAAGATGCTTAAAAACATAAATAATGTAGAAATAAAACTCTGTGTGTGTGTGTATGTATGTATGTGAGTGTAAAACAACCTATTAATTTAAATTTAGGGTTTAATGTAAGCTTTAGTTTACCTTTCCTGGGGCATTCCTGTAAGCCTGCATTTTCATTCACTCTTCTACGCCCGGTGTTAACACGAGATTGCACATAACTGTACGGAGTATGCCTGTGACCCTGGATCTGAAGTTGCTGCTTGGTTGAAATCAGTCTGCTTTTGAGGACTTCATTTTGTCTTTCAAGCTCATGAACTTTCTCTTGTAGCCGCTCAATCATTTCTTCCATTTCCACATCTCTTCCCAACCGCTTGGGGCCGCCACCAACCTGTTCATATCTTTTCTTGTCATTAACTAGCCGTATTAACTTGGTGGCCATTCTAGGGAAATAATAAAAAGATGAAAAGGAATGTGAGAAGTCAGCATAAAATGCATTCTGTTGAAAGGAACATAATCACTGTGAAGACTTCAGTGCAGAACCTGAATAATAAATTTCAGGTTTTGATATAACTATTACTGCCTGTGAAGAATCCTTTGATGATAATTGAAACCACTGGGCAACAATCTGCTTTATAGCACTGACAAATAACAGTTTCCTAAGGCTTATCATTTAAGGTTAGTAAAGAGAGGACACATATTTACTCCATATGTTCCTCAAATGCAATTTTTAACGCATGACCTTATGTAGGAATGCTGTATGCACTTAAATGTAGCTACAGATTGTGGATGTGGTGGGTTATATCTGCAAGCCACAGTAAGTTAAAACTTTTCAAAAGTTTATTAAGACTATGCAGCATTTAGGTGATATATTGTTTTCAGTTTCTCTGGGATTAAGATATATTACAAATATAAAACTGTTAGAATGCATAGATACATATTAAAAGCCCAATGAAAAATTAAAAAGAAACCCAAATGCACCATTAAATGTTGCTCAGTGCTCCAGCAACATGCCTGTTTAATGGGAGAAAATAATTAGACACAAAAAAAGTATTATTTCAATGTTGCTTTTAAATTTAGACATACACTGTGCTTTTGACATCTCAGGAGTTTATACCTTGGATTCTTTTAAGTTTTGATAAAAACTGGTTAGACAGAACAAAAGACAGAAAGGGCACATGGGGGTGATGTAATATACACGTACAGAAAACATGCTTGACAGTGAATGGAAAAATCTTGGCAGTACAAGAAAGAAAAGGTGGCTTTGATGAGAGACACGAGTTCAAGACTTTACAAAATTGGTCGCACATCTTCAATAGCTGATTCTAGTTTATAGTGAATCTATTTTTATAAAGACCCAGACAGGAGATTGAAAATAAAAACACACTTCATTTTTCTTTAAACGGAGTTTTGCTTTATTTTAGCCTGGTTATGGACAGAAGCTTTTACTTAAGAGAACAAAAGTGAAATAAAAAAAAACCCTTAATAGCTTTGGGATGTCATAGTACAACCTTTTGTTGCCCTGAGCGGAGTGCTCTGTAAAAGCGGTAGTAATACATGTCTATCTACACTTCTGGCTACTCGGCCTACAGCATGTGGCATGGCGGGGAGAGCTATGCATAACATAATCAGTTAAGATTGTTTTCTCTTTCCCTTGAGGCACATCCATTAAACATGCTTTATAAGGGATATAGGATAATAAAAACCAAGATCCAAGAGTACCACAAACACCCTAGTAAAATAATCAATGGATTAGTTCCTTTTCCACCTAATCCTGAGAAGGATATATCATTGGGAAGTTTGGGCAGGTATTGCAACCCAACAGAGCCATGCATGCTACCCAGCCCTCTTGGACCCGCAGCCCCACCAAATGCAGCTGCCACAGAGAGATGGTGGCCACTAAAATGAGATGCCAATCTAAATACCTGAATCTTCTGTTACACAGAGACTTTCACACAGAGATAGAGATTATGTTCAAAAGAAAGACATAGCTTTAATGTGGAAAAGCAGTCAATATCTAGAGAAAAGTAAACAACTCGTTTTTAAGGGAAGAGGAGTACACCCATAGAGAGGCTTACAATTCCTCCAAAGATATTGAAGGAAGCTTTGCCAAGAAAGATGATTGCCTCTCTTTGTCCGGTGATAGCAACAATATTCATTTGATTATTTTCTATTAATGAAATAAGTGACCAGGTAAAGTCTGAGTACTTCTTTAGAAAGGTAGTTTATCAAATCTACATTTATTCTAAAGTAAGTGAATCTAATTATATCTTATGGATAAAGTTCTATCCGTGTATCTACGTAGTGTCAGTGGTGTGAAATCGAGAAGGAAATTAGAGCTTTGGGTTATAGTGGTCAATGGATCACTATTCTCAGGGCTGAGTAAAATAAAATCCCTGGGGGTTAAATGGCTTGAACATGCCACAGGAGAGTGGCAGAGAGATAAAAGAACAGATGCATACAACTTGACTCCTAGCACAGTGCTTTTTCCATTAAACTATGTAGCTCATTATTAAGTTGTTTTCTACTTTCTAGCTAGGACAAATTACTAATGAGGTCAAGGTTGTGAATTTAATTCTTTTACTGACCAATTAGGTTTACAAAGAAAAAAACTGTTAAGCAGTCACAGACTAAATGCCTCATTTAGACAGGGTGATGGCTGTTACTGATCAGGAAAACAGTCAGGCAAGTGAGTCATATGTCTTGCAAAAAGACATCATCATGACTCAAAAACCAACTCAAAGTAAAAGCTCTGCACAAAGCAGGTCAGTGGGTCATTAAAACAAAGTCCACAGAGTAGAAACTGACTAGAAGTCATTCCTTTAGAGGCTAAGTTCCAAGCAGAAAAAAATAATCTCTATCTTCCTTCTTCGATCACTGTCCCACCTTTGCATTGTATCTAGAACATGAATACAGATCTGTCCATGCTCACACATGAGAATGAACTTTAAGTCACACATTCAGAAAACAGTCGAGTGTTCCTGAACAAGAAAGAATGAAAGATATCTATCCTTAAGAAATAATTCCTGCAGAAATTGTGCACACAAAAGTGAGTTTCTTCAGAAACAGTAGACTCTTTGAAATAAATATAGATTCTAGATTAATCCAAGCGAGGTAAAATATGTTCCAGATAGTGATGTTTTTACTTAGTAAACCCCAAATCTTAAAGTTAGAACATGCATTCTAACAAGTTAGAATAGCTAATTACTTTTTTAAACTTTCATTTCAAATCAGGACCTCTAGAAACAGATATTTTGGCCATTTGCTTATTAAACTGTAAATATTAAAACAAAAGTTACTTAGAGATATGATACACTCATGGCACTCATAGCTATTAGCTCTTTTTTTCAAATGGCAATTTCAGACATCATAAAAACTCCTAATCTTTTTGTTTTATTATACTAGTTTGTAAGATTTTCCATTTTTAAAATTGTATTTATTTACAACCTGCCTTGCTCCAAAAAAAGATTCAAGGTGGGGTTTTCAATTAAGTTTATAGAAAAGCATATCCTCCAAACTTTACAGAGTCAGGAAAAAAAAAAAAAGCTAAAAGCTTTTTATCATAACCTTTTAATTTTATCCTCTTGCTTGCGGGCATGCTGTTTAAGTAAAATGTTCTCATCATGCAAACGCAAAAATCTGTCTTCCAGTTCCTCACGACTGATACGTGACACTGCCTGGCGAGACTTCATTGTCCGTGTTGTTGAAGTTTCTGCAAAAATGCCAAGGTAATTAATAGTAGGATTACTTAAAAGAGCCTCTAAAAACAATAACTGTTGATAGTAACATAATCTCTGATGCTTTAGAAAATGTTATAGCATTGTTCATGTCACTGATTGGACCTAAGAACAAAAATCTTTGCTATTAATACTTTATATGCAATATTAAGGATATGAGTAACAATAGTTTCCATTCAAAAATGTATTCCAATAACTGTCTTTAAGAACATAAGATGGAACTCTGATTCAATAAAGACTTTTCAATTTGTATGCTGAATGTTGAAAAAAACTAAACTAAAAGGGTATCTGGAAGTATTTTTTTTTTTGCAAAGGTAAGAGTTATAACAAAAACAATATGATTATGATATTTTTCTGAGCTATGGGTGTTGGGTTATAGAAAATAAACTATAAAATCTGCAAGACCAAACAAACAAAAACCTTTGCAAATCATTTATAAGCTATCACACTTTTTTAAAGAACTTTTACACCTTTTAGCAGGTGTGTATGATATTTCTTTTACATATGCTTAAATTTGATATTTTCCTGTGAAGCTGGTCAATTTTCAACAGTCCTCCACAAGAAACAAAGAACAAATGGACAAAGATTAAAGCCCTATAAGGAGGTTACTAGGGCAAGGATTGAACTTAGGGTATCAAATACTAAAAAATAGCCTTGCACATTTAAAATTTCTTTGTATTTGAATCCCCGACATTCCATTAAAGATCTAAAGCAATGCTGATACAGTTTATTTACTCTTAACAATAAAAGCTGTACAGTCAAATTTATTTTTTTCAATGAATAATGTTTTGACCACCTTTCTTTAGTACTTGAAGGTGGCTACCGGTAACACTTTGATTAACAAGCTTGTAGAGAAGACGTAGTGGAATATATTTGACATCATCGGCTTCTCGGTGACAAATGCTGTGGCATGACAGCATGGCTGACATTCTGTACACACAAACAGGAACACAGACCTACACTCTAAATTGTTCCTTAAAGCAGTACTTTTCTTTTTCAATTTGAAAGTGCTTTTTAGCTCCATAGCAACCACTAAAGTGATAAAAGGACAAAGAAAACCTTTAATGTGTATTAATTTGATAAAACAAAGTCAATATCGCTTTGATAAACAAACCATTTTGAGATACTCTACTTGAAAGGCAAAATTTTTTAAATATGGCATTTCCTCCCATATAAAACTTCAGCATAAAGAAACATTTTAATGGTGAATGTGATTTAAACCAGGCAATTCAGTTTGGAGGCTTGGTACTCTCTGTGTAGTTCCACTGATGTGTGGAATTTTAAGAAGATGATTTATAACAATTCTTTATCAGAACAGAGGGGGATTTTACATTTTCTATGAGCTGTTGATAATTGATGCTTGCAGTAAAATACCATATGTTGTTCTAAATTCTCCATCTTCTTGTTTAGTCCAATCAAGAGCTATATAGTGCCTTTCAATGGCTTTGTTTGTATGAATATCAGAAATACTTTAAAAGTAAAGAAGTTACTGATCAAAGTTCATAACTGTAATATGTAACAGCTGGCCATACCTTGCAACCCTCCCATGCCAAAGAGATTTAGACCTATATCTTTCACAGGCAGGTCTCCTGCAGTCTCATCAGTGGGACCAGACATTGCCTATCTGTGGAGAAGAGAAAATTCAAATAAAATCTTTCCAAGTTGTAACATTAACTATGCAATGGAATGAACCAAATAAAATGAACAAGGCACTAGAACTTTAATGGACATCTTATTGCCCACATGTGCTGCTTGAAGAAGATGAAAGCTTCTATTTTAAAAGTAATACTACATTCAATCATGGAGCCAGTGTTCCTTTCAACAGTATATTTCCTATAGTTTGCTGAGGAAATGAGGTAAGATTATCATTCTTCCTTCTCTCTTCTTCTTCTTCCTCTGTTTGCAAAAAAAAAACCCAGAAAACAAAACCTTCCCCAAATTTAAGAAAGACCTCCTGTCCATCCTCCATCCCTTTCTCTGCTCCCCAAAAGAAAGCAGGTATCAAAATACTTCAGTCAGGAACTTGATTCAAATGGTTGTTCTATTACTTACTGGCTGGTCAAGTCACTAATCATGTGCAGAAAACAACACCTGTTGTTAAAAGTGGAGAAAACAACACCTGTTCTCACAGAGTTATTTTAAAGGTACATGAGATAGTAAATTAAAGGCATTTAACACATTTGCCGGGGATGTTAACGTCACTTGAATACTAATCTTCAGCTTGATGCACAAGGGAGTTGGTAGTTTTCTGTGAAAGAGGTTTCATAAATTCACCAGCTGGATTTGTTTTTGTTGTGTCTTTTGTTGCCATGAAGCCTAGGTCCCAGGGCTTCCTACCTCCATGTACATGCTGTCCAGCTAATTCTGGCATTTTTACAGTTTCTGTTCTTTACAGAGATGCACCATAGTAACTTAGTTTCATATGTGGATGTGGGTGGTTCATGCAACATTTAGTAATGCAAAGAACCAGTGAAGATGGCCTAAGGCAGAGGTTCCCAATCTCTAGCACACTGGTCCTAGAATACAGTCTGAGAGAATAAACCAATTTGCCTCATTCACCTCTGTATTCTCAAACGCTGGGACAGAGCTAGGCACATAGCTGGCATTCATTAAATAGTTGGCAAGTGAATGAATGGAGTCCTTGGGGCTTCAGGGTCTGGAGCCAGAGGTGGTTTCCAAAATCTTGTACGCATTATGTGTATATGCATTATCTTTTAGAGACAGGGTTAATAACTTTTATTATAACTCATCAACGTTGCAGACCACTGAGTTTTTACTGTGACGTAAACAACAGACATATGCCTGGGATATCATCTACTTCTTTTGGAAACACTCCTACAGGAGAGGACAATTTAGGAACCAAATTATCAAGAAGTTTAAACACAGGACAACTGTGAAAATGATAACTTTTCCACAGTAGAATTATGGTGGCTTTTATAATAACAACAACAATGAAGGTGATGGTGTTAACATTAATTGAATGCTTAGTAAGATGTGCCAGGCACTCTTGAGGTTGTTACTAAAGTGTGTCCTACTTTACAAACGAAGAAACCAAGACAACAGCTTAGGGCAGTTGCCCAAGGTCACATATCTATGAAGTATCTGTTTGGCACTATTTTTGATGGTCAAAACTGGGAAGCAGGCAGGTGGTGTTACTGGCATCTAGAGGTCAGAGATGATGCTAAATATCGCAGAGGTCTCCAATCTTTTTTGGCACCAGGGATCAGTTTCATGGAAAACAATTTTTCCATGGACCAGGGTGGGAAGGACAGCTTCAGGATGATTCAAATGTGTTACATTTACTCTTTATATTTCTATTATTATTGCATCACATCCACCTCAGATCATCAGGCACTGGATCCTACTATAGTGTACAGGAACCACAAAAAAGAATTATCTGGCCCCCAATGTTAATAACGCCAAGGTTGAGAAATAATGCATGATGTTGCAATGCCTCCCCAACAGTTTCATACAATCATTCCTGGTTCACTATGTGCCACTCACAGTTCTCTGCTGCTGCCGCTGCTAAGTCGCTTCAGTCGTGTCCGACTCTGTGCAACCCCAGAGACGGCAGCCCGCCAGGCTCCCCCGGCCCTGGGATTCTCCAGGCAAGAACACTGGAGTGGGTTGCCATTTCCTTCTCCAATGTATGAAAGTGAAAAGGGAAAGTGAAGTTGCTCAGTCGTATCCGACTCTTTGCGACCCCATGGACTGCAGCCTACCAGGCTCCTCCGTCCATGGCATTTCCTAGGCAAGAGTACTAGAGGGGGGTGCCATTGCCTTCCCCGCACTGTTCTCTAGATTCTTCAAATCCATGGTACCCTTGCCTTGCTCAAGGTCTTTGCACTAGCTGGCTCCTCATTCTTTGGGGCTCAGCTCAATCATTTTTTCCCCAGAAGCCTTCCCTTAGCATCCAATGCTACCATACTCTTCCTCCCAACTTCAGCACTGTTTATTTCTTTTACAGCCATCATCCCCATTTGAGATTATCACGTGTGCAAAGCAAGTCGCTTCAGTCATATCCAACTCTGTGCAACCCTATGGACTGCAGCCTGCCAGGCTCCTCTGTCCATGGGATTCTCCAGGCAAGAATACTGGAGGGGGTTGCTGTGCCCTCCTCCAGGGGATCTTCTGGGCCCAGGGATCGAACCTGCATCTCTTATACCTACTTGCATTGGCAGGTGGGTTCTTTACCACTAGCGCCACCTGGGAAGCCCGAGATGATCATATTTACTGCTATTTACTATCTTCATTGGTCTTCCCTGGTGGCTCAGACGGTAAAGAGTCTGCTTGCAATGCGGGAGACCAGGGTTTGATCCCTGGGTCGGGAAGATCCCCTGGAGAAAGAAATAGCAACCCACTCCGGTTTTCTTGCCTGGAAAATTCCATGGATGGAGGAGCCAGGCGGGCTACAGTCCATGGGGTCGCAAAGAGTCGGACACGACAGAGCGACTAGCACTTGCACTATCTTCATTACTACTTCTTCTATACTAATAAAGTAGAAGCATCTTGAGACCCGCATCGGTCCCGTTCCTAGCTGGTAGAGAATAGTGCCTCAGGGCACAGGGTGGACGCCAGTATTCATGTTTATGGAATGAATAAATGAATACTTGGTACTGAGGCTAAAGAGTAAACAAAGTCTCTACGGTCACGGAGTTCATAGTCTATAGGGTACTCACGATAAACAAATAATTGTAAATAATTAACCAAATAAGTTACTTGGGAGGCTTAGGAGTTTCTCAATCAACTTGTTGTTGTTGTTCAGTCGCTAAGTCGTGTCGGACTCATAGCGATCCCATGGACTGCAGCTCTCCATACTACTCTGTCCTCCACTATTTCCCCGAGTTTGCTCAAATTCCTATCTACTGAGGCAATGAGCGAACTACTTGCAGGTGACCTTTTGCCTGAAGAAGGACCTGGATAAGCACTGTACTTAGCCTCACCCCTCAACAACTAAGGTTCAGGGCTGGGATAGAAAATTTCAAACAGATACTGGGAGTCGGGATAATGGGCGGGCTGTGATTCAGGCCTGAGTAGGTGAGGTGTCTCGTGCTGGGCTGCTCTTCACGTGAGCAGAACGCCAAGGCCTTCTCCAGGAGGTAGAGCAGACCCCACGACCCCGGCCCGTGCTAGAGGTAGAGGGTCGGCTACCTGCACCCCTCTACTCCCCGGGTGTACTCACCGCCACTCTCCCAGCCGCTAGCTACCGTTGCTATAGCGCCGACAGCGACAGCCGGCCGAGAGGAGCACGGGAAAAACATGGCAGGCACCGTTGCCTTCTGGGAATTGTAGTTCTTTTTTGGGCCCTCGCCAGCCCGCTTGCTGAGCAGCAGACTACGCCTGCCCAGCTGTCGGACCTGGGAAATTCTCTAGCTTCCAACCCCGAGGCACATTCCGGCCTTACCGCGGTGCACCCTGGGAGTGGTAGTTCTCTCCTTTCCGAGGGAGAATGGCGCCAGGCGGGATCTGGACGCCAAGAGAACTACATGGAGGAGGCGGGGTCCAGGGCTAGGAATCTACGCGGTTAGTAGTGGCGAAGGCGGCTATAACGGCAGCATGAAGCGGACCCCGACGGCCGAGGAACGAGAGCGCGAAGCTAAGGTATTTCGGGCTCACCCGAGTCTGGGATCTTTCGTGCACTTGTACCTGGGGTCTGGGAACCGGAAGGGCTTGGTTGGATGGCAAGCGGACCCACGGTCTTAAGCGAAGGGGTTACAAGGCCTTGTCAGCAAGGGAGCCAGAGACTTTGGGGGCTTTGAATACGTGCTGCTCGGGATGCAGGCCTAGTCCTAGAGGACCGACTCACATGAGAATTAAGACACCCGTTTCCTTGTCCTGCTTCTGCACTTCATTCCTTGGTTAAGTTTGTAGTTACCCTTGTGCCTCAGTTTACCGGACTCTTAGACGCTTGTGATCATATCAGTTGTGCTTTCCTCTTCGGTAATGATTTCTGTGGATTGAGATCGGGTTAGGTGAGAAAATCTGTGCGATCAGATGTATGTATTTGAAACAGTTGTCTGTGTTGTGTGTCTTCCGCATAGCGGATGTAGAGTTTTAACTACAATACCGTTTTCTACTTTGGGGGGTTCACGCTGTAGCAGTTGTTCCAAGGGATGACAATAATAATTGTTATGGAATTTTCTTTTTTTAGTATTTATTACGCATCAGACTCTGCGGTTCCATAATATTTATATTATTTCGTATTCTTATCACAGCAGATCGCAAGATAGCTATTATACAGATGGAATATCAAGAGTCCTGTTTTACAAATGAAGACTTGAGGCTCAGAAGAATTGAGTGTTTCTCTCATTCCCCAAATCAAGTCCTATCAATTTGTCTAAAAATATTGGTAATCTCTTCACTTTTTTCCATCTTCACCACCTGGGACCGGGCTACCATTACCTCCTCAATGGACTGTACCAGTGATCTCCTTATTGGTCTATATTCACTTCTGCATCCAATCACTCCTTGGTCCCCTTTTGTCCCCCCTTCCACAAAAGACACTTCTTCACACTGTAGTGTGTGAGCTTTTCAAAATGCAAATGCAATCATGGCCCTTTCCTTCTTACCTCCTCTGTCAACCAACTGTTTAAAAATCTTTCATGGGATTCCTTGGTGGTCCAGTGGGGCTCCTGAAATGACTTGAGTTTGATCCCCAGTGGGGAAACTAAGATCCTGCAAGCTGGATGGTGTGGCCAAAAAAAATAAACAAAAAACTTTCATGGCTTTCTGATGCTCTTAGGATAAAAAGGAAACTTCACATGACCTACAGTGTTTTCCACAGTGTAAACTCTACTTGCATCATCCACAGCCTCAATGGATGTGACCCCTCTCTGCTCCCTGCCCATCAACCACATTGGCCTTCTCAGAAGTCCCTATTTCCCCTGCTTTATATGGTTACAGGTTTTTTTTTTTTGGTTGTTGTTGTTGTTCAGTCACTAAGTCATGCCTGACTCTGTGATCCTGTGGACTGTAGCACTCCAGACTTCCCTGTCCTTCACCATCTCCTGGAGTTTGCTCAAATTCATGTCCATTGAATCAATGATGCTATCCAGCCATCTTGTCCTCTGTCTTCCATCCCTTCTCCTCCTGCCTTCAGTCTTTCCCACCATCAGGGTCTTTTCCAATGAGTTGGCTGTTTGCATCAGGTGGCCAAAGTATTGGAGGTTAAGGTTCGGTATCAGTCCTTCCCATGAATATTCAGGGCCTTTATACATGCTGTTTGTTGGTCACTCTGTATTAGGCAATTATTGGAAGTCAGAGCCATTGGTAAATGAACCAGATGCTGTTTATGCTGTCAGAATTTGGAGTCCTCAAGTGAACTCACTTTACTTTGTCTTAGGGCAGTACCTCTATGGATTGAAGATATAAAATATACTGTATTATAATCTGAGTTAGAACTTCCCTGGTGGCTCAGATGGTAAAGCGTCTGCCTACAATGCGGGAGACCCAGGTTCAGTCCCTGGGTTGGGAAGATCCTCTGGAGAAGGAAATGGCAACCCACTCCAGTACTCTTGCCTGGATAATCCCACGGACAGAGGAGCGTGATAGGCTACAGTCCATGGGGTCGCAAAGAGTCGGACACGACTGAGTGACTTCCATATATATATATATATATATATATACACTCTGTAACCTGAGTTAGGGCTTTGCTGGTGGCTCAGTGGTAAAGAATCTGCCTGCAATGCAGGAGATGTGGGTTTGATTCCTGGGTTGGGACGATCCCTTGGAGAAGGAAATGGCAACCCACTCCAGTGTTCTTGCCTGGGAAGTCCCATGGACATAGGAGCCCGTGGGTTGCAGCCCATGGGGTTACAAAGAGTCAGACAGGACTGAGTGACTAAACCACCACCACCACTGTGACCTGAGTTATAGCAAAGTTTCTTTAGAGTCCTGAAGTTTTCATGCTTGAACCTGTATGTGATAAGGCAGTATATAAAGATGAGTTGTTGTTCAGTCGCTAAGTTGTGTTTGACTCCTTGTGACCCCATGGACTAGCCTGCCACGCTCCTCTGTCCGTGGAATTTCCCAGGTAAGAATACTGGAATGGGCTGTCATTTCCTTCTCCAGGGGATCTTCCCGACCCAGGGATGGAACCAGCGTCTCCTGCATTGGCTGGCAGATTCTTACCACTGAGCCACCAGGGAAGCCTGTACAGATAAGTGCAAAGGAGAAAGATCCTTCTGCGTTCATCTACAATAGTTCAAAGGAACAAATGTCACACAATGGTATTGGGCATGATGTCTTTCTTACCTTTTGGGTTTACACTGAAAGTTACTCATTTCTTTTGTAAAGACTTATTTAGCACCTATTATTTGCCTGACAGGCTTCCCAGGTAGCTAAGCTGGTAAGGAATCCCCTTGGAATGCAGGAGACCCTGGTTGGATTCTTGGGTTGGGAAGTTTCCCTGGAGAAGGGATAGTCTACCTCCCCCAGTATTCTTGGGCTTCCCTGGTGACTAAAGAATCCACCTGCAATGCAGGAGACCTGGGTTTGATCCCTGGGTTGGGAAGATCCCCTGGAGGAGGGCATGGCGACCCATTCCCGTATTCTTGCCTGGAGAATCCTCATGGACAAAGGAACCTGGCGGCTATAGTCCATAGCATCCCAAAGAGTTGGACATGAGTGAGCGACTAAGCACAGCACAACACATTCGCCAGACCCTGGGATTCTGATTTTGGCTAAGATAGAATCCTTGTTCAAAGGAGCTTTTACTCTTTTAAAACTCTTAACAGTTGTTGTTGACATCTGATGGATGTTGAAACCAAGGCTTGCAGGAGTTAGAACTTGCCCAAGGTCACCTGGTTGCTCTGTGACACTAGGGCCCAAAGCAAGGTCTTCTCATTCCAAAGCTTTTTTCCATTTTCTGCTCGTAAAACATGTTGAAATGATAGAGCAAGTTGTCTGCCTGTTTACTTTAAAAAATTTCTTTGATCTTTATTTAAAAGTTAATTTGAGAAATATTACTGGTTAGAGCAAAGTATAGGAAAGCAAGTTTTAAATCTTAAATAGAAAATGTTCATTTAATCATAAATTATTTTCTCTTTTTCTAATCCACTTTATTGAGGTGTGCTTTCCGTACCATAAATAGCACCCATTTATAGTGCACAATTTGGTGAGTTTTGACAGATGTTTACACCTGTGAAACCACCACCACAGTTGATACGGAGAACATTTCGATCCCTTCCAATGATTTCCTCTTGCTGATTTGCAGTCAGTCTCTTCCCCTGCCTTGGCTTCCAAGCAACCACTAGTAAGTTTTCTATCACTGTAGATGAAGTCTGTGTTTTCTAGAATTTCATATAGATGGACATATACTCTGTGTATTATTGAGTCTGTCTGCTTTTAATCAGCATGGTTTTTAAGATTTATTCATGTTGTTGCCTGTATCTCTACAGTCACTAAGTCGTGTCCAACTCTTTGTGACCCTGCTGTCCATGGGATTCTCCAGGCAAGAATGCTGGAGTGAGTTGCCGTTTCCTTCTCTAGGGGATCTTCCTGACCCAGGGATTGAACCTGTGTCTCCTGCTTGGCAGGTGGGTTCTTTACCCCCGAGCCACCAGGGAAGGCCTGGATCAATAGCTTGTTCCATTGTATTGCTGACTGTGTACCGCGTGGCTCTGGCGCATTTGTTTATTCATTCGTGTGTTGCTGAACATTTGGATTGTTTCTGAGACCATTATGAAGGAAGTGGCTCTGGCCATTCATGTGTAAGTCTGCGTTTTCATTTCTTTTGGATGAACACCAGGAGTCCACTTGGTGAGCCCTATGGTAGTTCTGTGTTTAATCTTATAAAAAACAGCTCAACAATTTTCCAAAGTGATTCTCCCGTTTGTATTAGTTTCTCAGGACTGCTGGCACAAGTTACCACAATGTCCGTTTTTTAAAAAAAATGGTTCCTTTTTTTTTTCTACAGGGACCACTTTTAAAGTCTTTATTGTATTTGCTACAATACTGCTTCTATTTTATGTTTCTTGGTTTTTTTCTTTTTTTTGCCACAGGGCATAGGGGATTTTAGCTCCCCAACCAGGGATCGAACCCACACCTTCTACACTGGAAGGCAAAGTCTTAACCACTAGAACTTCAGGGAAATTCCAGCCTTGCTGTCTTAACACAACAAAAATGTATTCTCTCATTGTTCTAGAGATGTGTCTGAAATCAAGGGGTCCATAGTACCCCTGATGGCTCTGCTCTAGGGGAGAATCCCTCCTTGAGTCTTTTAGCTTCTGGCGACTCTGGGCATTCCTTGGCTTGGGCTGTGTAACTCCAGTCTCTGCTCGAGTCTTCCCCGTGACTGCCTTCTTTGTGTTTTTCTGACGCATTTCTCTGCATCTTTTCTCTTGTAAGGACACCGGTCATTGCAGTGAGGGCCTCCCCTAAATCCAGGATGATCTTAATTTCATGATCCTCAAGGTCCTTAACTTAATTCCATATGCAAATACCCTTTTTCCAAATAAGATCACATTTAAAGGCACCGGTGGTTAAGACTTGGACATATCTTTTTGGGCGTGCTATTCAAACCTGCTGCACCATTTGACATTTCCATCTCAGCTGCGTATGAGAGCTGTGGTTACTCCCTGTCTTCACCAATACTTAGTATTGTCTCTTGTTTAAATTTTAGGCCTTTTAGTGGGTGTGTGGTGGTATCTCATTGTGGTTTTAATTTGCATTTTAGTGATGACTAATGAGAATTAATATCTCTTTGAAAAGCTTTTTCCATCTTGTAACATGTATGAGTACTTTGTTCCTCTTTGTTACTGAATAATGTAGTACTCCAGTGTCTGAAAGGATTACACTTGGTTTAATCCCTTCCCCTGTTGGTGGATATTTGGGTTGTTTCCACTATTTGGCTATTACAAATAATGCTGCTATGAACATCTGTGTTCTACTTTTTATATATACCTATGTTTTCATTTCTCTTAGATAGAGATCTAGGAGTGGAATTGCTAGGTCATATGGTAAATCTGTGTTTAACATTTTAAGAAACTGGCTGTACTGTTTGTTATGGTCTGAATGCTTGTGTTCCCCCCAGATTCTCTTACTGAAATTCTAATCCCCAAGGTGATGGTATTAGGAGGTAGGGCCTTTCGGAGATGATTAGGTGGTTAGGAATGGAATTAGTGTCCCCTCTACAAGAGGCCTGAGAGAGCTCCCTTGCCCCGTCTGCCATGTGAGGATACATGATTAAGTTGGGTGTCTGAAACTGGAAGAGGGCCTTTACCAGAACCAGACCATGCTGGTTCCCAGATTTTGGACTTCCAGCCTTCAGACCATGAACAATAAATTTCTGCTGTAGATAAGTCACCCAGTCTATGGTATTTTGTTACAGCAGCCTAAATGGACTAAGACATGGTGCTTTCCAATGTGGATACATCATTTAATATTCCTGTTTGAAGGTTACAGTTCTTAACATCCTTGTCAACACTCGTCACTGTCTTTATGAAACCGGGTGTGAAGTGGTATCTCAGAGCACTCTTACATTTCCTTTTTCTGATGTCCAGTGATGTGAAACTGCTTCTTGTGTAGGTTGACCAGGTATAAATCTTCTTTGGTGAAGTGGCTGTTCAGATCTTTTGCTCTTTGTTTTTTTTTGGTTGGTTTGTGTTCTTAATAGTAAGTGTTATGAGTTATTTGTATTTTCTAGATATCAGTCCTTTGTTAGAGATATGTATTGTGAGTACTGTCTCTCTTCTTTAGTTTACGTAATGGTCTTTTGAAGAGCAAAATTGTTTAATTTTGATAAAGATCCAATTTATCGATATTTCTTTTTATGATTCTTGCTTTTTGTGTCATATCTATGAAGTCTTTGCCTATCTTAAGGTCACAAAGATTTCTTGTTTGCTTCTTAAACTTTTTACCCCCATCATGGGTAATTGCTTTTGGTTTTCCTTTTCTCTCTGAAATAGATTACATTTTCTTCTTGTGATTGCTTATGTCGTAGACTTTTGTATAGTTCACATGTCTGGAGGGTGAATAAAAAGGTTGGAGTAAATAGCTTTTTATGATGGCATCTGTTTAATTTGTGTTAACAGCAGAAGAGGGTTCCAAAGTATATTCATGAATTTTTAAAATCAGTTGTTAAAATAAGGCATGCAGCAGGGTAGTTCAGCTTAGTATTTGAAAAGCTGAGTTAGAATCGTGCTTAGTTGCTCAGTTGTGTCCCACTCTTTGCAATGTCATGGACTGTAGCCCGCTTCTCTGTTCATGGGGTTTTTCAGGCAAGAAAACTAGAATAGGTTGCCCTTTCATGATTAGGTTTGGCCACAGTGCCAGGGACCCAGTAAGTATGGCTTTGATTGAGGGTTGCCCCAAGAACCTTTTGCTGATATAAGGCTGCCCCTGTATTTTTGTGTTGTTGCTGTTTTTTTTTCCCAGATTATATAATTTATTATTTTGAAATGATTTAAAATTTATAGAAGAGCTTCAGGAGTGGAACAAAGAGCCCTCACAGCCTTATCGTCCAGATTTGCTCACATCTTGTTAACATTTGCTTTACAGCTCTCTCTCTCTCTTTCCCTATATATAAATACATGAACTATTTTTTTTTTATGAACCATTACAGAGTAAATTGGTGACATCAATCCTCTTTACCCCTGAATACTTCAGCATGTATTTCCTAAGATGCTTTCTTTTTTTTTTTTTTTTTAAATTTTATTTTATTTTTAAACTTTACATAATTGTATTAGTTTTGCCAAATATCAAAATGAATCCACCACAGAGATGCTTTCTTATATATAAACATAGCTTATTGTCAATTTCAGAAAAGTTAACTGATAAAATACTCTTATTTAGCCCAAAGCCCATATTTAAATTTTGCTAATTGTCCTAATAGTATCTTTTATAGCATTTTTGTTTACCTGGTCCAGGTTTTAATCCAGGGTTATATGTTACCTTTAATTGTTATGTCTCTGAGGAAAAACAACAGAATGGGAAAGACTAGAGATCTCTTCAAGAAAATTAGAGATACCAAGGGAATGTTTCATGCAAAGATGGGCTCAATAAAGGACAGAAATGGTATGGACCTAACAGAAGCAGTAGACATTAAGAAGAGATGGCAAGAATACATAGAAGAACTGTACAAGAAAGATCTTCATGACCAAGATAATCACGATGGTATGATCACTCACCTAGAGCCAGATGTCCTGGAATGTGAAGTCAAGTGGGCCTTAGAAAGCATCACTATGAACAAAGATAGTGGAGGTGATGGAATTCCTGTTGAGCTATTTCAAATCCTGGAAGATGATGCTGTGAAAGTGCTGCACTCAATATGCCAGCAAATTTGGAAAACTCAGCAGTGGCCACAGGACTGGAAAAGGTCAGTTTTCATTCCAATCCCAAAGAAAGGCAATGCCAAAGAATGCTGAAACTATCGCACAATTGCACTCATCTCACACGCTAGTAAAGTAATGCTCAAAATTCTCCGAGGCTTCAGCAATACGTGAACTATGAACTTCCAGATGTTCAAGCTGGTTTTAGAAAAGGCAGAGGAACCATAGATCAAATTGCCAACATCTGCTGGATCATGGAAAAAGCAAGAGAGTTCCAGAGAAACATCGATTTCTGCTTTATTGACTATGCCAAAGCCTTTGACTGTGTGGATCACAATAAACTGGAAAATTCTGAAAGAGATGGGAATACCAGACTACCTGACCTGCCTCTTGAGAAACCTGTATGCAGGTCAGGAAGCAACAGTTAGAACTGGACATGGAACAACAGACTGGTTCCAAATAGGAAAAGGAGTACGTCAAGGCTGTATATTGTCACCCTGCTTATTTAACTTATATGCAGAGTACATCATGAGAAACGCTGGGCTGGATGAAGCACAAGCTGGAATCGAGATTGCTGGGAGAAATATCAATCACCTCAGATATGCAGATGATACCACCCTTATGGCAGAAAGTGAAGAGGAACTAAAAAGCCTCTTGATGAAAATGAAAGTGGAGAGTGAAAAAGTTGGCTTAAAGCTCAACATTCAGAAAACTAAGATCATGGCATCTGGTCCCATCACTTCATGGGAAATAGATGGGGAAACAGTGTCAGACTTTATTTTTTTGGGCTCCACAATCACTGCAGATGGTGACTGCAGCCATGAAATTAAAAGATGCTTGCTCCTTGGAAGGAAAGTTATGACCAACCTAGATAGCATATTGAAAAGCAGAGACATTACTTTGCTAACAAAGGTCCGTCTAGTCAAGGTTATGGTTTTTGCAGTGGTTATGTATGGATGTGAGAGTTGGACTGTGAAGAAAGCTGAGCACTGAAGAACTGTGGTGTTGGAGAAGACTCTTGAGAGTCCCTTGGACTGCAAGGAGATCCAACCAGTCCATTGTGAAGGAGATCAGCCCTGGGATTTCTTTGGAAGGAATAATGCTAAAGCTGAAACTCCAGTACTTTGGCCACCTCATGCGAAGAGTTGACTCATTGGAAAAGACTCTGATGCTGGGAGGGATTGGGGGCAGGAGGAGAAGGGGACGACAGAGGATAAGATGGCTGGATGGCGTCACTGGCTCGATGGACGTGAGTCTGAATGAACTCTGGGAGTTGGTGATGGACAGGGAGGCCTGGCATGGACAGGGATCGCAAAGAGTCAGACATGACTGAGCGACTGAACTGAACTGAACTGAACTGAATCTGGTCTCCTTTAATTTCCTTTAAATTGCTTCCTCACCCTTTCTTTGTCTTTTAAGATATTGACGTTTATAATGAGTAAGGCTGTGACCTTTGTGATGAGTACAGGCTATTTGTTTTGTAGAATGTCTCTGTGTTCTTATGTATCTGATATTTCCTTATGATTAGTTTCAGTTGTTTAGTAGCTCAGTAGTGTCCGATTCTGCGACCCCATGGACTGCAGCGTGCCAGGGAACCCTGGTATGCTGGCTTAGATTGAGAATATGCATTTTGGGGCTTGTATATATTTGAGGAAAGATAGGGGCCATTGGAGATCACAGTCCTGCCTATAAAATTGTTCTTTTTGACCCGAATGAACTGTGTTTGAAAGTTTCTCAATTATTTTCCATCCAAGAGATTTCACATGAAAGTCTGGATGGCAGGCTTTCTTGAAAAACTAGACTGTCTGGCCACATTGGGCTTGCATTTCACTAACAGAGCTGAATAGTGGCTGCCCCTTTAGATGAGAATATACTTTCTCTTCTGCCACACCCCACCTTTGCCCATTTAGTCACAGTACAGGCTTCCCTGGTGGTTCAGACAGTAAAGAATCCACCTGCAGTGTGGGAAGACTGGCTTCAATCCCTGGATCAGGAAGATCCCCTGGAGAAGGGAATGGCAACCTACTCCTGTGTTCTTGTCTGGAGAATCCAATGGACAGAGGAGCCTGGTGGGCTACAGTTCATGGGTTCTCAAAGAATCAGACACGACTGAGTGACTCACACTTGCACTTTTCTTTCACAGTGGTTTAGAGTGTGAGACTTTCGAGTGAGATTTCTGGGAAATCCCAGAATTGAATCCTGCCCAATCACTTGCTTTAAGTAACTTAACTTCTCTGTACCTCTGTCTCCTCATCTGTAAAACTGTGGTGAGTGCTCAGTGGCTCAGTCGTGTCCAGCTCTTCGCGATCCCATGGGACTGTAGCCTGCCAGGCTCTTCTGTCCATTGAAATTTTCCAGTCAAGAGTACTGGAGTGGGTTGCCATTTCCCTGTCCAGGTGATCTTCCTGACCCAGGGGTCGAGCCCACGTCTCTTGCGTCTCCTGCGTTGTCAGGCGCATCCTTTACCACTGCACTATTGATGATTGTCCTGAGGATGAACTAAGATACAGGTGAAGCACCTGAACATTGTGTTGCTGTTATTACTGTCATCTCATTGTCATCATCATTACCACCTGTCTGATCCCAGTAGCTATTTTAGCTTATGTTGAGAACATTCATTCTGTGAACTTATACTGAGTGTCTAATTGAGCTCTGGTGGCCTCGGCCTGCAGCAGCCTGAAGTGGGGCTCTGATTCCTGACCAGAGATTGGGGTTGGGTTGCAGTGGTGACAGCACCAAATCCTAGCCACCTGACTCATGGGCCTGGCTCTTTGGCTTTGCAGAAGAGAATTCACAAAGACAGTAAGTAGTGAAACAAGTGAAGTGTTTATTAGAAGGAAGAAGAGTCCACAACCTATGGATAGACAAATAGGCAGGCCGAGAGAGAGAGTCACACTCTCATGGTAGTTTGAATCACTTTTATGGGACTTTTCTTCCCGGTTTCCTTTGACCAGTCATCTTGCTTTGCCCGGTTCTGAGTCTGTATTTGGTATTTACCTCCTGTGTGTGCCTGCACATCTCTTAGACAAGATGGATTCTACCGAAGAGGCCTATGGGTAGTTAGCACCCCTTAGCATCACTCCCCTTTTGACCTCCAAGGTGCCTTTCTTTGCATGTGTAGTCAGGGAGGCCTCCTCACTTCGGGAATGGGAAATATGTGGTCTCTTATCTTCTCTCTGGGCAGGGCCCAGCCTGTTCTTTTGACCGTCCTGCAATTTTTGTCTTTGAGTGTCTACCCTGTGTGCCGGAGGTGGGGAGCGGGGACATCTATCTACCTCCTACGTCTTAATCAGGCAGATTTTCTCCATTAGGGGTTCCACTATCCTTCCCATTCGTCCCAAATGGTGCTAGTTATATGCCGCCCTTGGAAGAATTGAGAATATAAACTATTTTCTGGGTTCCTTGGTTCAGTTGAGGGGCCTGGTTAAGTGCCAAGCAAGGTCTGGCAGGTTTGGTCCTGCAGGACGGGCTTCTTTTCTAAGGAAAATACGTAATTAAGCAAGTACCAGCAGTAGAGTGGTGTGTTTCACCATGGGAATGGCACGTGGTAGCAGGGAGCATCTACTGTGGTACGGGGATCATGGAATCTCTTCCCCAGGAAGATCTGTTTAACCTGGTCTAGGGACACGAGAGAGGAACATGGTGGGCGACAGTCCGTGGGGTCACAAAGAAGCGGACGTGATTGAGCACGCATGCAGCGGTCGTGGAGTTCCTTCCTAAGGCTTCTTTAAGAGTGTATCCGTATACCAGGCCCAGGACTCTGTTAGAGGTTGCTTAGAAATACGATAACTGTTCTTATGTGGGTGTTGAACTCCAAGTGAGCTTTCAAGGTTCTTAATGCTGGCTTGGGTGAGATCATCATTTTTTAAGGTGTTGAGCATAGAAACAGTTTACCTTTATTACTGAGAGAGTTATATACTAAATAGGCACATAATAATTTTGTTTAAGAAATGTACATTTTAACTTTACAGTGGAGAAACCTGGCAGTCACTCCCCCAGCCTGGTAATCAAGACCAGCATCGTCAGTGGCGACAAGTCATGGTGATGACATGAACCCTGGATCTGTTTAATTCATAATAAAGTGATTCAAGTGGTGAAGAAAAAAATGTATTTTTATCAGTGAAGGAATGTATCCAGAATAGATAAGCCTGCTGTTTTCCAAATAAAAATCATTAAAAAGTCTTCCATTTTTGGTGATAATTGGCTTAATATCATCTAAAATAAGCCTTAGGTTACAAGACCTGATGAGCTGTTAATACATAATAACTCAATTTAAAAAGTCTGTTATTTATGTATGAAGTGTTAGTCTCTCAGTCATGTCTGACTTTTTGCGAGCCCATGGACTGTAACGCACCGGCCTCCTCTGTCCATGGGATTTTCCAGGTAAGAATACTGGAGTGGGTTGCCATTCTCTTCCCCAGGGGCTCTTCCTAACCCAGGGATTGAACCTGGGTCTCCTGCATTGCAGGCAGATTCTTTACCGTCTGAGTCACAAGGGAAGCCCACTTTTTTTTATTCTACCTCAGGTTATTTTATTTTTTGCAGTTTGGTCCTTTAGTGAAGTTCTGAGAAGGTTCTTTTGGTCCCTACCTTCATCATGGGCCATCCTGGACTGTTTTACCAGTTTATCTGATGGTAGTTTGGGAAACTAAATGCAGAACATTTTTGGTGGTGGACCAATGACCAGGGGACTTAAAGA
Organism: Bos grunniens; assembly: GCF_055505025.1. Taxonomy (NCBI): domain Eukaryota; kingdom Metazoa; phylum Chordata; class Mammalia; order Artiodactyla; family Bovidae; genus Bos; species Bos grunniens. The sequence goes on from NC_141182.1 coordinate 22,184,280, forward strand.
AATTAAAACTTCATCTGACAGATTCTACTCTGTTTTTTCCCCCAAATCCAGATTATTTTTTTCTTGATCTGTCTTCCAGGGTGTGGGTCAGTCTTTGTGTGTGTGCTGAGTCACTTCAGACTCTGCAGCCCTATGGGCTGTAGCCCGCCAGGCTCCTCTGTCCATGGGATTCTCCAGGCAAGAACACTGGTATGGGTTGCCATGCCCTCCTCCATGTTATCATTCTGACCCAGCATCTGACCTGTGTCTCTTATGTCTCCTGCATTGGTAGGCAAGTTCTTTACCACTAGTGCCACCTGGGAAGCCTCTTAGGTCAGTCTTTAATCCTCATTTGATAGTTTAAATCGCCTTCTCTAGGTAGAAGAAGGGTTAGGTTTTTTTGCTTATAAGTGTCCACACCACTTTAAATACCTTCCTTGAAAATTAGCTAGTTAAACCATCGAATCACAGTGAGTTCTTGTTACTTTTTATTATTTTCAGATTTTTTTAATTGAAGTATATTAATACAGTGTTGTGGTAGTTTCAGGTTTATTCAGTTCTGTTTCTTAACCTTACTTTTTCTTTTATTGAGAGATAATTCAACATACCGTATAATCCACCCACTTAAAGTGTGCAATTCAGTGGGTTTTGGTGTATTCAGAGTTGTATAATCATCACCGTGGTTAAATTTAGAACATTTCATCATCCACCAAACAAACCCTGCACAGACCCAGCCATTTAAAAATTAACTCCATTGGTTTCCATCAGTAATATGTGTTCATGGTACACGGGGAAAAGAGGGCCCAACCTTCACCCTTATCAGGAACGCATCCATCCCCCAGAGGCACATCCTGTTAACCTTTTTGATCCTAATGTTGGTTTTGAAAACTAAGTTTGCCATTGGAAAAGAGGTCTCTGACACTTTAAACAACCATTAACTTCTTTGAAGACAGCATTGATGTCTCATTCATCCTTCCATCTTTCCAGTGTACTTGGTGGAGAGTCTTGCACATAAAAGAAATTTGTAAATATCTTTTTTTTTATAGATTTTTAAAAAAATTTTATTTTATTTTTAAACTTTACATAATTGTATTAGTTTTGCCAAATATAAAAATGAATCCGCCACAGGTATACATGTGTTCCCCATCCTGAACCCACCTCCCTCCTCCCTCCCCATACCATCCCTCTGGGTCGTCCCAGTGCTCTAGCCCCAAGCATCCAGTATCGTGCATCGAACCTGGACTGGCATCTCGTTTCATACATGATATTTTACATGTTTTATAAATATCTTTTGACTGAAGAGTGAATGATCAAGGCCCAGCGTCTGAGACATGTTCCATGTGACCCCCAATAATGATCATACTGGCTCCCTAGCTGCTGATTGGATTTATAGTGGCTGAGTTTAGCAATACAGGTTCTGGCGTTTGGACTGGATGCATCAAGAAAGTTTAAAGAAAGTTTGAGGGACTCCCCTGGTGGTCCAGTGGCTAGAACTCTGATACTAGGGTCAGTCCCTGGTCAGGAAACTAGATCCCCATATGCTCCAACTAAGAGTTTGCATTGTTGCAACTAAAGTTCCTGTGTGCAGCAACTAAGACCCAGTGTAGCAAATAAATGTATAATAAATATTAAAAATAATAAATTGGTGAATTATTTAAAAAACACAAGTTTGGCACCATGTCTTTTTAGTTTTGTTATCACTGTTCTATCCATGGCTGGATGGCATCACTAACTCAATGGACGTGAGTCTGAGTGAACTCTGGGAGTTGGTGATGGACAGGGAGGCCTGGCGTGCTGTGATTCATGGGGTCGCAAAGAGTCGGACACGACTGAGCGACTGATCTGATCTGATCCATAGTACTTAACATGGTGCCAGACATACAGTAAGCATTCCATAAATATTTATCAAATGAACGAATGAATTCCCAAGAGCATAGCCTGTTATTGGTTGTTAGGCTTTCATTAGTGAGAGATGGAACCAGAACCTGAGAGAAATAATGGAGAATGGTTAAATATCGACACCTGTGGATTTCAAATTACTTTACCTGCCACATGTGCCTGGGTGCTCAGTTGCTTCGTGTCCGATTCTGTGTTCCCAAGACTGTAGTCTGCCAGGCCCCTCCGTCCATGGGGTTGCCATGCCCTCCTCCAGGGGATCTTCCCAGCCCAGGGACTGAACCCCCAGCATACCCTGCTTCTCCTGCATTGGCAGGCAGATTCTTTGCCACTGAGCCACCAGGGAAACCCAGATGCTCTCTAGGGTTACATTTTTGTTTCTGCTACAAACATCTGACCTGATGCCATGCCCATCATATATTTACCCTATAGTTTTGTAAATGACCCGCTTGTGAAGCCAGCGTGCCTTCCTTTATGTTAAAGAACTGCCCTGTGGATAAGTGTCTGGGTTGAGACCTTTATAGCTGGTAGAAGGGCTTCCCAGGTGGCGCCATGTTAAAGGATCCACCTGCCAATGCAGGAGATGCAAGAGACTTGGGTTTGATCCCTGGATCAGGAAGATCCCTTGGAGGAGGAAATGGCAACCCACTCCAGTATTCCAGCCTGGAAAATCCCATGGACAGAGGAGCCTGGTGGGTTGAGCACAGCACACACATGCAGCCGGTAGAAACTAGGTAGACGACTTAGTTTGAAGGAACAGATTCTGTTGCGTCCGGTCTGTGGGGGAGATTTGTTCCCAGTTGCATGAGTGTCTCCATAACTGTTTGTGATCAGAGATTCAAAGGTCTGATTTTTGCATTAGCCCTAAGTCTGCCCTTTGGCGCCTTCATTTAGTGACCAGATCATTCAAGGCTGAGCCTTAAAGGCTAGAATTTCTTCAGTAATAATATAAAATGGGCTGATGTGGCAGCCTTAACTCATTCTGTGGAATTGGGCATGATTAAAGTCTCAAGGCTGCATTAATTCAGATTTTCTCTTTCCATGTACAGCAGTCGTTTATCTCACTGTTTTCCAGGTTGCCATTTTTTGAAAACAGAGATGGAAAATTTTGCTGATTTTTTTTTTCTGTCAGCATGAACATTCAGCTTTTCTTTTCACCCCCCTTTTCTTACCTTTTTACCCCTTTGAAAATAGCATCAGGCAAACGAATGCGGACAGTATAGTTTCCGCGGACTCCAGCCTGTTGTCACGACAATCTCGTTATTTAGGTAAATAGTGTGCCATTTTTTGCTGACTCAGCAGCCAATATGCTGCGAGCAATTTTTGTGTCGGTCACGTGATTGGCTGGGATCGCTATTAATGAGACAAATAATTGGGACGTCTTCGTCGTTGTTCCCCTAAAACCTGATCCTGGTGTTGGAACCAACCAGGCAGAGGAATTGCATATGCAGTCCTCAGAAGGAAAGGATGAGTAGCCAGGGTGCCCAGCTTTTAAATTCATCAGACCCCTGCTGCTTAAATTGCCCCAGCTGTTAATGCTGGAACCATTACAGTAATGGACTCACCAAATGAAGGGGAACGAAGACACGCACACTTTATTACCAGAGGGGCAATTTTCTTTTCATCTGTAATAGCAGCAGTGCCTCTGTATTGATCAGCCCATCAAGATACTAATCCTCTGTAAAATTACTCGTTATAACTGAAAATGTGTTAATCCAAGTCAGTCTGTGTCCCGACTGTCTACTTACTATTGAATACAGGCGATGAGATGGTTTATTTTTCATGATTTAAAGCCTCTGCCCTGGAAATGGCTGGCATTTCCCTCGGAACACGGAGCGCTTAATCTTAGCTCTAGCCCAGGGTTGTCTTTTTGTTTTAAACAGAACATCACCCACTTAATTAAGGAGTGAGTGTCTGTCTTGCTGTCTGAATTATGCCGGTGTTTTATGTTCTGCGGGATTTATTAAGCATCTTGTTTTACATTCCGTGTGTGGTTTGTGCTGTAAATAAAAATAGGCCCATCTTGCACACATTAGAAATTTGCAGGTAGCAAAACGTCAATAAGTAGCAGGGAGGGAAGGTTCTTTGATTTATATTTCAGGCACCAGGCTGTGCTTTGTCGATTGAACTCATAGGCAGGATGCTCCTGGTGTCTGCTATGTGGCAGATGTGTTCTGGCATCGTTGTGTGAGAAAGTTTATGGTTATTTCTGCACCCTTGGTTCAGTAGATTGCTTTTTAGACAATGAAGCATATCTACTCTGCCCCTTCCCCTTGTGTTTTGTGAGAAATGACTATAGCTAGATATTATTATAAGAAGACCTGTTAAAACTGAGTTCTATCTTCCTTAATATTCAGAATTTGAAGAATTACTCTTTAAAACTTCCATTTTTTAAAAAAAAATTCAGTGTAGTCTCTGTGTACATCATGTATTTATTTGTACACAGACCCAAATACCCTCTTGGCAGTATTTTTATTTATTCTAATACACTGTCATTGCTCAAAGCATTTGTGTGGCATTATTCATCGAATTCATTCAGAAATCCTTAACTAGTACTTTCTTGTGTCAGGACGACCCGGGGCTGAGGATTCAAAGATGAAAAAGGTACAGTCTCTGCCAGGGAGGAAAGGGCAAAACTCAGTCTGAAGATAGGCATGTGAACAAATAATTACAGTAATGCAGTATTGTAAATGTTAAAATCCACTTGCGAATGTAGTTTCTAGGAGCAGATAGGAGTTATGGGCACCATAGCAAAAGCAGCCTCATCGATTTTTCTTGCTGTATTACCAAAAGCAGAATTAAGCAATTTAATCACACCTGAAGACTTGCATCTGAATGATTCCCAGCTGTTTGAAAGAAATCTCATCTTTCTGGAGACTTGTTTACTGCCCCCTGGGGACAGTCAAAAGAAAGATTTCCAAAAATGTATGATCAGTGACCACATCTTTGGGTATGTGTAGCTTCCCACGGAGACTACTTTGCAGGGGATAGTGTTTATTTGATTGCTTATGTTCTGGCATTATATTGTAGGTCAGTCTTGTTGCTTTAGAGTATAGTTAATCAAGAGAGACAGTAGCCTGTCCTGGTTAAGAGCATGGATTGGCCAGCCTGCCTTGTTTTTCCCCTAGCGCTCTCTAATAGCTGAGCCGTCTTGAGCAAGTCATCTCATCTTCTTGAGCCTCAATCTTTATCTGTAAAATGGGGATAATCACAGATGTGAGCATTAAATGGTTTAATATATGTAAAGCATTTAGAATAGTGATGGCATATATAAGTATTGTGTTTATAAGCATTAGCTGTTATTGCTGTGGATGTGACTGTAGGCTAATGAAATTATTTTCTGCATGTAGTTCATGAAAGGTGACTCTGTAAATGTGTGACCACAATATGTGTGGCATATAAGGTGGAGAAGCATTTTTTTATTTAAAGTACTGGTTTTTCCTGATTATGTAATTTGTTATTTTAGAAGAATTTTAATACATAGAAAAATACCAAGCAAGGAAAAAATATCTCATAATCCTTCAGAGGATTCACTGTGTTACATATTTGTTAGAATATTATTATTATGCCTGTTATATGTACTATATATGTAATATGGTCCTAATTTTACCTAAAATAAGTTTATGATGCATATTTATACAAGAGATATTTTAAACAAAAATTGGAATCATAATGTGCATATTATGGACTCTGGTTTTGGACACTGGTCTTTTTTACTTACCTGCATCCAGTATATTGTGAATATTTTTCCATATTGTTACAAGTATATGGATTTTTTTTTTCCTGCTGTTATAAATTATCCTTCAGTGACCATTCTTGTGCATAAATCTCTGCACAAATATCTGCTATTTTCCATAGGGTAAATTAAAGGAAGGTGAATCGTCAGGTCAACATTTGTAAAGATTTTTGGCTCACGTTGTCAAATTGCCACCCAGAGGGGTGATGCCAGTTTCCATTCTGACAGGCAGTGCATGAGAATGCATATTTGTCCATCCTTTCCAACACCGGGAACTGTCACGAGATGAAAATATTTGCCGTCTGAAAGAGATGAGTAGGAGCTTATTGTAGAACGAGTTTATATTTTCTTAATTACTAAGTACTGTATGATTGAAGTTCCTTCTACTGGGTTTATTGGCCAGATACAGTTCTTTTGTAATTTGTTCATTCATATCGCCTTCATTCATTTTACTAATGTATATCTTTTCTTATTGATTTGTAAGAACAGTTCATAGATTAAGGGTATTATTATTTGTTACTCATGTGCTGGAAATATTTTTCCTAGTTTCTTTTTTTACATTTGTATTTTTGTTATTCAAAAGTTTTCCTTTATTTATGAATAGGAAAAATTTCCCCACTGAAATATCTAATTAATGGTCACTTCTATGTCCGTCTAGTTATTTTACATTTTAGTTTTTCCACATAATTCTTGTAATGCATCTAAAATCTAGTTGGTGTATGGTATGGAGTAGATGTCTCATTGCTCCTAAAAGATTAACCAGTTTTCCCTGCTGCGTTTATTTACTAGACTGAATGCCAAAACACTCATAGCTGCTTTTTATTCTGTTTCCTTTGTTTTGTCTGTTATTCTGAAAAATCACTTTAGTTACCAGAGTTTTGTGGTACCTTTCAGTATCTGGCAGTACACGGCCCCCATGGTTATTCTTTGTTTTAAAAGTTCCTTGGCTCTTACACTGAGAAGGCAACTTAAACATTTTTACAGAGAAACTTAAAATTCACTTTTTCAGGATCTCCTGTATATTTTACCAACCCTTTGGTGGTGTTTTGTTATTGTGTTAACTTTAGAGCTTAAATTGGAAAGAACTGAAGTATTTATAGTAAAGAAAATTTCTTATTTAACAGTGTTATCTTTTACATATATTTAGGCTTTCTTTTATGACCCTCGGGAAGTTTTGTAATTTTCTTCAACCAGATACTTTTGTTACCTTTTAGGATTATTCCTGGGTATTTTACATATTGAATTACTATTTTTGGTTACTGCTGTAAATGGGGTATTTTTAAATTGTATTTTTAAAATCGTTCTTGAGAAAACTTTTCTTCTGTGCTACTTGACCGTAGTACAGAACGCATGCTTATCATCCTAACAATTTTTTGTTGTTGCTTTTCTTGGGTTTTCTAGGTGTTTAGTAGTTAGATAATTTAATCATTTGCAAATAAAACTTGGTCTCTCTCCCCACTTTCAGTAATACACTCTCCCCTCCTTTTTTTCTCTTCGTTATTACATTGTCTAGAACCTCTAAATAGTGGTGATAGCATAACCATGCCTTTAATAGTGATGCTTTGGGATTCTAGTATTAAGTATAATAGTAGTTGTTGGCAATAATCTTTGATTCTTAGTTTACTTTTTTTTTTTCCCTTTAGGACTGAGGTTGAATTTCTATTGAATATTTTTTGACATCTATTTAGATGGTAATATCTTTCCTTCTCCTACTGATAAGATATAATCTCTTAATACAGCTTCTAACATTGTCTCCTGGTGACAAATCCTAACTGGTCACATTGTGTTGGCCTTTTAGCATGCTACTGAATCCAACCTTTTTGTATTTCAGTTAGGAAAGTCAGATGGGTCTGAAGCGGTGATCACCAGGGAAGCTGGAGAGTGATACCCTCAGGGGGTATGTCAGAATCTTCAAGGAGGCATATTTAATATACATGTTAAGGTCATAATTCATACTCGAGTTAGTAAAACTTAATAAAGCTCTTTTGACTAATATAGAGGGAGATAAGATGAGTTAAAATGCTGTGAAATATTCCTTTTTGTGCTTTATTTAGTTTTGATAGCTAGTTTAGTTTTGATACATAGCATGTGTCATAAAATGAATTACGCCATTTTCCTCCTCTGTGCTTTAGAGCCATTTATAGAACACCAGCATTGTTTGTCCCTGGAAGTTTGAACTAAATTAACTTGTAAAACTCTTCATGCGATGCTGGGGAAGATAATTTTTGGATGACTTTTTCAGTATCTTTTCTAGTTAATGGTCTATTTAGTTTTCTTCTTTTTGAGTAAATTTTGGTCCTTTTGGTTTCTCAGAAATTGAGGTTTCAAATGTATTGGCATCGTATTGAACATATTCTCGGGTTTACGAAGATAGAATTGTACCGTTTCATAATTTTAAAATTCCATATTCACTCTTTTTATCTCCTTTTAAATTATAACTTCCTGTATACATATATTGTCTTCAAAAATTGATTTTACTTGTTTTAAAACTAGCTCTTGGATTTGTTTATGTTTATTCACCTATCTTTACCTCTGCCTTTGTTGTTTCCTTCTGCTTTGCTTAAATTTCTTTTGTTTTTAGTTTTGAAATAAAGTCTGAGTTCTTGAATAATTTGTTCATTTATTTTCATTCTTTTTTTAATATGGAAAGCACTTCAAAATCTTAAAAATAATTTTCTGTGTTTCTGTAACAATTTGTGCCTGTTTTTGTGGCACTTACCTTTCAGTATTATAATGATTTTTTGTTAATCTCTTTCTCTGCTTCATTTTACAAACAACATTTTATTTATTTTTTCATTCCAGTCTGTGTAGAATCTTGAACACCACACGCCCTAAATAATCAGTCTCTCCCTTCACAAAGGAATTAACCACTTCCCAGATTTTTCATTGTGCCGTGTAGACTTTACATGAAATAGTAGCTGCCATGGTGGGAGCACTTCACTGGTAGTTAGGAGCCTAAACTTAGGACCTTACATCTGTCACTTACTAGGCATTCATTAACTGGTACGAGTTCCCCAGCGTCTGTGATGTCTCCTCATCTGTAAAATGGCAATGATCATTCACTCCCCTCTGCGTCTTCTGAGTTGTTGTCAAATGATAATGAATGTAAAAGAATTGTGAACACACACAAAAAGTTATATGGATGTAAATACGATTGAAAATAAAAGGCTTTTAGTATTCTTGCCTTATCCACTACTCTACCATCCCCATTCCCCAACAGAGAAATTATCAAGTTTTTTGGAGCAGAAACTATTAAAAAAAAATGTGTGTGTGTGTGTGTATAGTGTGTGTCCTCTGAAATATCTACCACAGAACTTTGTTGGCAGATATAGTAAACATTTGTTGATTGAATGTTTTCTGAAATTCACTTTTCAACTGCTTATTACCTACTGATCCTTAAGTTTACTAGAGAAGGCAATGGCACCCCACTCCAGTACTCTTGCCTGGAAAATCCCATGGACGGAGGAACCTGGTAGGCTGCAGTCCATGGGGTCGCTAGAAGTCGGACACGACTGAGTGACTTCACTTTCACTTTTCACTTCCATGCATTGGAGAAGGAAATGGCAACCCACTCCAGTGTTCTTGCCTTGAGAATCCCAGGGACAGGGGAGCCTGGTGGGCTGCCATCTGTGGGGTCGCACAGGGTCGGACACGATTGAAACGACTTAGTAATAGTAGTAGGAGGAGGAGGAGGAGCTCTGTTCCAACCATGAAATTTCTACTGTGAAACAGAGCTTCTGATTTATTGGAGTTTATTGGAGTTACGTAGATAGCTGCATCAACACACAGTGAAATGGATGTGCATTGTTTGAGGACATAAATTTTTTGGTACAGTCCTGTTTTCTCTGCAGAAGAAAACTGAGCACATATTCTCCTCCCAAAATACAGACTAAAAACCTAGTGTCATTTACATATATTGATAACAAATTGTAAAATTCATAAAAATTCGTTTCCATTTTTGTATGATATCACTTATATGTGAAATCTAAAAAATGATACAAATGGACAGAAATAGGCTCACAGACACAGAAAAACTTAAAGGGGAATGAGAGGGAGGGAGGGATAAATTATAAAGTTTACCCATACTATATATAAAATAAACAACAAGAACCAGGGGACAATAATCAATATCTTGTAAGACCCCATAATGGAAGAGAGTCTGAAAAAGAATATAAATATATATGTCTATCTGAATCGCTTTGCTGTACACCTGAAGCACTGTAAATAACTATATTTCCATTAAAAAAAGAAGTCTCTACATGTTCTTTGAGGAAGTGTATGCCATCTAATAAGTCAGTCTTAGATTAACAGGTTGCTTTTAAATTGCTAAATGCCATCCAAATGCAGACTGGTTGTATTCTGTGTAATTGTTAAGTAGTTTCTTTAAAAATAGTATTCATTGAAAGAGTTCATGTAACCACTGACATTTCAGTATTGTGGCTTCTCGTACAACATGTATATGATATAATCCTCTTCATAACCGCCCCCGACTCCCCTACTTTTTTAACAGTTCATTGTAGCTGGAAAAAGTTGGTATAACTTTAAAAGCACACATACCCTTCAGGCAACTTTTAAAGATGCCTGTGAGACTTTATATCTCAAATAATTGATGGCCAATTTTGTTGGGTTGTTTTTAAGCTCAAACTCTGAGGATTTACCAAAAAGAAATAAAGTTTTATCTCAGAGAACTAGAAACTAATATGATGGTGTTGTGTTAGATCCACTGGTCCCTGAGGAGTTATCTTAAGTTCCCCACTCTTTCACAAACCTTTTGAGGATTATTCTTTTCATCTCTTCCTTTGCTGACCTTATTTCCTATGTTGAAATGTACGGTAATAACACTAATGATGCCCGTGGCACACTTACTGGTGGATGGTACCTGACATCTTGATGTTTGGTTATATTAAATTTTTGTTGTTATTTCTACTTATTCGTGTTTTATGTAATTATCTTTTTCCTAGGGAGATTGTAAGCTCCCTCTGGTTAAGAACCATGGTATAAATTTGCTTTATGTATCTAACAAGGGCGTGCATGGGAGCATGATAAGTTGCTTCAGTCGTGTCCGAGTCTTTGTGACCCCATGGACTGTAGCCCGCCAGGCTCCTCTGTCCATGGGATTCTCCAGGCAAGAAGTCTAGTGAGTTGCCATGCCCTCCTCCAGGGGATCTTCCCGAAGCCCATCTAACAGTGTACTACAGACAATTGGTTTTCAACATTTCCAGTCAAATGGAAGAAGCATGTATAGACTGGATGGTGACGTGTTTTTTTTTTAACTTTACAGAGCATTTGTTTATCTTCATCTCTTGATTTGTTTTCCATCAACAAAAAATATTCCGTTTAGAAACATAAAAAAAAAAAGTCCCCAAGGTCTTAGTGTATAATGCAGGGATTTATTGGTATCCTGTGATAAACCATAATGGAAAAATATATAAAAAAGAAAAAAAAATATATGTATATGTGTATATAACTGAATCATCTTGCTGTACAGCAGAAATTAATACAACATTGTAAATCAACTTTAATTAAAAATAAATTACAAAAAATAAAAAAGAAAAAGAAAACAAACCTGAATCCCCGTATGATAGAATAGATCTCAGGAAATTCTATTTGTGGACCATAAGAAAACCTTAGATTTTGGTGGCCCTTTACCTATCACTGTGTTTTGTTTTTTTTTTTGAAAGAGTTATATCTGAACCACCTATGTGTCCTGGTTCATTTTGCCACTTCATCTACTGCTCTTCCTCCTGTTTTTATTTAAGACTATAAAGTTACTTTAGTGTATCTGCTGCTGTCACCTTTGCCCTTAGCTAATCAAATAGTTTACCTTGAGGGAAACATTTATCTCCCACTTTCATTATTATTATTTTTGTAGCTGTAAAGATATATATTTTATGTCGGCAGAAGGCTGTAACAGTGAAACGAGGTATTGATCTGCTGTATTTAGCAATTTCTTTCCACCTTGCCATCAATAGCATGTCAGCATCTGTCTGTACCGTGGTTGACCTCACAAATAGCTCTTTATGCTCCCATTGGATTCAAATGATATAGTATGCTGAAAACTAAATCAATGAATGATTATAAAGTTTTTAGTACTATTTCATGACCCAGAGGCAACTGGTACTCTTTGCACAGTATAGTTCAGTGTACAATGAATATGGTCAAGTGAGTGTGTCTGGCTTTTGTTCTGTCAAAAGGAGGAAAGCAGGGTACCAGCTTGGGTTCACTCATCTGCTAAACCAAGGATCTCAAAGGACTTGGGCTTCCCTGGTAGCTCAGTCAGTAAAGAATCTGCCTGCAACGTAGGAGACCAGTGTTTAATCCCTGGGTCAGGAAGATCTCCTGGTGAAGGAAATGACAACCCACTCCACTGTTCTTGCCTGGAATATCCCATGTATAGAGGAGCCTGACAGTCCATGGGGTCACAAGAGTTTGACCCAACTTAGTGACTAAGCCACCACTAGGCTTTCAGTGAGCATTTCACATTATGGAATCAGACATGGAGAAAGCAGTTCCTCCATTTAGTTTAAATTTAGTTTAATGCTGCCCCCCCCACCCCCGCATGTAGCAATATTTCCATAATTATTTGAGCTTTAAGCTTACAGGTTTTTGCTTTCATTTACAAAAGAAAGATAAAATTAAATGCTGTTTCACTGTATCACTGAAAAGTGAAAGTGTTAGTCACTTAGTTGTGTCCACTCTTTGCCCAGCCCATGGACTGTGGCCCACCAGACTCCTCTGTCCGTGGAAATTTCCCGGCAAGAATACTAGAGTGGGTAGCCATTCCCTTTTCCAGGGGATCTTCCCTAACCCAGGAATTGAACTCGAGTCTCCTGCATTGCAGGCAGATTCTTTACCATCTGAGCCACTAGAAAAGCTGCATCGCTGAGGATCTAACAAAAAAGGCACATAGTAAGGGGAGGGAGAATAACGTTGGTCAGGTCTAACAGGACTCTGGGCTTCTCAGCACGTGGAGCAAATACCAGGGTACTGTTGAGTCCACATTCTTCAGCCTTCATCCTTCCTGTGGGTGTTGCGCTCACTTTCCCTGATCTGTGGAACCTTGAAATAGCAAGAGTCACCAATTTGACTGCTTGTGAATGTTGCTGAATCCAGCCACATTAAGCAATTTTTTTTAAAACTGAAGTACAGTTGATTTACAGTGTATTAATTTCTGCTATGTGGCAAAGTGATGTGCATACACGTGCATACAGTTCTATTTATATTTTCCATTATGGTTTAATCCCAGGATATTGAGTGTGGTTCCCTGTACTATACAGTAGAACCTTGTTGTTTAATTCAATTTTTTTTTTTTGAATCTTGCTGAATCTTATGTGTATATATGAAAGAACCTTTTTGATATTGAAATTTGGGGTATGTGGAAAGGTACGGGAGGATTATAGGGAGTGAATGGGGAAAGTGAAACAGAGCAGGTGTCATCCTGATCTTTTGAGGATATGAATCAAATGCATTTCTTTCCAAGAAAATGCCATTTTGATGCATTCCTTTGTCCATCAAAGGACAACCCTGCCCCCATAAGATATTTGAAGGGGGAAATAAATGATGGATATTACGACCACAGGTTGATGTTCTGTATGGCATCTACATGAATGTGGGCACCCTCCATGCAACGTCACAGAGGAAGAAGGCCTGAGGAGGGAATTTAGCTTGTCCTCTTAATCTGGGCTTGTCAATGACAGATTAGGCATCACACTTTCTTTTTCCTGTAGTATTGACTTTGCCTATATTTTAATAATTGGAGCACTGGACTCATCCCAGTGAATTTTTTTGGGATCTGCCCAGGGATCTGACTCTCCTAAATTCTTAGTTTAACTTTGTTACCCATTGAGAATCTGTGACTGATTAAGCAGCTCATCTGTTTTTGAAACCATCTAAAATTTTGTTCTGTATCATCCCTTAAGAATATGAGTGCCATCAGTTGACTCAGTAATACCAAACGAAGTATTTCCTTTTATTTGTCCTGTGTCAGTTCACGTTAAATTTGGGGGTTTGCAACCCAGGTTTAAAATAAAGGGATTTGGGGAAGAAATTCCTGTCTTGGAATTCAGCCTTTGTGATTTTTGTGTATCATACTTGCCTGAATACGAACTAAGAGATTTTTTTCCCCCTAGATTTTTATCCTTCAGGGAAGAGAAGTCATCTCGTATTCAAATTCTTAATCATGTCTCTTGTATTACAGAATGCTTGCTTGGTTTCTTTATTTTGAACAATAGGTACTTGTGGCTTGAAGTATTTTTCTTGATCAGAGTTACAAATAGTAATCTAAGTTTATACACCATAATTTCTGGTTTTGCCTGGGAGTAGAAGGTTGGTACATTACATATTCATGCATGCTTAAAGAAACTCTTGTTTGGCTATCTGTAGCTCTGTATTAGAGACTAGCTATGTTCTTGTCGCTAGAGCAAAGGGCAGTTAGTTGACCTCTGACTGTAAAAGCTTTAGTAATTGTGTGTCTTTGTAAGCTTTGTTCTTTAGAGTTGATAGGTTATCTCCTCTCCTCAGACTTCATTAAGGAACAGTAGGTGATAGTGATCAAAGCTTAAAGACTGACTAGTTGGTGCTTCAGTTGGTGAAGACCAACACCTTCAAATAAGGTTCATTTTCAAGTTCATACCTCTAAGGCTTTCTCTTTTGAGGGCCACTTATGGCTTTATTTGTGGATAGAAATCTCATTGATGGTGAAAAGGGTGTAAGAAGAGTTGTTTAAATTAATTCTTGATCCTAGCCAGTCACTTTCTGTTACAGTCATATAGCTTCTGAATAAGATGAGACATTTCTTTTTACTCAATAAAAATAAAGAAGAAATCTCTCTGTTAATATGTTAACACATACCTGAGTGGGGTCATGTAATTCCACTGTGTAAAAAAGCAGTAAGATCTCAGAATGGTAGAAGGATGTATTTGTATTGTGTGCTAAACTTTGAATCATTTTTGAACTATATTTTTGGAACCAATGCAAAAAATATAAAAAATATTGATAAGTTACTATATACTTAATATTATATTGCTTTCATTAAATAAAACTCTGTCCATATATTACATTCTTATGCTGTCATAGTAATATGATATTAAGGTGACATAATTCATTTTCAAGATTCTTTTCTTTTCTTTTGATGCTTAGGAACTTTCCTAGAAAACTGGCACCTGGGTTCTTCTGTGCCGTTTTGAATGATACGCTTTATTAGAAACTCCCCGAAGAAGAATACATTAATTTTGCATTTTCTTTCTCTTCTTTAGGCTCTGAGAAGGTGTATGTGTCTGAGACTACGTTCGTGTCTAAAAGCCTAGCGGTGCTTAAAACCATGGCTGAAGAGTTTTGCTTAACTGTATACTTTGCATGGATTTGTGATTTGAAATAGGGGGAAAAAAAAGTCAAATCGGAGACAGCTTGAATGGCATGCTGTCAGTTTGGAGCTTCATGAATTGGCAATGGTCTCATTTAGGACCTTCAGATGTGTCTTTGCCTGGACAGAATGAGACCGTTGTGCATGTTGTGGAAGAGACAGCCACTCCTGGCCGCCTCACCACGGGCAGTGGTGCATGACAGTTGCCCTTCATTGCTGGCTTCTTGGAGCTTAACCTCTGACCCTCCACTTAGTCGCTGTGCAGTGGTTGGAGCAGGTTGGAGATGTTGGTGAATGACGGGCATTGGCCTGCAACGTTCTTGTCATTATTTGACTGTCAAAAGGAGCCTGCCATTGGTTTCCATCAAGGTTTGAAACCTCTGTGCAGCAGTCCATATTACTTAACTTCCAAGGCTGTCAACAGCATGATCAAATGTGCATATAAAATCAGAGGGCTGAATATATCTTCCATCTGGAAGTTTCTCCCCTCTTCTTCTCTCTCTCCGTCTCTTTCTCTCTTTTCATTTTTCTTTTGGTTAAATATATTCAGATGACTTTCACAGGGCCAAGAGGTTGAATCTGTTGCCACGGTGAAAAAAGTGAACTGTTGTCTCCTGTGGTCTGAGTTTCAAACAGCACAACATGAATCTTAGCAGCTCTGCCAGTTAAGCTCTTGGACTTGTCTTGCATATTCTATCAGCTTTTGGCCGTTTTGCTTAAGGGACTGATGCTCTCCCAGTGATACCTGGGGTTCACTGACAGGATTAAACATTTACTTTAGTATTTATGTAATTTTGCAAAGGGATGCGAGCTCAGTTTGTGTGATTCATAAAGCAGGGATTGAACTTTAAAATAATTTACAAAGGGATAATAAGACTTTTTTTTTTCTTCTTCTCACGGTAAAGAAGTTCAAACATAAGAGTTTCATTGGCTGTGACCAAGTCTTAGAAACTTCAGAGGTCAGTCTTAGGCAAGGTATTTCTTGAGAAAAATATGATGGTGAAAGCCATCTTTTCATCTGAGACTGAAGAAATTCATCTGAGACTGAATTAAAAAGCATCCTGAGGTGGAGAAGGATGAGGGGCAGGCTCCAATATTGTTAACGTATATGAAAAATGCTGGAAATCAAACTTGATATGCTTCTAGCTTTGTAGAGTAAATGGTTGCAAACTCTAGTTTTGCTTCTGCCACATTCAACTGTGTCACCTTGGATAAGTCAGTTAACCCTTTATTCTCAGGTTCTTTATTTGCAGAAATAGGGGTACTAATGTCAGGATAAAAGGAGATTTTGTTTGAAAAGTTTTTTTAAAAATTATTTTTAATTGAAGGATAATTGCTTTACAATGTTATGTTGTTTTCTTGCCTTACAACATTGTGTATCAGCCTTACGTATACATATATCCCCTCCCTCTGGAGCCTCCCTCCCAACCCCCATCTCACCCATCTAGGTCATCACAGGGCACCAGGCTGGGCTCCCGGTGTTACATAGCAGCTTCCCACTAGCTATCTGTCTCATGCATGGTAATGCGTATGTTTCAGTGCTACTCTCTCAGTTTGTCCCACTTTCTCCTTCGCCCGCAAGTCCACAAATCTGTTCTTTATGTCTGCGTCTCTATTCCTGCCCTGCAAATAGATTCATTGGTATCATTCTTCTAGAATCTGTATGTATGTGTTAATATATCATATTTGTTTTTCTCTTTCTGACTTACTTCACCCTGTAAAACAGGGTCTAGGTTTATCTACCTCAGTTCAACGGACTCAACTTTGTTCTGAAAAGTACTTGCTTTTGTGCAGACCTCTGGGACCCCTATAGGTACTTCCTGATTTCTTTTTTGTCTTTTTCTTAGCAGGAAAGATGTATTCTATAGTCCTAAGGCAACGCTTGGGTAGTTAGCATACTCTAGAACTCAAGACTCTCTGTGTTTCATCTGCCCCCCCAATGTTACTGATTTTAGTTCATAATATCACATTTTAGTCAAACAGTCAAACCACAAATCTGAGTGACCTGCCTGCCCTCTCCCTCCTTTGCTCACTCCACAAATATTGTGTTGTCCAAAAAGTTCATAAGGATTTTTCCATAACCCAATATTTTCTGAGCTCTTACTGTGTGCTGGGCTGTATTCTGAGTTCTGGAATCCAGCCATAAACTAACAGACTGATGGTACCTGCCTTCATGAGCTCAGATTCTGCAAGTAGAGACAGCTAATAAACAAGCCAACAAATAATTACTTCTTTCATAGTTCTAAAGGCTGTGGAGAAAAATAAAGCAGGGTGAGAGGATCAAGGATTGTTTGTGTTGTCAGGAAAGAGCTCTCAGTGGAGGATTCTTTCAGCAGAGACCTGACCAGGGGAGAGAGAAGGCCCTGGGAGGATGGGAGAAGGGCTTCCGTATGAAAGGGGATCACACTTGTTTCTCCTGCTCCTCAGCCAGCTGGTCACCAAGTTCTGACCTCTGTCCTAATGTCTTCCTTCCTTCCCGCCCTCTCTCTCTCCTTCCCACTCTCCCTCCCACTCTCTGTCTCCTCTCTTCATCTTCATGTCACTCCTGTGTTCATGCCATTAAAAAAAAAATTCCTTAGGCTCCTAGCTTGTGGTCTATCTCTCTTGCCAGCTTTAGACGTGTAAAGTGGCCGTAGCACTCCACTATTGACCATTTCTCAGAGATTTGCCACTGGCTGCATGTTAAAAATTCAGGCCCTTGGGCTTGCCATATGAGGTTTCAATTGTTTCAGTCTCCTTCATTATCTGGGCTTGACCCCTGGCCTCTCCCCTCTCCCCCTACAACTTCACACCTGATACCCTCCTATAAGAAAACAAAGCAGTCCTGAACATTTTGACTTCTGTGCCTTGACACATGACTTTTTCCTCCCTGGACTCTTCTCCTACCTCACTGGCACTAAGAGAATGAGAAGATGAGATTTCTGTCAACAGTGGCCTTGAGTGCCACCTCTTCTGAGACTTACCTGATTCTGCTGCCCTTAGTGTTTCATCTGCTTCTTACCTTTAACCTCACCGTACCTGTTCGTCCATTTACATGACTAGTTCATTGAGCTCCTCAAAGGCAACGACTGTGTTTTTATTCAGCTCTTGTATTTTCAGTATCTGACTTAGTATCTGGAACAAAACAAACTCTCCGTAAACTGTCATCTGTTGTGGTGTAATATACAGAATTGTTTACGAACAGATTTATTATGGAGTTTAAATATGATCAGAGTGGATATATGCCTTTTGAAGATACCTTAGGTCAAAATATTCCACTACTGTTCATGGGATTTCTTCCCTTAGGCCTGCCTCAAATAACCAACATCATATTAAAGGAAACTGAGGGTGGAGTGTGAACACATTAGAAAACAGTATATTATGTTAATTTCTTAATAATTATAACACCACTAGGATATGGTGTCAGTGAGTAAACTAGCTCCAGATAAACTTTTATGTTGCCTTTTAAAATAATCCAGCATGCTATGTATTTTTGGCCAAGGAAGATAACACTAAATTTAGTATCTAGTTCAGTCGATAAGTAAACTTTATAATATATCTAATCCATACATGTATCTTTACATTTTCCAGCTGACACTGTAAAGAGTTGTCATGCATTAAAAAAAAATTAGAAGCATTTTAATGCCAAAGCATGGTAGACCCTTCATATGTCTTTAATAGTTAAGCAGTTCCTTATTGTTGACCATTTAGCTTATTTCATTTACTTTTATTAACATAAATAATGCTGTGTTTGTTCAGACGTCTTTAGGTGCATTATTTGTTTGTTTTTTTTTAATGAATACATTTCTAGAAACTGTGAACAATTAGGTCAAAAGATTGTACCATTTTTTAAGACCCTTTGATGCATATTACCAAATTACCTTCTGGAAAAGGTGTATAAATCATTGTCAAGATAGGCTGTAAAAAGTATTGAATATCTTCTTTGTGTTAGTGTGTTTCTTAGATTAGGAGAAGGGGGCGACAAAGGATGAGATGGCTAGATAGCATCACTGACTCAATGGACATGAATTTGAGCAAACTGGGAAACAGAGGAGGACTGAGGAGCCTGGCTGGCTACAGTCCTTGGGACTGCAGAGAGTCAGACATGACTTAGTGACTGAACAACAACAAGAGGAGTGTTCAGTATGGCTATTAACAGGAGACAAAAGAAGAGAGAGAATGGAAAAAACAAACCGCAAATCTCAAGTTTTGCCCTTTTCAAATGGTATGTGGTCTTCCCAGGTGGAGCTAGCCGTAAAGAACCCACCTGCTGATGCAGGAGATATAAGAGACATTGGGTTCGATCCCTGGGTCATGAAGATCCTCTGGAGGAGGAAATGGCAACCCACTCCAGTATTCTCGCCTTGAGAATACCATGGACAGAGGAGCCTGGTGGGCTATAGTCCCATGGGGCCGCAAAAAAGTCAGACACGACTGAAGTGAGTGAAGCATGGTCTCTGGTGCATGATTTGCAACCTGTGTCCTGGGCACTTCTAGGACTCTGCTCCAGGAGGTGGAGGCCTGCGAATGGCTTGGCTTCTTTTTATGTATTTTTAAAATGTTTATACTTTTGAAGAAGATTTCTTTCGAATTAATGGTTCAAAACGTTACAAAAATTTGAAAGCTATGAATTAGCAGCTAAGTTCACTAGTACTATTTTCAAATGAGTGATTCAAAATGGATCTGATTCTTGGCTCTGCTTTTTTGTTTGAGAAACCAGTATCCTGATTCACTTTTGCTTTCTTAAAGGAACCATCTTACTTGCCCAAAGGAAAGAGGAATAACCTTCTGAGTTAGGGTCTCTCCTGTGCTTCACAGCTTTCTCTTGGATTACCTGGTAGATAGGTGTCTGTGTGCTTAAGGCTGTGTGGTGTCAGATCACTTCCTGATTCCAACTTCAGAGGAGAAACTGTGAAATCTCTTATTTTAGGTGAGGGAGAGGTTAAGGCACCTTAAGGGCATGGACTTCTTATCTTGCTTTTATTAGCAGTGGTGTCAACATGCACTAAAATGTGATGACCTCCCCTCCTTTCTGATAAAAGGAAGATGACCTGCCTGGCCTGGATGGAGAGACAGGTGCCTGAGGCACATTGTCACCTCTCATACCAACAGCAAGCATTAAAACAAACAGAAAGGCCGGCAGATTTCTGTTTATCCACGGAAATGTTTGACATTTTTGGCTTCCCATGAAATGTGCTGGGTCCAGGGGAAGAGGGAATAATGTTACGGTGGAAGGAATAAATGAACGAGGGAAAAAAGGAGTTTGACTTCTTAAGAGAGATTTGAGGACTCAGAGGGGCTCCAGTCACAACCCTGTGAATAGTCTGTTGGCAGAGTGTGTGTGTGTGTGTGTGTGTGTGTTATTTGCTCAGTTGTGTCTGACTCTTTGCAACCCCATGGACTGTAGAGGAGTCTGACAGGCTCCTCTCTGTCCATGGAATTCTCCAGGCAAGAATACTGGAGTTAGGGTTACCATTCCCTTCTCCAGGGGATCTTCCCTACCCAGGGATCAAACCTGGGTCTCCCGCCTTGCAGGCAGATTCTTTACCGTCTAAACCACCAGGGAAGCCCATTGGCAGAGTCCTAAGACTCAGACCCTAGAGGGAGCTCATCTTTCAGAGTTTTATTTAATCTTCATTTGTATGGCACCAATATTGCTTGGCTGAAACTTCTCTACAGGTGAACTTAATTAATACAGGGCTACTGTAGAGTTTATACCTAGAGGAGATGCCCATTTGGAAAGGAGAATTAGCCACTCCTAAGTGAAGGAGAATTTTTCTCCTCAGTTAGATGTATTTTCCTGAGGGGTTTGAAGACAGAATCTGAGAACTCTTAGAAAAAGCTGTAGCTATTTTGAGACATTTGATGTAATTTAAGGCTTTTTTTAAGACAATCATGGTGTGGTTTAACCAGTCATCTTGAAATATGAATCATATGGAGATGACACAAGAAGTGATATGTGACACTTGTAGGTGTCTTGGGGAAAGGTTGGGTTTGTCTCCTGTCTACCATGGCAACACTCTTGAGGTATCACTAATAATGTTGTATAAGGATTTCCTCTAGAACTTTGAATCTTAAAATGAAACTTACTTTAGCCAGAACAAAAGAGTTTTGTATTCATGGAAAACTGATTGGAAAGAAGCTGGAAAGCACACACCAGTAGCAGCAATGAAGCAAACAGTACTTGAGCCACATAATAGAAACATGTGGGTTCCACAGGTTGAAGGTATTTTTGGAAGTTTGTTTATTTTCCTAATTTGAATCAACTCATGACAAGACATTTTTTAAAAAGTGTACAGAATGGAAAAATGCTAAAAAAGCCTTTTTTTTGGGGGGAGGTGGTGGTGGTTAGTGGTATTACCAGATCAAGTCTAACAGTGAAGATCCCTGCCTGACCTTTTCTTTCTCCTTAGTTTTGAACATCATTTGTAAGTGGTAAAAAAACTGAATAGTACCACAACTTCAGATTCTTGATTTCTGCTCTGTTTATTTAGGTTTCTTATGAATAAGAGATTGAATCTCTTTATTTTTTTAAAGGAAGTTATTTGTAATCATAGCCCTGTCTGTTCTGTTCTGCATGTTATGAACCTTCCATACAAAATTTGAGAGCAATAGATATTCTCTGGTGATGTTGGGGCTTTTAAATGTTTCCAAAATTCAGTTCTTTCCCCCTGGAATAGATGAGCTTGGTGTTCACTTGATTGCAAATCCCATATGTATACAACTCAGTTTGAGTGGTCAATATCACATTCGAGGAGATGTACATTAACAAGTTTTGTGCATCTACTTAGTATGAATTTGAAAACTTTGACTTCAAGTAACAATTTCTATCTAACAGTGTGTTAAACAGGACTTGTTACACATCATAAGCTGTCTGAAAGAAGGAAGGTCTTCTGGAACACTGACTTAGTAATATAACCAAGGATGCTGGTACTTTCTATTTTCTGCTCTCCATCTTTAGCCCAGGGGCTTTTTGATCTGTTGGCTTAACCTCGTGATCACAAGATTCCATTCATCGTGTCCTCATGTAACTGTTCAAGGCTGGAAGAGGGTGGGAAGATAAAGGGGGGTTTTATATTTGGTGGAAAATCTTTCCCACAAGGCTGCTAGCAGACTCTTCATTATGCCTTTTTGGCCAGTGCTAGATTGCTTGACCATTCCCGTTGCAGAGGAGGCTGGGGAATCTAGAATCTAGCAGAAGTGAATGATATTTCCATGTGTTATGGGTGAATGTTTGTGTCCCCTCAAAACGTATTTGTTGAAACCCTAACCTCCAATGTGATGGTACTTGGAAATGGGGTTTGGGGGAGGTAATTAGGGTCAGATGAGGTCATGAGGATGTAGCCCTCATGGTGGGATTAGTGCCCTCATAAGAAGTGATACCAGAAAGCTCACTCTTTCTCTGTGCACACACAGAGAAAAGGTCATATGAGCATACAGTGAGATGGGGCTGCCCACAAGCCAAGAGAAGAAGTCTCAGAATTAAACCTACTTTGTCAGCACCTCTGTCTTGGACTTCCCAGCCTCCAGAACGCTAAGCAATAAACTTCGGCTAAGCCACCCAGTCTGTGGTGTTCTGTTATGACTGCCCGTGCTGACTAAGATGCCATCCCTGGGTTGGAACACTCATAATCCATTCTGTGGAGTTGTGCTCATTGTGCCTTTGTTGAGGTCAAAGAGAAGGAAGAGCTGATGAGTAAGCAGGCATGGTTTCTGCCACACTCAGTTAACGTATGAGTGGGAAAGAGATTTTTATCTTTTATTCTGGAATGACCAAGCAATGTAGCCTTAGCTTCTGTATGTATACAAAATAATGTATATGTGTATGATATAACCTTTTGGGGCAAATACATATAAAACGGATTGGAAATTGGTATCAATCATGCAGCAAGTTTAACTGGCACTTTCAGTTAAGCTGTTGTGAGTTGCTGGTCAAAGCTGAGGATCTTGTAGTGAATAAGATGGAGAGCCCCCAAACTCACAAGGTCGGTAGACCAGTAGGATAGAGAGATTAGGGAGTAGTTTCAGCACAATGGCATTAGTGCTCAGAATGGGGGACAGCACCATTTCCTCTGCACTGAGTGGATATCAGTGGACACAGACTCAGGGGTCAGGGAGGGGTCTCTTGGAGGAGGTGACATCCTTACCCGAGTCCTGAGATGCAGGAGCCAGTTCTTCTCAGAAACTGATGAACTGACCACCCTTTTTACTTAGGTTCTCCTACAAATCAAGGCACAAGCAAGTCAGCTCTTCCCATGGATGTAGTGGCTATTGTATCAGCAGCTCTGGAGGTAGCGTAGCACAGCGGAAATATTATTGCCTTTGAAGCCTGATGGATAAAGGATTTTGCCTTCAACTAGCTGTGTAAGAACCTGGTTTCCCTAAGGCTCAGTTGCTGTTGTATAAAATGGAGTTGATATGTCGCTATGCAGATGCCATACATAGGAGAACTAGCAAGTGCTGTTAGTGCACTTAATATTTGCAAGACACTTTTCTAATCACTTTATCTCCCTTGATACACATGGTATCCCTATGAAATAGGCCTTTTAATTACCACTGTTTTACAGATGAAGAAACTGGGGACAGAGAAATTAAATCATGTGCTTGAAGATCTCCAGCTAGTACTGGTAGAGCTGGATTTGAACACAGGCTGGCTGGCCTCTGAATCCATGCTGTATGTTGTGCTGAGAAAAGTCAGCTGCGCTCATTCAGTACTCTGGCCTATTAGATAAAACCAGATCAAACTCCTAGCTTAGTGGCAATTAGTAATTTCTGCCCTTACCCACGGAGAAGGCAAAGGCATCGTACTCCAGTACTCTTGCCTGGAAAATCCCATGGGCGGAGGAGCCTGGTAGGCTGCAGTCCATGGGGTCGCTAAGAGTCGGACACAACTGAGTGACTTCACTTTCACTTTTTACTTTCATGCATTGGAGAAGGAAATGGCAACCCACTCCAGTGTTGTTGCCTGGAGAATCCCAGGGACAGGAGAGCCTGTTGGGCTGCCGTCTATGGGGTCGCACAGAGTTGGACACGACTGAAGCGACTTAGCAGCAGCAGCAGCAGCCCTTATCAAAGTCAGTATCGCTTTCTTTCCAAAAGTCTTGGGTTACCATTCCTTTCCCTCCCCATCTATCTTCAGCCTGTGACTGTCTTTCTAGTTTATCAGCAGCTCTAAAATCTGACCCCTGCTCATTCCTTCTGACTCTGCTCTAGTTTAAATGATGTCAAAATGATGACATGGTTGGATGGCATCATCGACTCAGTGGACATGACTTTGTGCAAACTCCGGAAGATAGTGAAGGACAGGGAAGCCTGGTGTGCTGCCGTCCATGGGGTCACAAAAAGTCAGACATGACTTAGTGACTAAACAAAAGAAATTTTAACAGCTTCTGAGCTGTTTTTTTTTTGGCCATTCTCCTTTCCTTCTTTTCCACATGCATCCTCTGTCCTTGCCAGTCTATCTTTTACTTATCTAACAGAACGGATTTTCTTACTGTTTGACTGTGGTCTTAATTCTCTGTAGATCTTAGTTAAATGCATTGCTGTTGACTGTAGGATAAAGTCCAAGTGCCACAGATGCACGCATGCTCTTATTAATATTTCCAGACCACTATCTAACTTAACCTTCCCCTCCTGGCTCTAGCCCTCTCTGCCTCCCCGCTTTCAGGCATATCTATTTACTCTGTATTTTGTTCATCCCTGCAATCCACTGTCTTCCATCCCTGGAGTTCATCTAGGGGAAGAATCGTGCATCTTCTCAAGATTTACTTCGAAAGTTTCTGCCTCTGTAAATCCTTCCTTCCATTGTGCCCACTTAGGTTTAGTTTGGTTTCTGATCACTTAGGATTTCTCTGTTGCACTGGTGTCGTCGGTGGCTCTTTGATGGTGAGTTCTGGAGAGCCAGGACCTCGTCCGCATGTGTTGCTACGATACACAGCACCGTGCAGTTTTCGCCAATAGGAGGGCTATGCTAACACTTACAGAAGGGTTGGTATGATGTCCTGAGAATATATTTTTCATTTTGTACAATGGCTGTACTTTACTTCTTTCTCTGTGTGAAAGAGATTCATATGTGTACACACACACACATACACATGTGCACACACACCACATGTGCGTGAGAGTGCTCCTTCTTACCTAACAGCAATCCCCAGGCTCCTCTGTCCGTGGGGATTCTCCAGGCAAAAATACTGGAGCGAGTTGACATATTCCTCCTCCAAGGGATCTTCCTGACCCAGGGATTGAACCCAGGTCTCCCTTGCAGGCGGATTCTTTACCATCAGAGCCACCAGGAAAGCCCTGATTTTCCCTGTGTGGTACTTTCTAGGGCAGAATGTTGTTTCTCTTAATTTGACTTTATGAGCAAAGAATGTGTGTCCTCGATGATATCTGTACCATTTTGCATGTACTTTTTCCAATAATTATTTTTACTTTTTCATCATATTAATAGTCATATGTAAAATATAATCACATTGTGCAGAGGGATTATGGGGCTTCTCTGGTAGCTCAGTGGTAGAGAATCTGCCTGCCAACACAGGAGACATGATCCCTGGGTCGGGAATATCTCCTGAAGTAGGAAATGGCAACCCACTCTAGTATTCTCGCCTCGGAAATTCCATGGACAGAGAATCCTGGCAGCCTATAGTCCATGGGGTGGCAAAGAGTTGGACCTGATTTAGTGAATAAACAACAACAACAGGGATTATGATGGAAAATAAATGACATCTCTCCCGTTTATTCCTCCCCAGCTGCCCACTTAGAGATGACTGTTCTTTTCAAAGAAAAAGAACTTTGTTGAGATATAATTTGCATATGTGCAGTTTGCCCATTTAAAGTATACAATTCAGTGTTTATGGGTTTTTTTTTTTTTCTTTTTTGCCTATTCACAAGATCGTGGAACTATCGCCACTGAAATCTAACTTTAGAACATTTTCTTCACCTCTAAAATAAGCCCTGTACCCGTGTGTTGTCATTTCCCATTCACTTTACCAACTACCCACCCTCATCTCTGTCTGCGAGTGCTCAGTCATGTCCGACTCCTGTAATTCCATGGACTGCAGGCTGTTGGGTTGCTATTTTCTCCTCCTGGGAATCTTCCTGACCCAGGGATCGAACCTGCATCTCCAGCATCTCCTGCATTGGCAGGCAGAGTCTTTAACACTGAGCCACGTGGGAATCTATTTTCTCTGTTTATAGATTTGCCTATTAGAGACATTGCATATAAGTGGAATCGTAAAATAATACGTGGTTTCTTGTGACTGGCGGCTTTTACTTAACATAATCTGTATGTTTTCGTCATTTGTCCATGGTGTAGAATGTATGAATACTTCATTTTTCTTTTATGGCTGAATAATGTTCCATTTATGGATAAAGCACATTTTATTTACCCATCCATCACTTGACAGACATTTGTTGTTTTAACTTTTTGGCTATTATGAATAATGCTGCTATAAACACTTGTGAACAAGATTTTGTATAGATCGGTTTTCATTTCTTTTGGGTATATACCCAGAAGTGGAATTACTGAGTTATGTGGTAACTCTATGTTTAAACTTTTTGAAGAACTGCTACACTGTTTTCCAAAGCAACTGTACTGTATTACATCCCCACAGCAATGTAAAAAAGGTTTTAATTTCTTTGCACACCCTTGCCAACACTTGTGTGTTCGTGTGTTAGTCGCTCAGTGGTGTCTGACTGTTTGCGACCCCATGGACTGTAGCCCGTCAGGCTTCTCTGTCCTTAGGATCCTCCAGGCAAGAGTACTTGAGTGGATTGCTATTCCTCCTCCAGGGGATCTTCCTGATCCAGGGTTTGAACCCAGGTCTCCGGCATTGTAGGCAAATTCTTTATTGTCTGAGCCATTAGGGAAGCTGTATTGTCAATTTCTTATCTCTTTCAATTTAATTCCCATAATCCTGTGAGTTAGCCAAAGAAAAATATTCTTGCTGTTATTTTATAGGTGAAAACTGCAAGTCAAAGGACTGATGAAATGAGATGCCTACTTTGTGTGTGAATAGAAGGGAGGAAGAGACATGGATAGTTCAAAACATCTAATCATCCAAAAGAAATTTAGAAGTTTTTGAATTAGCTACTTCTGTTGGGGGTCACATTTCCCATCCCCTCTCTCTTTCTGTCTCTCTCTTTTTTTTAATCACTATGGTTGTATTTTTTTGCCTGTGTTAAAAAAAATTGAGGTGTAATTTACCTGACGTAAAATTCACCATTTTAAAGTCTATGAGGTGACAGCTATTATTCCTCCCTATTTCTTAGTGCTTCTTTTTTTTTTTCAATTTATTTTTAATTGAAGAAAAATTGCTTTACAATGTTGTATTGGTTTCTGCAGTACAACAATGCAAGTTAGTGTTTCTAACAGTTGTCTTGAAAAAATTTACATGTGGTTAAAAATACCTTTTCTATATTAGAAAAGAGGGAGAAATACAAAGTTTGATCTCTGGGGAGCCATCCTTGATGCACAGAAGGGACAAGCATAGAAAGACCAGAAAGCAAATAAAAGTCATCTGCTTTGAAGAGGTAAGGTAATTATGTTGACTTTCTTCCATACTTTGTATAGTGCCTTTTCAAAATTAGAGGGAGACGCCAGCCTTGTGTTCTGACATGAATATTTAGCAGCGTCATCTCTAACCCTTAGGATCATCTGGTAAATGTTAACAAGAAGCACCAGGACTTGTGTTTTCCCTGTCTTACTGTTTTTCTACAGGAATGATGACAGCTAGAGTGGCTTTATGACATAATGCCTACAAAGCTGAGTGCTACCCATGTAGTTACCTGGGTTGGCGTAGAGTGTATTTTTTTACAAGCTGGACATAGTGACTAGATATCATCAGTGACATCAGTTTTGTGATCCTGAAGAGTTTTACATACAATTAATTGGACCAAAATTACAAAGGAGAATTTTTATCGTAAATTACGTTTCCGTGTTATGCTTCTGCTCAGTGACTATTTTCTGAAGGTGTGAAGCTTCTGACATACATATGGGATTAAAGAAGTGCTTTGTGTTGTATTTTCAGGCTTTTCTTGTGTTTCTGGTCAGCGTGGCAGAGTTTTATTTTTTATGGGCACATGTCATGCTCAGTTCCCCAGTCTGTCTCAAGTCTCCATCTCATGTCACTTCTTTGTATGATAGATACTTTCTGTCTACGTTGGAGAATCATTAGGGCCACTGAAAATGTTATCTCTGGCTTAGTTAACAGTTTTTATTGCTCATCTGGTGATTCCCAGGTCAACAGACTTTTTCAGTGCATTTCCCAAGTCCCTGTATCACCCAAGAAACATTTTTTCCCTTTCTCTCACCTCATATGAACAAAATTTCACTGCATATTCTAATTATAAAAATGATGGTAGGGACTTGCCTGGTGGTCCAGTGGTTAAGACTTCACCTTCCACGGCAAGGGGTGTGGGTTTGCTCCCTGATTGAGAAGCTAAGATCCCACATGCCTCAGGGCCAAAAAAAAACCAAAACATGAAATAGAAGCAATATTGTAACAAATTCAGTAAAGACTTTAAAAATCGTCCACATCAAAAAATCTTTTGAAGAAAAATACTAGAAGAAAATGATGGCATATTCAGACAATGCTGAAAGTTTCAAGAAGAAAGCACGGGTCTTCCTTTAGTCTTCTTCCCCAGACAAGCATATTCACTGCCGCTGATTTGGACTGGGGCTGAGTCACCTATGGCCTGTGGACCAGGTCTGGCTCGCCACGTTTTTGCATAGCCCCTGAGCTAAGAATGGAATTCACATTTTTAAATGGTTGGGGAAAAAATGAAAAGAAGCATAATATTTCATTACATGTGAAAATAATGTGAAATTTACAATTTAGTGTCCTCATATAAAGCCTTCTGAGCTTCCCTGCGTGTCCAATGCAGAGGGTGCATGTTTGATCCCTGTTCAAGGAACTAAAATCCCACGTGCCATGGGGGCTTGGCCAAAAAATGAAAGAAACAGAAAAGCCTCTTGGAACACAGCCGTGCTCATTCATGTTCATATTTTATGTGCCTTCTCTGAGGTGACGGCAGAGTTGAGAGTTGAGCTGCTGTGACAAACTGGCAGCCTCCAAAGCCTGAAGTATTTACTGTCTGGTCCTTTACAAAAAAATATTTGCTGACCTCTGATCTCTGACCTTCAAGACTTTTTTCCTGTGCCTTTGTGTGAATATTTGTGTGTGTGTAGTTTTTAAACAACGGCCATTCGGTGTGCTTTTGTAATCTACCCTTCGACAGCATATTATGTTGACCAGTAACTTCTGTTGAGTTCCTTTTTTGTTTTTATTCCATTGAATTAAAATCTGAGAACCACTGCTTTCTGTTTTATGTTTGTATTATGTAAGCCCATTAGGTGTTACCTGGGAATACTAATAAAATAATAAAAGTACTTAATGTGTCACTTAAGATTTATTTTAATTGTTTAATGAAATAAAAGTTTTTTTTTCCCCTCTCAACTATGAGATAGGTGGTGGTGGACCAGCCTTTGAAAGTCATGAGCACCCAGCATCTCTTATCATCCTGTTTTGCCATTCTAAGCATATCATCTCATTGAAAGATGGTGAATAGATTCTGTCATTGCTGTATAACAGATTACCAAAGTGTAATGTCTTAAAGCAACAAATATTTATTCTCTTACAGTTATATTTCTGTGGATCAGGAATCCAGACCCATCTTAGCAGGGTCTTAGCAGAGACCCGGGCTCAGAGTCTCTCATAATGTGGCACTCAGGATGCTGGCTGGGGCTGCAGTTATTTTCAGATTTGACTAGGGTTGGAGGGGCTCTGTTTTCAAGGTCACTCTTGAGGCCATTGGCACAATAGTAAACTTGCAGGTCAATTTCATCAACCGGGACAGTGCCGCATGGCTGCTCCAGCTATGAGGAAGTCTGGGGTAGCCACTGTTTGGATGTGCCCATTGTTGCCTACATCAAAATCAGGATTTTGTTAATAAGAAAAATTGTCAGAATAGGTACTCGGTGGGCAAAAGATGGTATCTGCCATGTTGTTGTTGTATAGTCTCTAAGTTGTGTCCAACTCTTTGCAAACCCATGGACTGTAGCCCACCAGGCCTCTCTGTCGGTGGGATTTCCTAGGCAAGAATACTGGAGTGGGTTGCCATTTCCTTCTCCAGGGGATCTTCCCGACCCAGGGATGGAACCCACATCTCCTGTGTCTCCTGCATTGGTAGGTGGATTCTTTATCACTGAGCCACCAGGAAAGCCCAGGTATCTACTACACTGGCTTTGTAAAGTAGTTTGAAGAGTTCAGTGAAGTAACAACCTAAGCCCTTGTCTGATTTATAATATACATTCAAACACTAGCTATGTTTTTTGTTACTCCTTATCAATTATATAGTATAGTTTTGAAGTTTGTGGATATAGCAGGATCTTTGTACAGTTCTATTAAAAAATAGTATAGAAAGAAGAAAACAAACATTTATTGAGTACTTTATGTATGCACTAGTACGTGCATTTTATGAATATGAAGTGAAGTGAAAGTCGCTCAGTCGTGTCCGACTCTTTGTGACCCCATGGATCATACAGTCCATGGAATTCTCCAGACCAGAATACTGGAGTGGGTAGCCATTCCCTTCCCCAGGGGATCTTCCCAACCCGGGGATCAAACCCAGGTCTCCCACATTGCAGAAGGATTTTTTTATCCAGTTGAGCCACAAGGGAAGCCCTGTGTGTGAATATATATTCATACATATTATCTCATTTAATCTTCATAAAAATGGGTATTATTTGTAAAAATAAATGGGTATTATTTGTAAAAATAGATGAGGAAACTAAGGCCCAATAATATTAAGTAAATTGTTTTAGGAGCATATCCCACTGGTGTGCCTGGAATGGATTCTTGCTTGTGGAGAGAATGGTTCCCTTAGTCCTTGGAGTGGGTTAGTAGAGAGTTTGAACTTTGGCCCCAGCACCTCTTCTGATTACTCCAATGTGGTCTGCAAATTTTATAATTTTCTACATGCTTCATGATGTAGAAGAGGTTAGAAAGTATTGTTCAGTCAATGAGCACTTGGCAGAGCTGGAATTTGAACCCAGGTGTGTATAACTCCAGAGCTTCCCAGATGCTGCTAGTGGTAAAGAACCTGCCTGCCATTGCAGGAGACCCAAGAGGTGTGGGTTCGATCCTTGGGTCGGGAAGATCTGCTGGAGGAGGGCATGGCAACCCACTCCAGTATTCTTGCCTGGAGAATACTATGGACAGAGGAGCCTGGGAGGCTACAATCCATAGGGTTACAAAGAGTCAGACACAACTGAAGCGACTTAGCATGCATGCACGCACGTGCGTGTACAACTCCAGAAACCTGTCTTCCATCCTGAAAAGAGTCCTTCCCAATCTGTAAAAGCAGTGAATTCTAGTTAGACTGACATAGCAGTTAAAATGCAGCTTCATTTAATATGTAAAGCATTATGTTTCTTTTATACTTGGTGTGTCTCTCTGTGTCTCGCTTTTAATTGACATCAGTTCAGTTCAGTCGCTCAGTCGTGCCCAACTCTTTGAGACCCCATGAAGTGCAGCACGCCAGGCCTCCTTGTCCTTCACCAACTCCCGGAGTTTACCCAAACCCATGTCGATTGAGTCGGTGATGCCATCCAACCATCTCATCCTCTCTCGTCCCCTTCTCCTCCTGCCCTCAATCTTTCCCAGCATCAGGGTCTTTTCCAATGAGTCAGCTCTTCGCATCAGGTGGCCAAGTATCGGAGTTTCAGCTTCAGCATCATTCCTTCCAATGAACACCCAGGACTGATCTCCTTTAGGATGGACTGTTTGGACCTCTTTGCAGTCCAAGGGACTCTCAAGAGTCTTCTC
Organism: Bos grunniens; assembly: GCF_055505025.1. Taxonomy (NCBI): domain Eukaryota; kingdom Metazoa; phylum Chordata; class Mammalia; order Artiodactyla; family Bovidae; genus Bos; species Bos grunniens. Next base: position 22,216,057 of record NC_141182.1, read on the forward strand.
CAACACCACAGTTCAAAAGCATCAATTCTTCGGCGCTCAGCTTTCTTCACAGTCCAACTCTCACATCCATACATGACCACTGGAAAAACCATAGCCTTGACTTGACGGACGTTTGTTGGCAAAGTAATGTCTCCGCTTTTCGATATGCTATCTAGGTTGGTCATAAGTTTCCTTCCAGGGGTAAACGTCTTTTAATTTCATGGCTGCAGTCACCATCTGCAGTGATTTTGGAATCAGTTCAGTTCAGTCAGTTCAGTCGCTCACTCGTGTCTGACTCTTTGCGACCACATGAATTGCAGCACGCCAGGCCTCCCTGTCCATCACCAACTCCCGGAGTTCACTCAGACTCACGTCCATCGAGTCAGTGATGCCATCCAGCCATCTCATCCTCTGTCGTCCCCTCCTCCTCCTGCCCCCAATCCCTCCCAGCATCAGTCTTTTCCAGTGAGTCAACTCTTCACATGAGGTGGCCAAAGTACTGGAGTTTCAGCTTTAGCATCATACCTTCACATGCTAAAAAAGAGGTTTTCTTGATTATAAAGTTGTTTGATATTATTTGCTGTTTAACTGTAGTCTGAATGGAAGTTCACTTGGCCACTAGGTGTCTCCTTTCGGTTTTGCCCCTTCTGTTGCCACACTCTTAGAAGGAGCCCGAAATGGATGTAAGGGAGATTAGACAATGAGAACATTTAAGAAATGAATGGAACCTGCTCTCTGATGATCCCAAGTGCCTATTTTAAAAAATTAATTTTTTGGAGCATGGTTGCTTTGCAGTGTTGTATTAGTTTCTGCTGCTACTGCAGCTAAGTTGCTTCAGTCGTGTCCGACTCTGTGCCACCCCATAGACGGCAGCCCACCAGGCTCCTCCGTCCATGGGATTTTCCAGGCAAGAGTACTGGAGTGGGGTGCCAGTGCCTTCTCCGATATTAGTTTCTACAGCAAAGTGAATCAGCTATACCTAATATCCCCTCCTTTTTGAACTTCGTTCTTATTCAGGTGATCCCAGATCCCTTTTTTAACCGTTTCCTTTTTACTTCTGTTCGTCTTTGCTCGCAGACTGATATTTAGGTAATAGCTTAATTCTCTGGAAGCTGAAATGAGTCTTTGATATGTGTTTCTCATTTATAAAAGTTTGAAGTGGAGGAAAAGAACTCTGTGCTTATCTAGATAATGTTAGGTAATAATTGTAACAAGTTTGCAGAACATTTTAGGAGTGATTTTAATATCATGGGAATACTTGTGTTACCAGGCAAATGATAATTGCATTATTAATATCAATTCCCCTTATTCTTTAATATAATAATACTGGCTGTCACTTAATGTATACTATCTTCTGTAATCCTTGCAGGGATCCTACATGGATGCTATTTTCCTCCAGATGTAGATGAGGACAATGAAGCTTAGAGAAACTGGTTAATCTGCTCCAAGTTAAATAGAGCTTGGTTACTTTCAAGCTTTTTACGCTCCTCCATTTTGTTGTTGATATTTAGCTGCTAAGTGGTGTCTGATCCTTTTGCGACCCCATGGACTATAGCCTGCCAGGCTCCTCTGTCCATGGGATTTCTCAGACAAAAATACTGGAGTGGGTTGCCATTTCCTTCTCCAGGGGGTCTTCCTGACCCAGGGATCAAACTCGTTGTCTCCTGCTTGGTAGGCGGATTCTTTACCACTGAGCCACCTGGAAGCTCCCCCAATTTGAAAGTTGTTAATTGACAATAACGTCAGGGAGACTTTAACTTAAGCACTCAATTCCCATAGGATAATTCAGCAGAAAGCACTTCTGGAACCATGGTTTTGAGGGCAGAGATCCATCTTCTGCAGTTGTCTTGTAGAAGTGAGCACTGTGCTCCGGACATGGGCTTCCTTCAAGAAGGCTTCAGTCTGTTTGTAGAATTACAAATCGATACACTCAGGGATCACTTTCTGTCCCTTGCCTACAAATGCAGCAACTATTATCATAGGAACAGCCGGGCATTTGACAGCTCAGGTTCAGACCTGGAGCTTCATTAGCTGGAACCTTCTTCTTACTCAATTAGGGGCATACCGAAAAGCTGGGAATTCAGCTGGACTTAGGGTTTTCTTTTAAGACCACAGGCTGATAAGATCTCTTTTACCTGAATTTCCATTCTGCACTAATTTCCAGATTTCTCCAGTTGTCTTAAATCAGCTCATGCTAGGTGTTCCTTGGTCTCGAGTACTTTAATTGTGCATCGCTCTCCAGTTGACTCCCCACTTGGGCTGGTGGTTTCTGCGGACCACAGGAGAATGTATAACAAATATGAGATGAGAGGGCCTTGTCAGGCAGGGAGCGCTGTCTCCGGGAGGTGGGAGCTGGGAGTGGGAGCGGGAGCAGCCCCCAGCACTAACAGGCACACCCCCAAGCTCTGCCCCCCCGACACTGTCAGCCCTCTCTCTTTGTTCCCTTTCCCGACTCACTTCCTGCCAGGGATTTGTGACATGTTTCCTAGCAGATCAAATGAGCCCTTGACACCTGATTGCCCAGTGCTTCTTGTTTACAGTTGCTTTCCAAGGGCACCTCGACAAGATGGAAGGCTTAACGCACTGTAATTAAATTTGCATCTGCTCTGTGACAGGACTCAAAAGAGTTTTCCCCCCTCCACCTGTGAATCTCATTGTAGAGCTCCTGGTGTCTTTGACCATACAACATCCAAAAAGGCAAGATGTGGACAGGTAAACAAACATTGGTTCAGTCTACTGTCAGTATAATGATGAATACTAAATAAGGAGATCCCTTTCTTGCTTGACTTTCTACTCTTCACCTACTTGTTTAGGCAGATTTTTTAACTGGTCTTATAAATGTAAGAACTGTAGATTGGAGGTGATTTTTTTTTATAAGTATTTTTAAAGGAAAACAAACATTGCTGAACAATCTGGATTGATTTAACACCCTTTGGGTTGTACATTTCTCACAAATGCTAATGAATAATTCAGCAAGGCCAAACACAGTCTGCTGGTGGTATCCAGTGTGATTCACACTCGCTAATGAATAATTCCTTTTGGCTTTTATAGAGCAGCTCTAAGGAGTGACTTCTGAGACTCAGATGGGTTATTATTGGGCTATTTGTCAGTGTCCTTGGGGCATTGTGAGCCAAAGTCCAACTTGATGACCCTCTCCACATACCTTCTCTGATTCTTCTGGGAAACAGGCAGCTCTTTCTGTCCCAGCCTTTTAGCTCTCAAACATTGTTGTGAAAGAGGCAATGCTATAACAGGATTCAGCTCCATCGTAATTTCACTGATGCACTTTCTTCAGTGTTTCATTCAAAGAAGTACTGAGCACCTTACTTACGAAGTACTGAGCATAGGGTTGTTTGTATATCGAAGTAACTTAGATTTTGTGCGATGTGTCCTCAAAGGGACCATAGGGTATGTAGGAGAGGCATGAGGTCGGGGGGGAAGATGCTGAGCAGCTTTTTGTCAAAATGACCAGTTACCATTTTCTCATCACGTTCTCAGGTACGCATTTCAGTGCATATTTGCTATTGATGGTGTTGTGTGAAGGTTATATTGTGTTGGATGAGCCTGAACCTTGATTAATGTTGAAACTGCTTAAGGGATATGCTCTATAACGTGACTGCAGAAACACCTAGGTTTGCAGTCCATGTTCATTTCTGCTGCACTGAAGTTAGAAATGTGGTATGACCGGCTTTACTAGCTTGGAGAGTGTGAGGATGGTGAACGGGGATTTACTTATCTCTGAATATTCCCAGGTGGCTCAGTGGTAAAGAATCCGGCTGCTAATGCAGGAGACACAGATTTGATCCCTGGGTTGAGATAATCCCCTGGAGTAGGAAATGGCAGCCCGCTCTAGTATTCTTGCCTGGAAAATTCCATGGACAGAGGAGGGCTATATAGTCCATGGGGTCCCAAAGGGTCGGACACAACTGAGCAACTGAACCCACACACACAGTCCACGTATGGTATCTTAGCAGTTGTACTGCATAACTTGTAACTCTGACATCAGTGAGGCACACCCAGCCTTGGGGAGGTTATCTCTGGCATCCTGTATCTGCTTCAGCTTTTTCTGTTTAACGCCTGGTTTTTGCTCTTCTTTGTAATTGTACTGGAAGATCACAACCCCTAGCTTCTTTGCAGTTAGGTGAAATTCTGTGATTAGTTTTAACCAATGAAATGAAGTAGAAGTGATAGGTATCAATTCCCGGTCAAGACGCTTAAGAGCTGGTGTGCTATTCGCATGCTTTCCCTTGCCCTGCCAGAGTGACCTTGGGGGCTGTGTGTTCCAGACGGTGGAGTCTCCTTTAGACTGGGTTCATGAAAGACTGTGTGTAGAGCCCTCAATGGCCCGTATTGGGCAGGGAACTTGACCAAGAAAGACCTTTCTGTATTAAGTCCCTGAGACTTGGGAGTTTACCCTCAGTAGAGTCTAGACCATTCTCACTAACACAGAGGGATTAGGATAGGAAGAGACCTTTGTGTGTGTATGTGTGTCTTATCTAGGGCCTGGTACTTAACAAGATTCCAGTTAGCTTTGTCAAATGTATTGTCAGTTGGGAATTGAAGGGTGGACTTTATTTAGGGACAGAAAAAGAGTTTATTTCATCAATTGCCAGAGCATTTGTGGGATAAAAAATAATGGTATAAACAGAGTCGTGACAATGAAAGGCTAATTAGTGAGAGGAGCCAGAGTTGAGTTGAGGCTGTTGTAACTCACATTCATGAATTTTAAGTTGTATCCACCATGTTTAATTGCTTAAGATAGTGAACCTGTAATTTTTTCTCTTTGCTTATAGTTTGTACTAGGGGTTGGCTTTTGAACTGAAAATGGTTTTTACATTTTTAAAGGATAAGCAAGGAAAAACGAAAAATGAGAATATTCAGTAAGGGCCGTATGCGGCCCGCAGAGCCTAAAATATCTACTATGTGGCCCTTTATGGAAAAAGTTTGCTCTCCTTTGGTTTATACCCTTAAAATCTTTGCATACCATTATCAAAAAGTATCAGACATTAAAATGTGAGTTCCTCGAGCATGAGAATGGAAAGGTTTTATTAATTTCTGTGTCTTTCGGCCTGTCAAGGTGCATGGAACATTGTACAAGCTCAGAACAAGTTTACTTTATTAAATTGTATGTGAAACATGGGAGTTAAGACATTTTCAAGGATAAGAACTGAGAAGAAATCATGGAATGTCATAGCTCTGAAGGAATCGAACTTTATGTCCTCTGTTCACTTGGCCGGTGACATTTCTGGATTTATTTAAACCTAATATGTGTGGACATCTGTTTAATTTTCATATTGTTTTCAAATAAATGCCATCTTATTTAAAATGCCATTTTAAAGATACTGACTTCTGCTCTAGCATCAAAGTATTGTTAGTCTTCTTTGTTAACCTACCAACTGTCAATGTTTTGCTTTCTCTCTTTTGCTATGTAACATTCATATTAAAAAAAAATTTTAATGTGAGTTTCTATCTGTTCACTCATTCATTTGCTCACTCATAGATATATACCCGCAAGAGATGAAAACATATGTCCACTTAAAAAGTTACTCACAAATGCACATAGTAACATTATTCATAGTAGCCAAACAATAGAAGCAACCCAAATGACTGTCAGCTGATGAATGGATACACAAAGTGTTGTGTAGCTGTGTGATGGAATATTGTTTTGCAACACGGAGATACGAGGTTACAGCATGTATAGTACAACATCAGTGAACCTTGAAGGCATAACACTAAGTGAAAGCCAAGCACGAGAAAACGACATGTTATCTGATTCCATTTGTATAAAAGTGACTACCGTGGGCAGATCTGTACATAACAGGAAGACTAGCAACGGCCTTGAGTAGGAGTGGGATGAGATGGGAATTGTGGGTGACTTCTAATGGGTACGAGGCTTCTTCTTGATATGATGACAAAGTTCTAAATTTGGATTATGATGATTGTTGCAAAACTCTGTGCCTATACAGAAAATCATTGAATTGTACATTCTAAATGGGTGAATTTTATGTTATGTGACTTATATCTCAATAAAGACATAACAGAAATTATGCAGCGATTGCTCGTTTTCTCGTAATGCTGCTGATTATACACCTCTTATTCAAGCAACAGACAGGGCTTGACCCTCTTGTATTTTACCTTCTTGAATTAAAATCTCCTAGAAAGAAGACTATATTCAATTATATTCAAATCCCCTTTGGCCCAGCTATTCTACTTACATGAATTTATTCCATTTCTTTACCTGTACAAAGACATATGTACAAGACTCTTCACTCGGCATTATTTGTAATGGTAAAACCTAAGAATGCAATCTAAATGTCCATCCATAGGGGACACTTTAAGACTGGGGACAGGGGAAGAGAAGGGGGTGACAGAGGATGAGATGGTTGGATGGACGTGAGTTTGAGCAAATTCCAGGAGATAGTGAAAGACAGGGAAGCCTGGTGTGCTGCAGTCCATGGGGTTGCAGAGTTGGACATGACTTACTGACTGAATAACAACAAAGGGGACACTTTAAAAACCTGGAGGGGGGGGCGGTGGGGTGGGAGGGAGTCTCAAGAGGGAGGGGACATGTGTATACTTATGGTTGATCCGTCTTGTTGTATGGCAGAAAGCGACACAATATTGTAATTATCCTTCAGTTAAAAATGACTAAATTAAGAAAAAATATTAAGGAAAATGTAGCCAATGAACTATTCTAGTACCATTAAGAGGAGACAGTTCTAAATGTACCAATATGAAACAATCTTTAAGATATTAAAAAAAACAAACAAGGTACAGAATACTTGTTGCTCTTTATATAAAATGTTTACGTGAAGACAGTATATCTCAGCAAAAATTCAATAATAGTTACTTCTTTAGGAAGGAAAGTTTGGGTATTCAAGCAATAGGAGACTGACTGACTTTTGCAGGGTTAGACATTATTTAATACACTTTTTCCCTCATGACAGTAGGATTCATAATCACCAAAAAGTGAATATCACACAACTGTTTATCAGCTGATGAACAGATAAAATGTGATGTATCCATATAGACATTTAAGTAGAAGAGCTGGGTCAGTGGGGATTTGAACATAAATCGGGTTTGATTCTAGGAATTTGAACTCAACAGGGTAGGTGTGTTCAAATATTATCAAGACCCTAAATGTCCATTGACTGTTGAATGGATAAAGAAGATGTGGTACATGTATACAATGGAACTCAGCCATAAAAAAAAGAATGAAATTGGGTCATCTCTAGTGACGTGGCTGGACCTAGAGGCTGTCATACAGTGAAGTAAGACAAAGAGAAAAATAATGTATATTAACACATATTTATGGAATCTAGGAAAATGGTATTGATGAAACCTATCTGCAGGACAGGAACAGAGGCGCAGATGTAGGGAATGGACTTCTGGACATGGTCGGGGGGAGGAGCGGGTGGGACAAATTGAGAGAGTAACACTGACATGTATACACTACCATGTGTGACATAGTGGGAGGCGGCTGTATAGCAGAGGGAGCTCAGCTGTGTGCTCTGTGACAGTCTAGAGGGGTGGGAGGGGGTGGGGGTGGAAGGGAGGCTCAAGAGGGAGGGGATCTGTGTATCCACGTAGCTGATTCATGTTGTTGTACAACAGAAACTAACACCACGTTGTGAAGCAATGGCACTCCAATTAAAAAAATCAAATTCTCAAAATTAGCAATACATTTAAGTGAAAGCATGATTTGCACCAAAAAAAATTTTTGTAAAAAGTTGATTTCTGTACTACAGCTCAGCAACCAATCTTGCATCTATTTGTGCCCCTCTCTTTTTCAATCCATGTGGAATAATTTGCTTTAAGACTTAATCCCCCCTCAACCCCACCCCAGCCTCTAATGATGGAGCAATTATGTGGTTCCACAGTGATTTTAACACCATCTTCTAACCCAGCTGTGTGGTAGCAATGTATCTGCAGGGCAGAAATGTGGCCTACAAGGGACAATATCAGATTGCCCACAATTATTTTAATGTCTCCTGTGAAATGATAAATGAAGTTTACAGTTATAATAAAAGACCAAGTTTCCCCAAGGTATAAAGAGTTTGCAAGGAAAATTCATGTAGTTACAACTTTTTTTTTTTTTTTTTTAAAGCAACAACAAACATTCTTCATTGAGAGCTTAAAAAAAGCACAACCCAGAGATAGGTTTTCACTGTAGGCATTTATTTGATGAAGCCCAGTAGGGATGCGGGGCTTTCCAGGTGGCGCAGGGGTATAGAATCCACTTGCCAATGCAGTAGACACAGGAGACGTGGGTTCGATCCCTGGGTAGGGAAGATACCCTGGAGTAGGAAATGGCAACCCACTCCAGTATTCTTGCCTGGAAAATGCCACGGACAGAGGAGCATAGTGGGGTTGCAAGGAGTTGGGCACGACTGAGCACGCACGCCCAAGTAAGGCTGAGTAAAGTATGAACATGTTGTAAGATTTATAGCTGCTTCTCTAGGAACTTAGACTTCGAGGTTGGTATAATTGAAAAAATTCTTCCAAGTTTTGCATCTGTGTTGTGCCTTGTTTATAACACTAACTTCATGCAATTTACCAAATACTTGCTGGGATTTTTTTCCTGGTCCTGGGAGGTCCCATAGTTTGGCTGTAACTCCTGCTTTTATTATTTGGTGCCGCTTGGGTTCGTGTCTTTCCCAGCCACTGTAAATCCTCCAGCTGGCCCCACATATGCTTGGTAAGACTGCCATCTTGAGAGGTGAGTGGTTTCTGTTCACAGTAGTATTTGATGCAGTGCCCACGACTATAATTTAAATGTGTCTTTGAAAGACAGCAGGCTTTCCTGGAGGCTCAGATGGTAAAGAATCTGCCTGCGATGCAGGAGTCCTAGGTTTGATCCCTGGGTCGGGAAGATCATCTGGACAAGGGAATGGTTATGCACTCCAGGATTCTTGCCTGGAGAACCCCATGGACAGAGGAGCCTGATGGGCTACAGTCCATGGGGTCACAAAAGAGTAGCACGTGGCTGAGTGACTGGCACTGGCTTTTCCTTTGAAGAGGGCACACCTGGCTCAGTCTCACTATTTCCCCAGCTGGGAAGTGGGGCATAGCAGAAGCAGCACTCCTCCCCACGTCGGAAGATCTCTGCTGTCACATGAAGCTAGCGTTTCCACGTTGGCTTTCCTTCCAGCTGTAGGTGATCTGGCTGCAGTGTTTTTGTTTAAAAAAGATTCCACTTTCTTCGTGTTCCTGCTGCTTGCTACCTACTGACCCACAGCTAGAGGCTGCTCTTGCTGTAGTGTATCTGTTTGCATGACAGGGCACTTTCCTTTATGCCACTGATATCTTGGTATACTTCTTTATATCATATTTGTATTGTTGGTGAACTGGTTTGGAAGTGCCCATGACTTAAAGAAATGGTGCTGTAAATTCTCTTATAATCCTTCTTTCAGGTAGATCCAATTGATAGGTTTAATATTTAGATAGATTATTATTATTCAATTATTATTAAATGATACCACTTATTATAGGTTTATACAAACCCATCCATCTGTACTGTTGAATCTCTGAAGAGTCAGGTGGCCTTTTTGAGTCAAACTTCGCCATAGTATTGAGCTTCCCTGGTGGCCCAGTGGTAAAGAACCTGCCTGCCAATGTAGGAGACAAAAGAGGTATGGGTTCAACCCCTGGGTTAGGAAGATCCCCTAGAGGAGGGCATGGCAACCCACTACAGTATTCTTGCCTGGAGAATCCCATGGACAGAGGAGCCTGGCGGGCTACAGTCCATAGGGTCTCAAGGAGTCAGACATGACAGATCCCCATAGTATAGCTGAGGCCCAGCAAAGCCAAGGGAGTCTCTTGGTGTCTTCCAGATTACGAAGTTGCTTAACCACAGAACTGAATCTATCATTTAGAATTTCAGACTCAGAGCTTTTCCCACTAACTAGAAAGACTTACAAGTTCAAAGATACCTTGAATCGAAGAGGAGGCGGTCCAGAATGGATGGTGAATTATGACAAATGGCACTCCATTAAAATACCAGAACAGTGAAATACTTAGGAAAAAAACAATGCTTAAGTATTTAAAATTTTATTTCCCTTCATTATAATCAAAGGAAGTAACAAATCTTCTTGTATAGTATTTCGAATAGTCTTCGAATAAATATTCTTGCAGCTGCTTCTACAGCTTACCGATAGTCTGACAATATTGCTGATAGTGGTTCTTTCTCTTGATATTGTTAGATGAGATTGAAGAGAAAGTCGGGCTGGGGCAGTTGTGCACCATTCCAGTTGGCTGTAGGCAAGCCAGGAGCCACATCTTTCCTAGGTCAAAAGGGCTGACCCTTTACTACTGCTAGTTGGTGTGTACAACATGTTTTAGAAGAAGTAATTATTTTTAGCTGACTGACTATGACCAAGATTAATAGCTCTTGAAAGGGCTGTGATGAAAGGCTGCCCCAGCTGACTTCTGCATTATTCTTTATTTATCCTGCTCTCATCCCTGTCACCTTTGGGCATCAGCCAAATGTCATTTGTATGAGATTTGCCCCTTGGATGTGAAGGGCCTCTCTTTCTTAATGATGGGATGTGAATTGGGCTGTGAGGCTGAGGTACTTGTACAGTTGACACAACCCAGGGGAGAATCTTCTAGGTCTGTGGGAGTCATAGGAACAGGACATTCACTCCTGGCAAGGGCTTGGGGGAGAGCGGGGATGGGCGGAGAAAGAACATGAGAATATTCAGCTATCTGATCCAGATCCTTGATACAGGGAGTAGTTCAAGGGCTCCACCGGCAAGTCCATATATCTCAGTGGCTCTTCTGTTCAGAGCATTTGCAACTTTCTTCTTCTGAAGATTTTTTTGCTTCGCATTGTCAACTATCTCTGGGCTTCCCAGGTGGCACTAGTAAAGAATCCCCCTGCCAATGGAGGAGGTGCAAGAGACGCGGGTTCAATCCCTGTGTTGGGAAGAGCCTCTGGAATTGTTGTTGTTCCGTCACTAAGTCATGTCTGATTCTTTGTGACCCCATGGGCTGCAGCATGCTAGGCTTCCCTGTCCTTCACTGTCTCTCATAGTTTGCTCGAACTCATGTCCTTTGAGTCAGTGCTGCCAAACAATCATCTCACTCTCTGTCACCCCCTTCTCCTCCTTCCTGGAGGAGGAAATGACAACCTGCTCCAGTAGTTTTGCCTGGAAAATACCATGGACAGAGGAGCCTAGTGGGGTACAGACCATGGGGCTGTAAAGAGTGAGACACGATTGATCGACTGAGCACATACGCATCAACTACCTCTAGTTTTATAAAACTAGGAAATGTCTTTATGGCAGTGACTGCATGTTAACCCCCAGATCCCTTCTTGCCTCCTTCCGTCAGGGACTTTTCAGGGCAATTAGCTTTCTGGAATACAGACTGCATTTCCCAGCTTTCCCTGCAGTTCGGTGAGGCCATGTGACTAAGAGGATGTAGCCTCTGGTAGTTTCTGGGATATTTCCTTTAGAGAAAGCTGCTGTGTGCCCTTTGCCCTTTTCTTCTGAGGCCTTTCCTTTTATCCTGCTGTCTGGACTGTAAATGCTGCTTTTGGATCTTGAGAGTGAGGGCCAGTCCTTAGTGGTGAACTGGAAGTGGCTTGAGTCTCTGAGATCAGCATGGGAACCACCATTCCAGCCTGGTGAAGCCACTACCACTTCAGATTTTCTCTCACTTGCAGCAAACCTAATCCTAGATCATACATGATTTCTGCACATTGCACAAGAGCAGAGGAACTCTCAAGCCGTTAGATTTCCTTCTGTTGTGCTGAATATGGATGTCAGAATTCAAACAGATCCCTCACTTTTCCTTCTTTCAACTAGTATTGAAAGTAAAAAAGTCAAAGTGGTAGTTGCTCAGTCATGTCTGACTCTTTGTGACCCTGTGGACTGTAGCCTGTCAGGCTCCTCTGTCTATGGAATTTTCTAGGCAAGAAAGCTGGAGTGGGTAACCATTCCTTTCTCCAGAGGATCTTCCTGACCCAGGCATTGAACCTGGGTCTCCTACATTGCAGGCAGATTCTTTACCATCTGAGACAACATCGACTACTATTGGCGGTGGTTTAGTCGCTAAGTCGTGTCCAACTCTTTCAACCCCCTGGACTGTAGTCCGCCAGGCTCCTCTGTCCATAGGATTCTCCAGGCAAGAATACTGGAGTGCATTGCCATTTCCTTCTCCAGGGGATCTTCCCAAAACAGGGTTCAACCTGGGTCTCCTGCATTGCAGCCAGATTCTTTACCAAACTGAGCTGCGAGAGAAGCCCTTAAACTAATGCAAATTAAAACAACCAGTGGCTCAGTGGTAAAAGAATCTGCCTGCAATGCAGGAGATACTCAGGAGACCTGGGTTCAATCCCTGGGTCGGGAAAATCCCCTGGAGGAGGAAATGGCAACCTACTCCAGTATTTTTGCCTGGAAAATCCCACGGACAGAGGAGAAGCCTGGCAGGCTACAGTCCATGGGATTGCAAAGAGTTGGACAGGACTGAGCGACTAAACAATAGCAATGATAACAATAATGCATTAATTTATTTAAGAAATAAAGACCTGAGAGATATATGAGTATGCAAGATACATGAGAGAGAGGTTGGGATGAAGACTAGACCACAACATAGGAAAATGATAACCAGGGCTGATCCTAATGGCCTTCTGTAAGAGTTGGGTCAGGAAGCCCTTCCCACCTTCTATTGCCAGCAACAGCTTCTTGTTTTAGATTCTTAGAGGGCCTTTGAGATGTAACTTCATCTGCTTTCTTTTTTTTAAAATTTATTTATTTATTTTAATTGGAGGCTAATTACTTTACAATATTGTAGTGGTTTTCATCTGCTTTCTTAAAGACTTGGGGAGCTTTTTAGGTGGCCAATGTCAAGTCTGTTCAATGCTTTCAGTTCTCTTGCTGGTTAACACTGTTTATATTTTGCCTGACTCACTGGTTTTAGGCCATAATCTTTGCATGTAGCCATCCTTTCTCTAATATTATCTATATTAGATAATATGTACTATATTAGCTGTGTATGTATTTTATTTTTAAGTTGCTCAGTCATATTTGACTCTTTGCGACCCTGTTGCTATAACCTGCCAGGCTCCGCTGTCCATGGAATTCTCCAGGCAAGAATACAGGAGTGGGTAGCCATTCACTGAGGGATCTTCCCAACCCAAGGATTGAATCCAGGTCTCCCCCATTGCAGGCGCAATCTTTACTGTCTGAGCCACCAGGGAAGCCCAGTATTAGCTATCATGCACTGCAAATTGTTATTTACACAACTTTTAAAAGAGATGCTGAGATGTGTTATTACTTTGCACAATTTTTTAAACTTTGGAAGGAGAAAAACAGCTATTCACTTCTCTGGTTCTCATTAGCATTTGTAACGTGGACCATGGGGGCGGTTTTCTGTGCTCTGTTTTTCCTCGCTGTTTCTTGCCTTTTCATTTGAAGAATAGCAGGATCTTGTCTTTTGTTCACACAAGTAAAAGTCCATTCAGCCAGAAAACAGAACAGTGTGCTCCTTGTGCACTCAGAGCATCTGAAGGCTTTTGGTCCCACACTAGTTGCTGTTTAACTACAATAAAATTGTGACCAAAGGAGATAAACATTTAAAGGATAAATGACAGGGCTGTTAATCCGAAAGCCAGTTTTGTAGCATTGTTGTTTTTAGCTAATAGGTATATAGCCTGGAGTCATGGGGATGCCTTTCAACTCTGAAACACAGCAAAACCTGTTTTCCAGCCAGTTAAAAAAAAATTGTCACTGGGTATTTTTAATGGCCGATCACTTTGTGTTTTAAAAAGTCACTTGAATGTGTCTAAATGGTCTCTGGAAACTTCTAGGAATTTTCCTGATGTGTTTGTTAATCTCGGTCATGTCATTCATATGTAAATTATGAAAAAAATATAAATTCATGTATAATGTGACAATTCGATGTGTGTGTGTGTATAATACCAAATCTATTATCTAAGAAAAGGCTTTTATAAGTATGAATTCCGAACTTGATCTGTCTTTATTCCTATAAAGCATGATTTGCCTACCCTTTGGTGGAGGAAAAGCATTTTTGAGAATTTCTTTTCCCTATGAGAATGCGGTACTCCAGTACTCCAGTGCTGAAGCTCTAATACTTTGGCCACTTGATGCAAAACACTGACTCATTGGAAAAGGCTCTGATACTGGGAAAGTTTGAAGGCAGGAGGAGTAGGGGATGACAGAGGACGAGATAGTGGACAGCATCACCAACTCGATGGACATGAGTTTGAGCAAGCTCCAGGAGTTGGTGATGGACAGGGAAGCCAGGCGTGCTGCAGTCCATGGGGTCACAAAGAGTCGGACATGACTGAGCGACCGAACTGAACTGATGAAAATGCAAAGGATAAATCTCTGTTCCGTTTTCTCATGCCTCTCTTTCCCTTTCCTTCCCTTTATGTTTTAAAAAAAAAATTTTATTTTTACTTAGAGGATAACTGTTTTACAATGTTGTGTCGGTTTCTGCCATATATCAACATGAACCAGCCTTACGTATGCATGTCACCTTCCTAGTGAACCTCCCCTCACCTCCTACCCCAACCTTCCCTTCCTTTTTCTCTCTTCCCCTGGCTTCTTTCTCTGTCTCTGTCTTTTTCTCTCTAAGCTGAAATTTGAGTCTTTGGCAAAATTGAGTCTTTGAGAAGAGATGCTTCTGGTTATGGTAAGGGTACTCAGATGTTGGAGTGAGGTTTATTTTTATAAATGGTTTCACTTGTTTTTAGTTGCCAAATGCTGGGGTCTCTTGTCTCTTATTGGCTGGATTATTCAGGTTTATCTTTTCTAGGATATCCCAAAATAAAAGAATCTAAGTATATTGTTACAAATGCATTTCCCTTTTATGCAGTGGCATCTCATTATAGCAGGAAGCTTATACTTTACCTACTTAGGAGGCCTGGAGGTGCCAGCGGTGAAGTAAGAAGTAGGTTTACCACTTACTGGGGCCAGCTGTAACTTAGCTTCAGTGTATGAATGTGGGCCCAGTGTTTACAGATAGTCAGAGTTTTCAGAGGAAACTGAAAATGTGGATTTTTATTTGAAAGCTCTTTATTTTAAAGAGCAGTCTACTAACTGAAATTTAAAGCCCATATGATCCAAATATACCATATTTACTTTCTCAGACTGAAAGCAACTGAGGGTCTGCCCTTTGTGATGTCTATTATTTAGAGAGATTATATTACTAATGTTACCAAAGAGGAATCTGTGAGGATTCCTCTTCAAGGAAGTGGACCAGCCCAAAGAAAAATATGAAGGTTGACATTAGGGGATATCTAAAGAAGAGGCCGGGTTTCCATCATATCATCCTACAGTGGGGGCACATCAGTGGACAAACTCAGTTTCTGCACACAGTGCTTCCAATCCCTTTTTTCTTGCCTCACTTGAAATTATAAACTGATAGGCAAAGATCACCAAACACTGTGGGATGCCTCCAACAAGAAGGACAACACAAAGCAAACAGCAGAAAGAAGGGAAGCCAGAGAGATAGGACGATGGAGAATAGAAGAGAAAACTTCAAAAGAAACGATGATGAGTATTCTTAAGTAGATGAGGAAAGATGGAAACAGGAACAGGATAATAATAAAAAGGAACATTCATATTGTTAATTTTGTTAGTTGTGATAGTATATTGTGGTTATATATATATTTTTGAAAAGGCTGTCCTTATGTATTAGAGTTACATACCAAATACATACATACCATATGTATTTCAATGTACAGTTGAAATATAATGCTTGAAGTTTGTTTTGAAGTAATTCAGAAAAAAGGTAGGGTAAAGGAATAGAACAGTTAACATTAGGAAAATGTTGATAATTGTGTAATAAGTATACAATTATGTAATAAGCTGTGTAAAAGTATGTGAGGGCTTGTTATAATATATAATTTTCTATATGCTTGTGTACTTGAAATTTTCCACTGTGAAATGTTTAAAGTGGGGGGCATTTAGAGACTCAAGAAAGAACTCTTGAAAATTAAAAATATGGTAACAGAGGTAAACATTTCAATAGGATTTGAAAATAAGGTAGAACTTAGAAAGTAGAACAAAAAAATGCAATGAAAGATTAGAGAGGAAAGATATGAAATTAGATGATCAGTCCCAGTGAGCCAGTATCTAACTTTATGAGTTGTAGAGTAAGAGCCAATATATTAAAAGGGAAGGAATTATCAAAGAAATATTACAAGGTAATTTTCTTGATCTGCAAGATGTGAATTTTGAAATTCAAAATAGCCCACTGAGTGTCTAGCATGAGAGCTGAAAAATGACCCCACCAGGGCCCTTTTTTGTGAAATTACAGATACCCAGAGAAAATGAGGCGGTCTTCAGATCTGACATGCAGCCATGTCACTTCTGTCCTCGGCTGGGCTGGGTACTCTGGTGCCAAACTCCCTGGGCTAACTGCTTTCAGACTGTCAGGACTGTGCTAGCTGCCTGATGCTTGGGATTGAAAGGGCATGCTGTCTAACCTCTGTCCCTGGACTTCTAACCAAGCTTCTTGTTTTCAGCTCTGCTTCTGAAATGCACCAATTGTCAGAGGCACCTGGTTGCTGTAATACCTGAACCTTTCTGGAGATGTTAACATCAACCCCCTCCTGTTAAGAATGACTATATCTTTCCCTTTCCCTCCTCAACCCCTGCCCTGCCAGTAGGCTTCAACTTTTCCTGTTCTGTTACATCAGTTAATACTCCCTCTTCATCTTCCAAAAGATGAAGCTGACGTATTTTTAAAAAAATTATTTATTTATTTATTTATTTAATTTTTGGTTCTGCTGCGTCTTTGCTGCGGCGGGCTTTTCTCTAGTTCGGCCAGCAGGGGCTACTTTCTGGTTGTAGCGCACAGGCTTCTCATTGCAGTGGCCTCTCTTATTGCCGATCATGGGCCCTGGGGCATGCGGGCTTCAGTAGTTGTGGCATGTGGGATCAGTAGTTGCGGTCTCTGTATCACAGACTGAATAGTTGTGGCGCATGGGCTTACATGCTCTGCGGCGTGTGCGATCTTCCTGGATCGTGTGCGATCTTCCTGGCTCAGGGATCAAACCTATGTCTCTTGCGTTGGCAGGCTGATTCTTTACCATTGAACCACCAGGGAAGCCCTTTCCTACTGTTTTGGGTCTTACTCTAAGTTTCCCAGGTGGCCCAGTGGCAAAGAATTTGCCTGCCACTGCTGGAGACACCGGAAATGGGGATTTGCTTCCTGGATGGGGAAGATCCCCTGGAGGATGGTAACTGAGACTTCAGTACGCTTGCCTGGAAAATCCATGGACCGAGGAACCTGACAGACTGCAGTTGATGGAGTCGCAAAGAGTTGGATACGGCTGAGTGACTGAGCATGTATACACTGCTGCTGCTGCTAAGTCGCTTCAGTCGTGTCTGACTCTGCGACCCCATAGACAGCAGCCCACCAGGCTCCCCTGTCCCTGGGATTCTCCGGGCAAGAACACTGGAGTGGGTCGCCATTTCCTTCTCCAATGCATGAAAGTGAAAAGTGAAAGTGAAGTCGCTCAGTCGTGTCCGACTCTTAGCGACCCCATGGACTGCAGCCCACCAGGCTCCTCCATCCATGGGATTTTCCAGGCAAGAGTACTGGAGTGGGGTGCCATCACCTTCTCCAATGTATACACTATGCACTCAATATACGCTTTGTCAGCCAACTAGGTTTTGTAGCCTGTGAACATAGGGTGATGTCGAAGTTTACTTACATATTCCCTTATGGCTCCTGATGAATTTGAATTCAGTACTTGCTGATTGAAGTATATACTTAGTTTTATTTTATTACTTTTGTGTATGTTTTATGTGATTTTGTTTCAGTGTCCTCTTACCGCTCAGAGATTGTAGGAAGGACTAAGCATAATGAGTCATAAAGTTAAAAATATCATTGAGTGATATCAGTAAGTTAAGTAGCTCACTGGCTTACAGCTTCAAAAAGATTTTACTGAAACGGCAAGTTTTCAGTTGCATTTAGAGAGGAGGAATGGAGGCCTGACTAGTCATTATACTGGAAAAGGGGAAATCTGGGAGTTGTGTCTGATTTTAGACTGGGAGTCTATTTCAGTTCACTTAATGACTTACCTGTACCCGGGTGCTGCCCTTTGATTTTAAGCTCGTCCCTCTCAGCCTGGGAGAGTTTCAGTTGTTGAGAATATGCCCCTCCAGTGTAAAGAAACAGTGCTGTCATCTTCTCTACAGTCACCTTTTTTCTTAAAGAAACTCTTTTAATAGTTCCACATATTCTGTAGTTATGCATTTCTGTGAGTGCTTACCGGCCCCAGCACTGTGTTTAATAAATTATTGAACTTTGAAGAACCTTTGAGAAGCAAGGGCTTTATGTGACTGAGCAGCAGACATGAAAAAACGCTATCCTCCTGAGTATCTAACAGACAGAATAGAGGCTTGATCAGACAATATAAGCATCGAGTGAATGATGGTAATACCATGAAATATTTACACCCGGAGAGCATGCTAGGGTGGGAAGGAGAGTGGGTGGGTTTTTATCATTTGGGGTTGAACGGGATGCCATACAGCTCACCACTCTGTGATCTTAAAAGCAAAACAGAAAGAAAAAAAGAGAGACAGAAAGATAGGAAGAAAGGAAAAAGAAAAGAAAGAAGAGAAAGAAGAGTTATTGATTTCGTGATATTTTATTGTTTGCAGTAGTTTTTCATAAGAGCAAGGCTCCTTTTGCAGACAGCAACCTTACAAAAAGCCAAGTTTTTATTGATCCTTAAAAGAGACTAAAAAGTCATGGTTTCTTTTTTTTTAATTTTTAAAATTTTATTGAAGTATAATTGATTTGCAATGTTGTGTTAATTGCTGCTGTACAGCAAAGTGATTCAGTTATATATGTATCTATATTCGTGACTATGTAGAGTCATGGTTTCTTGCCATCATAAGTCTAAAGTTTTAATTTACTCAACATCTCATGATTTAACATACCTTAAAAGCCTTCATTTTATTATCTGTGAACATAGAGACTTGCACAGCAAAGAACCAAATAGCCTATCATGTTCTTATTTTCAAACCAAGTATGTGATTTATTTATTTCTTATTTCTATTTTAAATTGGCTTGTGTTGTGTTTATTAAAATGATTATTAAATCATTATTAAAATGATCCACAGAGAAAGTTAACATAATGGAAGAAGTGTCTAGATTACTTCCAAAAAGTTTAGAAGATACTTATCTGAGCTGATATATTTAGAGAATTTCAAATAAGTTCCAGTATAGAAGTAGGCTAAAATGAACATGCCAGACCAATTTGTTTTGTCCCTCTGCCAGTATTTTGTACGTAAATTGTTCTTATAGTGATAAACCTTCTTAGATTTCATGCTACTATGTAGTATTATTGAAAATACTTATTGTTGATAGTGAATATGTCAACAAAAACTAATTTGATTTATTAAGTTTAATTTTACTCAAGATATATGTGCAAAGAAAACAAAGGCCACAGATTGTATTTGGGAGCTATTTTAATGTAATATTTTTACTTTTTCTTTTTATCAGTAGTGGAAAGAATTGAATCACATATTCATAAGGGAGCTCAGAACTAACATAACATTATATATTAATGATACTCCAGTAAAAATTAAGAAAAACAATATGGAAACTCAGATTGACCACACACATTGGCCTTTCAAGGGGATCATCTGCCTTTGGTATCTATCATGAGCTCCCTGGATATTCGGGATGAGTTATGCTAAACAAGGATGAGATGGTTAGATATATCACTGGCTCAATGAACATGAACTTGGACAAACTTTGGGAGATAATGTGGGAGAGGGAGGCCTGGCATGCTGTAGTCCATGGGGTTGCAAAGAGTTGGACGTGACTTGGGGACTCAACAACGACAGCATACTAAGCAAATTTGGAAATTTTCTCCATGATCACATTGTCCTAAACTGACAGATTTTGTCACTTGTAAAGTCAAAGTGATAACGTCGGAAGGGAAGTTTGGTAAGACTTTGCTTAGAAAGTGCAATGTTTTGTCCATTGATTCTAAGTAAGGGAACTTATAATCAAAGGAGTTTACTGTTTATAATAGTAGGAATCCATTGCATTTAGAGAAGTTTATAGTCTAAGGATCCATTAGCAGTGAAATCTGGTAGGAACCTAGTTGTGAAAAGATGTATGAATTCCCAAATTGAAACAGTAGTGGTAAGACAATAATGGTGTGCTTATTTGTTGCTAAAGCGATAACTTTGGAATTTTAGGGTTTGATTGATGTGGATTTAAATTCTGCCTCTGCACTTAACTTGTTGACTTCTGGCAGTTCGTGGGCCTGAGACTCAGTTTTCTTGTCTCCAATAATGGGGCCAGTGATAGTTTATGTCTCAGTGAAACAGCATCTAAGCGCTCAGCACAAGACTCAGTACATAGGACATGCTCCCTCAACATCAGCTCCTTTTTTAGACCAAAAAGGTTTTATCTAGGAAACGAGGAAGTGAGACTTTTAGAAGTTCTTGATTGATAGAGGTAGAGAAGCAGGGAGCCAGATGGGCACCCCAAGCCTGTGGACCACTACATGAGATTGGTGAGAAGTGTGTGTGTGTGTGTGTGTGTGTGTGTGTGTTTTATGATGGACAGATAGGGGAAGGAAGGATTGAATTCACTGGTTTATAGAGGTAAATACGATATTGGTGGTTTGAGATGCCATCTGAAATTCCACTGTCATTATTTGCTGTTCCAAATTGGGCTAGAAAGGCATGTGCACAGGTGAGAATTTTATGTCCTCCTGCGTTTTCCTGAACTTCTCACTCTTTTCAAATGCAAACTGTTAGAAATGTTTGAGCCCATCTAGGGCAAGTCAAAGGTTTGTCTGTTCTTAAATTCTGTCTCTGACCAGATATGCTCAGGGCTGTACCGTACTCTGGGGATTCGGTGGTGACCAACAGACCAGACTCCCTCCTCTTGTGGAGGTTAGCATCTTATTAGAGGAAGAGAGGTAGTAGACAGTATTCAAGATGATGATAAATAAGGCCGTGTTTACTAGATAAAGAGTCGGCTACCATGACTGAGGGGTGGGGCCTGCTGTGGAGAGAGTGGTCTGAGGTTGGCTTTTGATGTGAGATCTGAAGGATAAGGAGGGTGTTCATTCCAGCCACAGGGACATGTCTGAACCACATAGGAGGAGCTCAGAAGCTCGGTGGCCAGATCTTAAGGAGAAAGAGACAAAAGGGGGAAGGAATTGAGGCCAGATCACTTTAGGGCATCTAGGCTGTGGTAAAGGTTTGGGTTTTATGCCAAGCCTGATGGAAACCCATTGGAGGATTTGAAGACGGAGCATGTGTGTGTGTGTGTGTGTGTGTGTGTGTGTGTGTGTGTGTGTGTCCACATCTGATTTGCATTTTGTAAACATCACTGTGGCTGCTTTGTGGGGAATAGTGAAGAAAGGATAGAATTAGGGAGAAAAATCACGGGGAGAGCTAAGCTGATAGCTAGGCCCAGGTGGTGATTATGGAGGTAGAGAGAAGGATTTAGAATATATTTCAGAGGCAAAGCTGACGGGACTTGAAAGGGTTTTGAAAGTAAAGAGGAAATCAGGGGTAAATTCCACGTTTTGAGCTTGACAGACTGGACTGTGCCCACTTACCGAGATCAGAAGACCGAGGAAGAAGTGGGTGTGAAAGCACACGTGCTCCTTTGCACCTTCACACACATCCGGGGCTGTCACCTGGGCTCTGGGGCAGGGGGAGTCTGGCGGTCGGGGCTGGATATAGAAATTTTGAATCATCAGCATAGAGCCACTCTCTGGTTTTAAGCCTGGGAACGCCTCTCCTCGTGAACCCCTGTTCTTCCTTAGCTTGTAAGGAATTTTTAGGCCCTTTCCCTGAGCTGATGTTACCCCTTCACCTTTCCTCCCTGAGTTCCACTACCAGACCGTCGTCTCCAAGCCCCACAGACGTGTTCCTCCCAGGCAAAAACAGAAGATGACGCGCACCATGAACCAGATTTTCCATGACAGACTTGTAAGGAACAAGATAATCTCATTGTTCCTCCTGCTACTTAAAATAAAGGTAATATTGATTTTAGAGTAGCAGTTCAGGTCCTAAGGCGTGATATTGATCAGGCATCTGATGAGAATTTGCAGGGTAGGCTTCCAGCCCTGCAGCTACAGGGCATCTCCCCACTGGGTCAGGCCTCCGTGCTGACCTCCACTGTTACACGTGGTGTTTTTCTTAGGAATTCTTGGCCCTGTTTAGTCTAGGCACTGTCCAGGAGCATTTATTTTACCTGATGGATGGCTCAATCCAGCCTGTCTCTTACCTTAATCTGACCTTAAAAATGAGAACCCTTTTGTTCTTAGTAAAAATGAAGACTAATTTGGACACTGCTTAGAATGATTTTCTTCTCCATGGCCGTGGAGTTCATGTTACATCTTTGGCAGTGAAACTTCTTATTAAAATGTTTTAATCTAGCTTTCCTCCTTTTTTTTTTTTTAAACTTGTTCTTTGGAACATGGCTCACTTTATCTGTATGGATTTTTTTTTTTTTTTTTAAACAGGATAAGGTACCTCTTTTAAAGATGCCAATATTAAGCCCACGAGACCACTCCATTTTAATGTTAGATCAAGGAAAGTAAAGTCCTTGTGGCTATTGTGATATGGTGTATTCAACATACTCCATTTATAGGTTAGGCTTGACAATATTTACAAGTCAGGTTCTGAGGATATTTTGAATTTAATAACAATTTAATAACAAGGGATAAATTGTTTACTGGCCTGAAGGATATAAAGAATCCCTAGAAATCATCTGAAAAGAATCTTTTCATATTAAAAAGTTTTGACTTCCTGCTGTCGTAAGACATGTATTTGCCTCCTGTGTCTGAAAATTCTGGCTGGATTGCCCATGGGGTTGCTTTGAGGTTTAAAAGCGTTAACACAGGCACTCAGCACAGAGCCTGACACATAGTAAGTGCTCATTGATGTTAGCTATTATTAGTTGCTGTGATGAGACATTAGCTGCAGAGTCCTTTAAAAAATTATGTATTTATTTCTTTATGACTATGATGGGTCTTGGTTGCTGTGCTCAGGCTTTTCTCTAGTTGTGGCAGGCGGGGGCTACTCTAGCTGCAGTGCGCAGGCTTCTCATTGCAATGGCTTCTCTTGTTTCAGAGCACAGTCTCTTGGGCACTTGGGCTTTAGTGTTATGGCGCATGGGCTTAGTTGTCCTGGAGCATGTGGAATCTTCCCAGATCAGGGATCGGACTGGTGACCTTGGCATTGGCAGGTGGATTCTTTTTTTTTTTTCAGTTTTCATAAATGTCTATTTCATTATTGGTGGGTAGCGCATTTAACAGCTAAATACATTTAAATAATGTATAGGTGACTGCATGACTGCAGTATTGGTAACTAGATAGACAACCAATTGAACTACAAACCAGCTAACAAGTAACTGTCTAAATATTTAAAATACAGCTCTTGTTTAGATCATCCTTTGTTTTGATCACCTTCGGGGGGTGGGGTGGGGGAAGCCTGCTGGTCACACTGGAAATATATTAAGGCCAAATCTTCTGATACCCATTTCCAGAGGTTTCTTTCAGCTGAATTAAGCCTCCAATTCCAGGGCAAGCCCAAGTTTGTGGCCTCCAGCATTAATGCTCTTCCCGTCTACCAGGGCAGACAGTGTAAGCTTCACACCAGGCCTCAGAGTCTGAGTATAGCCCACTCCAATTAAACTAGAGTTGTTGACTTTTGCAGAAATGGAAGCAGTGGGATCCAGTTGATATTTAGCTGCAATTCCAAAGCGAGTGCAGTTGGTTCCTGATGTCCAAGCAAGATTTACTGAAGTGTCAAGATCTTCACATACTTTCTGATAAATTGATCCTCCAAATTCTGTACCATCATTGACATTAGTGTGTAGCTGGAAGTCCCCAGTCCTGTAGCCCACTGCAAAGTTATTCCTTGTCAGCTTTGATTTGGCACTGTCAGAGGTCATCTGGTACCCAGCAAGCCAGCCCTCATAACCGAAGACAGCCGAACCATGGATTGCAGGTTCAGCAAAATCAAAGTCAACATCACAACCAAGGTTTATACATTCCCTCTTGTAAGAAGACTTGATTTTACCACTTTCCTTTCCTGTGTTTGGTGAAAAGGTGGTATCAAATGTCAGTTTCAAACCTTGGCAAATCTGGTCTTCAGTAGCGATTTCTGTTCCCAGAGTGTTATCAGTGTTCCGCTTTTCTGTGAAAGTCAGACCATACTCACACCATTTATATTTGGTCTCCAAGGTCCCAGTAACTTTACCAGTGTCTGTATTAGATGAACCAGATGTTGAGAATTCCACGCCGCTGCACGACTTTGTTTTCACATCCAGTTTCACCAACCCAAAACCAAATCCTTTGTTGAATATATCTCTGGCAGCTTTGCCAAGGTCAGCATATGATGGAGGAATACACATTTGCCGCGCGCAGTTCTGTCCGTAGGTCGCCATGGCGAGGCCGTGGGGAGAGGTGATCTGGTGGTCTCCGGGGGGGAAGGGAAGGCGCCGCTGCCGCTCCGCTAGCAGCTGAGGCTGTTCAGTTCGCTCGGCGTCGGGCTGCAGCTGCCGCGGCTGGAGGGCAAAGTGAAGGCGGCAGGTGGATTCTTAACCACTGGAACACCGGGGAAGGACCACTTCCCTGCAGAGGAAAAGTCCTGCAGAATCCTTTTCTGTCAGTCACAATACCTGGCCTAGGTCTGAGCACACAGCACAGTGTTCAGGTAGATGCAGAGTGATTAGCGACTCCAACATTTGGGATTTCTTTCCACATGTGAAGTGTCAGAGCCAATTTTATATCTTTTCTAAAATGATCTAAAGTACCTGATATCCTTGGATTCTTTACTTGGTTACTCACAAAAACAGCTGCATGCATTTTGACCATTTCCCTTATCAGCCTGTCTTCTTTGTTAGCTGCCAGATAGGGCTCTGCTTTCAATTTCTTCACACTTAGAAGAGATAATAAATGTTCACATTTCTAGTGCATTACCAGGCACAGAATGGGTCACTGTCACTTGACTTGGCATCATGGCTGCTGGTCCATTCTGCCTTTGCTGCTAAGTAGCTTCAGTCGTGTCAGACTCTGTGCAACCCCAGAGATGGCAGCCCACCAGGCTCCCCCGTCCCTGGGATTCTCCAGGCAAGAACACTGGAGTGGGTTGCCATTTCCTTCTCCAATTCTGCCTTTAGGGAGACTGTTTTGGGAAGTGGGGATGTGGCTTCTTTTAAGGCAGATGGTGAAATAGTTATTTCTTATCCTAGGAGTAGGTACCAAGGGGATTTTACGCTTTCTTAAAATTCTCTGGTGGCTGCACAGAGGGGCAACACACCAGCCTTTTGTGTAGCAGAAGGTTGGTGGAATGGACAGGCAGCTTCGTCAGTGGAGACATGGCCTCTGTTTGGCTCACGAGTACCCAGTTATTTTGGGGGTGGTTTGTGAGTCATCTGAAATATGCATTTAATCTAGACTTGTGGCCTGTTGGTGAGGCTGCTGCTTTTTTATGATCTCAAATGTCTTGTCCATGTTCAGACTTGCCTTATTTCTCTGTTTACTTTGAACTGGGAAAATGTTCACCATGGCATTTGGAATCCCTCCTCAAGTGTGCGTTCGGTCACATCACCCCTGGCTACCACCAGTACAGGGCTGTTTATTTTGGATGTCCTTTTCTGATGTTCAGCTAATTTAACCCACAATGAAGTTAATCCTTGCTTCTTTGGAAAAGTACAGATTTACTTATTAGCTGCTTTCAGAGATATTTGCATTTTCAGGCCAGTGACTATATAATTCCACTGACTTTTGGACCCATCTACTTATGTATGCAGCGGGCACCTTTTTCAAGTCAGGGTTTAGATAGAGCAAATCATAACCATCCTGAGTTATCTGAAGTTCTCTTGAAGGTTAATAATGAAC
Organism: Bos grunniens; assembly: GCF_055505025.1. Taxonomy (NCBI): domain Eukaryota; kingdom Metazoa; phylum Chordata; class Mammalia; order Artiodactyla; family Bovidae; genus Bos; species Bos grunniens. The sequence continues at coordinate 22,241,909 of NC_141182.1, forward strand.
GTACTGGGACAAGGGCTTCCCAGATGGCTTAGTGGTAAAGAATCCACCTGCCAAGCAGGAGATGTGGGTTTGATCCCTGGGTTGTGAAGATCCCTGGAGAAGGAAATGGCAACCCATTCCAGTATTCTTGCCTGGAGAATCCCATGGGTAGAGGAGCCTGGCGGGCTAGAGTTGATGGGGTCGCAAAGAGTTGGGCACGACTTAGCAACTAAACAGTGACGAACAGTATGGGAAAAAAATGAAGGAGTTGTGTTGAATATTCTGTTTTGTCCATTTATCTTGCCTTCTTGTGCAGGAGAGCGAAGAAAATCAAGTTGTTTTTTAATTCAAGCATGTTGACTAACAGCATGGAAGCCACTTCCATGTCCTACTTGGACTTGAGTCTTGGCTCTGTCACTAACTAGCTGTGTGACCTTGGGCAGATTACTTAATTTTGACCTCAGTTTCATTATCTGTGAAGTGAGGATCATTATAGTAACTACAAGGAGGGTTGTTACGAAGATCAAATGAGTTAATTTATGTAAAGCATTTAGAACCAAAGCGAATACATGGTAACTGCTATACAGTGTTAGGTATTATATTTTTATTTGGAATTAGTAATTGCATAAATAAAAAAGATGAAACTGTAAATCATTAATCAGAGCCATTTATCGATGGGATCCTTAGGCATTGCATCTAACCTTTTGGTTAGATTTATATTAGGGAGGTTACTGCTTAAACAAAAATATCAAAATACTGTATCATGGCTTGAACATGAGGAAAATGTGTTTCTTGCTTATGTAACGGTAATGAGTAGGGAAGCTGGTTGGTGGGATGGCTTTCTGCATGGGTTTATTTCAGAAAGGAGGTTCTATCACCTTCGGTACCTTGCCTGTGAGGTCACCTGAGCTTATCTCCATTCCAGTCCGTCAGAAGGGGAAGAGAGCAGGCGGAAAAGTGCTTAGGAGTTTGCATGGGTCAAACCCGGAAGTCGCACTCAGCAATTCCATTCACGTTCCATTGGCCACAACTCAGCAGCTACCCGTTTTGGCCCCAGAGTTTTTCAGAGGTCTATAAAAATGTACAAGACTTTAAAACATGTGTTGATTCCCAATTCCAAACATAAAATGGCAGAATTGAAATGAATTGACATGGTTCATTCATTGATTATAAAATGTAGTCTTCTATTAGCTCCATAAGTTGTTAACATTTAGTATTCATGAAATGTTATTAAATTTGAAGTGAATTTATAAGTTGGATTTTCTGATTTCTCAAGAATTCCCAAATATGCCTGATGCTGATGATCGCTGAGATTATAGTCAATCATTGGTGAGCTTCTCAAAGTCCAGTGAATTCAAATGGAAAATGCTAAAAATCCACTCATATTTTTCTATTGCAAAGCAACTTTAATGTGACATATGGGTACAGTGTTGTGCTGCGGTTCATGGGGTCGCAAAGAGTCGAACACGACTGAGCGACTGATCTGATCTGATCTGATCTGATATGATGGCTTAGATGATCTTAAAACAGTCCTGTTGCTGAGTGTTAGTATATGCAGACCATATTTTGGTTGTTTTGAAAAGGTATGTGATTGGGTTGACTAAACACATTTTGCATGTCCCCCCTGCCCCACCTTATCTTCTTCTCTCCCCCAACCTCTCTTCTTCACTTCTAATAAAATATTTGCTGCTGTGATATCCAAGAACATAAATTACACTACATTTAATAACCTAGGTTCTTGATCTTGGTGATGGCAGGGAGGAAAAGTGCCTTTTCTTTTTCAGGTCATGATTGAAGGCTGGGGTTGGATTGGTCTTTCTTTTGAGTCATTCCTGGCCTCTCGGACCATGGTGTCCTCTTCCTGAACTTTCTTTCTCGTTCTTCCAAAGTGAGGCACTACTGAATGGACGTTGGGAGATGTAGGTTTTTTTTTTTTAATACTTCTTTTTTTTAGCTGTTCCACATGTCTTGCAGGATCTTAGTTCCTCCACCAGGAGTCAAACCCAGACCCCTGGCACTGAAGGGGCTGAGTCCTACCCACTGGACCACCAGGGAATTGGGAGATATAGTTTCAAAAACCACTTCTTATGAAGGATCTTGTCAAGGGTTATTTCATTACAATAGCTTTTGGTTCTTCTGTGTTTTTTTTTTTTTTGCTCAGCCTTACCAACTGGAATTGATTCGTTGATTATAAAAACAAAATGTCCAGAATAGATCAGAAGAGACCTTGATGTAGGTTGGGGCTGTGATATAGACTTTCATGAAAGGGATAGGCAAAATAAGAAATATGGCTGTTGCTTTTGATCAGGCATTGCAGGGAGCCCTGAGAGTGGAGCGTGGGGGAACTTCACGTTTCTTATTCCTCCTACAGTCATCTCCACTTCAGTACACAGCAATTTCATCCTTCTAGTTGCTTAGGCCAGCAACCTCAGAGGCGTCCTTAACTCGTCTTTTTATATCCCACATCTTGGGTGCTTGCTTAGTTGCTTCAGTCGTGTCTGACTCTTTGCGACCCCGTGGATTGTGGCCTGCCAGGCTCCTCTGTCCATGGAATTCTCCAGACAAGAATACGGGAGTGGGTTGCCGTGCCCTCCTCCAGGGGATCTTCCTGGACAGGATCGAACCTGCATCTCTTATGTCTCCTACACTGGCAGGTGGATTCTTTACTACTAGCGCTACCTGGGAAGCCCATCCCACATCTTATATGGTAGCAAATTGTTGACCCTGTCTTCAGAATTTATTTAGAATCCAGCCGCTTCTCGGAACCCCGCACCTCTGTCATCTTCTCCAGCCTACAGGCCTCTTGTCTCCTGGATCATTGCCATGTCTTCCTAACTGGCCTTACCACGACTTTCCTTGGCTTTCTCTATGTGCAAAAACCAGAGCACGTATTAAAAAAATTCACATCATATCATTCTTCTGCTCAGTACTTTTTATGGTTTCCCATAACATCATAATCCAGCCATTCCACTGCTAGTTATCCAAGATGAATGAAAATGTCTGTCCATGCAAAACTCATGCGTCGAACTTCATAGCAGCATTATTCATAATGCCAAAAATGCCATAATGCCGAAAAGTGGAAACAACCACGTGTCCATCAGATGATAAATGAATAATCGAAACGTGGTATATCCATACAGTGGGATATTCGGCAGTCAAAAAGATGAAGTACTGATACGTGGTACAACGTGGATGGATTTTGAGAACATAAAGCTTCGTGAAAGAAGCCAGGGACCAAAGGCCAGATGTTATACGATTTCATATCCAGAGTAAACAAATCTATAGGGACAGAAAGTAGATTAGTGGTGGCCAGGAGCTGGGGAGAGAGGCATGAGGAGTGATTGATCTCGGGTGCAGGGTTACCTTTTGGTATCATGAAAATGTTCTGTGATTAATCTGTGGTGATGACTGCATAACTCTGTGCATATACATTCTGAATTATAAACTCTCAAAGGGCAAATTCCATGGCATGTCAGTTGCATGTCAGTGAAGCTGCTATTTAGACAATAAAACACAAACCCTTTTAACTTTCTGTCTGATCTGTCCGCCTTCCATTCTGTTGTCAGACCAGGCAACGGCTTCCTGCCCCAGGGCCTTTGGACTTGCTGTTCCGCCTTAGAACTTTCTTCCCCCAGATACCCACATGGCTGGTTCCCTCACTTCCTTGAGGTCTCTATTTCAGCAGTACATTCTCAGGAGGCTTTCTCTAATCATGCTAAAATAGCACTCTCCATCTCATTGCCTGATGGCCATCTCTGTTCCCTTTACCCTGTTTTATTTTTCTTGCCATCCCTTACCATCATCTGATATAGTATGTATTTTCTTGTCTGTTTTTTGTCTACATTCCTCTATTACAGTGTGAACTCCAGGAGACAGACAGTGACTCTGCTTGTGTTCACTCCTATATCTGCAGCAATGTAGCAGGTCTCTTCACCAAACCATCAGCATGAGAAGGGCAGGGATTTCGGTGGCAGTGTTTTGGGAATACACTATATTTGTGTGGAGTATTCAATGTATCTTTCTGGTGCCACTTTAGAAATCAAGAGACTGGAAACAGACTCTATGGGAAAGGTAATTTTGGGTCAGAGGGTAGAATGGAAGTCCTCAAAGTTATTGTCAGATAATTCTTCCTGTAGATTGGTAAGTTTTCCTACTTTTTTAAAAAAGCATCTGCTTTATGCTGCTGTGTTATGCAGGATGTGCTAGTTTTCATATATGCCTTACGGGATCAGGGCCTTTGGTTTTATTGCATCTTAATTTACCACCCTCTCTGCTATCTTTTCCTACTTTCGATGTTCTTGACATTTTAGTTTTGAAGAAGTTTTCTGCCAGAAGATGATCAGCAAAGCAAACTCTTTCTAGAAAGCCACTGATTGGTTTGGGGCTTTGATTTGGTTTTAGAGGAGTTTAAGCTGAAACATACCTGCTTTGTGGTTATTTAGAGATGCAGAGGTAGAAATAGAAGTAAAGAAAAGAATGCATTTATGTTTTAGATAACTAATGAGAACCTACTGTATAGCACGGGCTTCCCTTGTGGCTCAGCTGATAAAGAATCCGCCCGCAATGCGGGAGACCTGGGTTCGATCCCTGGGTTGGGAAGATCGCCTGGAGAAGGGAAAGGCTACCCACTCCAGTGTTCTGGCTTGGAGAATCCCATGGACTGTATAGTCCATGGGGTCGCAAAGAGTCGGACACAACTGAGTGACTTTCACTTCACTTCACTTCACTGTATAGCACAGGGGGAAAAAAAAGAAGGTATAAAAATAAAAACAGTATAGGTCTGTTTTAAAAAGCAAGTATTTAGTTGGAGAGGCCCTCACCATTCCTGTTTCCTTTTCTTACTTCCAAGCTTAGGTGGAAGATATCCCCAGTTGTCCTAACTCTCTGCAGGTTAAGAAGCACATGTCACTAGATGGCGCTGAAGTGTCATTTTTTTCACACAACAGAGCCCTGGAACCCTTGCGTTATCTTGCTTCAGGCGACTGGCTTTCTAGGTGTCAGGGAAATTGTTTTATTGGTCGAGGGCATAGTGTAATATATTCATCTCCACCCTAGGCAGCTATTTAATGCCCTGAAACATGGCCCTCTTGTGGCCATGGCCTGTTAACTATGCTTATTTGGTGTAATAATTAGCAGAATTTCTCACTAACAGGCATACTTACCAACACTTCACATCTTCCCCGTACGTGATGGATCGTACATTCTGGAGAAAAAAGTTGGGAAGGTCAAAGCTTAACCTCCTTCTATCAGGGCTACTTTCTGCACATTTGCTCAGAATCGGTTTATATTAACTTGCTTTTGAGCTTCTTCAAACCAGAGTTGTGAGTCGGGTAAACATGTTTGAGCTTTTATGTAATAGCCCAGTGATGGCTTGTAAACACAACACTGTTAATTTTCCAACTCTTAGAATGATAGGAAAATAAATGAATAGCTGCCCAAATGGTTGGATGACACTTGCTACCCAGACTGTGTGTGTTGGAAGCGTGTCCTAGGAACGGTGGGTCTGCCACAGACACCACATTTTAGGTTAAAATTGGAGAAGAAAATTACACACGGGATTTTAATTTTTTCCATGGTTGTAAGTTAGGCCCCATTGAATTCTCTGTGGTTTTACAAGCCCTCTTAGGCTCCTAATATTTCCACACCAACAATTTTAACATTCACTTTAGGACGTGGTTAGAGTTAACTGACAGAATGCCAAACAGGAGAAATTAGGTTTAAAGCAGGAAGTACTTCAGTTGGACCTGTAACTCACCACCTCTCTGACCTTAGGCAGATTGTTGACCTTCTCTGTGCTTTGGTTCTCTCATTTCTTAAAATTAAGATGATGATACCCTTTTGGTATCCTGTGCCAGGTAAAATGAAGTGAGAACGCTTCAAAATGCCTTTACTTATTTTCAAAGCTTCAATAAATGTAACAAATTGTTTTATAGTTCGTTAAGAAAGCTAAGAGGATTTTTCTTTGTTGATTCAAAAGATGAGTTGTGGACATTTTAAAGACTGAATTAAGATAGTCCCTGACTGCTGTCGGGGACAGTCCCTGACTGTTTTAAAGCCATTCATCAAATACTTTCACTTAATTGTTCTGCCCTTATTTAAGCCTACTTGTGTGTCTGCATTTAGTTGTGGGAAACAGAAATGAGATAAGATAGGGAAATGTGTTGTTATTTATTCGCTAAGCTGTGTCCGACTCTTTGTGACCCTGTAGACTGTAGCCTGCCAGGCTCCTCTGTCCATGGGATTTCCCAGGCAAGAATATTGGGGTGGGTTGCCATTTCCTTCTCCAGGGGATCTTCCCGACCCAGGGATAGAACCTGTGTCTCCTGCATTGGCAGGCGGGTTCTTTATCACTTTATTTTCTTTTCTAAGGAAATAGATTCTTATAGAGTCATTGAGAGGACCAGAGAAATGGAAGCTGAGCCTCTGGAGGTGGGCTTCTGAAACAGACTGGCCTGCCAGGTGGACTGCTAATCCATCATACTTGAGGAGGCAAGGGATCAGGAAGCCGTTACTAGAATGTTCACTGTTTTAAGAACATATAGGCTGTGGTTTCTATCCGGGAACAGAAAGGTACCACCATTACAACTGGCCTTGGATAACACCAAAGTTATTGGTCAGATCCTGGAATGTTGCTGCAGAAATCCTTTAATTTTTCCATAACTGTGTTGCCTATAGAAAAAGTCAGAACAGCAAGAAGATGGCCTCCATGTGACTTCTGCCTTCTACATCTCACACGGAGCCTTGTAATTGGTACAACTGTGAAAGTTAAAGTGAAGTTGCTCAATCGTGTCCGACTCTTTGTGATCCTATTGACTGTAGCCTACCAGGCTCCTCCATCCATGGGATTTTCCAGGCAAGAATATTGGAGTGGGTTGCCATTTCCTTCTCCAACTATACCCTCACCCAGAACCCTAGCCGTGAAGGGCTCTGGGAAATGTAGTTTTCAGCTTTTCATCCTCTGCAGCATTGGAAGACACAGGATAGGATTGGAAGGCTGCTGAGTGCCAGTCCATCACATCCATACCCCTCTCTCTCAGTATGTTTTAAGTCTCTTATCTTTACCTCCAAATCAGTATTTCATTTACAGCCTAGCACAGCAAGAAGCTTAGTAGACCTTCAGTAGATGCGCTGTTAATGACCTTGACTTCTTTATTTCTGTGTATGGTCTTCCCACCTGTTATTACACTCTTGGTACCAGATTAGGTTCCAGATTTATCTACCTTGATGTAGCTTTTGATGCTTTTTCATTTCCATCGCCATCTCCTTGTTCAAGCCCAGCCCTTGTCTGACTGTGCTTCTCAGTCTCCTTACCTGTCCCCCTCTTCCTTGGTCTCTAGTCTTGGATTCTTATAACTAGACTGTATTATTAATAAATAGCTTAGTGTTTTAAAAAGCAGAACAGCAAATAAAATAGCACACTTCCATTGTACTCCTGTCCTTCTCAAAAGGCTTTTGTGGCCCCTCATTACATGTGGGATAGATTCTACTTACCTGAACTTTCAGAACCTTCCATAATCTGGGTAAAATCTAACATTCTAATGTCATCTTACATTTCCCCCTGTTGAAATGGCGTCTTAGCCAAAAGGTCCGATTACTGGTGTCTGAGAAGATCCTGTCCTTTACTAATCTTTCAGCATTCTTATGCCTTACTACCTGTGTTTAATTTTCTACTTTCTTCTTCCCATTTTTTTGTGCCTTGGTCATGTTGGTAAGTATTTTTTAATTTTTATTTTGTCCTTCACACTTACACACCACTGTTTTATGTGGGCTTTAGTTTTCTTTTGTGTATTCTTAGTGTTCTTAGTTTTCTTTTGTGACCGTGTATGTTCTCTCCTTTTTTTTTTTCCACGTAGACAGTATAAATATTTGTTATGGATTGATTGACTTGTTGATTCTTCATGGTGTAGACATTTACTTGCTTGGGACAGGGGGATGGGGAAGGGTTAGTGTAGGGGCTGAAGCCACGTCTAGCTGTGTGATTTTTGTCCTTTTGATTTCTTGTGAAAGGACAAATTAACTATTTGCTTTGAGCAAGCTAATGCCGTGTTTTGTGGATTTAATGTTTGAAAAGGGCCCTTGGCTCGAAAGCCCTGGAGCTGAACTCCTTCCCCCCGTTTGCCAGGCTGGATGAGCTCCATGTCTGTACCGCCGCATCGCAGTTTGCTTAAGAGGGGGTTGTGAAATAGCGATGGAATTTGTCTGTGGTTTCTTGCCAGGGAGGAGGAGGAAGAAAGGATTTGGAGTAAATCAGACATGCAAATTAGCAAGGCCCATGGGCCTTAAGTAAATTGCACAATAGAGTCCAAAGAAATTCAGTTTGCCTTCCTTTCTGCTTTTCGTTTGTGCAGGATGTGTGTGAAAAAGGGCAGCTATTCTATATTTGATCTAAGCCAAAATTCTCAACTTATTGGCTCCAGGAGCCTTTTTAGACTTACACAGTCGACCCTCAGTATCTGTAGGAGGTTGGTTCCAGGCCCCCTCGCAGATACCAAAATCCATGTCCTTTGTATAAAACGGGGTAGGTTTTAGTTATAACTTACACACATCCTCCTGTATACTTTAAATCCTCTGTAGATTACTTATAATACCATATACAGGGTAAATGCTATGTAAATACTTGTTAAGTGAGTGAGTGAAAGTCGCTCAGTCGTGTCTGACTCTGTGACACATGGACTATACAGTCCGTGAAATTCTCCAGGTCGGAATACTGGAGTGGGTAGCTGTTTCCTTCTCCAGGGGATTTTTCCAACCCAGGGATCGAACCTAGGTCTCTCACATTGCAGGAGGATTCTTTACCAGCTGAGCCACCAGGGAAGCCCTTGGCATGTGGTAAATACAAATTTTGCTTTTTGGAACTATCTGGAATTTTCCCCCCCTGAGTTTTTTTTGATCTGTGATTGGTTGAATCCACAGATGCAGAACTCACAGATACAGAGGGCTGACTCTACTGCTAAAAGTTATTGAGGAACCCCAAAAGCTTCTATATATATTGGTATCATGGTAGGAACTAAAATTGAGAAATTTAGAAATATTAATTTTTGAAAAGATGTTTGCCAAATTGCAAAGTCTGACTAACCACGTTTTGTGTGTCAGATGTTTTCTCAAGTAAAAATGGTGTTCTGTGAAAAATTGGCTAGTTTAGTCCACAACTCAGTAATCACACAAGGACTTTTCTTTGAAACAGCCATCTCACTTTGAAGTGCTTTAGGTAAACGTCCCATTTTGACACACAGAATACTAAGAAGACAACTTACTTACTATACTTACTTTTGAGGTTTAATAAAGTTAATCATGTTTACTGCTTTAACAGGGGCATTCTCAAGTGAATGAATGTTTTTCTTTTTTCTCTTTTTACTGGACTGCATGATGTAAAGAACACAGTGACTGGTAGTGCGGTTTTGTGCTTTTGGCTTGGTTTGTGCCAAGGTACCTGAAACATCACCCACCATTCTTTTGAACCATTGGTGCAAATGTCAACACAGTGAAAAAAGCAAATAGTAGTACTATAAAAATAGTATTGATCTTGCAGATCTTTGGTTGAACCATTGTGCTAGAGCAATTAGGAAGACTGAAATGTTGAAAAATTCAAAGAATGGAATAAGAGTTTTATGAGTTTTAGCTTCAAGGCTGATTTCTTCTTCACTCTGGAGCTTTGGCTGAGTGAGGCAAGGCAGAGGAGAAAATTTCTCTCCTCTTCTGTGCTTGCTCTCGGCTGAGGGTTTCATTCCTTGGGCTTGAGCTTTTTGAGTTTAGGAAGCACAAGGAGATTCTCTATTTTCGGTAATTATTAGTATTTACCTTAGGTCAATTGATGGTGGTTTTTGTTATTAGAAAAGAATACATAAGTGCTATTTTTGAGATGAGTTCACCATAGGCCTTACTGTTTGGGACATTTTTGAAGGATTCTCTAAAAATAACATATTTTGGACAACATGTGAAACTTATTTCAGTCAGTTGGCCTCATTGACAAGCTTCTGATTGTTTTATTGGTTAGCTTGTTTGCTTCTTTCTTTTTTTTATACTTGGAAGGTAATCTTTCCATTTCTTGAATTGCTATCAGGCTGTGAGATCTCCCAAGTAGTATCATCCCATCGCTGGGGTGAATATGACCTGCACTGGAGACAGCAATGAACCGATCCTGTAAGAGAAGAATCCCAATTTTCCAGTTTCTTTTTTTTTTTTTTTTTAACTTCTTGGGTGGTTGGGGCACATTATTGAGACAATTATTACATTTACTCAAGAGTTTGTCTTTTCTATTAAAAAAAATTCCATCTAAGTGCCTCACGGTGAAGAGGAGGAGATTGTGTAACTGGAGTCTCCTCTTAACTGGTCTTTATTGTTGAAGAAGACTGGCCCCTTTGTGTCTCAGCTTGGCACACAGGAACGGTTTTAATTTAACAGTCCAGCTCCTTTAATAGATCAATTCTCCATTGTGTTTTGAACTTGTTGCATTCCCAGGGTACTCTCTGAGCTATGGGCTTCTTTGGAGAAATTGGGGTGGGGGTGGTGGTGTCAGGGAGGTTTAGTCATTTGGGGTATGATTTATGGTTTAAGCCTAAGCCTCCTTCCTTACTGTTAGACCGGGAAGGTAATTAGCGTATGTAAATAGCTGCTGTGTGTCAGATACTCTAGTAGATGTTCTGTTCATCCTCATCTAATCCTCATGGCATGTCTGATACATCCGGAGCCTATACACTTTCTCTCACCTCTGTTACTTCAAGTCATCATTTATCTCTCTCTTTTTTTAAAAAAATTATTTATTTATTTGGCTGTACTGGGTCTTAGTTGCAGCATGTGGGATCTAGTTCCCTGAGCAGGAATCAAACCCAGGCCCCCCTGCATTGGGAGTGTGGTGTCTCAGTCACTGGGCCACCAGGGAAGTCCCCATCATTTATCTCTTGATTGGACTTGCTTACCCCCAAATTGATCTCCCCACTTAAACTTTAAGAAAAAAATTATTTAATTTAATTTTAATTTGTGTGGCTGCGTTGGGTCTTAGTTGCGGCACGCAGGATCTTTTGTCGCGCCTCCCAGGCTGTTGGTTGCTGTGTATGGGCTTCTCTCTAGTGACGTGCAGGCTCCAGAGCAGGCAGTAGTAGTTGCATTGCACGGGCTTAGTTGCCCTGATTCTAGTAACCAGCACCCCGCCTGCCCCCCAGCCCAGGGATCGGACTCACTTCCTCTGCATGGGAAGACAGATTTCTTAAAACCCCTGGACCACCAGGGCCGCCCCGCTTCACTTCAGCTTTGCCCAGCCCTCTCCTTTATCATAGTCCATTCCCCACACATCGGGTGGACTCAGACTTTAAAAATGAACATCGAATTGTGTCCCCTCCTTACTTAAAGCCCCTCCATGACTGCTTGGCACACAGAGTGAAATCCTGCGTTCTGGCTGACCACGCCCCACGTGACTGGGCTTCTGCCCACTCCCCAGACTTGTCCACTGTGCTCAGACCTGCTGGGCTTCTTTCTGTTCCAGGCTGGTCTTCCTCAGGGCATTTGTACAAGCTGTTCTTCCCGCCTAGAACTCTCCCTTTAGATCTTTACTCTGAGCCTGGCTGCTGCTTCTTGTGATTTGTATCTTACCTGAAATGACACCTGCTCAGTGCAGCCTCTCCGGCCAGTCAGGCTGCAACAGTCTTGCTCTGTTTGTGTCGTTCATTTTATTTGTGTTAATTTACCTGGTGCAGGTGATGAGTGAGGCTCTACTATCAGATGGTCTGGGTTTCCGTCTTGGTTGGCCCTGCCGCTTACCAGCTGTGTGACTTTGGGCAAGTTACTTAACCTTTTGGGCCTTTAGTTTTCTCCTCCAGAAAATGGATATCATAATTTTATGTTGCTCCATTATGAGAATACAATAAGTCAAGACTTACAGTAGTTTCTGACACATTGTATACATTCAGGAACCATTGTTGCGCAGTTGCTAAATTGTGTCTGACTCTTTGTGACCCCATGGACTGCAGCACTCCAGGCTTCCGTATCCTTCACTATATCCCAGAGCTTGCTCAAACTCATGTCCATTGAGTCAGGGATGCCATCCAACCATCTCATCCTCTGTTGCCCCCTTCTCCTCTTTTTTTTTAAAATTTATTTATTTTTTAATTGAAGGATAATTGCTTTACAGAATTTTGTTGTTTTCTATCAGACATCAACATGAATCAGCCATAGCCCTTTTCTCCTCTTGCCTCCAACCTTTCTCAGCATCAAGGTCTTTTCTAATGAGTCGGCTTTTCGCATCATGTGGCCAAAGAAAACCCCATGAACCCAATGAAAAGGCAAGAACCATTAGCTATTATTTTATTAATGTGATCTCTTGTTGCTGTTGTTGAGTCACTGTCAGGTCCGACTCTTTGTGACCCCATGGACTGGAGCCAGACAGGCTTCTCTGTCCATAGGATTTCCCAGGCAAGAATACTAAAGTGAGTTGCCATTTCTTTCTCTGGGGCATCTTTCTGACCCAAGGATTGAACCCGTGTCTCCTGTGCCTTCTGCATTGGCAGGCAGATTCTGTACCACTGCGCCACCTGAGAAGCCCCATTAATGTGATTAGTGTTATGAAAATTATTTTATATATTTTTTACTTACTTGTTTGGCTATTTTAGTCTTACACTGAGTATATAAGCTTTATGAAGAAAGGAACTTTAGCTGTTACATTAAAAATGTACCCCTAGGGCCTGGAACAGTGGCACAAATCAGGACTCACTACAAATCTGTTGATTATTAAAATCTGAAAATCCTTATCCCTATTTTCCTTTTTAAAAAATATTTATTTATTTACTTCATTGGGTCTTAGTTATGGCACGTAGGATCTTTGTTGCATCATGCGGGATCTTTCGTTGCTGTGCACAGGCTCTTCAGTTGTGGCTCATGGGCTCAGTTGTTACAGCATATTGTGGCTTAGTTACTCTGAACATGTGGGATCTTAGTTCCCTGACTAGGGATCGAACCTGTGTCCCCTGTATCACAAGGTAGATTGTTAACCACTGGACCATCAGGGAAGTCCCTTTTCCTATTTTAGAAATTGTATAATCAGGGTTCTGCCAGGTAAAGTAACTTACACAAGGTTACACAGTTTCTAAGTAGCAGTCCTAGGTTTGCGGCTAACTCCAGATTCCAAGGGCTTCCCTGGTGGCTCAGTGGTAAAGAATCCACCTGCTGATGCAGGAGATGCAGGAGATATGGGTTCCATCTCTGGGTCGGGAAGGTCCTCTGGAGAAGAAAATGGCAACCCACTCTGGTAAGACCATATTCTGTCCATTACACCAGAATACAGAAGTGTAGATTTCTTTCCTTCAAAGTGTGTCATGTTGGACACATTATTTTCAGGTTGCCTTTTTATATAAATAATTCCGATGCTTCTCATGAAATGAATACAACCATTTCTGTGAATATGAAGGGTGAAGGCCAAGAGTTAAATCCAGAGGGAAGTTCAGAAAGTGAGATTACGCAAACCCACCAATTCAGGGGTGGGGCGAAGTTACCCAAATCCAGTCTTGGGGATGTGCAAGACAGTGACCTTGGGATTGGACTGCCTGGGGAAATTCATGTGCTTCGACTCCTTCAGGGAAAAAAATCTCTAAAGTCATAAACCCCTATTTCGGGCTCTTGTACTTCTTCTGTATCTTAGTCTGGTGAGGTGGAGACAGAAGTTGAGAAATACCAGTGTTGGCATCTGCAGCTTTCAGGAAATAGTGGACTTGACTCTGATTTTGCCCCTGACAGCATATGACAATGGTCCTTGGTCCATGGGGCTTCACTGACTCATTCTTTTAAGCAGCCTTTGTCTGTTTTTTGTTTGTTTGTTTGTTTAATTTTTGGTAAGCTATGCAAATAGTGTGAGAGTGCATGACACACAGGGTAAAATATAGACTTTGGAGATGGGCAGATCAAGGTTCAAGTTTCTGCTTGACCACTTCTAGGCTGCCTCTTGGCACGTTAACTTCTCTAAACCGCTGTTTGTTTATATAATGGGGATTCGCACGACAAGTCAAAGAGAGCCCCTGCCTCAAACATCTTGTGTCACGTCTCCAGTTTGGATCATCAGCCCTTTTGAGAATTTAGTAAAAGCTATGGATTCTCTCCTTGGAAATGTGCCCATACACCCCAAGTTTGGCATTTAATTTCATGGAATTCATGGAGCCTTTGAAACCCTGGTTAAGCATCCCTGCACTGGGATCAGGGTCCTTATGGTTATGGGGAGAGCCTGTGTGTGTGAGTGTGTGTGTGTTTTCCTTAGGAACTGGACCAGTGCTTCCTGTAGCTTCTTATTAATGTTTGTTGAATGAGGGAATTCAACTAATTTCTAGATTCCTTAATCACCTTGCACTTGATATTTGGTTTCCTCTGCCCTCGGGTGGGTGACAGTGCCAGCTTCGGAACTTTGTCCAGGCATGCCAGTAGTTACTACACTGTGGCAATAAATATCCGAGGCTGTGGTTTTGCCTTAGGTAAACTGTAGAAGTGGGCTCAGGAAACGCTTGGAAAATATCTCTGGTTTATAATAACACGTAAATGTCACGAGCCAGCCCTTGTGGGATGGTACCTGAAAGTATTTGGACACTAGATTGGGCCTGACCATCACAGTATGTGACATTTTGCTCATACATCTTAACTGGTGGAATGTATTAATAAAATCCTAGGGCCAGGAAGTCTTAGAGACAATTTCCTCTAATTTCTCCTAATGGGTTGAATGATTTGTCCAAGGTCACTCAACTGGTGTGGTGGCAGATGTCAGGGCATGTAACTCTCCATCTAAATTTAAATTCCCCCTCTAGGACTTCCCTGGGGGTACAGTGAATAGGAATCCACCTGCCAGTGCTGGGGACACAGGTTTGATCCCTGGTCTGGGAAGATCCCTCATGCCATGGAGCACTGGGGCCCGTGCCACACGACTAAGCCCATGCTCAAGAGCCCATGTGCTGCAACTGCTGAACCCCATGTGCCTGGAGCCCGTGCTCTACAACAAGAGAAGCCCCCGTGATGAGAAGCCCTTGCACCCCAACCAGAGAGTGGCCCCTGCTGTCCGCAACTAGAGAAAGCCCACGCACAGCAATGAAGCCCAGAACAGCCAAACATAAAAATTAAGTTTGAAAAAAAAATGTCTAAATTCCTCCTTTACCCCTCATCAAGTGGGTATTCTTCACCTTCTCTGAAATCAGTACTTACCATTGACTTCTCTGTGGTTTAAACAACCTTTGAGACTAAATGCAGCCATGTTAATGCTGAATAAACAGCACTGTGTGAAATTGGCTTATTTATGAATGTTTATTCCCCTCCTGCTACCCCAGATGTCAGCCCCACATGGACAGGAATCTTGTCTATTTAATTCAATATCTTTAGAGCCTTATATACATATTAGATATGTAATAAAAAGAATTTTTTTTTTTTTACCGTCTCGCACAGCTTGTGGGATCTTAGTTCACTGACCAGGGATTGAACCTGTGTCCTCGGCAGTGGAATCAGGGAACATGTGGACTGCCAAGGAAGTCCAAAATTTTGGTCGAATGAACAAATGAGGAGTTTCTCTGATAGTCCTTTGAATCATATCAGAAGAGTTGGGATTTCACCTCATTTTCATCAGTAATTTAGCAAACATTGACTGAACCTATGGGTATCAGACACTATATCAGGCACAGAAGTGAATGAGATATGGTACCTAGCTTCAAGAAAATCTAAACACAGAAATAACAAAGTCAAGAACAGCAGACCAAATTTGGCTGGCAGTTTTTTTTTCTTCCCTTTTCCTAATACAGTTTGAATGCGTGCTCCGTTATTTCCTGTGTCTTTTATTCACCTGCTTTGCTCATTAAACTGCCTGGCTTCTGATGGCATTTCAGTTCAGATTGTAGGTTCTGTTGATGAGTGATTTCTAAGTATGGCCGATCACTTTATCTCAGAAACAGCACACACATGGGCATGCGTGTGCGTGCTAAGGCACTTCAGTCGTGTCTATTTGCAACTCTGGACCATATTCCACCAGGGTCCTCTGGCCACAGGGATTCTCCAGGCAAAAATACTGGAGTGGTTTGCCATGCCCTCCTCCGGGGATTCTTCCTGACTCAGGGATCAAACCCGTGTCTCTTACGTCTCCTTCATTGGCAGGTGGGTTCTTTACCACCAGTGCCACCTGGGAAGTAGCCCACACACATGGGCAGCCAGATGCTGTCCCTGGAGATTTGGCATCAGTAGTGCTGGGCTGGGACCTGGGAGGCTGTGCAGAAAAGCAGTACCTCTCTAGACAGTTGCAATGAGCAGACAGTCTAGCTAGATACCTGTGCTTTACAGGTAAGCATTGAACATGAGTCCTTGCCTTAGAACCTGGACCTGTTATTCTATAGTAATCACATTTCCTCTTCCTCAAAGATATTTTTTTTCTCCCTCTTTTTAAAAAATTTTTAATTGGAGGATAATTTTTTTTACAGTGTTGTGTTGGTTTCTGCTGTACAAAAATATGAATCAGCTGTAAGTATACATATATCCCCTCCCTTCCACCCCTTACCCCATCCCACCCATCTAGGTTGTCACAAAGCACTGGGTTGAACTCCCTGTTCCTCAAATATTGTATGTTCTTTTCAGTACATGCTTCTGTTCCAGGGGGCTCTAGAACAATTAAATCATGTATTTTCTGTCTGTACTGCTGCTGCTGCTGCTAAGTCGCTTCAGTCGTGTCCGACTCTGTGCGACCCCATAGACGGCAGCCCACCAGGCTTCCCCGTCCCTGGGATTCTCCAGGCAAGAACACTGGAGTGGGTTGCCATTTCCTTCTCCAATGCATGAAAGTGAAAAGTGAAAGTAAAGACTCTCAATCGTGTCCGAATGTAGCAACCCCATGGACTGCAGCCTACCAGGCTCCTCCGTCCATGGGATTTTCCAGGCAAAAGTACTGGAGTGGGGTGCCATTGCCTTCTCCGATTTTCTGTCTGTACACTTAACTCTAAAAACTCCTTGAGATCATGTAGACAACTGAATGCAGACATCAAACAGATAACCCCTGAATGGTCAGAGCCCCATTTGACTCTTTTGTGTCTTTTCATGGGTGGGGGTTATCTCTTTGATTAGATGCTGGCATATAAATTGAGTATGCCTTGGTCACATGGTGACTTTCAAGAGTGAATCCTTTTTTTGTGGAACACAGGAGCTGGTTGTGTTGTTTTTCAGGATTTCTCTTCCTTAACTTGGCAGAAAGATAGCCAGGCCTATCTTGGCAGACCTGGAAATGGGTGAGCTGTCAAGGTGTTGGCAGTGATAGGCTCCTCTGGGTGGGACTCAGGGCATCCTACCAGCAAAAAGGAGAGGAGGCTTAAATGATTTCACATCTGGGCTTTACTTATTATACTTGCTGGAAGTGTTAAATTGGAGGTGACACAGGTAATTGCCAAGTGGGTTTCATTACCAGCCATGGAATAGATAAACGAGGTTCCTTATGTTAAAGACCAAAAGCAAATTAAAGAAAAAAAAAATTAGACTCCATTTGAAGTTAGAGTTCAGAAACTATAGATATGTTCACACATATCAAAAGTGTTTCAGTCCGCCGGTTAACTCAGTTCACGTGTCTCTGTCAGGGTGGGGGTTGTGGAGTGATGTGAAGAAAGGCTGTGATTGATGAGAACTGTAAAAGAGGTTAGGATTGCTAAGCAAAGTCTTTTTGTCTAAGATCAGTACATGTTGCCTTTGGACAGCACTCAGCTCTTAAAATTAATACCTGTGTTAGAGCTAAGATTTTTGACATTATCATCGACTGTATTTTACTGATGTATATATGACTAGTCTCAATAGGTTTCATTTATTAGTAACTTGATTGGTTTAATGAAAATATTTTTAAAAGGAGTATTAAAGCACAGCACCAAGACTTGAGGATCACATCACTGTATAATGTTTCATTCATTCAGTAAATATTTGTTGAATAACCACCTTGCACGGGGATACAGTGGTGAATAGGGCAGGCTGGCAAAGGATAAAGAAAGGGATTTTTGCCTTGTTGTGTTACTATATTCTAATAATCTAGCTTTGCATAAAATAGATACAAAATAATTATAGATGGTCCCCGACTTAACAATGGTTCAATTTAGGTTTTTTTATTCAATAAATTATGTGATATTCAGCACTTTATTATGAAACACACTTTCTGTTAGATGATTTTGCCCAACTGTAGGCTACTGTGTTTTCTGAGCACATTTAAGATGGGCTGAGCTATGATATTTGGTAGGTTAGGTATATTAAATGCATTTTTGACATGTTTTCAACTCACGATGGCTTTATCAGGATGTTCTTTCATCATAAGTCGAGAAAGATATGCCCTATGTGAAAGAAGAAGGGAAGATAGACTTGATCTCTTCTTTCATGGAGCTTACAGTCTGGTGGGAGAGACAGACAAAAAATAAGCACAAATAAACAGAATTTGTGATCGTGCCTGGAGTGAGGAGGCTGTTCTTGATAGGCTGGCCAGGAACGGGCCGGTTTGGAAAGAGACTGATGAGAAAGAGATAGGCTTGCAAAGTCGGGGAGGAAGAGTGTTTAGGAACAGAAGGAAGACCTGATGACAGGTGAACAGTGATGAGGGGAGGCTTGTAGTAGGTTGAAAACGTAGGTGGGGGCTGAATTGAGATAAGGAGTTTGGATTTTATTCTGTGGGCACTGGGAGCTGGGGGCCCATTGTGTGTGTGTGTGTGTGTGTGTGTGTGTGTGTAGGCACTCAGTCATGTCCAACTCTTGTGACCCTTTGGGATTTTCCAGAAAAGAATACTGGAGTGAGTTGCCATTTTTACCTCCACGGGATCTTCTGACCCAGGCACTGAACCTGCATCTCCTGCATTGCAGGCAGGATTCTTTTTGCTGAGTCACTGGGGAAGCCTTGGAGCTCATTAGGAAGGTAGAAGATTTTAATTAAGGGAATGATCTGATCTGATCTGCTTTTTTAAAGAGGTTACTCTGATAGGCAGGGAACCAGAGGAGGACCAGGAGGCGACTGTTGGAATGTGGTCAGTGAGAGGTGATGGTGGCTTGCCCGAAGGGCATAGCAGTGGAAATGGAGAGAAGTGGGTGGATTTGGAATGTATTTTGCAATAGAGAAAATTGTTCAGTGGTCTTGGAGAGTTGCATGAGAAAGTTGACACACACACATACACGCATTCTCTTTTCATGAACATTCTATAAAAAGTATTTGTCGGATTATGGGATTATTGGCCATAAGTGAGAAAACAACTGTTTTTGAAGTGTGGAGAGTCCTATAGAGGAGAAGGTGAACCGAGTGTGTTGCTCAGGGTGGTACACGGCTATGGGTCTGTGGGTCCAGGCATTTTTGACAGCCTGGATTCAAGGTGAAACGACAACTTACACTGTGTATCTTTTGGCAGATCAGAGCGTAATGAAAATAAAATCAGAAAATTCAGCTCTGGCTCTTGAAGGAAATAGGATTCAGAAGAGATTATCTCAAATCTAGTTTATGAGATAATGTGCCCTCTTATAAACACAGACATCGGTTATGCATTTGGAATGTCTGATTTATTCTTCTGGATTCTTTTTGACTGCTGTGAATTCAGTGATCCACTTGGGTAGTCTCTGTTACTGTGAAGTTTTAATAGGTAACAGTCAGAAACGGAGAGGGCAAACATAAAAGCGAACTGAAATGCTAATCGCTCGTACTCTGAAACCATTAACTCGAAGCCGGTTCTTCCTGGCCTAACGTTGTTGGAACATAAGACGGCAGAGAGGTGGAGTGTAACTTGTGCACTGGTCCTTTAGAAACATCATCCTCATGAAAAGCACATACACCTTCAGTTTCCAGGGCAGCAACCTTGGCTTTCCAACCTGCACGGCTTTGTGAAAGAGCTTGAAATTCCCACCGTCACATACGGATCAAAGGGGAAAAGTGAACACGGCCCTAATGCTGGAAGGAGCAGAGCAAGACGAGGAGTTCCTCTCGCTGGAAAGTGCAACCAGTGTTTGCTAGCTAATTTTGATTCTGGTGGTCTTAAAGTCACCCTGGATATAAGTCCAGATGGAGGTCATCTACTTTCACACATTTTACAGATGAGGAAACTAAAGGTTCATCCGACATTAAACATTAACTATGCGTGTACACGTGGCCCGAGGAAAATTGAGCAAGTGGAATTTTATAAACAAAATTAACTTTCCTTTATGCTAGATTTCACATAAACCTGATTGTCCATTTCAGGTTGACTCATTAGCAGATTGTTCATTTCAGCAGGTTAAATTTGAGACCTAATGTTGAACAGAAAAGGGAATGATATTGACAAGAATGGATGAGATTAATTTTATGATGGCAGGTGAACATTTTTCCCAGGCTTTTGAATTTTTCCTTCTCCTTGTCTTTCAGTTCATTTGTAGTCTGGTGTATTAACTAATCATATAAACATCTTTCATCTTGGACTACTAAGTGTGTCCCTAGCAGACTAGGTGAGTCAATTGTAGTTCAGTCAAGCCAAAAAATATAATATCAGAGAGAAGACAATTGAGTCTAGACTCCATATTTGCGTGATAAAGGTTCAGACCAGTCAGGGACACTGAAATATTCCTTGTTGCTAGTTTATGACAGAGCAAATCCAGAGATGTGTTATGCTGATGCCACGTGATTGGGTAATTCTAGAACTGGTCACTTTGCTTCCTGTCCCACTCGAGTCTCCTCGCTTCCTTTAGCATGCATGGAAGTTGCTTTAATCATGTCCAACTCTTTGCAACCCCATGGACTGTAGCCCGCCAGACTCCTCTCTCCATGGGATTCTCCAGGCAAGAATACTGGAGTGGGTTGCCATGCCCTCCTCCAGGGGATCTTGACAGCCCAGGGATCAAACCTGCAGCTCTTAGTCTCCTGCGTTGGCAGGCGGGTTCTTTACCATTAGCGTCACCTGGGAAACATGGGTATTTGGAAATGCCATGCTTTTGTTAAGAATAACAGGACTGGTGTGAAGATCAAGAAGAAGCCAAGTGGGCCATGTTTCCTTCCCATCAAGTAATGTTCTGCCAACATTTATACTGTATGTGCATTGAACTGGGAATCAGCTATAGAGTTTCCTTAGTTGAGGGAATTATAGTCTAATGGGTCTTCTTTACGTTTAAACCTTAACTAAAGTTTGTAAATTCTTTTTCTTTCATCTTGGCTCTTTCTTTACTCTTGACCTCCTTTTCATCTCTTGTTGTTGTTGTTGATTTGCTCAGTCATGTCCAACTCTTTGCAACCCCATGGACTGCAGCACGCCAGGCTTCTCTGTCCTTCACCATCTCCCGGAGCTTCCTCAAACTCATGTCCGTTGAGTTGGTGATGCCATCCAACCATCTCGTCCTCTGCCTTCAATGTTTCCCAGCATCAGGGTCTTTTCTAATGAGTCGGCTCTTCCCATCAGGTGGCTTTTAGTGTAAAACTGACCTTATACATGCTCAACCTCGGTCTCCATTCCTCTGTCATCCTGAAGAATACTTGGTATTGGAAGCCTTTTTTGTCTCATTGGGGTAGGTCCCTCCTGAGGAGTAGGGAGAGCTTGGGCATGTGTCTCTTACTTGTATATCCACTGTACTTGCTCAGTGAGTGTGCAAACACATTGTATTTTCCTAGTCAATAAAAGTAATAAGAACCAGGTGCTTGAATAAATTAATTACATGCCACATTTCATTTTGGAAATATTTTAGTCTAAGACTGCAGTACATTTTAAAAGCTATAATAGATCACTGTGATGAAAGCATCTTAAAATCTGTTAGAGCTGTGCACTTGTAAAATTATTCACTATTACCTGTGTTTTGTGTGTGTGTGCTTATTCACATACATACAAATAAATGAACATGTATATGCTAATTTACATAACATGTAAATAAAGGTGTTCTCTGAGCCAGGACTTTGTGTGCCAGCTTTTTCCCTGAATTAAATTTTTATGGATGAGAGAGATACTCTGAAAATTGGACCATTGGCATAACCCTGTGTACAGTCCTACTTGCAGGCAGAGCTGTAATGATCTGTAACATAAGCTCAAGATTGACAAAGTGTTCAGAGGACACAGGCAGAAGCATTTTTTTCTTCCCTCCTGAGCTAGGTTTTTCTCCAAAAGCGACAAGTACTACTTATCTTTTCAGAGAGCTGTGATGAAGGCCTAAGACTCTTTGTGGTTTAGACTTCATGTGAGTAGGATACCTCTGTACGCTCAGCCTAGAAAAACTTTACAGCAGTCTTGGAATTTTATGAAAGTTTCCTAACTTTGAAGCTCAAGAATACCCTCATTTCTGATTAGGCAGTTGCTAACAATTTTTTTTTCTGGTCTGACTCCATGATGCCAAAAACTCATACATGATTGCTCTATTTGGAGGATAGTATGTGGCCTCAGATGCTTGAGATCATATCTAGTTTCGAAATCATGTCAACTGCAAATATGTGTTTTTCTTTTTCTTCCAGCCTTCCTGAACTTTTTGATTTCTTCAGATTCTCTATGTTCTTTTTTTCTTTCTTTCTGACCTTCACACACGCTATTCATTCATGTTATAGTAAGTATCAAAATTTCCTACCTTTTTTAAGGATGGATAATATTCTGTTGTATCAATATACTACATTTTGTTTATCCATTCATCTGTTGTTGGGCTTCCCTGATAGCTCAGCTGGTAAAGCTGGAAAATTCGCCGGCAATGTAGGAGACCCCAGTTCAATTTCTGGGTTGGGAAGATCCCCTGGAGAAGGGATAGGTTACCCACTCCAGTATTCTTGGGGTTTCCTGGTGGCTCAGAGAATCTGCCTGCAGTGCAGGAGACCTGAGTTCAATCCCTGGGTTGGGAAGATCCCCTGCAGGAGGGCATGGCAACCCACTCCAGTATTCTTGCCTGGAGAATTCCATGGACAGAGGAGCCTGATGGACTACAGTCCATGGGGTCACAAAGAGTCAGACATGACCAAGCAATTAAGCAGCAGCATCTGTTGATGGACCCTTGGGTTTCTTCCATGTTTTGGCTGTTGTGAATATTACTGCTATGAAGATGAGTGTATAAATATGCCTTTGAAACCCAGGTTTCAATTCTTCTGGGTATATACCCAGATATGCAATTGCTGGATAATACAGTTATTGAGTTTTTAATTTTTTAAGAAGTGGCCAGACTGTTTTTTATCACAACCTTCACTATTTTACATTCCCACCAACAGTATACAAGAGTTTCAGTTGCTCTGCACTCATGCCAGTACTTGTTATTTATTTATTTATTTTTTTGGTAATAGTCTTTATCTCTGGGACACTTTTGACCACGTTTCCCTCTGCTTGGCTAACACCGATTAGTGTTTCGGTTCTCTGCTCAGGTGTTACTTCTGGAAAGCCTTCCGCTGGAGCTCTGTATCCTGTCTTATTAGCTAGGTGCTACAGTCTTTGCTTTCTGTATCATAGGACTTCCTGCTTTTGATTATAGTTTCCTTGTTTAATAGTCAGATACTTCTACCATGGGTTGGGATCCATGATGGCAGGAACATCTGTCCTTGATAGATCTGTCATGATCCCTATTGTCTCCTTGCGCCCTGCTGCTGCTGCTAAGTCACTTCAGTCGTGTTTGACTCTGTGCAGCCCCATAGATGGCAGCCCACCAGGCTTCCCGTCCCTGGGATTCTCCAGGCAAGAACACTGGAGTGGGTTGCCATTTCCTTCTCCAATGCATGAAAGTGAAAAGTGAAAGCGAAGTCGCTCAGTCATGTCCGACTCTTCGAGACACCATGGACTGCAGCTCACCAGGCTCCTCCGTCCATGAGATTTTCCAGGCAAGAGTATTGGAGTGGAGTGCCATTGCCTTCTCCTCCTTGCCCTCTGGCTCTCAGTAAAGGCAATGGTTAGAATGTGTGTCCGTAAGTTTAAATATCCCCCATGTAGTGTATCATGCAGCTTGGGTTTAGTAGATAAAGCATATGAATTCAGACTCCTTCTTTGACTTTTACCAGCTTTGAGATCTTGAACCAGGTATTTTATCTAAGTCTCCATTTTCACTTCTTTAAAATGGGGGAAACGGTTTCTGCTTCATCCTCATAAGATTTTTGTAACGATTAAGAGTTAGCGTAGGTACAAGTGCCTGTTAAACCATGAATGACGTGAGAAGAAGCAGGGACACAGAACTCCAACATTTTCAGTCTGGCTGATACTGATGTTAATATGAGAACCAGGAGACACAGACTCCAGGAAGTTAGGAAACGAAAACAGAGAGCTAGTGGGGACTTCCCTGTTGTAATATTCTGGAGAAGTTTAGGTGTAGATTTGGGGTAGAGAGGGCTTCCCTGGTGGCTCTGATGGTAAAGAATCTGCCCACAATGCTGGAGACCCAGGTTTGATCCCTAGGTCGGGAAGATCCCTTGGAGAAGGTATGGCAACCCACTCCAGTATTCTTGCCCGGGGAATCCCATAGACAGAGGAGCCTGGCGGGTTACAGTAATCCATGGGGTCGCAGAGACTCAGACGTGACTGAGCAACTAACACTTTCACTTTGGGTTAGAGATAAAGATTGGAGTGTTAGATGAGATTGCTTAAAGGAAGAATGTTTTATCAAGGGAGAAGAAGAAGAAGGGTAGGGGATGTCTGCTCTTCAGGGCAGAGATCAAAGACCTGAAGCAGGGACTGAGAAGGAGGGAGCAGAGGGCATAGGAATAAAAGGGACGGATGTTATAGAAACCAATGGAAGAGAGGATTTTGAGAAAAGGATGCAGGTACCTCACTAGGCCCAAACGACCTTCCCAAGTGCTTCCCAAACGACCGAGAGGATGATGCTGCGTTTCAGCAAATGAAGTTGGTCACTGATCTTGGGAAAAATCCTTTTAGTAGAATGACAGTGATAGAAGCCAGGTCAAAAGTAGGGTGAGGGCAAAATGAGACAGTGAGAGCTCATGTCGCTTATCTTCAATGGTTTTTCACGACGTTTGGTAGAACATCTTGAAAGATGTTGAAGGAAAGAATGCATTGAGATGGTAGCTGGAGTGGGAAGTAGGAAAAGCCAAGAAAGGGTTTAATTAATTAATTAGCTAGTTAATTAACAGGTTCTTAAGATGGCAGGATTTTTTTTTTTTTAAGCCTGAGATAGTGCATAGTGAAGTCGCTCAGTCGTGTCTGACTCTTTGCGACCTCATGGACTGTAGCCTGCCATGCTCCTCCATCCATGGGATTTTCCAGGCAAGAGTACTGGAGTGGGTTGGCATTTCCTTCTCCAGAGGATCTTCCTGACCCAGGGATCGAACCTGGGTCTCCCACATTGTAGGCAGACGCTTTACCGTCTGAGCCACGAGGGAAGGTGGTCCAAGCCTGAGATAATATAAGTGCAAATGATGAAGAGAAGAGACATGGGAAGAGAAAGAGGTTGCTTGATGATGTAAAATAGAACTGTAATGACTGGCTCATGATGCCGAGGCAAATGGGAAGGAATGGGACCTTGAGGACAGGCAAAATTGTTGGTCTATTTTTAAACTTTTATTAACATGTATAATTAAATAAAATGTATCAAACACTTATATAGTGTTTTGTAAAAGGAATTGCATGCATGTTTGTTTCTTTACAAATAACAACCCATTTAATTTAATTTTCATAACAACCTTTGAGGTAGGTATGGTTACTATGTCTGTTTTATAGATGGAGCAACTGAGGGATAGAGAGGTTAAGTAACTTACTCAGGATCACACAGCTATTAATGGGTGGGGTGGGTGGTGAGATTTCACCCAGTAAGGCCTACATCCTGTATTTTTAACAATTATTTTGGGCTGTGCCTTCTTTCATTTTACCTTGTGTTTAGAGGATACTTAAATATCTGTGTGTCTGAAGTTAAAATCTGAATAAGTAAGTAGAAAGACTAGTTCTCTGCTTTGTTTGTTGTTTAGTTACCGAATCATGTCCAACTGAGGCTCCTCTGTCTGTGGGATTTTCCAGACAAGAACATGGGAGTGGGTTTCCATTTCCTTCTCCAGGGAATCTTCCTGACCCAGGGATCGAACCCATGTCTCCTGCATTGGCAGGCGGATTCTTTGCCGCTGAGCTGCCAGGGAATCCCATTCCTCTGCTTATTGTATCTCAGGTTGGAGTTTTATGTTTTACAGCACATTGACATTAACACATGTGACGGTTAGGTTAGGTTGCAAGCCTTAGCATATTTGCAGAAGAAGAATAACTTTATTAGAATTATTATTTACTTTTTATCAAGACAAGCCAGCAGTGGTAATTTTTCATGTGTGATATAATTGGAAAAGGAAACTTGTAAACATAAAATGCACATATTGAAATAAAATTAAATGTATGCTGGTGAAGTTATAGGGTTTTGCTCAATACCTCTATCAAGAAATTTTGATAATAAAGAGTGTGTATTGACTTCCTGGAATCCTGGGAATGGATAAATGAAAACAAAAAGAAACATCTACTTTGTATTATAGACCTCTAAAATAGTTATTAAATAACTAATTCTTTTAGGCATTTTTATTTCCTTTAAACTTTTCATCACTGCTAGGCAGAAACTATTAGTTGGTATAGCTGTGTCAGCAGCTGAGGGATTTCTGTTGTTGTTGTTGAAGTAATATATCATGTCTTGCATAATTCAGTTGTGGCTACACACGGGGAAGTGTTTAATGTTTGATTATGCAGCACTTGCTGTGGAACTGCAGAGAGGGACAGTGGAGAGCTAAGAATAATTAAATGGACAGTCACTGAGGTCACTTCCTCATGTTTTTACTGCAACACCATGTATATTCTGCTTTCCCGTGGCAGGTTGTTTGATCATGGTGTAATGGTTAAAGCTTTGCAAAATGACAAAGAAGTCAGACATCCTACTGGTCTCAAGTGTGATTATTTACAATTGGACTGCTTGCGGGAAAGTGCTTAGTTTGATCAGACTACTGCTAAGCTGGGCAAGACACATGGTGATATCTCGCAGAGCTCCGTGCTCTGACCTTGAAGTAGACGACTCAGGTATCAAATTTTCCATCAAATTTCCAAATCAAAGTTCCCTGAAGATTGAACCATGATTGAGAGAATTTGCTTTTTTCATACAAACAAGTGTGGCCAACAGGAGTCTTTTTTCCGCTTGAAAATGTAAGCGGTCCATTATTAGGTCTTTGGAGCTAGAATGTAGGTACAGTGGCCATGAAAGAGTTTTAATTAATCTGTTATCTCTCTCATGGTTTGGAAGGGTATTGCCCTTGCTCTTGTATTCACTTACAAAATTAAGGGCAATACTTTGATTGTGGAGAAAAATCTTGGGTAAGTGATTATCTCTGTTTTCAGTAGAATACTTGGAAGTGGCTCAAGGAAATTATAAGGCAGCTACTCCAAAGGAAGTCAGAAGACATTAGACTTCTGAGTTATTATCCTTGAACGAAGAACCCAACCTTTTACTAAAGACATTTGTTACGTTGATATTAATATTATATCCTTCACATGTGTAAACTGCACTTCCCCCAAACTTTCAGTATATTCCTCAGCTTATTTTTTCTCGTTCTTTACTTTTTTCTCTTTCTTTTCTTTATTTTTACTTACTTGACTTCACGGGGTCTTAGTTGTGACACGTGGGATCTTTGATCTTGATTGTAGCATGTGGATTTCTTAGTTGCGACATATAGGGTCTAGTTCCCTGACTAGGGATCGAACCCAGGCCCCTGCATTGGAAGCACAGAGTCTTAGCCACTGGACCACCAGCGAGGTAACTTGGCTTTTATTTCTTTTTAGAGCCTGTTTAGCTGCTTTTTATCATAGAAATTTTTCTCTTCAGGAAACTTTCTTCTCTTTTAAAACTTGGACTACATTCTTAACATTAATGATCATGGGTGGGAACTTAAGATCAAGTTGGTGAGGTAAACAGGTTTTGCTATTCAAATTATTATATGAAGAGCTAAAGTATATATTTTGTACATGTCATTTTGCTTATTTAAAAAAAAATTTCCTCGAAAGATAATTTATGAGGTCAAGGAATGCTAACTTTGTGGAGTGCTTGACAAAGTATGACATGTAGGGAAAGGTGCTATCTTAGGGAGGATATTCTAAAAGTGCTGGAAAATGTAGCTTGATAGCTTGATGCAAGAGAGGTGAACTCCATTAGTAACTAAGTAATTTGTTAGAAAGGTGCATATCATAAAAGAATGAAGGAGAAATGAATTCTAACTAATCAACTTGCATAAGACCCAGATTCATTGTCTTTATGTGGACACAAAGTATAGATTCTTAGATATAGAACAGCAAAGGAAAAAAATAGAGAGAAAAGACATGAACAAGCAATTCACAGAAGAGCTACTGCAAATGGCAATTAACATGAGAAGTTACTCCACCTGAATAACAAAGAAGTATAAATTAGTATGAACTTGTTTTTTCATTTGTCAACTAGCTTAAGATGTAAAAGTTTGATAATAACTGGTATTTGAGTATATGAAGAAATGGTTACTGTCTATTGATGGGTTGAAATAGATAGCATTTTCCTGGAGGGCAGTTTCACAATCTGAATCAAGAGGCTTTAAAAGAGCATGCCTTTTGACCTAGTGAATCTCCTACTTAGGATTTTTATCATTAAGAAATCATCTGTGCCTTCTTGTTATATGCTACAGTTAAGCTCACAGTTTGTGTTTGCCTTCTGCTCCAAACACATGTCAATGACAGGTAACACATTAAAAGAAAAGAAAGTAATAAAAGAGTCATAGCTGGGCTTACAGAGATGTTGTTGGCCAGAAAGAGAGCAAAACATAAAGGGATAAGCTGGATTGAAACTGTGGCGCTGAAAGGGCTTCTGGTATGGAAACAAAAAGTGAGTTTAGGTCCTATGGATCACAGGGACCAAGGTCTACCACTTGAGATGGGACCAGAACTAGGCTTATTGTGTGAAGCCAAGGGTGGAGGTGAAGTTATACCTTTCACAAAAGAAGACTGAAAAAAGATTGCCATGTCAGGAACATAGCTCCATGGAGCTATGAGTTTTGAGGGGCAGGAGAAGATCCCTAAACCTTTAAGAGTAGAAATTGAATCAGACTGATTGATTTTGGAGTGATGGGGGAGAGACTGTTGTGCTCTGAATCACCACTGTATGAGGCTTAGTCCTGGACTGGTGGTATAGGATTATCGTGGAGGGAACTGCTGAACCATTATGGAGGGAAAGGTGAACACACGTGGGAAGCGAGAGGAGGGAGTAAAAAGGAAAGACAAAAAGCCACCCACTCAAAATCAGTCTTCAGAACAAAATACTGAAATACTTAGGAAAGCACAAATAGAATAAACAATGTGAATAAAAATCCATTTCAGATGAGATTAATTTTATAGAAAAGTCAATGAAAGACTGAAATAATCATGTTCAAGAAATTCAAAAGAATAAGGAAAGACATCATACTGATAAAAATGAGATCTAAAAATGCCCCCCAAATACCCAAAAATGGAACAGGAGCAACTTTACGTAAAAAAGAGCCAGGTACAGATTTCGAAAATGAAAAGTATAGTCATAGATGTCATAAACTCAACAGATGGGATTAACTTTAGCCCAGACACAGCTGGAAAGAGAACTGATGAATTGGAAGAGAGTACTGAGGAGTTCGCTTAGAATATATTATACAGAGACAAAAGACTGCAAAAAAGAGAAAGCAGTTAGAAGACTTGGGAGAATAGATGGAGAGATTCCAACCAAGTCTAAAAAGAGACCAGAAAAAGAGAATGAAAGTCATTTGGTCTTGGAGTATGGAATGAAGCAGGGCAAAGGCTAATAGAGTTTTGCCAAGAGAACACACTGGTCATAGCAAACACCCTCTTCCAACAACACAAGAGAAGACTGTACACATGGACATCACCAGATGGTCAACACCGAAATCAGATTGATTATTTTCTTTGCAGACAAAGATGGAGAAGCTCTATATAGTCAGCAAAAACAGACCGGGAGCTGACTGTGGCTTAGATCATGAACTCCTTTATGCCAAATTTAGACTTAAATTGAAGAAAGTAGGGAAAACCACTAGACCATTCAGGTATGACCTAAATCAAATCCCTTATGATTATACAATGGAAGTGAGAAATAGATTTAAGGGACTAGATCTGATAGAGTGCCTGACGAACTATGGATGGAGGTTCGTGTCATTGTACAGGAGACAGGGATCGAGACAATCCCCAAGAAAAAGAAATGCAAAAAAGCAAAATGGCTGTCTGAGGAGGCCTTACAAATAGCTGTGAAAAGAAGAGAATCGAAAAGCAAAGGAGAAAAGGAAAGATATAAGCATCTGAATGCAGAATTCCAAAGAATAGCAAGGAGAGATAAGAAAGCCTTCCTCAGCAATCAATGCAAAGAAATAGAGGAAAACAACAGAATGGGAAAGACTAGAGATCTCTTCAAGAAAATTAGAGATACCAAGGGAATATTTCATGTAAAGATGGGCTCGATAAAGGACAGAAATGATATGGACCTAACAGAAGCAGAAGATATTAAGAAGAGGTGGCAAGAATACACAGAAGAACTGTACAAAAAAGATGTTCACTACCCAGATAATCATGATGGTGTGATCACTCACCTAGAGCCAGACATCCTGGAATGTGAAGTCAAGTGGGCCTTAGAAAGCATCACTACGAACAAAGCTAGTGGAGGTGATGGAATTCCAGTTGAACTATTCCAAATCCTGAAAGATGATGCTGTGAAAGTGCTGCACTCAATATGCCAGCAAATTTGGAAAACTCAGCAGTAGCCACAGGACTGGAAAAGGTCAGTTTTCAATCCAATCCCAAAGAAAAGCAATGCCAAAGAATGCTTAAACTACTGCACAATTGCGCTCATCTCACACGCTAGGAAAGTAATGCTCAAAATTCTCCAAGTCAGGCTTCAATAGTACATGATCCGCAAACTTACAGATGTTCAAGGTGGATTTAGAAAAGGTAGAGGAACCAGAGATCAAATTGCCAACATCCGTTGGAACATCGAAAAAGCAAAAGAATACCAGAAAAACATCTACTTCTGCTTTATTGATTACCCCAAAGCCTTTGACTCTGTGGATCACAACAAACTGTGGACATTTCTAAAAGATGGGAACACTGGACCTCCTTACCTGCCTCCTGAGAAATCTGTGTGCAGGTCAGGAAGCAACAGTTAGAACTGGACATGGAGCAACAGACTGATTTCCTAACTGGGAAAGTAATAGGTCAAGGCTGTATATTGTCACCCTGCGTATTTAACTTCTATGCAGAGTACATCATGCAAAATGCCAGGCTGGATGAAGCACAAAGTGGAATCAAGATTGCCAGGAGAAATATCAATAACCTCAGATATGTAGATGACACACACCACCCTACGGCAGAAAGTGAAGAAGAACTAAAGAAAGATAAGTGGTTAACCCACCTTTATACTAGAGATAAGTGATTAGCACATCACCATGTTACAGTATTGGAATTTTGGATTTTACTGTATATGTTATCAGTGTGTTGTATATTTCTGTGTTCCTTAGTGTTCTTTCAGTACAGTTTACAGAATTCCTTTCAGCATTTCTTATACGGCAGATCTAGTGAAGATGAATTCCCTCAGTGTTTGTCTGGAAAAGTCTTTTTCTTCATTTTTGAAGGACAAATGGAAGCTTGATTTCTTTTTCTCTGTTAACCATGTTCCATCTTTTCCCAACTTCTTGAACTTATGGTCTGCAGTTATATTGCTATTTTTACTGCACTTGTCTACTACAATAATTCTGTCATCTGTTCCATTTTGGCGACAGTTCCCATTGATTGACTTTTATCTTCTTTATCAGTCATATTACCTTGCCTTATAGTGTTGTCTTCCTTTCCATGCATAATAGTTTTTGACTAGTGTGATCCTTTCAGTCTTACTTTTAAGTTGTTTATAAAGGAGCAGAGCGGTAGTCCAGGGCTAACTTTGTACCACTCTTGAGGCAGAATCTTCCTGAGAATTTCTCCTGCTTTGTGGTTTATGTTTTTGTTTTTTTTTTAAACTGTGGCTCGATTTTTAGTCTACTACAGCATAGGCTCCCATTATTAGAAACTGAACAAGAAATGATTAAAAAACAAAATTTTTGAAAGCATCGTAGAACTACCAAAGCAGTGAGGACTTGAGAGTCCAAAAGTAGTGATTATAGTTTAAAATTTTTAAAGTAGCATTGGTTTTAAATTTTAAAAGTAGTATTGATTTTAATTAAAATTGTGTAAAGTGTTTGCATTTATATATGGTTTTTTAAAAATTTTAATAGTGAAAAATCGAACATTTCTTGAAAGATCGGATTTCTCTAATCTTAGGGTTGTGTGGTATAGTGTAGTGGAAATGACCTTTATACTTAGGAAATGAGATTATGAGTTGTGACCAGTAGTGTAATTTCTTGCCAGTCACTTTATGTCTCTGGATGAGGCTTTGTTTTTTCATCTGTTCTAAAATTTCACAGCAATTTTTATTTTTATCACCACTGTAGTTAATTGAGGCATTTTATATATATATACAGTTTCATGGAGTGTTAGACAGTTCTTCTGTAGTTTGTCCAGGAAAATAAGTATCTGAGTTTCTTATGTGGCATTGATCTATGACATTTGATGGGTTATACACAGAATTGCTTGTAGATAATTCACAAGTAATAAATGAAGTTGTCCTTTTTGGAAATGGGTAAATGATAGCAGCAAGTGGTTGCCAAAGTGTATTGAGGGTTTTTTATGTGCTTGGTGACATTCTTAGATCTCTATATGTACTGCTTCATATATATGTCACAGGGAGATAAGAAACTAATCCCAAATCATACATGTAGGCCTGTAGTACTGGTGTTAGAACTAACAGGCTTCTTCGGTGCTCCAGTTTTGTTGTGGACCCTTCCTCCATTTGAATACTATTTGCCTAATAGCTGCATAGTTTATAATTTCTAAAATGTACTAATATATGATCAATTTTATTTAATCTTCACAATACCTTGTGAAGCAGGGTTTTTTATAGATAAGTAAAGAGAGGTTTGGAGAGCTTGATTCAGGTGTGGTACTACATGTAGGAAATGATAGAATCAGGATGCAAATTCTACTGTTGGCCACACCATGGTACATGAGGGAACTAGTTCCCTGACCATGGATTGAACCTGTGTCCCCTGCATTGGGAGTCTGGAGTCTTAACCACTGGACCTCCAGGAAGTCCCTTGAACGCTCTTTGGTGAGATACTTTTTCTTTTTAAAACAAACATGTCACATGGATACATGAAATATTTATTTATACTTCTTTTGGCTTAGCTACTTCTCACTTGTCTTTCTGGTATTAGTTTTGAAGAGTCTTCCTCGGGGAGGCTTTCCTTTCTCACTAAGGCCCTGCCGAAGCACTCAGTCACTTTTCCCACTTATTATTTGAGACCCTCAGAAGATTAGGTGATTATTTTTATAGTGAACTTTCATAAACTTTTATTTGTGATTGTATCTTGAAGACTCAGATAAAGTTTATTTTTTACTGAACCTGACAAAATATGATTCCTAGTGTAAAAATTATGTGGAAAATGAAAAATGTATGAAGAACAGCTGTTTGCATAATCTGATGAAGCCAAAGCGACAGCAGTGGGAAAATACACTTCATTTGTAGGTGAGATACACCTTCCCATTACAAGTCATGATCTAGTTAATCTTTCTATGTAATTACTGTAAGATTTGCAAACTATATGCCTATTTGATAAGATATGGAAACTCAGGTACAAGTTAGTTTTTCACAGTGAGTCAGAATCTTACTAGGGATAAAGTTTTTGACATCCAGCCTTTATGGTTTTGAGTTGTGATATGGGCTTCCCTGGAGAAGGCGATGGCACCCCACTCAAGTACTCTTGCCTGGAAAATCCCATGGACGGAGGAACCTGGTAGGCTGCAGTCCACAGGGTCTCTAAGAGTTGGACACGACTGAGCAACTTCACTTTCACTTTTCCCTTTCATGCATTGGAGAAGGAAATGGCAACCCACTCCAGTGTTCTTGCCTGGAGAATCCCAGGGACGGGGGAGCCTGGTGGGCTGCCGTCTGTGGGGTCGCACAGAGTTGGACACGACTGAAGCGACTTAGCAGCAGCAGCATGGGCTTCCCAGGTGGTGGCAGTGTAAAGAATCTGTCTGCCAGTGCAAGTGACACAGGAGATGAGAGTTTGATCCCCAGGTTGGGAAGATCCCCTTGAGTAAGAACTGTCAACACACTCCAGTATTCTTGCCTGGGAAATCCTGTGGACAGAGCAGCATGGTGGGTTACAATCCATAGGGTCACAAACAGTCGGACGTGACTGAGCACAGTCGCACCCATGATTTACCTAAGGCCTGTGTCTAGCTATCCTTTCCTTGCAGGAGCTGTGGAGGTAGATGGGTGTAGCCCTCATGGAAGGGTCTTGAGATGCTCCTCCTGCAGGTGGGAGAGCCAGCTTTGCTCTCCCTCTGGCTTTCTATGTGACATTCGTGAGCTGCTTGATGTATTTAACACTAGGGTGACAGCAGAGACGCCTGTGAGCAGAGCGGTGTGCTGGAGGGCCCAGCTGTGTGTATTTATCTGTATCTCAGGCTGAGGAGCAGCCGTTAGCCAGATCTGACAGTCAAACAGGAGCCGCTTCTGCCTCCACTCCAGAGTGCATTTGAATATTGTGTCTGTTTACCAACTGCTTGACAGTTGACACAAAGAAATTGTCAGAGCTGTTTTTGTTTCCCCTCTTCACTCTACTGTGCTAGTCCTCGAGTCTCTCTCTGAAATACTTTATCATGCATCACAAATATCTGCACTTTCTAAAATAAAGCCCCAAATCACATTGTCTTCATCTTTATATTGAGTTCCATGTGAAGAATTAATTGGTAATATACTTGAGCAAACTCCAAGAGGTAGTGGAGATAGTGGAGGACAGGGAAGCCTGGCGAGCTGCAGTCCATGAGGTCGCAAAGAGCTGGACACCACTTAGTGGCTGAACGGCAACAAATACTTGAGTTGATAATTGGACATATGTTGAATAGGCAATATGTTTACAGAGTTCAGAAATCAAAGCAATACAGAAAGAAATCTTCCGTCTTGTCTTGCTCTATCTGTGGTCCCTTCTAGTTGTCGTTTCCCACCCCTGTCCCTGACAGCACATGTGCGTGCTTGCTCAGTCACTCAGTCACGTGTGACTCTGTGGCCCCATGGACTGTAGCCCGCCAAGCTCCTCTGTCCATTGCATTCTCCAGGAAAGAATACTGGAATGGGTTGCCATTTCCTCCTCCAGGGGATCTTCCCAACCCAGGGATCAAACTCACGTCTCCTGCATATCTCCTGCACTGCAGGTGAAGTCTTTACCACTGAGCCACCCGGGAAGCCCTCGTCCCCAAGAGAGAACCACTTAAATAGTTTCTCACAAATCCTTTATGTTTCTTTATGCAAATACAAGCAGATGGTTTGTCCCTTGCCTTTCACGTCCCGAGGTATCCTGGAAAGCTGTTTATGTCACTGAAGGGAGCCTCCTCATTCTTGTTGACTGTTGTGTTGTATTCATCGTGTGGATGTACCACCATTTATTTAACCGTCTTCTATGGACATACACTGGCATTGTTTCTAATCTTTTTTTTTTTTTAGTTAATTCACACACCATAAAATTCAACCTTTCAAAGCATACAGTTAAGTGGTTTTTAGTATGTTTCTAAGCTTCTGTTCGGAGAAGGCAATGGCAACCCACTCCAGTACTCTTGCCTGGAAAATCCCATGGGCGGAGGAGCCTGGTAGGCTGCAATCCATGGGGTCGCTAAGAGTCAGACATGACTGAGCGACTTCGCTTTCACTTTTCACTTTCATGCATTGGAGAAGGAAATGGCAACCCACTCCAGTGTTCTTGCCTGGAGAATCCCAGGGACGGGGAAGCCTGATGGGCTGCTGTCTCTGGGGTCCCACAGAGTCGGACATGACTGAAGCGACTTAGCAGCAGCAGCAACAGCAGCAAGCTTCTGTTCTGCCAGTTGTGATCTGGTGTATGTACATTCTTCTGAACATGGTACCCATAAAAAAAAATCTTTAGAAGTAGGATTTGGGGGTCAAAGGGAATAGATTTGAATTCTGATAGGAATTGTCTGTGCCATGCATTGAGATTGTGCTATTTTGCATTCCCGAGTATGAGAAGGCTTGTTTCTCCATTGTTCTGCCTGCATGACTTTGCCTCTTCTTAAAGCAATGTTAATTTTTAAGAAATGTGTGATGTTCATAAGCAGTTTAATAATCATTCCGGATTGAGTTCACCAAGGCAAATATGCCCAAAACTTCTTTTTAAGTTGATAAATAGTGATTTATCAACTTAAGTTATTGCTTTAAGTTATAAATCAATCATTTATAATTGATTTCATTAGTTAATCAGTAGAATTACAGGTTGTGAATGTTGATGTATAGAGCAGATTTCATCCATGTGGCCTTAAGTCGAATGTGGCCTGTTCTCTCCTGTCATAGAGATATAACAATGCTCACAGTGTTTGCCAGGGGAGGGAGACCACTTATATTCTGCTTGCTCTATGATAGGGATATTCTTGTAGAATTTTATCCTTTTGGACACGTGCACCCCAGTGTTCAGAGCAGCACTACTTATAGTAGCCAAGACATGGAAGCAACCTGAGTGTCCATCCACAGAGGAATGCATAAAGAAGACATGGCACATACATACAATGGAATATCACTGAGCCATTAGATGATGAAATAATGCCATTTGCAGCAACATGGAAGGACCTAGAAATTGTCATACTGCGTGAAGTAAGTCAGGTAGTGAAAGACAGATGTCACATGATGTGACTTAGGTATGGAATCTTAAAAAAATGATCCAAGTGATTTACAAACAGAATAGACTCACAGTCATAGGAAAGAAACTTACGGTTGCCAGAAGGAAAAGGGAGGGGGAGGAGCAGAATTTGAGATGAACAGGTATAGACTTCTGCTGCTGCTAAGTCACTTTAGTCGTGTCCGACTCTGTGCGACCCCATAGACGGCAGCCCACCAGGCTCCCCCGTCCCTGGGATTCTCCAGGCAAGAACACTGGAGTGGGTTGCCATTTCCTTCTATCGTTATATAAAAAAGAGTTTTATCCTCTCAATAGAGCCCTCCAGGTTATAATGCTTTATGTCTGTCTGACACACTGGACCTCAACTGAGCTGATTGTTTTTATAATAATTCAGCTGAAGTAGAAACAAGTATAAACAGTAATTATAAACAGAATTTCATCCTCCAGGGGTGCTTGTTCTTCTTTGGGCCAGGTCTCTTGCTGTTTAATCTGGTCAAGGTGGAATATGTAATTCCTAATATGAATCTGTATCGTTGTGTTCCTTCTTGTATTCAGATTAGCTTTTTGGGTTCTCCTGAGGAGATTTTAAGGTGGTATTTGTAAGGTGGAGCCATCTCAAGGTCTGAGATATCATGTGCATTTCCATCATCAAGGCTTTTAAACATTTTTTAAACATTAAAACTTTTTTTTTTTTTGGCATTTAAATGTTCTGTCTGTAGGAAGGACTGGTAAAAGAGTCATAGGAAAATGCAGGCTTTCCTGAGCTTGAAGTGAAAATTGAGGTGTAGATTTTGAGTCAGTTTGTGCTGGAGTTCATAAATGTACAAGTATAGGCATGGAAACATCATTAGCTCTTTCTGTGTCTCAAATAACGGCTGATGTAGAAAACAGATAAGCCACTTAACCAGTGATTTATCTAAACCAATGTTTTTGTGTTAGTATGATAGGTCTTTCATAAAGGAAAACTCTTCATAGTTTAACTGGTTGTTGTTGTCATTTAGTTTCTAAGGCGTTTCTTGACTCTTTGGACGACCCCATGGAGTGTAGCCTGCCAGGCTCCCCTGTCTGTGGGATTTCTCAGACAAGAATACTGGAGTGAGTTGCCATTTCCTTCGCCAGGGGATTGTCCCAGGCCAGGGGTCGAACCCTGGTCTCCTGTGTTAGCAGGCGGATTCTTTACCACTGAGCCATCAGGGAAGCCCCATTTTAACTGGTAAGTCAGTCTTATTATCATAAATGAAAAACTACTTTTAGAGTAGCATTAGACAAAGCAGAAAGTTTAATTAGATAGACAGGCTAGAATTTTGCATAAGAGTAAATTTACTGTTTTGTCTCTCTTAGGTCAAGTGGTTGCTATTTTTCTCTTCCCTCTTTTTTTTTTTTTTTCCCCCTCTCTCTCTTTATTCACTTTGGATAATTATACAAAAGATCTGGAAATAACTTGAGTTCTGCCCAATAGGGTGTTTGCTCTGGACAACTCTGTGATGGGTTGGGGCTTCCCTGGTGGCTCAGCAGTAAAGAATCTGCCTGCAATGCAGGAGCCACAGGAGATGCGGATTCGATCCCTAGGCCAGGAAGATCCCCTGAAGAAGGTCATGGCAACCCACTCCATTATTCTTGTCTGGAGAATCCCATGGACAGAGGAGCCTGGTGGGTATAGTCCATGGGGTTGCAAAGAGTTGGACACAACTGAAGCGACTTGGCACACAAGCACTCTCTGATGGGTTAGTGAGAAGGCTGTGCAGACGTGGGGAAGGTGATTCTCAGGGCCCCTCTGTCTGGGTTAGCAGGTTGTCCACTGCGTAAAGACAGTGCCCGTTGGGGTGGGTTGAGGCTAAAGTCTAGTCTGTGTTTTCCAAGTCCTGCTTTAGGGCTTAGCGCTGCATTAACCCAGAGTAAGGTATACCATTTTTTAATTCTTAAAATTGTTCCTCAGTGGCTGATAACAGCCTGAATATGCATTGCATTGCAGTTTTATTTGAAAATCAATTGTTTCTGCCTTTTCTGTTTTTTTGTCCTTCAGAAGATTTCTGTAGCACCCAGATGATTTCTGTGTGTCTGTGTGTCTGTATACACATTGTTGTTGTTGTTCAGTTGCCCAGTCATGTCTAACTCTTTGTGACCCCATGGAGTGCGGCACGCAAGGCTTCTCTGTTCCTCACCATCTCCTGAAGTTTGCCCAAGTTCATGTTCATTGCATCGGTGATGCCCTTCAGCCATCGCATCCTCTGATGCCCT
Source organism: Bos grunniens (assembly GCF_055505025.1). NCBI lineage: Eukaryota > Metazoa > Chordata > Mammalia > Artiodactyla > Bovidae > Bos > Bos grunniens. The sequence continues at coordinate 22,280,772 of NC_141182.1, forward strand.
CTTCTCCTTCTGCCCTCAACCTTTCCCAGCATCAGAGGCTTTTCCGATGAGTCAGCTGTTTGCATCAGATGATCAAAATACTGGAGTTTCAATTTCAGCATCAGTCCTTCAAACGAATATTCAGGGTTCATTTCCCTTGAGATTGACTGGTTTGATCTCCTTGTTCTCCAAGGGACTGACTCTCAGGAGTCTTCTCCAGCACCACAGTTCGAAAGCATCAATAAACATCAGTTTAGTTCCATTCAGTTGCTGAGTCATGTCTGACTCTTTGCGACCCCATGGACTGCAGCACGCCAGGCTTCCCTGTCCATCACCAACTCCCGGAGCTTACTCAAACTCATGTCCATTGAGTCGGTGACGCCATCCAACCATCTCATCATCTGTCATCCCCTTCTTCTCCTGCCTTCAATCTTTCTCAGCATCAGGGTCTTTTCAAATGAGTCAGTTCCTCACATCAGGTGGCCAGAGTAATGGAGCTTCACCTTCAGCATCAGTTCTTCCAATGAATATTCAGGACTGATTTCCTTTAGGATGGACTGGTTGGATCTCCTTGCAGTCCAAGGGACTCTCGGTCTTCTCCAACATACATATATATACATATACATATATATATATATATATATACACACACACATACATATATAATAAACATATATATGCTCTTTATATGCTACATATGCACATATACAAATATATCATGTATGCTTGAATATAAGGTCAAATATTCTTTGAAAAAAATCCCTCATAAGAAAGGTGTCATCTTAGATGTATTTGATTCCTTATAAAGTATGTTGTAATATGGGGTCCTCTCTTAGTTACTTTGTTTGAACTGCCTGGTACTGTTTGGGGAATACACGGTGTCTTGAGATAGCCTCATGAGTGCTGGTTGTGGGTGCTTGAAAAGATTTATCAAATTGGAAAAGAAAAGAGGCAAAGATGCTCAACATAGGTTTAGTAATTATTCTAGAGATAAATGATTACTTTTAAAAAGTAATATGGAAGTGGATATGATCTCAAATAAATGTTTACAGGATGAACAAATAATTCATATACTTTGACCCTGGATCCTTGTGGCTTAGTTGGGTATTTTCAGTGAAAGTAAGGATTTACAAACTGCTGTCTCAAGCAGTTTTTACAGATAGAAAGGTTTGTTCTGGAAAACTGTATGAGATGACTCAAAAGATGACTCTAGCAATGAAGAAAAAGATCCTGGTATTAAAGAGTGAAGCAAATTGCTTCCTGAAATGTGAGAGTGAATAAAATAATTATTTCTAAGTTAATATTTTATATGATGTAATTTAAATGCATATGTAATTAAGTTGATACATTTTATAACTGACTTTTGGCTGGCTTTTTCCTCTAAAGTTGCGGCTAACTTTTGGAGGGTATTCTTTTATTAGAAAAATAAGGCATTGTCAGCCTGGATGGGAGGGGGTTTGGAGGGAGAATGGATACATGTATGTGTGTGACTGAGCCCCTTTGCTGTTCACCTGAAACTTTCACATTGTTTGTTAATTGGCTGTACCCCCAATGCAAAATAAAAAGTTAAAAAAAGAAGACATTGTCTTATATTTTGAGTCTGTTTATAATTTAGTCACCTATAATCATTATTTTTAAACAGAAACTGAGGCTTCTTGAAGAGCTTGAAGACACGTGGCTTCCCTACCTGACCCCCAAAGACGATGAATTCTATCAGCAGGTAAGGTCTTTTAACATTTGTCAATTTCCATTGATTTTTTTTTCCCCTTGATCTACCTTATTTTGCCTATTAAGCAACTGTGGTCTAGAGAGATTAAATGAGAGGTTAAGGTCTGATTTGGTCACCCATTGATTCACCCCCAGAACATATACGTTCCTGCGCAATGTTTCTGCTGTGAACTTAGTGCTTTAGAACAGTGGACTGTCTTTTCTTCCCCAAACGTTCCATGTTTTTCCCTACTTTCCCTCTGCTTCTGTTTCTTCTGCACGGAATCTTCTTTTGCCCCTTATCCTGTTGCCAGATGACTAATTCTTGAGGACTTCACTGAAACATCACCTCCTTTGTGAACGTTTCTTTAACTTATCTTACCTCCAAATGGAATTGATTGCATTCTCCTGGTGCTCCTTGTACCATATAAATCACAAGGGGTCCTTGTGATTGTACCCCTCACAGTGTATTGCAGTTATAGGATTCTGTGTCATTCCCCTGAATTAGTCAGCACTGTTTCAAACACAACTGGCAAAATCGCAAACAAACTCACTGTGGCAAAAAAGGGAATTTATTGACTGACAACTTAGATGTCAAGGATAAGCACATGGCCGAATCCAGTTTCTCGAAAGATGTCATCGGATCACTCTTTTTCCCTGTTTCTTGGCTTGGCTTTTCTCTGGTGACTTCATGCTAGATAGGCGCTCCCCTGATGGTATAAGAGGACTCTGACAGTCCTGGGGGTGTGTGGTCTTAAGCCCATAGGATCTCAGAAGAAGGTGGTGATGTCTTCTTTACTAGTTCTGACTCCCCCAGGCGTGATCTTGTTGGCCTGGTTAGAGGCATGTTTCTCTCCCCAAATCAGTCCTTGTGTTCAGGGTATTGAGATGCTTCTATCAGCCTGGCCTAGTTCCCTCACCCACTTGTGGGGTAGGGTTGGAGTATGACCATTCTCACTCAAATTGCAGGGAGGGTAGGTCAGAGATGGAGGGTTTTTCCCAAAGGGAAATTGGAGCCCTGTTAACACCAAAGAAGGAGAGGAAGGCACGCTGGGAAATAAAAATAGCCCCTTTTCACCCCTTCTTTCCTATGAGGATGTTAGCTCTTGGTGTATAAGAGCTGGGCCACATCATCTTGGTTTCTCCAGCACCCAATGTATGCTTGTCGTCACACTGTTGATTCTCCATGGAAAGAAGAGAGAAACAAATGAGCTTTACCCATCCAGAATCCCAGGTCTCCTGACTTCCAGGGTATTCTCACTTCCAGGACATCATGTGTCATCTCCCTTGTCATTAGAACTTCATCATCTGTCACCTGATCAGTCCTTTTTTGGATTGTTCTAGTTTTCCTCTTTGGAGAAGGCAATGGCACCCCACTCCAGTACTCTTGCCTGGAAAATCCCATGGACGGAGGAGCCTGGTGGGCTGCAGTCCATGGGGTCGCTAGGAGTTGGACACGACTGAGCAACTTCACTCTCACTTTTCACCTTCATGCATTGGAGAAGGAAATGGCAACCCACTCCAGTGTTCCTGCCTGGAGAATCCCAGGGACGGGGGAGCCTGGTGGGCTGCTGTCAATGGGGTCACACAGAGTCGGACACGGCTGAAGTGACTTAGCAGCAGCAGCAGAGCAGTTTTCCTCTTTACCCCTTTTTCTTAATCCTTTAAGCTGAAGTAAACACTTTTTTTTTAACCAAAACATAAATCTGAGCCTGTCAGCTTCCTGCTTCACATCCCTGTGGCTGTCCATTGCCTGGCTCCTGCATTTCCAGCCTTGGCTTCCCCATTCTTTTACCTTTTTACCCATGCTGAGTTTTGTCACTACCTCTCAGTGCTTCGGGGCTTCCCCGGTGGCTCAGCAGGTAAAGAATCCATCTGCAAAATAGGAGACACAGGAGACTCGGGTTCAATCCTTGGGTCAGGAAGATCCCCTGGAGAAGGAAATGGCAACCCACTCCAGTATTCTCACCTGAAAAATCCCATGGGTGAAGGAGCCTGGTGGGCTAGAGTCCGTGGGATCACAAAGAGTCGGACATGACTGAGCGACTAGGTACACACTCAGTGTGTTATGTTTTGGGTCTTCCAGTTACATCCTCTCCATCTCCCTTACTTGGTGAACTTCCGCATTACCCGTTAGTAACAGTTCACATGTCATCCCCTGTAGGGTGCTTCCCTGACACCTCTGTAGCCCAGAGGGTTGTCTCTTTTCCCTCTTGTGTGTACCTGTAGTACTTCATGTGTACTTTAATTATCTGAGGTTATTGTAATGATTATATCTACTACTGTGGGCAGGAATCCCTTAGAAGAAATGTAGTAGCCATCATAGTCAACAAGAGAGTCCGAAATGCAGTACTTGGATGCAATCTCAAAAACGACAGAATGATCTCTGTTCGTTTCCAAGGCAAACACAGAAGAACTGTACAAAAAAAGATCTTCACGACCAAGATAATCACGATGGTGTGATCACCTATCTAGAGCCAGACATTCTGGACTGTGAAGTCAAGTGGGCCTTAAGAAGCATCACTACAAACAAAGATAGTGGAGGTGATGGAATACCAGTTGAGGTATTTGGAATCCTGAAAGATGATGCTGTGAAAGTGCTACACTCAATATGTCAGCAAATTTGGAAGACTCAGCAGTGGCCATAGGACTGGAAAAGGTCAGTTTTCATTCCAATCCCAAAGAAAGGCAATGCCAAAGAATGTTCAAACTACCACACAATTGCACTCATCTCACATGCTAGTAAAGTAATGCTTAAAATTCTCCAAGCCAGGCTTCAGAAATACGTGAACTGTGAATTTCCAGATGTTCAAGCTGGTTTTAGAAAAGGCAGAGGAACCAGAGATCAATATCCGCCAATATCTGCTGATAATTGAAAAAGCAAAAGTTCCAGAAAAACATCTATTTCTGCTTTATTGACTGTGCCAAAGCCTTTGACTGTGTGGATCACAATAAACTGTGGAAAATTCTGAAAGAGATGGGAACACCAGACCACCTGACCTGCCTCTTGAGAAACCTATATGCAGGTCAGGAAGCAATAGTTAGAACTGGACATGGAACAACAGACTGGTTCCAAATAGGAAAAGGAGTACGTCAAGGCTGTATATTGTCACCCTGCTTCTTTAACTTATATGCAGAGTACACCATGAGAAACTCTGGGCTGGAGGAAGCACAAGCTGGAATCAAGATTTCCGGGAGAAATGTCAATAACCTCAGATATGCAGATGACACCACCGTTATGGCAGAAAGTGAAGAAGAACTAAAGAGCCTCTTGATGAAAGTGAAAGTGGAGAGTAAAAAAGTTGGCTTAAAGCTCAATATTCAGAAAACTAAGATCATGACATCTGGTCACATCACTTCATGGCAAATAGATGGGGAAACAGTGGAAACAGTGTCAGACTTTATTTTTCTGGGCTCCCACATCACTGCAGATGGTGATTGCAGTCATGAAATTAAAAGACGCTTACTCTTTGGAAGGCAAGTTATGACTAACCTAGACAGCATATTGAAAAGCAGAGACATTACTTTGCCAACAAAGGTCCGTCTAGTCAAGTCTATGGTTTTTCCAGTAGTCGTGTATGGATGTGAAATTGGACTATAAAGAAAGCTGAGCCCCGAAGAATTGATGCTTTTGAACTGTGGTGTTGGAGAAGATTCTTGAGAGTCCCTTGGACTGCAAGGAGATCCAACCAGTCCATCCTAAAGGAGATCAGTCCTGGGTGTTCATTGGAAGGACTGATGTTGAAGCTGAAACTCCAGTACTTTGGCCACCTGATGCGAAGAGCTGACTCATTGGAAAAGACCCTGATGCTGGGAAAGATTAAGGGCAGGAGGAGAAGGGGATGACAGAGGATGAGATGGTTGGATGGCATCACCGACTCGATGGACATGGGTTTGGGTGAACTCCAGGAGTTGCTGATGGACAGAGAGGCCTGGCGTGCTGCAGTTCATGGGGTAACAAAGAGCTAGACACGATTGAGCCACTGAACTGAACTGAATTGTAATGATTTTTTTTCATGCTCCTCTCTCTCATTTTCTGTACTGTGATATATACGGGGCCTGGCACCTAGTAGGTATTTAATTAGTTTGCTTGAATGGATGAATGAATTACTGTAGGCATTAGTTCTTTATTTATTTTTAGTAAATATTTATGTATCATTTGGCTGTGCCAGGTCCTGTTTGCAGCATGCGGGATCTTTAGTTGCAGCATGTGGGATCTAGTTCCCTAATCAGGGATCGAACCTGGGTCCCCTCCCTTGGGAGCACAAAGCCACTGGAACATTAGGGAAGTCCCTAGTTCGTTTTAAAAAAGGCATGACGTGTAATAATATTTGGTGTGATTTGAGTTTTGTTTACTCCTCCTCAGGGAGGTGGTATCTATAATAATCTACAGGATTTATATAGAAATGTTATATCCCACACTAGTAGTCTTTTCTCTTTTGAGCTTTTCTAGTTTTCCAAATTATCTAAATGATCACGTATTCTTTGGTAATCAAGAAAAAAATAATTTGAAAAAGTACCCTTAAAACAGGTAAACCCTCCAAGTGTAATCAGTTCTTAAATCCTTGCTAATATTTTCATAGATAGGAACTTTTTGGTACACGATAACACACACTGTTACAAAGCAGCCGCTGACCCACTTTAGCTTTTGTATGGCAGAAGTTGTGCACAAAGAATTAAACACCAAGGTTAGCCCAGGTGTTCTCAGCCAGACATACCCTGAACCAGGAAAGGAGACGCCAGGGCAAACAGAACAACTCTCAAGGCTTGGCTTTTATCTTGCTAAGACCCACAACAAACCTGATACCAATATCTAATCGCTTTAAGTGCACCATGTAATAATGGAGTGTTTCAACCAAACCTTAGTCCAGTAAATCTCTTCTCTTAAAAGATGAAGTGAAAATACTTTTTAATGACACGAGTGAATAGAAAGTTCAGCCCTGACACTGAGTCCCTTACACAGGTCCTAGCCACAGGAATGCCAACCCAGCTGCTAGTCATCAAAACAAGACTTTCTGCAGTTTCCAGATTGGGTCTGTTTATTGACCCTTCCTGCCGGCGTGCCAGGGACTGTGCTCAACGTTTTCTGAATGCTTGTCACATTTCATCCACACAGCAGCCTCTTGCATTCATTCCACAATTACAGATTCACCAACTTCCTCTTCTTCAGGCTTCGATTGCTTGAGATAGAGATACTGACTTCCTCTTTTACAAATCAGGACAGACTAAGCTCCGTATCTGAGAGACAGAGCTGCAGTTCATCCCAGATTTTTCTGACTGTGAAGACCCAGACTCTTTCTGCCACACTGTTTGCCTCCCAGTATGCCTTGATCAAATTCACAGTGCCTTCAAAGAAGTTTTTTTTTTATTTGTTCTGATTAAGACTATAGAGAAAACCAATGAAAGAAAACAGCAACAGTAACAAACTCCAAGCGGAAGAGCCAGAGGACCTCTTTTGGTTTACTGCAGAGCACAGGGAAGTGGATTCCATTGAAAATAACCTCTGGATTCTAGATATGGGAGGTCTGTCCCCCTTATCCAGAGACAGCGCCACCCTTCTTAGCATTCCCTGTTATTTTCATTCATTCTGTGCTTTCCTTGTGTGGGCTTCTCTGGTGGCTCAGTGGTAAAGAATCTGCCATCAATGCAGGAGACAGGGGTTTGATCCCTGGGTTGGAAGATTTCCTGGGGGAGGGGGCGGCAACCCACTCCAGTATTCTTGCCTGGAGAATCCCATGGACAAAGGAACCTGGCAGGCTACAGTCTACAGGGTCGCAGAGTCGGACACGACTGAAGTGACTTAATAAGCAGGCAGGTGCTACTTTCTACGTGTCAGTGTTATCTCAGTGCTTTACATGTATTTGCTCATTTAAATCTTATCATTGACACTCTGAGGCAGGTTGTTTTAAAAACCCTACTCTAGGAACTTCCCTCGTGGTCCAGTGGCTAATACTCCATGCTTCCAGTGCAGGGACCCTGGTTCTATCTCTAGTCAGGGAAGTAGATCCCACATGTGGCAACCAAATAAATGAATATTTAAAAAATTTTTTTTTTTAGAGATGAAACTCAGAGGCACCGAGAGGTTTAAAAATAAGCATGAAGTGTCAAAGGCTGGGATTGAGACTGTCTGGGTCCTCAGTTTAACTAAGTGCTGCCCTTCTGTATCTCCTGGTGATTCTGGAATTGCTCTGATTTTATCCCGATGATCCCATGCCTCTGTGTCCATCCCTTTTCTCCCTCATAACTTGCGATGCTCTCAGTCCACCTCACTGGGGGTGGTTCTACCTGAAAGTCTTGCAGGGACATTGAACTACTCATGATCTATATGAATTCATTGTGTGTGTGCTCAGTTGCTGTCATGTCTGACTCTTTGTGATCCTACAGACTGTAGCCCCCCAGGCTCTTCTGTCCACAGGATTCTCCAGGCAAGAATACTGCACTGGGTTGCCGTGCCCTCATCCAGGGGATCTTCCCAACCCAGGGATCGAACCTGCATCTCTTGCATTGCAGGTGGATTCTTTACTGCTGAGCCACTGGGGAAGTCCATGAATTTGTTACTTAGTTAAACAAATGTACTTAGCCTTGGCTTCCCAAGTGGCGCTAGTGGTAAAGAACCTGCCTACCAATGCAGGGGACTTAAGAGATACCAGTTTGGTCCCTGGGATATCCGTTGGAGAAGGGCATGGCAACCCACTCCAGTATTCTTGCCTGGAGAATCCCATGGACAGAGGAACCCTTTTGGCAGGCTACAGTCCATAGGGTCGCAAAGAGTCAGACACGATTGAAGCGACTTAACACTTCATCGCTTCTGGACGGAGTTAACAGCAAAGCCTCTAAGATACGTTTGAGGACATCCAGCTGAGGCTGACACATCTGGTGGGGAGTGACAGAGTTGGAGGGCGTAGAAGGAAATGAGATCGGAGCATGGTGGCCCGATTCTGCAGGAATTTGCTGTCCACAGTGAGAACACTGGCCATGACTTTGAGTGAGATGGGAAGACATGACAGGGTTTGGAGCACAAGAATGATAGGATATGACTTAGGTTTTACAGGGATCCTGCCTTGCATTCCCTTCTCTAGTGACATTACCCCTGCTCCTGTTGTTCAAATCCGGCCTTTGCAGTCCTCAGCTTCTCTTCATGCCTTCCAGACCTTGTTTACTGCCTGGGCCCTGGCAGTTCTAATTTTTCAGAATCTCACATTTTTTCTTTTTGAGAGTTAACAGAATATATTAATGATAAAAAGAGAGTTCTGTTTTGGAATAGGTTGCGTACGTGCTAAGTCGCTTCAATTGTGTCTGACTCTTTGCGACTCCATGAACTGTACCACTGGGTCTCCTACATTGCAGGCAGATTCTTTACCAACTGAGCCACCAGGGAAGCCCCCAAATATGGCAGACTTGTCATTCCTTGCTTTGTAAATTTGGTTGGGTCTCTCTTGCCTCTGAGGTCAAGTCCAAACTCCTCTGCATATGCTGTGGTCCCAAATTACCTCTGCTGGTCTAGTCTCCACTGCTTTGCCTGATGTTGTGACCAGCCTCCAGCTCCGGTCAGACAGAGTTTCTCACTAGCTCTTGGCTCTACCGTGCCCTGCCATCCTTTCATGCTCTTGTGTCTCTTGTCCCCTGGGTCTAGAGTACCCTCAGCCCCTTTTCTATCTGGTGAGCATCTACTCATCCTTAAAGTTTTCCTTACTTAAGTCTCTTCTGTGTTGATACCAGGAAGTCCCACTTGTGTTATTTTCAATATCAGAGCGCTTTTCACTACCGCTGCCACGTGCATTGTGGCAAAAGCTGCCTCCGTTTCCCTCTCTTGAGTGGTTGCAGTGGTTTCCTAATTTCTTTTGCCTCCATGTCCAGTTTGTTTTAACACAGCATCAGTAGTAGTTTTCTTCTTAAAGCATAAATCAACTCATGCTTCCTCGGTGGTCCAGTGGTTTGCCTTCCAATCCAGGGGGTGCGGGTTCGAGCCCTGGTCAGGGAGGTGGGTTTCCACATGCCTTGGGACCAGAAAACCAGAAGATAAAACAGAAGCAATGTTGTAGCAAACTCAATAAAGACTTAGAAATAGTCCACATCAAAAATAAATAAATAGAGCAGCTCATTAGATTTTCTTGCTCAAAGCCCTTCATGGCTTCCCATCTTTTCAGAGTAAAAGCCTAAGTCCTGATGGTTACTTACGGAGCATGGCAAAACCTGTCTCTGACTTCCCTCCCCTCATTTCCTGCTTGCCCTGGCCCCTCCCCTCCCACTCTGGCATTCTAGCTCTTCCTGGAATAAACCGAGCACACTCTTGCCCCAAGGCCTTTGCACTTAACGTTCCTCAGCCTGGAACTCTCTTTGCCCCCAGGTGTCTGCAGGGCTTGTGTGCTCATTTCTTGCCTTCCTTGGCTCAGATGTCACCTCATCAGAAGCCTCCTCTGCCCATCCTGTGTAAAATTCAGCCCTGACGCTCCTATCCTACTTACTTGGGTTTGTTTTTCTCCATAGCACGTATCACATTCTAAAATGCATGAATACACCATAATACAGCAATACACAATCTAAACTATAAAATAAATATATTTTACTAAATAAACAAGTAATTAATGAATAAATAAAATACTCTCTATATACATATGCATAATGAACTATATGGTGCTTCTTTGGTGGCTTAGTGGTAAAGAATCTGCCTGAAATGCAGGAGACGTGGGTTCAATCCGTGGGTCAGAGAGATCCCCTGGAGAAGGAAAGGGCAACCCACTCCAGTATTCTTGCCTGGGAAATCCCATGGACAGAGGAGCCTGGTGGGCTACAGTCCGTGGGGTTGCAAAGAATCAGACACAATTTAGCAGCTAGACAACAACAATGAAGTGTATATAGTTTATATTCATAGTGTATAAATATATACTAAATATAGTATGTGTGTGTATATATATATACGCACACATATATGGGCTTCCCTGGTGCTCAGATGGTAAAGAATCCATCTTCCATGTGGGTGGCAGTTCCATCCCTGGGTTGGGAAGATCCCCTGGAGGAGGGCATGGCAACCCACTCTAGTATCCTTGCCTGGAGAATCCCATGGACAGAGAAGCCCAGCGGGCTACAGTCCAGGGGGTCACAGGAGTCAGACATGACTGAGCACATGCGCACCACAAAGAACAATTTTGTTTGTGGAAGGATTTTCCAGACTCCATTCCTAATCATTTATTCCCTGCTCCCAGAGTAGTATATTCATACTTCTGTTGTGAAAAGTCTGAGATCTCTAACTCTTGGTTCTTATTTCTATTTCTACTGTTAAACTATGAGATGCTATAAAATGGGACCTAACTTGTTTTTATCATTATATTTATGGCACTTTATGCAGTGTTTGGTACAAATAAATATTCAGTAAATTCTAAATAAATTCAAAATGAACTACTGAATGAATGAGTGAACCGACATGTTGTCTCAGTTTGTAGTGTACTTTGTAGCGTGTTCACAAGACTCTTTGTGGGAACTGTTGCAAGGCTTAGGCAGTGCCTTGGGAAGATCGCCCGCCTCCTTTGGGAGACAGCTCAGCATCTTGCAGCCGGGGGGCTGGACCAAATAAGTGTCTAGCCCATTTGTCCTGGGATGGCTGCCAAGTCATACGTAATTTACAGTGAAAATCTTGTAGAAAATATTGTGATTGATATAGTGTGAATTTCTATAGAGTGCAAAATAAAGTGTTAACTGGCAAAATTTATTAACAGCCAGATTAGAAATATACTCCCATGAAATCAGAGTGTCCTGGCAGTTAAATGAAGTCCATTTCCCAGATCACTTGAAGGTTTTAAATTTTATTTCACTCTAGGAAAGGTTGAGTTCCATTGGTCTTCGTTTAGGAGAGCCTCCTGTGAACTGGTACCTTATTCAATACCATGTCTTGACTTCAGCATATGATGAAATTCTTTCAGAACCATCCCTTGATATAAGAGGAAGAAGGAGAATTTTTATATAATGGTTTAAAATAGGTAGAAAATAAAGCTTATGCTCCAGAGAAGCTAACATTCCATATCTTTCAGCCCTTGATAAAGGTCTGGCATGTTGGCAACTTATATCTAAAATACCTTTCCAGTTTACAAAACAGAAATAGACTGACAGACACAGAAAACAAACGCCATAGGGGGAGGGATAAATTAGGAATTACACTACTATAATAAAATAGATAAACAGCAAGGACACAGTGCATAGCTCAGGGAACTGTATTCAATATCTTATGATAGCCTATATTGGAAAATAATCTGAAAAATAATACATATAACATATATATATATATAAAAAACTGAATCACTTTGCTATATACTTGAAACTAACACAATATTGTAAATCAACTGTACTTCAATTAGAAAAATACCTTTCCAAATACTTACTAAACTTTTAATATGTATTCATCATTTATGTCATAGAATCTTTTATAGATCTTAAGGAATGTATTATGTGACCAGATAACTGCTAATATTATAATTACATAACCGTACACTCCCTGGAAAAACTTTAATGGCATTAAATAACAACCAAAAATTCTAACGTATTTGAAAATCTGCCAACAGGTGTTCCAAATTATTGTGTGATATCTGATGTTCTACTTGTACCTGTCCAAAATGGAAAGTGGACTTATTTGTTTGATGGAGTGAATTAATATTAAATTATTTAATGTTCAATTCTTTTCCAAAATTCATCTAATGTTCATTTCTTGAATTACAATATTTAATGTTCATTTCTTTACCCATTGTTTAAAGAATTAATATTAAATTATTTAATGTTCAATTCTTTTCTAAAATTCATCTAGTGTTCATTTCTTGAATTACAATATTTAATGTGCATTTCTTTACCCATTGTTGTCTTTAAAGAAAAATTTAACAAGCGCTTCATGGCACTTTTATGTGTCAAGCACCCATCTAATTATGTCATAGATAATAAGAGAGGATATTTAAATTTAGGTTTGGAGAAGTTTTCTCCTGCATTTTTGCAGATTATGACAAAATTAGTTAGTTATTGTTATTTGTATTCCTTGTGGTAAAATCAAAATTTCCTAGAGCATTGAGCAACATGCCAAGTCAGATTTAGACAGTACCAGAAGATATCTTGCGGAGAAGGCAATGGCACCCCACTCCAGTACTCTTACCTAGAGAATCCCAGGGACAGCGGAGCCTGGTGGGCTGCTGTCTGTGGCGTCGCACAGAGTCAGACATGACTGAAGTGACTTAGTGGCGGCAGCAGCAGAAGATATCTTGAAATATTTTGAAAATTTAGAGTCATCAAAAAGAACCTCCTGGCACATGCAAGAGATGTTGTATTATTCGAAATTAAGAATTAGCTATTTGAAATTAAGAATTTTCAAATGTAACATCTTTTCTGATTTAAGAAGTGTTCTGCATTTATTTTTGAAAATTTGAAAATTATACAGATGTCTAAAGAAAAAAATTAAACTTACATCCAAGTGCATTACCCAGAGAGAACTACCAGAAAATTTTGGCTCTGTTTTTTTCCAAATCTTCTTTTCTTATTTTCACATATACCATTTTTCTTTGTATGAAACTATGACCCTATTGTCTAAATATATTGTTACTAATTTCTCATACAGCATTAGCTCTAAAACATATTCTAAAAAATCCTTTTAAAATGTGTTACTTACAGAGGAGCCTGATGGGCCTGATGGGGTTGCAAAGTGGGATACGACTTAGCAACTGAACAACAACAGCAGCAATTCTGAAATAGGCTGGAAAGAGAAGCAGACTTGCATTCAGATAAGACTGTAAATTTGATAATAGGCAGATGAGTGAGTGTCAGGGGGCATTGCAGAGATGAAGGAGGGGCAGTTCAATGAAAATCTGAAATGAATCACTAGTTCAGAATGTGTGCCGATCCTTAGAGCTGATTGCCAAACGGTTCTCCACCCCTTCCCCATCACCCGACTCTGCAGAATTACACTTCCGGTCCTCTCATCCTGGATGAAACACGTGACTGTCTCTGTCCAGTGATAGAAGGCGGCCGTCACTTCTAGCCTGGAGTGTTTCACTGGCAGTGCCAGACCCTGCCAAACCCTCTTTTCCCTTTCAGCATAACCACTTGGTGGCTGCTTGGATCCCTGAGTTACTGCTTTACTGGACAGTAATTCTCTGCCAGCCCGCAAACAGTATGTAAAATGATCAATATCACTGGGTGAAGCCACTAAGATTTGAGGGCTTTCTGTCACTCCAGCGTTATCTACTCTATTCTGCCTGATCAGGAAGGCAAGGCATAGTAGAAGGGATGCAGTAAGTTTGAGGAAGCACAGAGGAGGGGGATGAATCACTCAAATCTAAATGTGGGGCAGTGACTAGGAAAGCATGGTAGGACTACCCTGCTTTGCAGAGAGCCTGTGTTAGATCTGATTGCAGAGTGACAGGCAGCAGGTTAGGTGGCATCGCTGTGCACTACCACGGAGACTGCCAGGATCCATTTAGGAGTTCTGGCTTCTATACCTCGTTTATCCCAGTAGAACAGCAGGCACAGAGACATACTTTCTGTTTACACAGCCCATGAGGAGTGCAGCATAATCCAATAAACAAGAGACAGAACATTCTGGAGCCATGAGCAGTAACCCTAATTTTATTGCTAAACTGGCTACTCTCTGAGCAAGGTCCCTGAGGCCTCAGTATACTGGAAGCACAGTTAGCTAGCAGCAGTGATTAAAAGGAAGTTTCTCCGTACTTTCTTAACAATTCCAGTGTTCTTTAAATAATCCTTAGTATAAAACATTAAAGGAAAGGAAGATTGTTCCCAGGAACTTGGTTTTGAAACACACTCCCTCTGGGACTGAGAGAGGAAGAAGCCTGGAAATAATACACACGCATACACTCTCGCTGCTATTGTTCAATGCAGATTGGGCCTAGAGACTAATGAAGTTATATTTAACACAGGGGAATTATAACTCTAAAGACCTGGGAAATTCACATAACCATATGAGGATCACATATAAATACCTTAACATTAAAAACAACACTAAAAATATAACAATAATAATGACATGGGAAAGTATTAAAAAAGTTTTTTTTTTCACTGGTAACTCTTGTTCCTCTTGCCTTGGATCACACGTGCTTCTTTTTCTTTGGCCTCAAGAGCCCAGGACTTCAGTACTTCCCCTTCAAGGCATTCTCTTTCCCCCAACTTTGTACCTGGCAGATCCTTCTCATCCTCCAGGTCCCTTACTCAAATAAACCCTCCCTGAATGTCCATCCTCCATTAGATATCCCCCTGCTCAAGTGCTCAGCGACTTTGCTCCTGTAGTCAGTCACCCTGTCTTCTGTACCATCTTCTTCTTCCCCTGTCGTTCCCCTGAGCACGCTGACAAACCCTAGTGTACCTTTTTCTCTTCCATTGTCAAAAGTCGCCCCGTGGTCTAGCCTTCCCCTGCATCAAGTCTGTTTTGCTCTTCCCTACCGTAGCAAAACCATGCCAACAGACAAATGCCATCTCTGCCACCTCCTCTTTCATCCCCAGCTGACCCCCATCAGGCTCTTGTCCCCCTCACTCTGTTGAAATGACCCTGGTCATTGTCATCAGTGATTTTCATGCTTTTCAGTCTAGTGGATAATTTTTTCCCCATGTCACTTTGTCTCTTAGGGGAAGCTGACATAGTTGACGTGTCCATCTTTCTTGAAATGCTCCTCTCTTCTTGGCTTTTGCATTCATACACTCTCCTGGTTTTCCACCTCAAAGTTCTCCTTTGCTGAGTCTTTGTGACTCAGAAAGTGGCTTCGGGTTTCCTTCTGGGTTTGTGCTGTTCCCTTAGGAGACCTCAGTCATTCCCATTCTTTAAAAATCAACTGTGTGGCGTGCTGATGGCACCCCCCTTAAGTTCCCTGGCCACACTCTCCTCTGAGATCCTGATGTATGTCTGCAGTTGCCTCCTTATTTCCACCTGAAGATTTTGTTGCCATCTTCTTGGCTATAGCTTCAGAGTAAAGCTCCTCATTCCTTCCTGTCCTTCTACCTGTTTTGCTTTACCTCAGTCTTTCTTATTTAAAAAGAAATAGTAAATTGGGACTTCCCTGGTGGTCCAGTGGCTAAGACTCCTCGCTTCCAGTGCAGGGAGCCCAAGCTCAGCCCCTGGTCAGGGAACTAGATCCCACGTGCCGCAACTAAGAATTCACATGCCACAACTGAAGATCTTGACCTGGTGCAGCCATATAAATATTTGAAACAGCAAACAAATAAAAAACTCAGAAAACTGTTCAGTTATTAAGTCCAGAGTCTGGAAAAGTCATCTGCCACTTTTTTCCCTTCTTAATTCCTCACAGCTAATTCATAGTGTTTCCATTTGATCTGCCTACAAGATACATGTTTTACCTGTTCATTTATCTCCATCTCTAATCCAGACCCATTATCATTTTTCTCCTGGATGGTTGTAATAGCAGCAGAGTTTTCCACTTTGACATTTGCCTCTTTCCAATCCATGCCCACTATTTTAATTAAGAGTGATTTTTATGAAATGTAAATCAACCATGTAACACAGGGAGCGCTGCCTGGTGCTCTCTGGTGACCTAGATTGATGGGATGAGGGCTTGGTGGGAGGGAGATCCAAGAGGGAGAGGATATACGTATGTATATAGCTGCTTCACTTTGTTATACAGCAGAAACGAACACAACATTGTAAAGCAACTTTACCCCAAATTAAAAAAAAAAACAAACACAACATAAATCAAATTGTTCTTTGCCCTTTGACGTCCTCCAACGCACTCAAGAGTGATATCTAGAGTCCTTACTTTGCCTTCCCAGGCTCTGTGTGATCCAGCTGTGCCTTCCTCTTCATCTTTAGTGCAAGTCACTCTGCCTTGGGCTCTTTTGCTTTGGTAAAACAGGTCTTATTTTTGTCTCTAGAATAGGCTGGTCTCCATCCTCAGTGTCTTTGTAGGTTTCGGTCCCTCTTCATGGAAGGTCTTTCTCTAGTTCATCTCACGGCCTGTACCTTCTTTTCCTAAAGAGCTCAGTCTATAGGCTGGCTCCAAGAATGTCTTTCCTTCTCCAATGACAGATTTTCCACTCATTTGTTTCTGTCCAAGTACTTAAGACAACTTGGAATCGTTCTTCATTTGTATGATTTGGTATAATAAAAAGCTCTGTGAGGCCAGGAACCTTATTTCTGTGTAGTGTGTGGTATATGCTCTACAGACATACATTGAATGAAAAAAATGTATGGAAAAATAAATGGTCTTGCCCTGTTGAGCATATAAATGATTACTGAATGAAGATGTAGAAGAAAACTGTCAAAAATGGTAGGCAGTACAATACTGAAAAGGCACCAGTCAGATGACACTTTCTGGGGGTAATGTGAGATCCTGGGCTTTGGTTTGAAAAAAACTCAATTTCACTGTGTAGAATCAGGGAGCTGATTGGCTGAAAAGTGAATGAAGTCCTAAACTGCATCAATAAATCCCTGTGTTTCCATGTTATGGGAGGACATTATCTTATAGTGCTCTCCTCTGGTGAAACCAGTAGAATTATTACATCTTTCTAAATTGCAGTGGGATGTCTCATCCATTCATTCAGCCAGTATTTACTGAGTACATCCTGGGTACTCATATTATAGTTGGAAGCAAAACTATCATGGCTTTTGTGTTCATGGGACTCAGTGTCTGACTCACAAAGAAAAGTTATTTCTCTTTCAGTGAAAGCATTGAAGCAGAAGCCAGTTTTTCATTTATTGAGAGGCTGTGCAATCTTGTGGTTAAGAGCTCATGCTTCTGGAGCTTGACTCTGAAGCCTGCAGGTTTTAAATTCCAGCTCTCCTATTATCAGTCCTTGTGACTTTGGGCGAGTTTTTATTTATTTTATTTATTATTTTTTAATTTGGCTGTGCCATGTGCCATGTGGGATCTTAGTTCCCTGAGCAGGAATTGAACCCATGACCCCTGCATTGGAAGTGTGGAATCTTAACCACTGGACCACCAGAGAAGTCCCCAAGTTTTTGGAATGTCTCTCTGCCTCAGTATTCTCATCTATGACCTGGAGATAATATTAATAATAGTACCTCCACATAAAGTTGTAAGAAGTAAATGAGTTGGTATGTATAAATCATTTTGAATAGTACACAACACTTGGTAAGCCCTTAAAAAAACAGGTGTTAAGCAGCAATTAATCAGGTTGTGTTGTTTTGGAAGGCCAAAGCTGGAAGACAGGTTGAGGGTGGGGAGAAATGGTCACAGAGGGAGCTTGGAAGACCAAAGACCAAATCATTATTATCGTTTTATTTATGTTGTTGCTGTTCAGTCGCTCAGTCTTGTCTGACTCTTTGCAACCCCATGGACTGCAGCACGCCAGGCTTCCCTGTCCTTCACTGTCTCCTGGAGTTTTCTCAAACTCATAAACTTTTGTTTATAATTGTCTGTAATGGAGCTTGGACCTAAAACTCTTTGGTGGAGAGTTGATGACTTAGTTTTCTATTTTAGGCTAGAGAGATATGTGTTTAGAAATACCCCTGACAGTCTTTTTTATTCTCCTGAGGCTTATGAAGAAACACACTTTTGAAATAATAAAATTATAGCTCTCCATAAACACATATTTTTGCTTTGCTTTTGTTCTAGTGGCAACTGAAATATCCTAAACTAATTCTCCGAGAAGCTGCCAGCGTGCCTGAGTTGCTCCATAAAGAGGTTCAACAAGCCTTTCTCACGCTGCACAAGCACGGCTGTTTATTTCGGGATCTGGTGAGGATCCAGGGCAAAGACTTGCTCACTCCAGTCTCTCGCATCCTCATTGGTAACCCCGGCTGCACCTACAAGTACCTGAACACCAGGCTCTTCACGGTACCCTGGCCCGTGAAAGGCTCTGATGCAAAGTACAATGAGGCCGAAATAGCTGCCGCCTGTCAAACGTTCCTCAAGCTCAACAGCTACCTGCAGGTAGAGACCATCCAGGCTTTGGAAGAGCTTGCTGCCAAGGAGAAAGCCAACATCGATGCCGTGCCAGTGTGCATAGGTCCAGATTTCCCCAGGGTTGGCATGGGGTCCTCCTTTGACGGGCACGATGAGATTGACATGAAGAACCGAGCAGCGTACAACGTCACTTTGTTGAATTTCATGGATCCCCAGAAGATGCCATACCTGAAAGAGGAACCGTATTTTGGCATGGGGAAAATGGCCGTGAGCTGGCATCATGATGAAAATCTGGTGGACAGGTCAGCGGTGGCAGTGTACAGTTATAGCTGTGAAGGTACAGTCTGCTCTATGAAGAAGCAGCCCCGAACATAACATGACCAGAGTCGCGCAGGCTCTGGAGATATGATTGGATATGCGTGCGTGTGTTTGTGTGTGTGTGTGTGTACGTAGATGTGTGTCCTTCTAAGGTTTGCTGCGCCCATATATCTACAGAAAATGCTTCTTTCTCATCCATTTGTGCTATTTGGCTCATTGTTATCCTGTGCTCAGAATATTTTCCCTCGTAAGCGCTGCTTGTCATTGTCTTTCCCAAGCCCTGGAGAGCCGCATCTTGGTTTCACACACCCAGCTGCCTTTTTCTAAAGCTCAGAGTAGATTGTACAGTTGTTATAATTGACTTGCTGATAAAGGGCCAGGAAAACAAAAATCTGTCAAATCCTTCCAGGTTCCCACAGGTGTACATTTCCAGTCTTGCCAAAACGTTTTATTACAATTGACATTGCTGTCTTGAAGGGAGTGATTTGTCAACTGTGGACTTGTTCTTGGCTTCCTCCAGTTTTGACTACTGTCCTTCCTCATCAGAAACAGCTGAGGTGGGTTTTATAAGCTGACAGACCTCTATTTTCAGGAGTATCTCTAGCCCGCCCCCCTCGCCCCCCCATCAGTTCTGCAGTTTTAGACCTGAGAGGGTTTCTGTGGCCAGCCTGTTCTTGCAGTTTCTGAAACCTGGTGCCCTTGGAGCAAAGATCACAGGCTACCTTTTCTGTGGTCTGCACAAATTTTCCTTCTCTGATTGTTCAGGTTCTGTGTTTTGAAGGTCCCCAGTGTTTTTCAGAACAGGATTATAAAAAAGGTAGGTGGGCAAATCAAGGACAGAGTGACCTTTGCTGACTTCTTTGCCTGATCATTTGGCAAAGGAATATAAGACGTAGTGTTAGCTCTTTTGGTGATGGAGAGGGAGGCCTGGCATGCTGCAGTCCATGGGGTTGCAAAGAGTCGGACACAACTGGGTGACTGAAGAACAGCCATTAGCTCTTTTGCCAGTTTCTCTCTTCTTGTTCACTGAAAAATGCTTGGAAAACCAGAGTTCTAGATATACCATCGGGAATCAACTGGAACTTTTAAGGGCCATTGTTTCCTGAAAGCTTGTTTTTTAATTGGATTTTGTTGTTATTTGACTCTTATTTACTAAGACAACTGTTTTAGAAAAGGGATTTTCAAAAAGAAACTGTCCTTGCTTGCTCTCTATCTTACCATTTCCCAGTCTCAAAAATTTCCTCTGGATAGCTAAAATGTTTTCCACCTTTACCTTTGGTCTTTGGCCAGGATCAAGGAACTAGTTTAGCAGTTAGAAAATTTACTAGTTTCACTGGCATCTCAAATAATGATGCTGACCTAGGAAAATTGCTTGCAGGAGATTTGATGCTTTCCTAATGGAAAGAACCGCGAACCTCTGATCTTTAATAAGGTCTTGCCAGGGATTTAAGAACTATCACATCCAAGAACTCTGATGTTAACGAACAATGGAGTTTGCTAGTTTCTTTCTTAAGGAGGCAACTCTCTGAAACCGAGGCAGTGGTATGTGATAGCTCAAACAGCTACAAAGATGTCTTTGTGCTCCTGCATGCTCTCAGCCTTTCTGTTTAATAGTCCTATTGTACTCCCAGAGCGTGGGTGATCAAATAGTTTTTGAAACCTAGAATATCTTGTGGAGAGGAATGAAAATTTTTAATGACTGTTTCTGTGGTTGGGAGTAGTTAAGACTGATAAACTATACAAATAAACCTAAGTACATAAAGCTTCGTCCTTGCGCTTATCACCTAGACGAGGGAACTGCAGAATGCAGATCTATAGGGGCAGGGTAATTCCTTTGTGTTCTTAATCCCCAAAGTTCCCAGAACTCAATCTCATAATAGTAGCAATACTGGGAGCCCTCATTTATTGAGCACCTACTGTGTGCCAGGCACTGGTAGAAGCATTTTACATTTATTTACTGATGTTATTTTTGCAACTCTGTGAATGAAGTACTACTGTTATCCTCATTTTACATATGAGGAAACTGAGGTGCAGGAGGATGGTGAACTTTTCCATGGTTATACAGCTATGATCAGCAGAGCTAGGATTTGAACTCAGACCATCTGGCTTCAGAGTCCTAACAGCTAAGGCTAAATGCTTTGTGAGCGGGTATTTCCTACCTCTACAGTATAGCTGGGCTTCCCTGGTGGTTCAGTGGTAAAGAATTTGCCTGCCAATGCAGGAGATGCACGAGACACAGGAAACATGGGTTCGATCCCATGTCTCTGACCCTGGGAAAGCTGAATCCACTGAAGCGTGGACATTTGTTTCCATAATTCTTAAGTCTTTATTTCAAAGTGAGTAGCTTTATACTTCTTAGCTGTCTTTGAGACCAGGAAAAGCTAGGTTATAATTACAGCTAGAAGTTTTAGAGCACTCATAACTTAAAAAAAAATTTTTTTTTTCCCCTTAGCCTCACAGCATCCCTATCTAAGGTCTCAAAGCTCATTTGATCTTGTTTATTTCAGCGTGTCATGCCATATCTGTGTTCGTTGTTTCTGAAGTCACTTCCACTGCTCAGTAAAACTTGTTTGATCTTATAAGTCACATTTTTTTAACCCCCATGCAATTATTTATTCAATTAACAGTACGCATCTACTGTTTGCCAAGCACTCTTCTAGATACTGAGAATATGACAGTGAACAAAAATTGTTGCCCTCGTGGAGCTATGTTTTAGCAAGGAGAGACAGGAAAGAAACAAATAAGCTTATATATATTGCAAAGGTAAGGCACAGGCTTACAGTTTTAAATAGGAAAGTTAGCCTTCCTTCAGTTGGGTAACCTTGGAGCAAAGATTGGGAGGAGCATATGAATGAATTGTGAAGACTCAGAGATGGGACATGACTTTGGGATGTTTCAGAAGCAACAAGTATGGATGGAAGAGAGGCAGAGAAGAGGTGAAGTAATAGAGGTGAAGACAGACTGGAAGACTAGGGGTCAGAAGACTAGGTGGCAGAAGATAGGACCTTCTAACACTGCTACAGTATGTGCTAAGTTGCTCTGTTGCATCCAACTCTTCGTGAGTCCATGGACTGTAGCCCTCCAGGCTCCTCTGTCCATGGGATTCTCCAGGCAAGAATACTGGAGTGAGTGGCCATGCCCTCCTCCAGGGGATCTTCCCAACCCAGGGATAAAACCTGGGTCTCTTACATCTCCTGAACTGGCAGACTGTTCTTTACCACTAACACCACCTGGGAACAGGAGGCCCCCCCCATCGACAGGGGATGCCTTCCAAGACCCTCTGGTTTCCTGAAACCATGGACAGTACTGAACCCTATGTAGATTGTGTTTTCTCCTATACATCCATACCTATGATGAAGCTGAATTTATAAATTAGGCACAGTAAGAGATTAACAACTATAACTAATAATAAAATATAACAATTATACCATAATAAGAGTTCTGGTTTCTCTCTTAAAGTATCATATTGTACAGATTTCGTACCTTGCCTATCTTAACTAACCACTTATCACTCACTGTCACCGTAACATTTGGAGTTTGAGGTGCAACAGCAAAACTAGCTTAAATTTATTTTTCCTTCTTCACGACTTCACAGGTAGAAGATTTGTTCTTACCATAGATGTTAGAAACATTGGCATACAGCTCTTTTTCTTTCCATACTAAGTTGAGAATGTTCACCTTTTCACTTAAAGGAAGCACTTTACAACTTCTCTGTGGCCTATTGGGATTGCCAGCATCAGTGTTCTTATGCTTTGGGATCATTGCTAAGTATAGTAAGGGAATGCAAGTGCTGGATCCAGTAATGCAAGCTTACTGGAATGCAGGCACTGCAATACCATGACAATTGACCTGATAACCAGAGGGCTACTACCCACCACTGGACAAAGGGGTGAGTTACTTTCCAGGCAGGACAGAGCAGGATATCATCATGCTGCTCAGAACGGCATGCAACTTAAAAACTTAGGAACTGTTTATCCCTGTAACTTTCCATTTGATATTTTCAAGATTGCTGTTGACTGTGGGTAACTGAAACCACAGAAAGCGAAACAGCAGATAAGGAGAGGCTATTGTATTAATAATAACAATCCTGGGCTTGTCCTTGGAGCGGGATGGGGAGCCATTGCAGCAGGGGTAGAAGGGAGGCAGGACTGGAAGCAGGGGAGCTGCAGTAGGCCATTGGGTAGTCCAGACTAGAGACGGTGGATCAGGTTAGAAGAGGCAGAGGTGATGAGACACAGTTCTATCGAGTCCCATATCTTTTCCCCAGAAAAGATGGCAGTGCCTGTCAGAGAAGAAGCCCAGCAGCAGCATCTCCCAATTGTCCAGAGAGGGCTAGGGGTTTCCCTGGTGGTCCAGTGGCTAAGACTCAATGCTCTCAATGCAGGGGCGGTAGATTTGACCCCTGGCCAGGGAACTAAATCCCACATGCCACAACTAAAGATCCTACATACTGCAACAAAGATGGGAGATCCCAAGTACTGCAATTAAGACAGTGCTAATTTGTTTCAGTCATGTCCGACTCTTTGCAACCCCGTGGACCTCAGCCCTCCAGGCTCCTCTGTCCATGGGATTCTCCAGGAAAGAATACTGGAGTGGGTTGCCTCCAGGGGATGTTTCCAACCCAAGGATGGAACCCTGGGTTGTCTCTTACATTTCCTGCATTGGCAGGTGAATTCTCTACCATTGGAGCCATCTGGGAAGCAATTAAGACCTGGTTCAGTTCAGTTCAGTTGCTCAGTCATGTCCGACTCTTTGCAACCCCATGAATTGCAGCACACCAGGCCTCCCTGTCCATCACCAACTCCTGACGTTTACCCAAACTCATATCCATCGAGTCGGTGATACCATCCAGCCATCTCATCCTCTGTCGGCCCCTTCTCCTCCTGCTCCCAATCCCTCCCAGCATCATGGTCTTTGCCAATGAGTCAACTCTTCCCATGAGGTGGCCAAAGAATTGGAGTTTCAGCTTCAGCATCAGTCCTTCCGATGAACACCCAGGACTGATCTCTTTTAGGATGGACTGGTTGGATCTTCTTGCAGTCCAAGGGACTCTCAAGAGTCTTCTCCAACACCACAGTTCAAAAGCATCAATTCTTCGGCGCTCAGCTTTCTTCACAGTCAAACTCTCACATCCATACATGACCACAGGAAAAACCATAGCCTTGACTAGACAGACCTTTATTGGCAAAGTAATGTCTCTGCTTTTCAATATGCTATCTAGGTTGGTCATAACTTGCCTTCCAAGGAGTAAGTGTCTTTCAATTTCATGACTGCAGTCACTGTCTGCAGTGATTTTAGAGCCCCCCAAAATAAAGTCTGACGCTGTTTCCACTGTTTCCCCATCTATTTCCCATGAAGTGATGGGACTGGATGCCATGATCTTAGTTTTCTGAATGTTGAGCTTTAAGTCAACTTTTTCACTCTCCTCTTTCACTTTCATCAAGAGGCTTTTTAGTTCCTCTTCACTTTCTGCCATCAGGGTGGTATCATCTGCATATCTGGGGTTATTGATATTTCTCCCGGCAATCTTGATTCCAGCTTGTGCTTCCTCCAGCCCAGGGTTTCTCATGATGTACTCTGCATATAAGTTAAATAAGCAGGGATATACAGCCTTGACGTACTTCTTTTCCTATTTGGAACCAGTCTGTTGTTCCATGTCCAGTTCTAACTGTTGCTTCCTGACCTGCATATAGGTTTCTCAAGAGGCAGGTCAGGTGGTCTGGTATTCCCATCTCTTTCAGAATTTTCCACAGTTTATTGTGATCCACACAGTCGAAGGCTTTGGCCTAGTCAATAAAGCAGAAATCGATGTTTTTCTGGAACTCTCTTGCTTTTTTGATGATCCAGCGGATGTTGGCAATTTGATCTCTGGTTCCTCTGCCTTTTCTAAAACCAGCTTGAACATCTGGAAGTTCATGGTTCACGTATTGCTGAAGCCTGGCTTGGAGAATTTTGAGCATTACTTTACTAGCATGTGAGATGAGTGCAATTGTGCGGTAGTTTCCGCATTCTTTGGCATTGCCTTTCTTTGGGATTGGAATGAAAACTGACCTTTTCCAGTCCTGTGGCCACTGCTGAGTTTTCCAAATTTGCTGGCATATTGAGTGCAGCACTTTCACAGCATCATACAGCCAAATAAATAAAATAAATAAGTGTCTTTTAAAAAGATAAAAGGCTAGGACCATAAGAATGGGTGGACTTTCCCCCCTCTCTCCATAGCTTTATTGGAGCATCATTTATATACAATAACTGCACATATTTAAAGTCTGCAATTTATGAAGTAGGATGTGAAGTTTGAGGTGGTTCATTGGCACAGACTAGCCCAGATGTCCCATCTGGGGAGTTCTTATCAACATAATCGACTCTACTTTGTTGGAGTTTCAGATTCCTGAGTCCCATGCTCTTCCTAATTTTTTTCTTTATTTTAGTGAAGCATTAGAGATTAGTATCCTCTAATGATATCTTAAGAAAGGGCATTTAGAAAGCACATTTTGGAGACCTTGAACGTCTCAAGTTATCTTTATTCTGCATTGACATGTGTAGATACTTTACATAAGGAAATCTTGACGGACAATAATTTTCCTTCAGAATTTTGGGGACGTCGTATGTACCAGTGTCTTTTTATCTTCCAGTGTTCATGTTGTGAGCTCTGATTTTTTTTTTCTTTATCCCTTATTTGATAATGATTTTTTGATTGGGTTTTCCCCTAATATTTTATACATTCACAGTGATATTTTTTTCATCCATTATACTGGCATTTGATGGGTCCTTTCAATCTGGAAGGAAACTCATGTCCTTCAATGTGGGATATTTTCTTGAATCACTTTGTTAATTATTTCTTCCTCTCCAGCTTTCTTTTCTCTCTAGAATCCATATTTTTTGATACTCAGACTGTTTCCTGTAATTTTGTTACTTATTCTCTTGTTTTTTAATCTTTTTTGTATTTTAATCTTTTTAATCTATTTGTTTTTAATCTTTTTGTATTTTTTAAACTGAGAGTGTAACCCACTCTCAGAAGTTATCTTACCTTTCTCTTTCAACTGGTTACCACTATCTTAACTTCTAAGGCCATATATTAGTTTTATACATATTTGAATTAGAATTGTAAGCTCTTTGAAGGAATGGTTTGTGTCTTGATCCTTCTTTGTATGTGCATATAATGCAAATCAGTATTTTTTTGCCCCAAATCAGTAGGTATCTTTTGTCCTTGAGTAGTTCATGCTATTTAACTACATTGTGGCCATTGTCCAATAACTGATTTCTGCAGCTGCAACGTCTGTTTAATACTAAGATTCTTTAGATTGCACATAGCAGATGCTTGGCCTAAACAGGTTCATTTAAGACAATATGAAATTGTTTTATTTAATACTAAGACCAGTCTCGCTGGCTTCAGGCACCTTGTTTCAACAGTAATGGTGTGGCCAGCTTCAGACTTCTCCCCCTTCATATTTTGGCTCTTTTTGAGCTGTAGCTTTATTCTCTTGAGGGAGGTAAACTTCTTGTGGCCCCCAAGTGCCTGCCTCCAGCTTTTGTGGCTACTTTCTTTCTTACGGAGGCGATTTGAGAAGGAGAGAAACTGTGCCTTGGACATGGGTAAAGCTTTGCCCTAGGGACTTCCCTGGTGGTCCAGTGGTTAAGAATCCACCTTCCAATGCAGGGGATGTGCCTTCTGTCCCTGGTCAGGGAACTAAGATCCCACGTGCTGCAGGACAATTTAGCCTGTGCACTACAACTAGAGAAGCCTGGATGCTGCAACGAAGACCCAGCACAGCCAAAAATGGTTAAAAATGAAACAAAGCAAAACAAATTAGTTAAATAGAAAGCTTTGCCTGAAGATAGGTGAACAAATAATTATTCTTTTTTTATTAATCCAGGTTGATTGTGGTCTTCTATGCTGTTTACAGTCTTCCCTGGTGGTTCAGTAGTAAAGAACCCACCTGCCAATGCAGGAGACGTGGGTTTGATCCCTGTGTAGGGAAAATCCCCTGGAGAAGGATATGGCAACCCACTCCAGTATTCTTGCCTGGGAAATCCCACGGACAGAGGGGCCTGGCGGGCTACAGTGCATGGGGTCATAAAAGAGTCAGACGTGACTTAGTGACTAAACAACAACAACAATATTGTTTTCAACATCCAGGTTTTCTCTAAGGCTCCATGACTCTGTACTTTGCTGAGGTTGCCCACAGAATTGCAGCCTTTGTTGTTTGAAGCTCTGGTTCAAGGAAGTTTATTTGAGAAGCATTTCGGCTTCCTCTCCTCATTTTATGTGTGTGTCTGTGTGTGTGTGTGTGTGTACAGTCACTCAGTTGTGTCCCACTCTTTGTGACCCCATGGACTGTAGCCTGCCAGGCTTCTCTGTCCATGGAATTTTTCCAGGCAAGAATACTGAAGTGGGTTGCTACTTCTTTCTCCAGGGGATCTTCCTGACGCAGGGATCAAACCCGCGTCTCCTGCATTGGCATATGGGTTCATTACCACTGAGCCACCAGGGAAGCCTCTCATTTCATATTTTATTTTAAATAATGTCATGGTCTTAGAGCTTTAGCCAAGAACCCCCAGAGCAATTTTTCTCTCCTCTTCTCACTTTCACTTTATTCCACCATGTCCATGAAACATGATATAATGAGGTTCTCCTATGATGTGAATATTTATATCTTAAAATTTTTTTTTCCCAAATGCTTAATCTGGAAGCTGACAGAGCCAGACATCCTGTTGAAAGGCTTCAGATTTTTTCGGTAAAGAGTTCTCAATATTTCTCATGAAATCCTAGAAAACTTATAATTAATTTCATAATTTATCTGTGTCAGGGGACTACATTTGTCCCTGAATTGCTGCTTTTGAGACATGTTAGAACAGCTTCTTGTCATGGATTTTGAGCTGAGATTGATAAGGGTTTTTTTTTCCTTCAAAATTCTGAATTCTCTATTTCTTCAGACCATACCTTGCTCAGTGGCTAAGGAGTGTGCTGTGAGTTAGCAGCTGGCTTGACTGATTGTTCCTCACAGCCAATCAAGGAATGCATTTTTAACTGGTAGAGCTCTTCCAGGAAATCTTCTTGGCCAGCCCTTCTTTACAAGGAGCAGAGACCTTCAGGTTGTTATTGTTGTTTAGTTGCTAAGTCGTGTCCAACTCTTTGCCACCTCAGGGACTGCAGCATGCCAGGCTCCCCTGTCCTTCATTTTCTCCCAGAGTTTGCTTAAACTCGTATCCATTGAATCAGTGATGCCATCCAACCATCTTATCCTTCGTCATCCCCTTCTCCTCCTGCCCTCAATCATTTGCAGCATCAGGGTCTTTTCCAATGAGTTGGGTCTTCACATCAAGTGGCCAAAGAATACCAAAAGGAGCTTCAGCTTTAGCATCAGTCCTTCCAGTGAATATTCAGGGTTGTTTTCCTTTAGGATTGACTTTTTTGATCTTGCAGTCCAAGGGGTTCTCAAGAGTTTTCTCCAATACCACAGTTCATAAACATCAATTCTTCAGCAGTCAGCCTTCTTTATGGTCCAACTCTCGCATCCATACATGACTACTGGAAAAACCATAGCTTTGGCTATATGGATCTTTGTCGGCAAAGTGATGTCTCTGCTTTTTAATACACTGTCTAGGTTTGTCATAGCTTTTCTTTCAAGGAGCAGACATCTTTTAATTTCTTCAGGAATATTTCCCAAGTGTTCTCTGGCTTATGCCATTTGCCATTATTTTGGAAACCTGTCCAGAAAGATTATCCAAAGTCAGCACTTAGAAACATCTACCTTCCAGAGGGATCATTCTAGGAAACAGATCTGACCCACGGAAAAGTCACCATCAGTGTCTGCCACTGCCCTCAGCATGAGCCTAGCTTGCTTACGTGATTCACGAAACCGCCATGCCTCTTTGGGCCTTTCCCCACCTCTTCAGCCTTTTCACTTGCAAATCCATGTCATTCAAGTAACAGTCCTTTGCTGTTTTTGTTGTTTAGTTGCTAAGTCATGTCTGACTCTTGGCAACCCCATGGACTGTAGACCCCCAGACTCCTCTGTCCATGGAATTCTCCAGGCAAGAATACTGGAGTGGTAGCCATTCCCTTCTCCAGGGGATCTTCCTGACCCCAGGATCAAACCTGTGTCTCCTGCTTGGCAGGTGAATTCTTTACCACTAAGCCACCTGGGAAGTCCGTAACACTCTTACCACTAAGAATCATTATGTTTCTAAACATCCACCTGCCATATCCCTTCCAGAGTGTGTCTCCCAGCCTTATACCTTTCCCCTTTCACCTTTTGTGTTTCTCCATTTTGAGAAATGATTCCTGGTCCCAGACACTGGAATGTCATAGATCAGTGCTGGACAGAAAACATCCTTAGCCTTTGTCTACCAGCTGAGCCTCTGCAACTTCTGGGTTTCTCCTGCCTCAAGATTTGTGACATGAACAGGATGGGACCTGCTGTGTAAGCCCCTCTAGGTATGGGGTAAGGAAGCAGAGGAAATTGTTGTCTGGGCCAGAGTCTTAGAAACGTTAGCACTTGGCTAAGGCAACACAAGTGTGCGTGCGTGCATGCTCGATTGTGTCTGACTCTTTGTGACCGCATGGACTGTGGCCTGCCAGGCTCCTCTGTCCATGGGATTCTCCAAGCAAGAATACTGGAGTAGGTTGCCATTTCCTTCTCCAGGGAATCTTCTCGACCCAGGGAGTGTACCCAAGTCTCCTATGTCGGCAGACAGGAGAAGCCCCAGCTAAGGCAATAAGAAATAGGAAATAGAGCTGTTTTTTTAATGTGTGGTGATGAGAAATATATGTATATATATATATTTACACACACACACATATATATTTGCACATCAGCAAAATTATTGCCATAGAATATTAATGGTATTATGCTTTAAATATGGTAGAAAATTTCATGTGATATATTTTACTTGATTAGAACTGTCATCTTTTCTTTCATGCTCAGGCTTCTGTATTTGTTGTCTGTGTAACAGTGGTTTGCACACAGCTCCGGGAATGCACACAAAATATTTGATGACATTTATCTTTTATTAAATGGAATTAATTTTTTCTCAAAAAACTAGTTAGCTATTTTTTTCTCCTTTATTTCTTAAAGCCTTTTAAAGATGTGACAGAAAAATCTTACAGGTACACATGGAAAAGTAATACTTGATTGCAGCTGAAAATTAATTGGTTAACCTGGGGGTTGGAGTTTAGGACATTTTAAACCTGACGGTTAAATTTCACATTCTTTTGTGTTTTGTCACATCTTTCACTTCTTTAGTCGTTTGGTTAGTGGGAGCTGGGAATGCACTGAACACACCGAGACACATAAAACCCTTTCAGTGTTGCTGAAGTTCAAAGGCAAGTAGGAGCCAACTGCCTCTGCTTGTTTCCAAAATAACATAGGGAAACAGTAATCAGTTGCAGTTGCTATAAATAATTACAAGTTGATTTTATTGAGAAAGTGAGCAACACTGTATTTATGCAATAAAAAATTTATCAGACATACATCTTCCCTCCTCCCTTCCCAGCCCACGGAGGAAACAAACCTTCAACAAAACATTATTTTAATGAGCACATTTCAAAGGTGCTGGATTTATGGGAGACATCAGGCAACACTGATTGCAATTACTGTCTCTCTTTGTCGTTCAGGACTTTATTGATGCCATATTGAGAAGAGTGTGAGGATGAAAGTTAGAGGGGAAAGTAGTCAACCAGCCTGTTAGCCTGTAAACATCCATACTCGGTGGCATCAAAAACCTCCTTAAAATGGTTGTCTTTGTAGTTTAAAACTCATTTCTTTTTCAAGTTGTTGATTTGACCAGAGATGGATGTACAAAAAAACCTTCTTAAAATGTCTCTATTCTTTTCCTTGGGCTTCCCAGGTGGCTCACTGGTAAAAATATCCACCTGCTAAGCAGGAGATGTGGTTTCAATCCCTGGATCTTGAAGATCCCTCGGAGAAGGAAATGGCAACCCACTCCAGTATTCTTCTCTGGGAAATCCCATGGACAGAGGATCCTGGCAGGCTACAGTCCATGGGATTGCAAAAGAGTTAGACATGACTTAGAAACTAAACAACAATTCTTTTTCTTGGGCTACAAGCTACAGCTATTATCATTGGGACCCTCTAGAATAAAGCAGCCTGAAGACTTATAGTATAAAAGATAATAAATACTGATTTTTCTTATTAATATTCTTTTGTTAAATCAATCTGCTTATCAAATAATTGAGTATTATTGCTTTATTATGTTGTATGTTGGTATTAGTCACGTGAATTAGTTGGTATTAGTCACATTACATCATCTTTTTTCTACATTTTTTTTTTAACATTTTGGCCACACTGCGTGGCATGTGGGGTCTTAGCTCCCTGACCAGGGATTGAACCCACACCGTCTGTAGTGGAAGCACGGATCCTAACTGTTGGGCTGCTAGGGAAGTCCTACATCGTGATTATTGTATTCAGTCTCAGCTTCCTCACTAATGTGTGCTGTGCACATCTCTATCACATCACAGATACCAAGCCTATAGAGCAGGAGTCGGCAAACACTTTCTGTATAAAGGACCAGATAATAAAGATTTTCAACTCCAGAGGCCTCTGGTCTGTGTCTTAGCTACTCAACCATGTTGTTGTGTGTGAAAGCAGCTGTGGATAGGATGTCAGTGAACGGGCCTGACTATTCTTGTTAAACTTCACAGAAGCAGGTGATGGGACCGATTTGCCTATGGGCTAGAGTGGGGTTCACGGACTTGAATGCCTGTCGGGGGCCAGGCAGGTATCCAATGGAGTCACGTGGCTGACGGAACTGCCACTTGTGCCTTGTCTGAAAGATGCAGCTACTTCTTACTTATGGCCACTTGTGACCGGCTCAGTGAGACCTGAGTTTGTAATTCACGAGTAGCTGGAGCAACTTCCTGGTGGTCCAGTGGCTAAGACTCTGAGCTCACAATGCATGGGGCCCAGGTTCGATCCCTGCAACTAAGACTGGGCACAGTCACATAAATGAATAAATCTATGTTAAAAAAAAAAAAAAAGAATAAGCTTCAGAGTCAGACAGACCTAAATTGAATTGTGCTTACTAGCAGTGTGAACCTAGACAAGTTATTGTTTTTTTTAAAGAATAGCTGGAAATTGGTATTTTAGGCAAAGCACTTTTATCAGTAGGCAGCTAATTTAGATTCAATCAGAAAATATTGTACAGGTCAGGCTATATACCTTTGAGAACTCTTTTCTGGTCCATAGGATCTAATTTAGAAGTGCTGGTCTTTTCAGGTATAATTATGTATAATGAAGAACTTCCTGTCATACTTTGACCACCTGAGGAGAAGAGTCAACTCATTGGAAAAGACCCTGATGCTGGAAAAGACTGAAGGCAAAAGGAGAAGAGAGTGGCAGAGGACGAGATGCTTAGATAGCATCACTGACTCAATGGACATGTATTTGAGCAAACTCCGGGAGATAGCAAAGGACAGGGAAGCCTGGTATGCTGCAGCCCATAAAGTTGCAAAAAGTTGGTCAAGACTTGGCAACTGAACACCACCACCAAGAACTTGTTGGTGAATGTTATTAGACACTTGTTGGTGAATATCATTAGACACTTGTTGGTGAATATCATTAGACATGGGCAGCACATATCTAGTTCAGGTGCTGCTAACTACCTATTCTAGTGCTGTGACAGACATCAATAATCGATCATACCACTCTATCCTGCTGAGCTTAGAGTGATTCACCACCAGACCTCAAAAAAGCTACAGCTGGTAAATTCACTGTGTCCTTTGTAGCTCAGCTGGTAAAGACTCTACCTGCAATTCAGGAGACCCCTGTTTGATTCCTGGGTGGGAAGATAGGGAAGGGATAGGCTGGGGAAGGAATAGGCTATCCACTCCAGTATTCTTGGGCTTCCCTGGTGGCTCAGACGGTAAAGGATCAGCCTGCCATGCGGGAGATGTGGGTTTGATCCCTGGGTTGGGAAGATCCTCTGGAGAAAGGAACAGCTACCCACTCCAGTATTCTAGCCTGGAGAATTCCATGGACTATTCAGTTCATGGAGTTGCAGAGTTGGACACGACTGAATGACTTTCACTTTCTTCTGATATGTAAGGTATTTGTCAACCCTGTTCCAGAGGATTCTCTTTAAAATGTATTTTGGATTAACCCAGAAAATGGCATTGAACTTTTAAACTCTGTGATTTTAAAGAATCTAGCCAGAAATTGCTCTTAACCACAGAGTATTTGAGAAAATATATATCATAAATAACAACAGATAGGACAGAAGGTAAAATCCTGTTCCTATGGCAGTATCAGATTTTAGATTCAAACTTAGGGAATTGAAGACTATCCACAGTTGGATGTGTCCTTAAAAACTTCAGTAGCATTCCTTCTTTGACGACACCTGAACTTGTTTTTCTGGTGTGTCTTTTTTCACCATACCTGTGTGAAGTAATGGGAATGAATAGTTATAAAGGGCAGGTCCTTTTTTTCTTTCTCTTTCTGTCCCTGATGCTGGTTTACAGATACTAGATAGAGTGTAAGATGTTCAGAATTTAAGGACTCTGTATTTGAATATATGCCATCTGGGATGCAGGTAACTTTCGGATTGTGTATGTGACATGCTGGATGTGATGCTGCCTAAGTAAAAGGTGTTTTATTGTTCATTTTGATTGCATAAAATTTACATCTTTTGTATTCTGCCCTCTGTGAGTCTAAACCATACTTGTCTTTCAAGTTTGATCATCTCTAAGAATTTTGTTCTACTTGTTCTAGCCTGCATTGAACCTGTCCTTTAGATTTCTTGAATGTTGAGAACTGTGCTAATTCAGCAGTGTCATACTTTATTATTACATTATTTGACTTATTTGCATTTGTTATTCGCCCACCCCCTGCCATAATTAACATTTTCTTTTCCTGTCATCTTGCACAGTAAAGACCATGAATGGTGTGAACTGAGAGAGCATACTATGTTTAAGTAGGCAATTTAGAACAAATGTTCATTGGATGTCATTTATATGCCAGTTGTTCAGCTGCTAAGTCATATCCAATTCTTTGCAACCCCATGGACTGTAGCACGCAGACTTCCCTGTCCTTCAGTATCTACTGGAGTTAGCTCAAAGTCATGGCCATTGAGTCGGTGATGCTATCTAGCCATCTCATCCTCTGTCACCCCTCTCCTTTTGCCTTCAGTCTTTCCTAGCATCAGGATCTTTTCCAGGCTCTTCGCATCAGGTGGCCAGAGTATTCAGCTTCGGCATCAATTCTTCCAATGTGGAGTTCTAAATGTGGATGAAACAGAAAAATGGACCCTGCATTTGAAGACCAGAGTCTAGTGGTTTAAAGTCTAGTGAAGTGTAGTTGCTCAGTCGTGTCCGACTCTTTGCGACCCCATGGACTGTAGCCTACTAGGCTCCTCCATCTATGGGATTTTCCAGGCAAGAATACTGGAGTGGGTTGCTATTTCCTTCTCCAGGAGATCTTCCCAACCCAGAGATTGAACCCGGGTCTCCCACATTGTAGGCAGATGCTTTACCCTCTGAGCCACCAGGGAAGTCTAGTGGATTAAAGTCTAGTGGAGTTTAAAATGTTCCATTTCTAGTAGTCAGTGATGAACATTCACAACTCCGCTGGAAGTAAAGCTCCACTGGGCATAGGTCTTTGTTTCATTTACTGATAAACCCCACGTGCCCAGGTCAGCACGTCGTTTATTGTAACTGCTCAATAAATATTTCTTAGATGAACTTTTACATGTTTTTATGTAGGTATGGGACAGTTAATGTAGGTGAATCATAGGGTGTGCCTTCTACTTCCTTTACTTGTCTCTCCTGTTTATTCCAGCCATGTAATTCTCTTTCCAGAAAAAATCAGTCTTGAGTTTTCTTCCAGAAATATTATTAATATATGCACATATACACACATATATGTGTATGTGGGTTTTTTTTAATACAAATTATAGCCTATTCCTTTCTTTCTCTTAAAAATATAGGAGATAGTTTTCTATCATTGCATGCCCATATTATTTTTAGTGGCTATATAGTGTTTTTATTGCCTGAACATTTCATATTTTATTAAACCAGAAATTTATTGATGGATGTTGAAGTTATTCTGATCTTTTGCTTTTATAAACAGTGCTCTAGTAAATAGCCTCCTTCAATTTGCAACCTCTGCAAGTAGGAATTTTAGTATACATTTCTAAAAGTGGTATTGTGGAATTCCTACAAATTCAAAGGTTTTTAAAAATAAAAAAAAATTTTTAATAATAAAAACGAGTTACATTTGTAATTTTGATAGGTATTGCAGATAATCTTCCATAGAGAATATGAATATGCCATTTTGCTCCACTCTTACTAACATTATATTTTATTAAAGTGCTTATTTTTTTCTGATCTAATAGGTGAAAAATATCTATTATGGCTTTGTTTTGTGTGTTTGAACGTCTTTTTATATGTTTACAAACTCCATTTTATGTCTTCTGTCTTTATAACTTTTGCCCATTTTTCTCTTTGATTATTGATATTTATCTTTCTGATGTGTAGAAGTTCTTTATATGGTTAAAAAAAAGTCCCTGGCCAAGCTTGCTTGTTTATATTTCTGTGTTAATTATAGAGTCAGCTTGTCTAGGACCAAACCCAGTGAACTAAAAATCAATCCTGTTGGTATTTTTATTGTGTTTATGTCAAATTTATGGATGACTTAGGGAGAACTGGCATTTCTGTAATGTTTCACCTTATTTCTCAAGAACATAATATGTCTTTGCATTTGTTTGAGTGAGTCATTATGGTGATAAAGGATACTGTCTTAACTTTTTCTATTAACTTTCTGATGTTTTCCTATTAAAATATGTTGGCTTTGAGATAAATCTATATTGTATCATGTAAAGGAACTAGTCATCTATTGCTCTTATTGAGGTTTTTATCATGAAAGGATGTATGTTATCAATTATTTTTGTGTATCTGGTGACTCATGTATTTTTTGTTTGTTTTCATCTATGAATATGATGAATTTTAAGTATTGTTGTTGTTCAGTCACTAAGTCGTGTTCAACTCTTTGCGACCCTGTGGACTGCAGCACGCCAGGCTTCCCTGTCCTTCAGTATCTTCTAGAATTTGCTCAAACTCATGTCCACTGAATCAGTGATGCTGTCTAACCATCTCATCCTCTGCCACTCTCTTTTCCTTTTGCCTTCAATCTTTCCCAGCTTTAGGGTCTTTCCCAGTGTGTTGGCTCTTCCCATCAGGTGGCCAAAGCATTGGATTTCAACTTTAGCATCAATCCTTCCAATGAATATTCAGAGTTGATTTCCTTTAGGATTAGCTGGTTTGATCTCCCTGCTGTCCAAGGGACTCTCAAGAGCCTTCTCCAGCACCACTGTTCAAAAGCATCAATTCTTCAGTGTTCAGCCTTCTCCAGCGTCCAACTCGCATATCTGTACATGATTGTTGGAAAAACCGTAACTTTGACTAGATAGACCTTTTTCAGCAAAGTGATGTCTCTGATTTTTAAAATGTTGTCTATGTTTGTCATAGTTTTCATTCCAAGGAGGAAGCATCTTTAATTTTGTGGTTGCAGTCACGTCCGCCGTGATTTTGGAGCCCAAGAAAATAAAATCTGTCACTGCTTCTACTTTTTACCTTCTGTTTGCCGTGAAGGAATGGGACCAGATGCTTGACCTTAGTTTTTTGAACGTTGAGTTTTAAGCCAACTTTTTCATTCTCCTCTTTCACCCTCAAGAGGCTCTTTAGTTCCTCTTCACTTTCTGTCATTGGCATGGTATCATCTGCATATCTGAGGTTGTTAATATTTCTCCCAGCAATAGACTATCCTTCTACTCCTGAAGTAAGTTCTACTTCGTCATGTTATTCTTGTAAAATGCTGCTGGATTTTGATTCTTTTTCCTTATATAGATCTTCCTCAACTTTCAGTGGGATTATCTCACAATAAACCCATTTTAAGTTGAAAATAGCATAAGTCAAAACTGCATTTAATACACATAACCAGCCAAACATCATTGTTTACCCTAGCCTGCCTTAAACCTGCTTGGAACACTTACATTAGTCTGCAGTTGAGTAGAGTCACCTAACACAAAGTGTATTGTAATAAAGTGCTGAGTATCCCATGTAATTTATTGGATATTGTACTGAAAGTGGAAATTAGGATGATTTGTATGCATAGTGAGTAGTTACCAGTGTATTGATTCTCCACCCTCCTGATCATGAGGCTCACTTGGAGTGGCTGCTGCCTAGCATCACAACAGTACTTTTCTGCATACTGCTAGCCCCTGATGGGACCAAAATTCAGCATCAAAGTATGGTTGCAACTCAATGCATATTGTTTCACACCATTGTAGAGTTGAAAAATCATTAAGTTGAGCCATAGTTAAGTTGGGGACCGTCTATACTATTAATATATTTAGAAATTATGCATTGGTTTTGGATGTGAGACTGGTGTGTGTGTGTGTGTGTGTATTGGATTTGATACATATTCTTGTCTTTATGAAAAGAATCTGGACACTATTTTGTGTTCTTGAACAATTTACAATTTATTGAAATTGCACTCTTCTTAACTGTTTGATAGAATTTTCCTTTGCAACTCTCTAGTCCTGTGTTCCTTGACTTCTTCTATACCTTCTGTGGCTTTTTAAGTCATTCTACCTCTTCGGGGGTCAATTTTGGCCATTCATATTTTCCTAAAAACCTATGCAGATTTTCTGATTTAGTTACATGAAACTGAACAAAATAATCATCTTTAATTTTCTTTGATACCTGCGGTTATTTCCTTACCACTTTCAGATTTTTTTATCAAAAAAAAAATTAATGACATGTTAAAATATTTTAAAGAATGTGTTTTTTTTTTTAAATGATGCAAATAGAATATATAGTTCACTTATCCATATTTTATTAAAACTTCAGTTATTCTTAAGGTAACTATGAAATTCAGAACTTTAGATGAAACATTCCTGACAACTCTCTTTTCTTTTGACAGGCCCTGAAGAGGAAAGTGAGGACGACCCTCAGCTTGAAGGCAGAGATCCTGATATTTGGCATGTTGGTTTTAAGATCTCGTGGGACATAGAGACACCTGGTTTGGCGATACCCCTTCACCAAGGAGACTGCTACTTTATGCTTGGTAATGCGAGGATCAAAGCCATACTGATGCTCTAGTGTCTTAAGTTTTAGATTATTGGGTACATATTTTGCATATGTCTTTTGAAGTAAACTTTGTAAGTTTTTCATATGATAATGAAGCTTCTACATGTAACTTGATTTTTTTTTCTTTTTAAGATACTGCTAATTTTAAAAGTTGCTTTTCTTTTCATTCTAAGTGTTGATGGCGTTCCCCAAAGTACTAACCAGTTTTCAAGATTTTTTTCATCAGAGCCCCTAAATCATCTCAATCACCTTATTAATGTGAAGTTTAAAAAAATATGTCCCTGTCTCTGTAGGTTTTTAGTGAAAGTTTTTTCTAGTTTTGAATTTAGTTTCCTCTCAGGAACAGCTGGCCTGACAACACAGCCTCTTCCTCTACTCCCTGCCCCCTACTCCCTCCCAAGTTCCGCTCATTTCCCTCACTTAGTTCTCTGGGAAACAATATTTCAGCCCTGGTCAGCCTTGCTGAAGCTACGAAGTTTGGGGAGTTTGGAGAGCTTCATTTTTTGTTTCTTACTCTAAGTTTTTTTTTTGTTTTGTTTATTTTTAGACTTTCTGTTTGCTTTCTGATGCACAGCATGCAAACATTATCCTTTTTTTCCTTACAGAGCCTCTTAGGGTTTATTTTGTCCTTGGCTCTCACTCCTAATTATTTTGGGGTTAATCTCACTCTTACCTGCCTAGGGGAATCTACTCATGTGTTTGGTTTTAGAGCCAGGAACATCAAGGCTCAAACCCAGTGTTTATAATAAGAATTATCTCCCAATAATAGAGTGTCTGTAGAGGGTCCTCTTTGTGCTTCGTAAGTTTCAGGAGATACTGGAAATGGATAACACTTGGTCCTTACTTTCTAGGAATTATGAGTTTGGGGTAGCCATTCAGTCATGACCTCACTAAATGTTTTCCAAATTTCATTCATTCACACACTAGCTTCAAGTTTCTTGCCATATTCCTGTGCTACCCATACTAGTATTGTTGTTGTTGTTTAGTCAGTAAGTCTAGTCTGACTCTTTGAGACCCCACGGACTGCAGCATGCCAGGCTTCCCTGTCCTTCATTGTTTCCCGGAGTTTGCTCAGATTCATGTCCATTGAGTTGGTGATGCTATCTAACCATCTCATCCTCTGTCATCCCCTTCTCCTTTTGCCTTCAATCTTTCCCTGCATCAGTGTCTTTTCCAGTGAGTTGGCTGTTCCCATCAGGGGGCCAAAGTATTAAAGCTTCAGTTTTAGCATCAGTCAGGGTTGATTTCCTTTAGGATTGACTGATTTGATCTCCTTGCAGTCCATGGGACTCTCAAGAGTCTTCTCCAGCACCACATTATTACTTATGTAATATTTCTCTCTAGATAAACTGTTTTTTTTTTCTTGAACAGAAATGAGTTTATTTTAGGTGATTTTATATCTGAAATGGAAAACCAGTATCACTTAACATAGTTAGAAGAATCGTACAGAGTGAAAGTAAAGTCATCTTAGTATCTGGTGCTTTTGTTTCCTGAAGACTCTGAGACTCAGGCCTGTTCTGTCTTCAGTCACTATTAGGGAGAGGTGTTAACCCAATCATGGTACCAATTTTGGGCTTTCTCCTTTGTGGCAACAGGAAGATTGGAAGATCATGATGCAGGGAATTACTTTCTCCCAGTGCGATTCAGTAGTAAATTCTTAAATTCTTTTCGTGGAGGAGTCCTGCATTTGTCGCACACTATTCTTCTGTTGTTGTTCAGTCATTAGGTCGTGTCCAACTCTGCGACCCCAGGGACTGTAGCCTGCCAGGCTCCTCTCCTCCACTGTCACCCGGAGTTTGCTCAAATTCATGTCCGTTGAGTTGGTGATGCTGTCTAACCATCTCATCCTCTAAGTAAGCTCCAAATCTCTTGCCTTCTATTTGCATGTTGCTTTCCAGTTTACAGATCAGTTTCGCATAAGCCATCTCAATCAATCTCCAAACAGCCTTGCTAGGGAGATGGTGCAGAGTATCAATCTGTTTTTAAGTAATTTGCCCAAGGTCACTCAGTTCGTGTGAGGCAGAACAGAGGGCAGTATGTGGTCGCGTGTTTCTTATTCGGTGCTTTTCTTGCTCTCAAAGGGACCATTTAGATTTGATCCCAATTCATTGAAGATGTCGAGGTGGGAATGCTTTTAGGGGTAAAGTCATCTCTTCATCTGCCCTGCTCCTGCTTATCTCAGGATTTGAGTTTCTATTCTCAAGTCTTTGCCTCATCGTTGAGCATCATTTATAGGTAAAACAGATTATTATTTCATTTTTTAATATACCACCCAGATGTGGATATTTACCATGAATATAAATAGGTTGTCATTTCAGCCAGTAAATCACTTTCCTTTTGGGTACTCTGAGTTTCTATTAATATTTTGCATCTTTAAAAGAAATGGGAGTCAGAATAGTGCTATTTTAAATAGCTTTATTAACTTTCTATGTATAAAAGTAGTAAATGACATTGTAAAGGTTCAGCTACTTTCCATTTATTTAGTAACATCTCATGTTTTCTTTTCTGATTGAAAAAGCAGTATATGCTCATTGTAGAGAAAAGAAACTCTGAAAAGTATAAAGTGAAAAGAAGAAAATAAAAATCAGGTTCATGCCTATTTCGGTATATTCCTTTTCAGACTTTTTCAACGTGTACATAAATATGTACCTGGAATGGCAGTTGTTGGTGTCTTAGTGACTAAGTCATGTCCGACTCTTCTGTCACCCCATGGACTGTAGCCCCCCGGGCTCCTCTGTCTGTGGGATTTCCCAGGCAAGAATAATGGACTGGGTTGCCGTTTCCTACTCCAGGGGCTCTTCCTGACTCAGGGATCGAACCTGTGTCTTCTGCCTTCTCAGGCGGATTCTTTACCACTGAGCCACCAGGGAAGCCCAGGAATAACAGTAGTATATGAATAACAGCTATGTTTACTGTGGACTAATGACAAGTCAAGCCTTCTGTGAATCTTCTCAGTAACCCTGAGAAGTAGATACCAGCTCTGTTCAGAAAGAAGATCAGGTTAGATTGATGTAGTGACTTAGCCATGGTTACACAGTGGGAAAGAATCATGGATTGAAACTTGTCACTTTAGCCCACCTGTGCTCTGATACCCATGTCAGGCCATCTGGACCCTGTACCTGGAGGCCTTCTGCACCCCTGTCCAGCACTGACCCCTGCTCTGAGCTTCTCTGCCTTACCTGAAGGCTTAAGACTTAATTGTTCAGAAGGGCAGAAAGGAAGGTGACGATGGTGGTCTGTTTGCTTCTTTCTTTTCCAGTTCATTTTTTAAAAGTTATTTATCCGTTTATTTATTTTCGGCTTGTTGCTCTATGTGGGCTTTCTCTAGTCGTGGCGAGCAGGGGCTACTCTTCATTGCAGTGCGTGGGCTTCTCATTGTGGCTTCTCTTATTGGAGAGCACAGGCTCTAGGGCACGTGGGCTTCAGCAGTTGGGGCTCCCAGGCTCTCGAGCATGGACTCAGTAGTTGTAGACCATGGGCTTAGTTGCTCCGAAGCATGTGAGATCTTCCCAGATCAGGGATGGAACCAGTGTCCTCTGCATTGCAAGGTGAACTCTTAACCGCTGGACTACCAGGGAAGCCCTCCATTTCTTTTTAAAGTTATGTTTTTCTTGGCTCAGAAATTACATTAAAAATGAAAATATTAAATAATTGCATTGTCCTTTTAACTTATAATGAATATACATTTTTATAATATACATTGGTTCCAGTTAGCTGTTGTAGGTGATAAAGGAAGATAGTTGTCATTTTATAGCAGCTGATATCTGAGACATAACATCTAGTTCTGATTTCCAAACTCTTGCCTTCAGATAAAGGTGAAATAACTGATAACTTAGTGAACTAGGCCAAGCATAGCACACTGCACCTCAAGTTTGTGCTTGGAATCTGTTTTCTTATTAAGATGTCATATTCGATTTCTAAAATGACTTGTCCCGCATCTTCTCTTAGGCTAAACAAAAGAAAAATAAAAGCAACCGTGGTGGAAAGCCACCTTTTCTCTTTACTTTTTAAAAGCCAAGGACTCTAAAGAACCCTGTCCCGGGATCCCTGCCCTGTGCTGATACCTGAAATCTGAACTTCATAGCACTTTTGAAAAGGAAACAGTTTAGCTCAATTTATAATAATATATTGGTCTGCAGAGGAAGTGCAGACCAAACCCTGCTGTCTCAAGTCAGTCCTCCAGGGGTGTCTGATGGGGAACGTGCCGGGTGCCTGTAATAAATCCACTGCCTGTGGAATTGAGTGAAGGCCCTGCTGGCAGTGCCTGAGGACACGCTTAACTGGGGTTGTCACGGTTTTACTTTTAAATTGGAATCTTTGCCCTAATCTCAGAGTTAGACATGACCAGATTTGCAAGCAGATTTACAATTTTCACTAATTTTCCAACCAGGACTTCAAAACACACTTAGAGAAGAAAAAAAAAAAATACACTCTGGTCTTTCTCAGAATGGGATGATTTACTTTGCCACAGATGTTTTCCATAGACTGAAGGCAACCAGGGAGTTAGGGACTTAAAAGTGGCTTGGAGACAAACTGTGGGTTTGTTTTTTGTGTGGAACCGATTATACAGTTCAAGGGACATCAACCAAATCATGTTCATTAAGCCGGAGCCGACTGTAGACGTGGGATGGTTCAGGACAAAGGTGAGTGTTAGATAAACATTTTGGACAAACCTCCTCCCCTCACCCCTTTATTTATTATTTTTCACATATCACTCTTCATGACTCTGTTCTCTCTACTCTCTTTACTTTTGTTTCCTTAAAACCAACTACATCTCATTTTCACATGTCATTATTGTGCCAATTAACTATTTTGAAGCTTCGGTTGCCAAGTAAAAATTGCACGACAAAAAAGAACAGCAATATAAATTGAAATGCACAGTATCTCCTTTTTGGGTTGGCGTTCCCTCACCAGCAGTTTAGGATGGAATAATAGAAAGGCCAGGTGACTTTCAGGTTCAGGGTGGAATAAGAGAAAGGTCAGGTGACGAGCTTCCCTCAGGTTCCCCTCTTGTCTGTGGGCTGTGCGTTGTTAGCACCGCTCTGAGCCTCTGCCTCCAGTGAAAAGCTGGTGCTTCATGACATTTGCTTCCCAGGGTTACTGTGAAGTCAAATAAAAAAGTATAGGGGACCTGTTTACAGGGCAGGGATAGAGACGCAGATGCAGAGTGGACTTGTGGACACAACGGGGAAGGAGAGGCTGGGATGAATTGAGAAAGTAGCACTGAAATGTATACACTGCTGCTGCTGCTAAGTCACTTCAGTCGTGTCCGACTCTGTGCGACCCCACAGACGGCCGCCCACCAGTCTCCCCCATCCCTGGGATTCTCCAGGCAACAACACTGGAGTGGGTTGCCATTTCCTTCTCCAATGCAGGAAAGTGAAAAGTGAAAGTGAAGTCGCTCAGTCGTGTCCGACTGTTAGCAACCCCACAGACTGCAGCCTACCAAGCTCCTCCGTCCATGGGATTTTCCAGGCAAGAGTACTGGAGCGGGGTGCCACTGCCTTCTCCGAAATGTAAACTCTACCATGTGTGAAATAGATAGCTAGTGGGAAGTTGCTCTATAGCACATAGAGTCAGCTCAGGGCTCTGTGATGACCTAGAGGGGTGGGAGGGAGATTCAAGAGGGAGGGACACGTGTATACGTTTGGCTGATTCACTTTGTTATATGGCAGAAACCAATACAACATTGTAAAGCAGTTATTCTCCAATTAAAAAGAAATTTAAAAAGAAGTATCGAGACTTCCCTTGGTGGTCTAGTGGTTAAGACTGAGCTTCCAATGCAGGGGACCTGGGTTCAAGTCAATCCCTGGTTGGGGAGCTAAGCTCTCACATGCTATGTGGCAACAACAACAACAACAACAAAATATTAAAAGAAATTTAAAACATTTTTTAAACAGAGAAAGTTTATGGAAAGCGCTTTCTGAATTACAACTTGAACATGAGGACTCGTTAGAAGACTGGGACCTGGGTCATGGTGTATTGGAGAACCAGTGAGGGGAGGCTGCCAGAAGAGTGCTGAGTGCTGGGTTCTT
The DNA here is from genome assembly GCF_055505025.1 of Bos grunniens. Taxonomy (NCBI): domain Eukaryota; kingdom Metazoa; phylum Chordata; class Mammalia; order Artiodactyla; family Bovidae; genus Bos; species Bos grunniens. The sequence goes on from NC_141182.1 coordinate 22,324,775, forward strand.
ACCTCGCTCCATGCCCTGAGCTTGGCCGGCTTTGCACCTAATCGTTCCATGTATATATTTCTGTAGCCACATAAAGGAACTACAAGGAAGGGAAATCTCCCCAGTTGATTCTTGCGGCTGGGAAGAGTTGCCATCTGGCCATTGTTGAATCAGAGCTCTGTAGTAACCGCAATCTTGCCTTGGTGGGGGTTGCATTTACTTATAGAGCCTGACCCGTGGTTTTCTTCTTGATGAGGTTCACCTTCTCTGAAATACCTATGGCTTAGAGCAGCCAGAGCTGGTGCACTGTGAGCGTTTGATGTGGTGTAACCTGAAAATGTGCCATGCGTCTACTTCGGGAGTCAACACGAGCAGCGGAGTTGGAGTTTGTAGCTCTGTGAGCAGGAAGAACAGAGGCCTCTAGGAGTTTAAAAGTCTCTTGACTGGGGCTCTTCTGGGGCTTCCCGTGGAGACCATGGTAGCTTTGTAAATCCTCCAGGTGTCTGTCAGTCCTGCCCTGTCTTAGACCTTTTGTTCATAGGAAAAGCCTTGTGTTATTTTTTCCTCTGACCCCTTTCCCTCCCTCCTCTAACCCCTGACTGACCAGCTGAAGCAAAAAAGACCTCTAATATATGGCTTAATCATAAATTCTAAATAATTATACTTTATTACCTCTCATGGGTCTTGAAATGTAGGTGCTACATTCTGCTTTCTGCCGAGGCAAGGGAATAATACAGAAACAGTAGTAAATTATAACTTCAGGCTGCAGTCGTAAGCTTGAGGAATTGCCATTTAAGTGGAAAGTGCTTGAACAGCCCAATGAGCAGCTGTCATGTCTATTTTCACTCTGAAACGTAGGAACATGACAGTATAGTTTCCGCTGCTTGTCCAGTGTGAACTTAGCGTGTTCTCCTTCCCTGCTCGGCAACCGCAGTATCTGCTTCTTGCTGTTCACTTTTTTTTGCACGGTTGAGGATGTGTCTCTCCTGAAACTTTTTGCTCTAAAATATTCCCCTAAATGCTGACATTTTCAAACTTGGGGTTTCTGACTTGATATCCCTGGTGGCTCAGATGGTAAAGAATCTGCTGCAATGCAGGAGACCCAGATTTGATCCCTGGGTAGGGAAATCCCCTGGAGAAGGAAATGGCAGCCCACTCCAGTATTCCTGCCTGAGAAATCCCATGGATTTCTGCAGTCTATGGGATAGCAAAGAGTTGGGCACGACTGAGCAACTAACACATACTTTACACGCCAGATTTTTTGGTCTTCAGACAAACTGGGGAGAGGACAAGGCCGGTGTCATAGGCTCTGAGAATAGGAACCTGAGTGTGTTCCTAGGTCCTTGGAAGGATCTGCCATTTTCTTACCATATCTAGTCTTTTTGTTTATTTCTGTAGTATTTCTGTTGTGAACTTTACTTGAAGTATATGTGATGAGTACCTCCTGAGGGCCAGGCACTGAGCTGGAGGCTTTGATATATTTTATTTATTTATCGTAACAAACCTGTGAGGTGTGTAATCGTCCCCTTCTAGTCACCTTTTTTTTTTTTTCCCCAGAAAAGAAAATTGATGGGAATGGACTGCTAGTGGGTAGTATATGGTTTCTTTTAGGAGTATGAAAATACTCTCAAATTAGTTTATGATGATGGTTGCACAATTCTGTGAATGCACTAAAATGCAGTGAGTTGTATATTTTCAATGAGTGAATTATTTGATATGTGAATTGTATCTCCATAAAGCTCCATAAAGTGAAGATGTTAGTTGCTCAGTCGTGTCTGACTCTTTGTGACCCCATAGACTGTAGCCCACCAGGCTTCTCTGTCCATGGGATTCTCCAGGCAAGGATACTGGTATGGGTTGCCATTTTCTGCTCCAGGGGATCTTCCCGACCCAGGGATTGAACCCAGGTCTCCTGCGTTGCAGGCAGATTCTTTACCGCCTGAGCCACCAGCACCAGGAAGCAGGTATGTGAACTGTATCTCCATAAAGCTCCATAATGGAGAAGACAATGGCACCCCACTCCAGTACTCTTGCCTGGAAAATCCCATGGACGGAGGAGCCTGGTAGGCTGTAGATCATGGGGTTGCCAAGAGTCGGACACGACTGAGTGACTTCACTTTCACTTTTCACTTTCCTGCATTGGAGAAGGAAATGGCAACCCACTCCAGTGTTCTTGCCTAGAGAATTCCGGGGACGGGGGAGCCTGGTGGGCTGTCGTCTCTGGGGTCGCACAGAGTCGGACACGACTGAAGTGACTTAGCAGCAGCAGCAAAGCTCAATAAAACCCCATTTTAAAAAGGAAATTGAAGCTCAGAGAGGTAAAATCACTTGCTCAAGGTGACATATCTAGTGAAGCTTACGTTTAAGTCCAGATTTTTCTGAGACAAACCTATTCTTTCTTCCGTGGAACTCGGCTAGCTCTACCAATTATATCGTTGTGGAATCTTTTTCTTTAAAAGTGTGGAAAAAGAATATTAGTTAAAAAACAAACAAACAAACAAAAAAGAATATTAGTTGACCAACTAATAGATGAATACACATATATTCTCACTGTTAAGGATTCAGATAATATGGAAGTGCGTAGAATAAAATGTAGAGGTACTCTTTTATCTTCTGTCTGTTCCTTTTATAAGCATTAACATAAATAGTTATGTAGATATGTTTATGTTACGGCTGCTTTTTTAAAAAACACAAATGGGACAGTACAGTATTGTGTTAGTTGAGTACCTAGGCTTTGTTGGACTTATGAACTAATTGGCCTTCAGATGGTACTCTCAGAACAAAACTCATTTGTATGTAGGGGACTTATTGTGTGTTAGTAGGTACATATGTGTATGTGTGTGTGTGTGTATACTACTTAGTTTTTTTAACTTAATAATATGTCCTGGAGATTTTTTTCATGTCAGTACCTCATCCATATTATTGTTGGTATTATAATAAAAATAATATATGTACTAGGAAATAAAAATTTAAACAGTGGAGGTTGATCTAAAATGGAAAGGAAAAATAAATAAATAAAAAATAAAATGGAAAGGGGGAAACTTTGCCACCTACCCCCAAGTTCCATTTCTTAGACGTAACTACTTTTCACTGTATTCACATTTTATTCCTTAGGCGATTCTTTCCTGCTTAACTGTTAAAATATCCTTAATACTTCAGTTTTTTCATTTAACAACTTTAAGGCCTGTCAGTCTTTCATGAAGAAAAATGTGGGATTGGCTCTCTTACACTCTCACTCTTCCTAACTTTTGTCACTTGATGTTTATTTTTAAGGTTTTTTTTCTCTTAATTGATCAACTTTATACCAAGACATAGATGCTCTCACTTGACTTCTGGTATTTCAGCCATGTCATTGCTGTCATATTTTTGAACTATATAATGTTTACAGGCTCATCTGTTATTTTGATGAGGGGACCATGCTTTCTCTGTATGTCGACAGTGTACAGTGTGTGTTATTAATTGTGCTTATGTGTGTGTTATTAATTGTAGAACCAAATGGAGTGACTGGACTCCTGCATAGAAGGTCTCATCCACTGTAATCACTAAACTTACATCAGTTGAAAGAACATGATGCAAATGTCAGGTCAAGATTTCAGACCTCACCAAAAGCTCAGGCTCGCGCTGCATTATTGAGGTGGTTTTGTGTTCGAGCCGTGGCTTTCTTGTTGCTTGGTTCTCCCTCTCTCCCTGGCGTTCATCACTGCCTTTCTCTGTCTTTACTGACTGGAGAGTCATGCCATGGTGCTGGCTCGATGCTATTAGATGTTGCATCATATGACTTAGTTAATGTTTTGATAAACACTGCCTTCTTCAAACCCATCTGACACAGTTTTACTGAGATTGCTTCTCATTGCACTCCTAGGAGAATTCCGTTGTCACTCAGGTCCTGTGTCTTCGTTCTTTTTCTGGAATTTTCTAAGAATGCCTTCTGACTACTATATTTTAGATTCCCCAAAATGTGTACCCTCTCCAGGACCCACCACAGTACTTTGAACATGGTAGGTGCTTTAATAAATATTGAATCAATGAGTGAAATTCCTCTTCATTCATGGCAGTATAGGCAAAAGGAAATATTTATTCTATCCTTAAAAGCTCCTGGCTGGAAAAGGTTTTAAAGACCCCTGCCAAAACAGATGGCCATTCATCTTATATTCTGGGATCTCTAGAGACAGCTTTTAGAATCTTCCATGACAGTCTATTCCTTCAGTGACCCATGCTTTACTTCCTCATAACTAATCCAGATAACGATGTGGCATCATAGAATTTTCCAAATGACACAGTGTCTGGATCAATTTGTACATTCTCTTCCATGTTTTTTTTTATAAGAACACCATCAAAGGTTAAAAAAAAAAAAGGTGCCTATGTGTTTTTTTTTAAGCTGAGGATGAATAATAATATTACTATGAATTATGAAGACCTTTTAATCTCTTATGGTTCATTCAATCAGTCATGTGGTATTGAATAATTCTCTATATGGGTTGGGTAGGTGGAGTGTTCCCCGTTGAGTGGCAGTCTCTCTCTCTGTCTCTTTTTAAATATTTATTTATTTACTTTTGGCTCTGTCGGGTTTCAGTTGCAGCATGTGGGATCTCTCATTGCCTTGCTGGCTCTTCATTGCAGCGTTGGCTCTTTGGTTGCGGAGCTTGGGCTTCGTTGCCTCACAGCATGTGAAATCTTAGTTCCCTAGCCAGCGATCGAATGCAGTCTCCTGCATTGGAAGGTGTATTCTTAACTACTGGACCACCAGGGAAGTCCCTGGCTGGCAGTCTTACTATGCCCTCTTTGGCTATTGGGTTATCTCTACAGCATAATTCATAAAAGTACAGGCTATGGGAAGGAATTTTTCAGGCTTTTAATTTGATTGCATATACTGTGTATGCTCTTTGCTCCTTCTGTAAAAACAGTGGGGGAATGACCATGAATGAAACCTTTAAAAAAATTTATTTATTTAATTGATTTTTGTTGACTGAGCTCAGGACTAGACCAGGAATGAATCTGACTTTCTTGAATCAGTCAGTTCCTGTAGCAGATTTCAAGCCCAATGTCCTCATTGGGCTTCCTTGGTGGCTCAATGGTAAAGAATCCGCCTGCAATGCAGGAGACAAAAGAGACACAGGTTTGATCCCTGGATGGGGAAGATGTCCTGGACAAGGAAATGGCAACCCTCTCCAGTATTCTTGCCTAGAGAATCCCATGGACGGAGGAGCTTGGCAGGCTGTAGTCCCTGGGGTTGCAAGAGTTGGACATGATTTAGCGACTAAGCCACCGCCACTACTGTGCCGGCACTATACCCCCATTAAACTGTCTCTGTGGAATAATTCTTCTAGGCCCAATAAACATTTCAACTTTTTTTTTTTTTTGACACAGTTCGAGGCTTTCAGGATCTTAGTTCTCCAACGATTTCTGGACACGGCATCAAAAGTGCCAGGAAATTTCCTACAAATTTTAAAAAGGTATAAATTATCGTCCTTAGTTCATTATAGTGACTTTGTTCTAAAACTGATCCTGGCATACCTCTTTCCCCTTACGTTTTCATATTGTTCACTCCACCTAGCTATATTTTCTCCTTCATTCTAGGTACACGTATAACTCACCTATTTAGGGTTGACATTAAAAAAATTTAATAGCCACAGTGACAGTGACACCAGCCATTCAGTGTGGTTGCCATAACTCTCTTTCCCTCCAGACTGTAGCAACTGATATAGCAGTCTTATGTCACCTATTAGAGCTAAGGTTTTTCAGAGCCACTATTAATTGTATTTCTGTACTGTGCACAGCACTTAGTGCCTTGTACAGAATAGGAACTTGCCGAGTATCTGGAGAGAACAGCCTTATTTCCTCCCTAAGTATTAGCCAGAAACCTTATCTTGGGCTTCTGTGGGGGCTCAGGTGGTAAAGAATCTGCCTGCAATGCAGGAGACCAGGGTTCAATCCCTGGGTCAGGAAGATGCCCTGGAGAAGGTAATGGCAACCTACTCCAGAATTCTTGCCTGGAGAATTACATGGACAGAAGAGTCTGGTAGGCTGTAGTCCATGGAGTCACAAAGAGCTGGACATGACTGAGCAACTAACACATTTGCTTTTTTTAAAAAAACAAAACTATCTTCAATTGCCAATGGAAAATCAGATATTGAAATAGAAGTGACTAAAGAAAGTAGTCAAAAGGTGTTTGAAGGAACAGAACTGAAGAGTTTAAGTGGCTATTCCAGTTTCATTCATTAGCTTTACTTGGAAGTTCTGGGGCCTGGAGTTCACTGGAGCAGTGGCTTTGTATATACAAAGTGGGAAGAGAAGAGACTTCATTCAAGTTTTCTGTTAACCTAACCTTCTCATCTCTCCATTTCCATGATCCCCTCTGCCCTTCTGTCTCATGGGAAGAGTTGCTACCAGGATGAGAAAAGGCAGCCCTTCCTAAAGTGGGATTAAAGTTCCTTTTGCTGATTTAGAAATCAAGAATGAATGATTAACCTCAAGAATGTATTCTCTTCTCAGCCCAACAATAAAATAAGCATTCCATAAAAGTTAATCTTAGAAAACAAAGAGAGAGAAAGGTGTGTACCCTGAGGTCATCTTCACCTCTGTACTTGTTTCTATAAAAGAGTTTTCAGTCCCCTGGAAAATACACTGCAAAAGATGTATAAAACGAACCAAAGCTCTTATTGCCCTTACTGATTTCAGTGTTCTTTCATTTCTTTTTGGGGAATGAATATCTCTTTTCTGAGGACCTCTTCATTGAGCATTCCCTTTTGCATTTAAAAAAGTCATCATACTTACTGTTTTATTTTTTATTGTTAAGTACAAAAGTAATAATGTATGCTGTCCAGTCAAAGATGCTGTGAAGGACTTCTCTGGTGGTCCCATGGTTAAGGATCTACCTGCCAGTGCAGGGGACATGGGTTCCATCCCTGGTCCAGGAAAATCCCACATTCCACAGGGCACCTAAGCCCCTGTGCCACAACTATGAAGCCTGCGCTCTAGAGCCCGTGAGCCACAACTACTAAATCCGTGAGCTGAAGCTACTTAAATCTGCACCCTAGAGTCCGTGCTCTGCAACAGAGAAGCCACCACAATGAGTAGCCCATGCACAGCAACTAGAGAAAGCCTGTGTGCAGCGATGAAGACCCACCCAGCCAAATTTAAATGTATAAATAAAAGAAAAAACCAACTCCCCCAAAAACAATCAATTTTAAGATGTGCTCTAAATTCAGAGATGCTAAAAATGAAATATTAGAATTGATGCTTACTGTAAAGAATTTGTAAACTATAAGGAAGTGTAAATTGGATAACAAAAATACATCACATAATATGACCACACAGAGCTAGCAACATTCATAACTATTTGATGTGATTCCTTCTAGCATTTTTTTCCTATACCTGGGAAAATATGTTTTCCCAAATATGCGAAAATTAATATCAGATTATATGGTATTAGGTATAATGTTAATATGATATTAATATCATTAGATATGATGTTTAGAAAATTAATATATTAGATATGTTTGGGAATACCAGGCCACCTTACCTGTCTCCTGAGAATCCTGTATGCAAGTCAAGAAGCAACAGTTAGAACCGGACATGGAACACCAGACTGGTTCAAAATTGAGAAAGGTGTGCATCAAGCCTGTATATTGTCACCTTCCTTATTTAACTTATATGCAGAGTACATCATGTGAAATGCCAGGCTGAATGAATCACAAGCTGGAATCAAGATTGCTGGGAGAAATATCAACAATCTCAGATATGCAGATGATACCACTCTAATGGCAGAGAGCAAAGTGGAACGTAAGAGCTTCTTGATAAAGGTGAAAGAGAGTGAAAAAGCTGGCTTAAAACTCAGCACTCAAAAAACAGATCATGGCATCCAGTCCCATCACTTCATGGCAGATAGATGGGAAACAATGGAAACAGCAACACTCTTTATTTTCTTGGGCTCCAAAATCACTGCAGATGGTGACTGCAGCCATGAAATTAAAAGACGCTTGCTCCTTGGAAGGAAAGCTATGACAAACCTAGACAGTGTATTAAAAAGCAGAGACATCACTTTGCCGGTAAAGGTGAACATTGTCAAAGCTAAAGTTTTTCCAGTAGTCATGTATGGCTGTGAGAGTTGGACCATAAAGAAGGCTGAGTGTTGAATAATTGATGCCTTCGATTTGTGATGCTAGCAAAGACACTTGAGAGTCCCTTGGACTGCAAGGAGATCAAACCAGTCAATCCTAAAGGAAATCAAGCTTGAATATTCATTGGAAGGACTGATGCTGAAGCTGAAGCCCTAATACTTTAGCCACCTGATGTGAAGAGCTGACTCGTTGGGAAAGATCCTGATGCTAGGAACGATTGAAGGCAAGAGGAGACGGGAACAACAGAGGATGAGATGGTTGGATTGTATTACCAACTCAATGGACATGGGTTTGAGCAAACTCCAGGAGACAGTGAAGGACAGGGAAGCCTGGTGTGCTACAGTCTATGGGGTCACAGAGTCGGACACGACTGAGCAGCTGAACAACAGCAACAACAATAATGTGTTATATCTTGTTTTTTTCCCAATAGTTTTTTGTCTTTTTTCTCCAATACTTATATATCTTGAATATTTTTCCTTATTAAATATTCCTCGAAAATGTGATTTTAAAAAATGGCTTAAATAGGAGTCCTCTACTTTTGTCATGCCATTTATTACCAGTGCCTTGGTATCAAATATATCTCTCTGGTGAACATCTTTGTACCTAATCTTTATCTGCACCTATGGTTATTTCTCTAGGAAGAGTTACTAGAAGTGAGCCACCTGAGTAAGGATGAGAGTGTTGATAGGTAAAGACTGTACATATTGCATGGTTAGACTGTTCTTCAGAATGTTCTCAGTTTGCCTTCCTACCTACAGTGTATGAAATGTGTTTATCAGTTCCTTTTACCAACCTACCTTATTGCGCCCTAGGCAACACCAGGCATTACAATTAAAAATGTTTTCTCCAATTTAATGAGTGAAAATAACATGCTGTTGTTTTAAAGTACACTTACTTGTTGATGATGTTGAACACTTTCCATGTTTTCATGGCCATTTGTATTCTTCTTTCTATTACTATTTATTAGCTGATCATCTTTTGCCCATTTTTCTGTTGACATGTTATTGACATGCATCTTGATGCTTACTTTATTCAGCTCTTCTGTTCTTTTACTGGGCATTAAAAAAAAAAACAAACATACTCTTTAAAATTTTTGACTTAGATTTTTTTAAACAATTCTTAAAAAAAAAAATTTTTTTTTTTTTAAATTTTTGACCCTGTTGCACAGCATGTTGGAGATGGCAATGGCACCCCACTGCAGTACTCTTGCCTGGAAAATCCCGTGGATGGAGGAGCCTGGTAGGCTGCAGTCCATGGGGTCGCTAAATGTAGGACACGACTGACCGAGTTCACTTTCACTTTTCATTTTCATGCATTGGAGAAGGAAATGGCAACCCACTCCAGTGTTGTTGCCTGGAGAATCCCAGGGATGGGGGAGCCTGGTGGGCTGCCGTCTATGGGGTCGCATAGAGTCGGACACGACTGAAGCGACTTAGCAGCAGCAGCAGCAGCACAGCATATGGGATCTTAGTTCCTGATCCAGGGATCAAACCCATGCCCCTTGCATTGGAAGCCTAAGGTCTTAACCACTGGCCTACCAGGGAAGTCCCTAAAATAAATTTTAATATAGAAAATTTTTTAGATGAAGTGTACTTACTTTCATTTATTATTATGTTCTTATTTCGTCACTAAGTCATGTCCAACTCTTTGTGACCCCATGAACTGTAGTCCACCAGACTCCTCTGTCCAGGGAGTTTTCCAGGCAGGAATACCTGAATGGGTTGCCATTCCCTTCTCCAGGGAATCTTCCCGACCCAGGGATTGAACTGGAGTCTCCTACATTGGCAGGCAGATTCTTTACCATTGAGCCACCATGGAAGCTCATTAATTATACTAGCATTGAATTAAATAGCCGTATTAAAATTATTTAACAACTTGTATGTTCCCTGCTAGTCTTTTTATATTGTGGTTTTAATTATTTTGATTGCCATCTTGTCAGCTAAAGTATAGGTTCTAACTGTTTGATGAAGGCTAATGATAGGGAAGTGGTGGTAGTGTGTTTTCTGAGTCTTTGCATTGTTTGAGTGTGACTTACTATACCTACATGTATTCATATCTCCTTTAATGGCTATCGGAATCTTGAGTAAGGAGGTTTCCACCTTAAAGCTCTATAGATATTGTTCCCTTGACCTCTAATATTTGATGTTAAGGAGATACCTGAAATCATCTCCATTTTGATCCTATTATAGCAAGTTGTGCTTTTTCTTTGGACATTTTTCGTATTTTATATTTAATTTTTGAACGGAAAATGTTTATGCACTTGGTTAGCCATTTTGTAGTACAGACTCAGGCCTTTTTACAACTTTGGAAAATATTCTTCTGTTATTTCTTTGATTATTCTTTCATTGCTCTATTTTCTGCTTTCTACGATTTCTGTTCTGTCTCTTTTGGCTTAATCTGCCCCTCATCTCTTATCTTTTTCTGTCACTAATTTTTGTTTTCTGTCTGAGTTCTGGGAGAATTTCTTGAGTTCCCATTCACTTGGGTGATTTGGTTTTTCTGCAGCATGCATTCTGTTGTGTAGTCAGGCTCTTACTGTTTTAAATGAAGGCAGACTTACTAAAAAGACAAATCAGCCCCAAGCAGCCTTTCCTGATCTCATGCTGTTCCATCTTCATGATTACTTTGCCACATTATTACAGGTGCAGTGCCTTCTTGAGTCAAGTGGCTTCTTGAAAAATTGAGACTTTTATGAAAATTTTTTTCTGACCATTTGAGTAACACTTTTTCAGAAGAGGCAGTTTCTGTCAAACTGGTTCCTTTCCTTAGAACTATAGTAATTTTGCCCGAGTTTAGTAATTTTTTCCTTGCCTGTTTTTCCTTATAGAAAGAAGACTAGCACCAGCTAAGAGGCAACTTGGTGTTAAGACTGGTTCTATGAAAACTTAGTACAGATTCCTGGCTAAATACTTCACCTGAAGGCAGAAAATGCACCTTTGCAGGGTCAGATGAGAGACTTGATGAACTGGAGCGAACTGAATAACTTGTTTTTGTCTTTGGGTGGTATGGATGCTCATGGTATGAGCAAACACGGGCAGCTTTTGGACTGGGGATCGAACCCTTACCCCCTGCCTTGGATGGGGAGATCTTAACCACTGGCCTGCCAGGGAAGTCCTGGTATTTTTTCCTAATTGAAGTATAATTGATTTATAGTACAGTGCTACCTTTCTTTAATCTCATTCCTCTTATACTGTATCCAGCAGAGTTGCTTGTAATTTCTGACATATTGAGCACCTTTCTCTGATATTGAGCACTGAAAGGAGTCTTCATTTTTTTGATATTTCTTTGATGGTCTCATTGAGAATCTAGGAATGGGGTAGGTAGAGGTCTGGGTCTGTACTGTCGTCTCATCAGGAATACTCCCTTCCCCCCTTCCATTGGCTATTAAATTCTGAAAATGTCCTCAGTCATGGATGTCCCCACATCTAGGAAAAATAAGGTCATAAATATTAAGATTGAGGGATGAGAATGGACAGGTGAGTAAGAATGAAAAGCTTCAGTGATTGTGTGAAAGTGGGAAGATTGGATTTCAGTATTGGGCTTATTTAGCTCTGGAGTGCCTTTAGCAAAGCTCCTGATTGTTACTTTAAGAAATTTGGGGACGCAGTAGCCCCTGGTAAAACACTGGACAACAAAACCAAGAAAATAAGGGCTGGGTTACATTTAGGGTGACCAGCTGTCCCAGTTTGTCTGGGTAGGGGAGAGGATCTCAGGATTCGGGACTTTGTATTAAAGCCAGGAAAGTACTGGGCATGAACTGATCACCCTAGCGTGAATTATGCCTTTGCATCTGTGGTCTCTTATATGAGATGAGATTTCATGCTACAGTGAATGTCCAGCGTTCTCTCCTTCCACTGATAGAGCAAGCAGCATTTAGCCTGCAAAGAGTGAGAGCTCTTTTTCCATTTGTTTTGTTGAATAAATTCTACAAACTCTGATTGCTCCTGAGTATAGTCAGTTTTTTTAGCTGTTTTCTGAGATAACTCTGGCAAATAGGCATTCTTTAATGTTTTCTTTCTAAAAATTATTAGGATTAGTCTTTAAAGCTGGGGGCATCTTTAGTACATCCTTTGAGATGTACAATCCATGAGGTTTGAGCCACGTTCATAGATTTAGAGTTTGAGACAAATTAGAAGTCCCACAGTGAAAATACAGGGTTCTTTCTAAAAGTCATAAAGGACTAGAGACATTTGGGAGCAATTTCAAAAGAGTCGTTTGATTAGAGAGTTGCCAAGGATTTAAAGAAAGGCACACACCCCGGACTGTTACTTCTAATGTTGTGTTTGCCACTTGGTCTTCCTTCTTAAGTGCCTTTGAGCTGCCCCTCAGCGGAACAAAAGCTCTTAAGAAATCTGTCTGTTAAGATGATTTTCTCCCTCCTTGTGATATCTTTAGAGCCCACTGTTAATAGCCGGGGAGTAATAAGGCTTTTATTTGGATAGGTGAGAATGGCATCTGTATATTTCTTAGAAATTGTTTCAGTCCTTTATGGGCATCTGGCCTGGGGAAACTCCTGCAACCCCTGCTTTTTGTTTTTGTTCGGCTTTGAATCCCCCTTCAGACAAAATAGTTCAGATCAACTAGAAATTCTCAGGTGTGTCCTTAACTGAAATCCTCAGAGGGCAAATTGAAGAGAGAAGGGTCATCCAGTCGTCTTCAGGCCTTAAGCCACACTTAAAAAAATTTTTTTTTAATTTAATTTTAATTTTTTAAATTGGAGGATAATTGCTTTACAGTATGTTAGTTTCTACTGTACAGCAAAGTGAATCAGTTTATCAGTTATATATATATATTCCTTTCCCATTTAGGTCACCACAAAGCATTGAGTAGAATTCCTCATGCTGTATGGTAGGTTCTCATTAGTTATCTATTGTATCATATATCTTTTATTTCTCTGTGTTACTTTTTGGGTGAATGCTGGTTATGGCCAGTTTTATTTATTGGTGTCTGATTTTGTTATACTCTTTTAAGTAGTGTTGGACTTTGCTCTAGTGAGTAATTAAATTATTTGGAATAAGTTGGATTCTTTTGAGGCTTGCTTTTAAGCTTTTAGGTGGATCTTGGGCAGCCTTTCATATAGGACTTGTTTAACCTTACTACTAAGACTATGCTTTTGTAAAGACTCTTATCTGGGCCTTGCCAGGCAGTGCAGTGGTGAAGAATCCACCTGCTAATACAGAAGATGCAAGAGACACCGGTTAGTTCCCTGGGTCGGAAAGATCCCCTGGAGGAGGAAGTGGCAGCCTGCTCTAGTATTCTTGCCTGGAGAATCCCATGGACAGAGGAGCCTGGCGGGCTACAGTCCATGGGGTCGTGAAGAGTTGGTCATGACTGAGCGATGAGGACACGAACACAAAGACTCTATCTATTATTGTCTCAGATAGTAGGAGCCATTCTGGCCGCTGAGAACACGGTGTTCTTGGCCTAATGTGAGCCTGAGGTTTCTGGAGCTTCTTTTCCTACAGCTTTCTGGAGCTTCTTTTCCTGCCTGGAGCAAGTTTTCATTCACATATGCACAGTTTAGTGTGGAGTCAAAGACTGGAAGGAACCCTTCTGCAGATGTCTCCTTGATCTCTCCCTGCGCAAGTTCTTCTATTGCAGTATTCTGCCTTACAGATCTCTGCTCCCTGGTCTTCCTACTCTTTGTCTTCACAACTCAGCAGGAAGGAAAGCTGAACACTCAGAATTCTGACTTCTCCCTCCCTACTCTGTGGCTCTGAAACTGTTTCCAGCTGGAAAGCCAGGCAATTGTAGGACTCACCTATTTAATTTCTCTTGTATTTGGGGTTATGTCATGCTCTGTCTTCCTGTGTTTTATAGTTGTATAAGGCAAGAAGGTCAACCTTGTCATCATTCTCAGTGCTCATCACTTAGTTGTGTCTGACTCTTTGCAACCCCATGGACTGTAGCCCGCCAGGCTCCTGTGTCCATGGGGTTTTCCAGGCAAGAATACTGAGTGGGTTGCCATTTTCTTCTCCAGAGGATCTTCCCCACCCAGGGATTGAACCTGTATTGCCTGTGTCTCCTGCGTTGGTTGATGAATTCTTTGCCACCTGGGAAGCCCATCCTTGTCATGACTACTCCCTAAGATCCATAAACAAATGTCCTGCAATTGGCATTTTGTGTTTCCTCTCTTATGTTTAGAGGAAATTTTATAGGTTGTTTTTGCTGACATGTAGTTGGTCTTTGCCTCCTAATTTAAATCGTTGTCTTTCTTGGTATCTTCCTAAGAAGTCTTTGTCGCTTATGTAGGAAGTCATGTGTTGCCAGGGACAGTCTGGTTCTCTTCTTACTAACAGAGGAATAGAAGCAATGCTCTAAACAGAGGTGATACAGATTTTTGCCTCACATGTGGCATCATTTCATAGAATATACAAGAACTTGGCCATTGAATTTTCTCCAATTGCATGTGGTTTCAGGCATATTCTTTAGCTGATGAATTCACCACCTACTCCATTCTTGGGTCATGAATCTGTAGGCTTGAATTCTGTTCTGAGAGCCAAAGCATTGCAACGTGCTGAGTTGGTTGGTTTGCTGCCTGGAAAATTGTTAGGGCAAAATTGATACTTTGATTGGGGAGGGCAGGAGGCAGATTTTCAGATGAAAGATGTTCAATTCCAAAGAATACGAAAGAATTTTGGCTTATTCATAAAGCATGAGTAGAATTAGATGTATAATGAAAAAGAGAAGTTCAACCCATAAATAGTGCTGAGTGGGTATCATAAGACTACAGGTAAGTAGGGTGACCATATAGCCTGTTGGCTAAGTACAGTGCTGGTTTACGCCTGTTGTCCTAAAGTAATTATTAATCACATCCCCTTTCTCTATTGAAAGTGTCATGGTTTTTGATGGCTTTACCCCACAATGGTTTTATACCATATGACTATATATATATATGCACACATATATGTATATCTGCTGCTACTGCTGCTAAGTCACTTCAGTCGTGTCTGACTCTGTGTGACCCCAGAGACGGCAGCCCACCAGGCTCCCCCCGTCCCTGGGATTCTCCAGGCAAGAACGCTGGAGTGGGTTGCCATTTCCTTCTCCAATGCATGAAAGTGAAAAGTGAAAGTGAACTCGGTCAGTCGTGTCCTACATTTAGCGACCCCATGGACTACAGCCTACCAGGCTCCTCCATCCATGGGATTTTCCAGGCAAGAGTACTGGAGTGGGGTGCCATCGCCTTCTCTGATATATCTATCTATCTATATCTATTTATCTCTCTATATAAAGTCATCCTACTTGCAAAAAATAGTTTAGATTATACAAAGTAATTGTTATATTTTTGGTTCTTGTCATTCTTCTTGAATGATGGATTTACTGTTTACTTTGTAATTTAAATACTATTTAGTGACTGATAAGTGGCGTGTTGGATGCTTTTTTTCCTTTAATTTTTGGTATTTTTCCTGCAGATGATCTCAATGCCACCCACCAACACTGTGTTTTGGCTGGTTTACCACCTCGGTTTAGTTCCACCCACCGAGTGGCGGAGGTAAGTGTAAATAAAAATGTGACTCAAACTTAATTGGATGTGACAGAAGTGGTTGCATGAGCAATTTATCATAGAACTTTGGAAGACTATTTGATAGGAAAATTGCTTCCATCTAACTAGATTTTAGCCTCTGTTTACTTGCTTTTGAGCTTCGAGTTGTGTTGGATCCAGTTGTAAAAAGTGTCTTCACAGCCTGGGCTAAGTCTGTTTTGCTTCCTTCGAGTTGTGTTTCTTGGAAAAGGTGCCTGCAAGAGGGGACCTTGGCAGGTGTTGCTGGTTGGAGATTTTCTAAAGTGTTGGTACCTGTCAAGGTCAAGGTCAAGGTCAAGGTGGTGACTGGAACGAAACTGGGTAGATCTGTGTGCTTGTGCATGTGTTAGTTGTAACTGGGCTCAGAGGGTTGAGAATTTACATTCCCATTAACTTTGGGTCAGGCTTCTGGGCATGTGAATGTAAATTAAAGAGACAGTTAGAGTGGTGCCAGGGAATTTCTGAACTCCCCAGTCAGGTTCCTAACCCAGGCTTGATTGCTGAATTCTGCCACCACTTGCAGTGGCTGATAGTCAGCTGATTAGACTAGTTCAGAATAGAAAGTTAAGAGATGAGGGAAGCCCTTAGTAGTCATCCTGGGGTGTTGTGTGTGCTTGCTTAGGAAGAGTTGTAGAGAGCAGGGAGAATGATCATGAAAAGGATTACAAGTTGACCTCTTATCCAAACTTGTTATCTGTGCTTTGCTTTTATAGCTTGACTTTTCACCATACTGCAGGGGGACCAGTGTGAGAAAGTTGGGCAGAAGGGATAAAATAAAGTGTTAGGGAAACACAAACACACAACCTTTCTAGTCCTGATACTATAGAGTCTATAAGGCAATGTCATGTTTACTGGTAATTAAGCAGCTTTCCTGGTAAACTGGTCAAGCTGCTCGGTGGCTGAGATGGCATGTGTCTAAGTCAAGATGCCAGCAAGCCCATCAAGCGTTCCCTCCTTCCCGCTTTCTCCTTATCTCCCTTTCTTGTTTCTTGCATTCAATCATTCATCTAAATATTCGAGGGCCTGTTCTGTGTCTAGCAGCACTAAAGGCTTGAGAGAGAGAGAGAGAGCCATTAGCTTGACGGGTATGCCCACTAGTTTTGCTGAACTAGCTTTTCAGTTTGAGAGGCAAATATTAAATAGATAAAAACACAAATAATTTATCTTAGAGACCTAAAGTAAGTTCTATTAGAAAAGAAGAAAGGAAGAAAGGAAGGAAGGGAGGGAGGAGGCAAGGGGCAAAAGGAAGGAGGGAAGAGGAAGGAAGGTGAAAGGGAGGAGTGAAGGAAGGCAAAAAGAAGTGAGCAAGCAGTTATCCAGCATCTTACATGTGCTTTGTGTTGTGCAAAAGAGATTTCATTTTTGTATAATACAAGATGGTATAGACATCTGTTTCTAGTCAGAACTTTCCCAAGAATTCTTTTGAGTGTGTGGCTACTTACACATATCTGCATCTTTCCTAATTCAATCTGGAGGAGTGGACAAGGTGATTAGTGCTGTGCTGAGAGGGCTAGTGTATAATGATGAATAAGAAGTTTGGGAAAGTGTATTTGATAAGGATAACAATCATATCTAATTCAGAGTGTTCTTATGAGGATTAAATGAGTTAATACGTGTAAGTGTTTTAGAACAGTGGCTGATAGAGTATGCCTGCAAAGAATGTTAGCCGCTATACATATATATTAAATTGCTACTACCTCTACTACTACTGTTGCTACTGCTATTATTACTACTATTACTATTACTGCCTTTTTCAATTATCCTGATGAAAAGCTAGTGGGAGACGGGAACAACCAAAACTCTGTGTGGAAGGTGATACTGTCTCCGTTGATACACTGGAATGAACACGGTAAAGCAAGAGAATTTATGTCATCAACAAATCTTAATTGAAACAGTTGCTATTGACTGAAAGCTACTACTCAGAAGAAGGGAAGTGATTTTAGTTCTATCATCCATTCTGCAAACTTCTGTTGAACTTTCCAGTGTTCAAGGTATTCTTTTAGACACTTGTGGATAGTGGTAGTTGACGTGTGGTATCTTTAAGATGTTTCCCGTCTAAGAGGAGGTAAGTACAGAATAGAGAATAGAGTAAGACTTCATGAGTGACCTGACAGGTAGATGTGTAAGACTTGAATGTGTAGGGATTAGGGAATTTTAGGACAGTTGAGGTCAGCTAATGGGATGAGGACTCAGGTGCAAATACTGTGATTGGTTTGGGATGGGGATACAAGGGGAATATTGAATGGCTCAACTTTGAATCCAAGGATTGCCAGAAAAGGAGTATTAGCAGATAAAGGCTGATTCCTGAATGGGACCAGATTGTGAAAAATCTTGGATATTAGGTGTGTTTGGAGTTGGTGATGGACAGGGAGGCCTGGCGTGCTGCAACTCATGGGCTCGCAAAGAGTGAGACACGACTGAATGACTGAACTGAACTGAACTGAAACTTAAATTAGGGGATTTCCTGGTGGCTCAGACAGTAATGAATCTGCCTGCAATGCAGGAGACCCAGGTTCAATTCCTGAGTCAGGAAGATCCCCTGGAAAAGGGAATGGCAACCCACTCCAGTATTATTGCCTGGAGAATTCCACGGACAGAGAAGCCTGGCAGGCCACAGTCAATGGGGTCACAAAGAGTCGGACTTGACTGAGCAACTAACACTTTCACTTTCACAAACTTAAATTGGTTGGTGAACTGAAAGTCGCTCAGTCGTGTCCGACTCTTGAGACCCGATGGACTGTAGCCTGCCAGGCTCCTCTGTCCAGGGGCTTCTCCAGGCAAGAATACTGGAGTGGGTTGCCATTTCCTACTCCAAAATTGGTTGGTAGATGGGGGTTATCAATGATTTATTTATTGCAGTATTGACATATTGGAGATATCTTTTGGAAGATGAAAATGATAAAGACATCAATTAAACCTGTTAGTCTGAACTAAAGTAGTGGCAACAGGAGAAAAGAAGAAATTCCCTTGACTAATGTAGGAAATGTAGTGACAGACTTGGCAACTGAATGCAGTGGAGGACGGAATGGAAGAGTGAATGAGTGGGCGATGAATGAATGGATGAACAAGCGAATGAATGAACACACTGACCAACTACCTCTTTACTGTATGCTTGTCATGTGCCAGGCTCTCGGGTGACTCTGAGAGCAAGCCAGGTTGCAAGCCAGGTTGCAAGCCTGGGTGATTTGGAAATGACATTACTGTAAGCAGGTAGTTCTAAGACACTAGGGAAAGAATATAGTTCACTTTCAAACAGTTTGAGTTAGAGCTGCCAAGTGGAGAGGTCCAGCAGACAAATGGAAATTTGGGATTAAAACTTGTAAGAGATCAGGACATCTTTCCTTCTCCACCTCCTACAATAAATACATAGTCAGAAGTTCCCAAAAGGAGCCCTTCAGACTGCGTTTTTAAAGGACACCTCTGGTCTTAATTCCTTTTTTTCCTAGATGACCAACTTTACTAAAGTGGCAGTGCTGTAAAAATATCCTGAGGTTTAGCTTTCTCTGTTTAGTTATAGATGTTTATTTGTGTCTTCTAGTTTTTAGGGAAATTTTTGAGCATTAATTTATTTATTAAAAGAAAAAAAAGAAATGGAGATATACAGTGATGCCTTAGGAGAAAAACATAATCCCAAACCTACATCTTTTATCTCTACTTTAGTTGAAGCTTATGATATTTTAAATTCCGTGGATGGAGGAGCCTGGTAGGCTGCAGTCCAGGGGGTCGATAGAGTCGGATACCACTGAGCGACTTCACTTTCACTTTTCACTTTCATGCATTGGAGAAGGAAATGGCAACCCACTCCAGTGTTCTTGCCTGGAGAATCCCAGGGATGGGGGAGCCTGGTGGGCTGCCTTTGTGGGGTCGCACAGAGTTGGACACGACTGAAACGACTTAGCAGCAGCAGCAACATGATATTTTACTGATTAGATACATACAATGTGAAAGATGTGACTATCTTGCTTTCTATATTGTAGATCATAGTCAATACACGCTATGGTCTGTGGGCCAGCCAGCTATTTTTGTAAATAAAGTTTTATTGGAACCTAGCCATGCTTATGTATTGTTTATGGCTGCTTTGGAGCTACAATGGCAGAGCTGAGTAGTTGAACACAGACCTTATGACCTGCAAGCCTAAAATATCTACTGTCTGGCCTTTTTTAAGAAAAAGTTCATTCACTCTGTTTTGCGTGATCCTGTATATACAGGCTTCAAAAATTATCTTAAAGTTAAATGCAGTATTTTTAAAAAATGATCATTTTAAGGTTAACTTTTTACTTCTACCAAAAGTCAAAAATGATAATATTCAATGCTGGTGAAGTTACAGTGAAACTGTACATTAATGCACTTCTGTTAGTTTTTCTAATTGGCATACTTTTTGGAAAGCTGTATTGGGATATGTCTAAAGCACCATGAATATTTTTATGGTATGGTAAAGCTATTGAATAATATCTTTGACCTCAAACCTAGGAAAAAATTCAAAAGAAGTATATATAAAAAACTATTTGCCTGGCATGATTAATAGTAGTGAAAAGTTGGATAAAACCTTAACGCTTTTATATTATGTGACTCACTAATTAAATTGTTAATATCATCACCTCATTGAGCAGCATTGCAAACGGTAGTTTGGAATACTTCTGTACAAACAGTGAAAAACAGCATATACATTGCTAAGTATATATTGATTATAGCTGTGTGTGGATGAAGAATCACACTCACTAAAAATAAAATAGGGTAAGGTGGCAGGATTATGTTTTTATCTTATTTAAAACTTTTAATTTCATCTTATTGTTTTCAGTAACAGAAGAGGGAAAAGATTTTTTCCCCATCACTATAGTTACCATTGCTGTTTCCTTAAATATATGGAGAAAATCCATGCAGCTTTATGGCCTTGCTTGTTCTACACATGACCTTTCCCTCATGAAGTATAAAATTTGATGTCTTTTCTGTGCCAAACAAAATGATTTGCTATTTTCTGCCTATTCACAATATGTAGGAAGCAGATTGTTTTAAGGAAATGATGTTCTGAAATTCATTTTAGTTACTCAGAAGAAATTGATTCAGTTTTTGGTTGCAAAAATGTGATTAGATTATATCTGATGACTCGCACGGAGAAGGCAATGGCACCCCCACTCCAGTACTCTTGCCTGGAAAATCCCATGGACGGAGGAGCCTGGTGGGCTGCAGTCCATGGGGTCACTAAGAGTCAGACACGACTGAGTGACTTCACTTTCACTTTCCACTTTCATGCGTCGGAGAAGGAAATGGCAACCCACTCCAGTGTTCTTGCCTGGAGAATCCCAGGGACAGGGGAGCCTGGTGGGCTGCCGTCTATGGGGTTGCATAGAGTCGGACACGACTGAAGCGACTTAGCAGCAGCAGCAGCAGCAGCAGCAGATGACTCTCAATCTTTATTTGATTTTAGGTTTTTTTTTTCTGGTTGTGTAGAATATTCTTGGGATTCAACACAGAATATCTGTTTTTTTCTAAATTTAAATTTTATGTATAATTATATTTTGAATAGGTAGTTACTCAAATGGTTCAAAACTCAAAAAGTATCTAAGTGTGTACAGTTGATATGTGTCTCTCCTCACCCCAACCAGCTCCTCTTCCCCAGAGGCAACCAATATTATCAGATGTTTTTTATCCTTTCAGTGATATTTAATAAATATGTAAGCAAACACATATGTATTTAATGATAATTTTAAAAATTTCTTACATAACTAGTAGCCTGCACACTATTCTGCACTTATTGTTTTGCTTTATTTTAGTTAACCTTGGTAAATAATTACTTATCTGTATGCGATTCTTAGAGTAGGAAATGTTTTTGAAAGCTATGATACCAAAAGCATAAGCTATCAAAGAAAAAATAGATGATTTGAACTTTATCAAAGTTAAAACTGTGATGCTTCAAAGGTTACCATCAAGAAAGTAAAAAACACAAGCCACAGAATGGGAGAAAATATTTGTAAATATATTATAAATATATATATATATGTCATGTATCTCACAAGGTGCACATTTTTAGAATATGTAAAGAACTTCTTACAAGTCAGTGATTGAAAAGATAAATAATCCAACCTTTTTTAAAATTAAAAAAAAATTTTAATTAATTTTAATTGGAGGATAATTGCTTTATAATGTTGTGGTGCCTTTGCCATACTTTGACATGAATCCAGTCTTTTAAAAAGGTAAAGGATCTAAATAGACATATCTCCAAAGGAGATATACAGATGGCCCATAAACACATGAGAAAATAGCTGTAATCAGAATCACAGTAACAAGTGTTGCTGAGGATATGCAGAAATTGAAGCCTTCATACATTGCTGGATGGAATGTGAAATGGTGCAGCCATTTTGGAAAACAGTCTACCACTTCTTCGGAAGGTTAATACAGAATTACCATATTGTCCAGCAATTCCCATGCCTAGGTGTATGGAAGAGAGAAATGAAAGAGAAATGAAAACTTGTATGTGAATGTTCATAGTAGCTTAATTCATAATAGCCAAAGAGTGGAGAGCCCAAAGGTTCATCCTCTGATGATTGGATAAACAGGTGACATATCTCTACGGCTGAATGATTTGATGATGATATTTGACGGTGAATAGGAACGGGATACAGACACATGTTCAACACAGGAGAACCTTGAAAATGAGACTGAGTGAAAGAAGCCAGTCACAAAGGACCGCAGATTGTATGGTTTCCTTTATACGAAATATACAGAGTAGTCAAATCTATAGACCCAGAAAGTAGATTAGTGCTTGCCTAGGGCTAGGAAGGCTGGTAGAAATGAGACGGCATGACTGCTGAAATGGACAGGGATTCTTTTTTGGAGTGATTAAAATGCTCTAAAAATAACTGAAAAACATTGAATTATGTGCTTTAAGTGGGTAAATTTTATGACATGTGAGCTATTAATATATCTCAATTAAACTGTTACCTAAAAAAACTAGTCCTGATTATAGGTTCCTTAGGAATATATATACATCTTCTGGGTGATTAGAGTTCATCTTCCTCTTTATATCTGCTGCTGCTGCTGCTAAGTCACTTCAGTCGTGTCCGACCCTGTGCGACCCAATAGTTGGCAGCCCACCAGGCTCCCCCGTCCCTGGGATTCTCCAGGCAAGAACACTGGAGTGGGTTGCCATTTCCTTCTCCAATGCATGAAAGTGAAAAGTGAAAGTGAATTCGCTCAGCCGTGTCCGACTCTTAGCAACCTCATGGACTGCAGCCCACCAGGCTCCTCCATCCATGGGATTTTCCAGGCAAGAGTACTGGAGTGGGTTGCCATTGCCTTCTCCGCCTCTTTATATCAGATGACTTCTAATCACCCAGAAAATGTATATACATTCCTACCCCCTCTTTTTTTTTTTTTTTTTTTTTTGGTGACAGCAGGTATGGCTTCACCAGAGTTCATTTAACTGGTCCCTTATTGATGGGAAGTTCTGTGTTGTTTTTAATTGTTATAGAAGATGGCATTTTAATTAATTGCCTTTCATGGAGGTTACACCATACTTGGGAAAGTAAAGGTACAGGCAGAATATGTTTATAGACAGAATGTCATGAAAAAAAAAATGTTGTAGAGTTGCCCACGGGACAAAGGCAAGTGGTAATTTAATTCTAGTTTTTGTTTTTTCTTTGTAGCACATTAGAGTTGCTGCCCTTCTATTCCCAGCACTTTGGGATCGTCATATTAAAATACTTATTAGTCAAGCTTCTGGTTTTGGCACAGAAACTTTGTTGTTTTTTTTCCCCCCAGGCGTGCCCAGGTCACATTGTGTAAAGTGGCAGTAACCATGCAAAGAATTTTTGTACCAGGGGATTAGCTTTCAAGGTTATTCCGAAGGGATTCGTTTAAATTGTAAATAATAAAATAAAAATACTTTGGGGAGACATTTCCCTCATTGGGTCTAAAGGATATTTATAGCTTGCTTTTTATCATCCTAGGAAATCGTGTCATTATCAAAACAAACGGATGCACACTCCGCCTGCATCCTCTTTTTTTTCTGACATATGCTCATTCAAAGGAGTTCGTCCCTTTGACCTCTGTTTGCTCCCACAGATCAAAGAGGGATGGGCCCGTTACCTGTTCCTTTGCTCATGCCCAGGTACTAGGTGAGGCCTTTGAACATGCCTTGAGGGCACGAGTCACAGATTCTCCACGATTTGAGGATTCTCTTCTGCCATTGACTTGCAGCTGCCTAGTGTACACTGTCTTGCCGAAAAGGAAAACGAATCCTTTGCTCTGTGTTTATAGCTTCATTTTTCCCCCGTTGCTGTTGTATTTTGGTTGTTTTTGAACCAGTTCCACTGTCTGTTTACCTTTTTATTTCCCTCATTGTTAGGTGCAGGGCACTTGAGATAAAGTCAGCATCCTTGACTTCTTGGTTAATTAGTTATTCCTCCAATATGTACTTAGGGCCTATCCCCTGGTGGCTCAGATGGTAAAGAATCTGCCTGCAGTAGACCCAGGTTCGATCCCTGGGTCAGGAAGGTCCCCTGGAGAAGGGATTGGCAACCCACTCCAGTATTTTTGCCTGGGAAATCCCATGGACAGAGGAACCTGGTAGGCTGCAGTCCACGACTGAGTGACTAACACTTTCCAATAGGAGCTTATTAAGTTTTTGTTTTATATATACATACATATATATATATGTATGTGTATATATATATATATGTATATAAATATAATTAAGACTCAGGGACTTTCCTGGAGGTCCAGTGGTTAAGACTTCATGCTTCCACTGCAGGGGGCACAGCTTCAGTCCCTGGTCAGGGGACTAAGATCCCACATGCCTCACTACAGGGCCAAAAACAAACAAAAAGAGTCAGTTCTAGGTGCTGTGGGGAAACAGGGGGTTAGCCTCCAGAAGCCTACTCTCTGGAGATATGAAGCCTATGTAATAAGAAAACAGCAACATGAGTGGCCCAGGGGAGGCCAGGGTGGGAGCGCAGAGCCCAAGGAGAAGGCTGCTGTAGTCAGTCTTGGGTTAAGAAGCATAGGCTGAGTTGTGAGGGCAGCAGGTAAGTGCCCAGAAAGGGGACAGACATCCTAGGAAGGGAGGCTTGGTCAACTTGGGGTTCACTTACTGTGTCGGTGGCTGGTTGTCTCTGCAGTGCTCAACAGGGACCTTGGAGTACATCTTACAGCGCTGCCAGGTGGCCCTGCAGAATGTCCGCGAGGAGGCAGACAACGGTGAAATCTCTTTGAAATCCTTGGAGTCAGTGGTTTTGAAACAAGGAGAAGAAATCCACAACGAGGTAAGGGCTTCCGAGAACTGTGGTGATTCTGTCCTACTTGTAGCTAACAAAGTAACTGTTTGCTCTAAGTATAAGAGCCCAAGGATGGTTCATTGCTTACAAGGCAGTAGCCAGAGCATTGACATTTTCATGCCAGTGCTGCCAGCCTTTGTCTGCACAGTGCACAGTGAGCCAGATAGCATATGCCAGATAGCATGTGCATGGAGGGTTCACATTCTATTAATAGGAGAGGGGACTTCCCTGGTAGCTTAGCTGGTAAAGAATCTGCCTGCAATGCAGGAGACCCCTGTTCAATTCCTGACTCAGGAAGATTCCCTGGAGAAGGGATAAGGGCTTTCTGGTGCCTCAGATAGTAAAGAATCTGCCTGCAATCTGGGAGACCTGGATTGGGTTCAATCCCCGGGTTGGGAAAATCCCCTGGAGGAGGGCATGGCAACCCACTCCAGTATTCTTGCCTAGAGAATCCCCATGGACAGAGGTGCCTGGCAGGCTACAGTCCATGGAGTTGAAAAGAGTTGGACACAAATGAGCGACTAAGCACAGCACAGTAGGCGAGGAGCCCGGGCTGGAGTAACCTGTTCGTGATGGGCAGTAGGCATGCCTGTCCTTTGCTCCAAATCAAGGCACATCTTTTTCCTCTAAGTCTGTTATCAAACCTGCCCTTTATTCTGGGCAGAGAAATTATATTTTCCAAGGATATTAACCATACACACATCCTTGCAGTGAGAGTCTGAAACAAAAGGCAAGGCATGTAGAAATGCAAGAGGCCCATGAAGGCTAAACTTCCAACAAGGACTGATGGAAACTGAAGGAGAATCCTCAGAGCAGGTGAACCGTAGGAGCCATGCCTTTTGTTTACAAAATTCTGAAGTCTGTGAGACCAGCAGGTCTGGGTCCCCTAAGTCAGTGTTTCACAAACTGTTATTTTCATGAATACCCTGTCAATTTTTGCTATATCTTTGGACTGCATCTGTTGTTATCTTTTCAATACTTTTTAAAGAATCAGCTCATTTTTTATGTAAATAAAAATCTTTAAAAAGGAAGCTTTATATTACCACTTTTAAGTGGAAAGCCAATATCAGCAGCCAAAAGAAAAAGTAACCAGAAAACTCTAGCCTGTGAAAACAGCAATGTTATGCTATTCTAGCAGATGCTTTTGGCTAAAGAAGGTTCTGGGCCTACAGTCTTCATTTTTCATGTTAAGAAGTGAGGTTAGTGCAGAACTTCATACACTTTCTAAAAGTCATTGAATTCTACACTGAAAATGGGTGGATTTTGTAGTGGGTGCGTGTGTGTGTGCTCTGTCGCTTCAGCGTATCTGACTCTTTGCAACTCTATGGACCGTAGCCCACCAGGCTCCTCTGTCCATGGGATTTCCCAGGCAAGAACCCTAGAGTGGATTTCCGTGCCCTCCTTCAGGGAATCCTCCCAACTTAGGGATTGAACCCACATCTCTTGTGTCTCCTGCGTTGCAGGTGGATTCTTTACCCACTGAGCTACCTGAGAATCCCTTTATGGTGGGTAAATATACCTTTAAGGAAAAAAAAAAAAAGGTTACCAAGTGGTAGAGAATTATTGAAGATTATCATCAATCAAAGACTTTTTCTTTGGTGTAGTTAGAACGATTGGTGGAGAATTTGGAATACAAAAATGTTCTCAATCATCTTTTCAATAAATAATTACTGAACATGCACAAAGCACTCTTTCTGGGTGCTTTTGGATAGAGTGGTAAATAAAATAGACATTCTAGTGCAGGGAGATGATGATAAGCAATAAACACCCTCCATCAGGTCATTATATAATATGTTGGAAAAAGTTAAAGCAGAGAAGATTGAGATAAGCAGAGAGCATCCCCACTGTAAGATGTCCTCTGAGCAGAGACTTAAAGGAGGTGAGGGAGGGAGCCACGTGGACATCCAGGTCACAGTGTTTCAGGCAGAGAGAAAAACCGCTGCGTGGGCTGTGCAGTGGGAGAATGCCTGGTGTTCATGGACTAGCTGAGGGACAGTCCCGTGTAAGTGGTGGGAGTGGGGCTAAGAGTTCCAGGAGATGAGGTCATGGAGAAGGTGCCAGGGGACGTGGAGCCGAAGGTTGTATTGGTCATTGGAGGTGTCTGTAAGGACCAGGACTTTCCTTTTTACTTTGAAGGTAATAGGGAACCACTAAGGGGTTTTGAGCAGAGAACAGAGTTCAAACAGAGCCATTAATATTTTCTTTCAATGTTTTTTTTACTGTGATACAAGTCACATAATATAAAACATACTATTTTAAACATATTTAACTGTATGGTTCAGTAGCACTATGGTTCACCTTGTGGTACAACTCTAACCATCATCCGTCTCCCAAATTTTTAGCTTTCCTAAACTGACACTCTGTCCCCATTAAACACTAAACTCTATCCCCATTAAACACTTAAGTCCCCATTCCCCGTCCTCAGCCCCCCTGCCCCACCACACCCCTGACCCCTGGCATCTATGTGTACTTTCTGACTCCATGGATTTCCCTGTTCTCATGTAAGTGGAGTCAAGCAGTATTGGTCTGTACCTCCTGTATATTGGAATGCGTTTAACTTAATGTATGTCCTATATGTTTTGTGCCACTTCCTTTTTTCCCCCCATGCTATACAGTAGGTTCTTATTATTATCTGTTTTATACATATTAGTATGTAAATGTCACTGTTTCCCAATTTATTCTCCCTACTTTCCCTGCTTCGTGTCCATACATTTGTTCTCTACATCTGTCTCTATTTCAACGTCATGTAATATCTTTAAAAAGATATTTAATTATCTTATGAGCTGCTCCGTAGTTTGTGAAATATGCCATAATCTCTAGAACCAAAGGCAGAGAAATTCTGCCTTTTAGGGAAATAATCACTTCTAACGCTCAGCTAAACCCAGGAGTGACTTTCTTCACTCCCTTTTGTCTGCTAAGTAGCCTGTGTTCTCTGCCACCAATTCCTGCTGGAGACACTGCTGAGAACTAGAACTTGAGGAAAGAGAAGCATCTGTGGGCCCAGTGACCTCAGTCAGTTAGACTTGGATGCAAAGTTCTGTCTCACTCCATATCGCCTTCTGTAAACACCCTGCCGTTTTAGGATCGCTAGCCTGCTAGCGATGCACCGGGGTGGATGTGTTCTTTAACACGTATGTGGGCTCTTTTCCATCCTTTCTGGTCTTCTGTGACTGACTGCGATGTTTTGTTACCAGTGATGGGTGGGGGTTGTCTGTAAAATCACACTGTTTATCTAACCACAGGGAAAATACTGTAATCTGAACCCATGTGCTTCAGAAAGTGGCTGGCTGCTTTTGACATTGTATATGTTAGTGGGGTGGGGATGGGGCAGAGATGTATCAGAAATGTTAGCCCCTTGAGGCTAGCCTCGGCTTGAATGGGGAGGTCTTAAATCTAAGTAGCATGTTTACCAGTCTTCTCTAGTCCCCCAGTCTTTGATTCTTCAAGGTCATGTCCTTGCTTTCAGAATGAATTCCATATGTCAGGGCACATCATCAGATGCTCTTCTTTCGCCCTGCAAGTTGGCATGCTCACGCTCTTCTGCGTTCTGTTGTGTGAATGAGAGCAGGAGTGCCCAGAACCCTTTCCACACTTCTCACTGTGTGCTTTCCTCTCTCTCAAAGGCCTTTGCTGGACTAATTATAGGATGAAGCCCTTGGTTTTATGTCTGCAGACTTTTGGGCTGTGCAGGTTTAACTGTGGTTGATTTTCCTTGTCTTAGATAGTTTCTAACTAAGCAATTTGGGGACTTTGAAGGTTGGAACTCCGTACCTGAAGGATATATTGTTTTTCCAATTTAATATGCTTAAACATATTTTTGGTCAAGTTTAATAGAACTTTCCTCTGTGTTTATATAATAGTCTTTTCCTTCTTAAAAATTATCAAATGTGGAATTCATTCTTGTCATTTAGTAAATTTCCTCTAGGAGAATGTATTGGGTTGGCCAAAAAGTTTGTTCAAGTTTTTCCATGGCCAAAAACTTCATTCAGGTTTTTCCATAAGATGTTACGAACATAAGATGTTATGAACATAATATGTTGGTCAAATGAACTTTTTGGCCAACCCATTACTATTTGATGTCATCATTTGGTTCTCATTTTGTCCTGATCAGACCTGCATCTTCCTTAGAACTCCTGGTAAAAGGCTTTCATGGATTAACTCTTTGTAGATTGGACCTTAGCATCTCTCCCTGTTCTAATACCTAATATTAGATATTAATATCGTTCTAATATCTTTCTGCTTGAAAACACTTATTTTATTTATTACAGTGAGACATTTACCCCTGTGGGCAAGTTCCCACCCCTCATGCATAAGCTGACCTGGGATCAAACCAAGGATTGAAACTAACTTGGCAGAAGTAGGTGATGTTTGCTTACCTGTAAGAGTGATGCAAATGGTTTCCAACTGTACAGTGATGTAGTGACTCAGAAATGTGATTTGGGAATCTTATAAGCTTTGCTCCCCATTGCCTAAGTTCCCAGTGACTATGGTTCAGGTCGGCAGATGGCTTCTGTTTGTGCTTCACCTTCAGATTTTTCTAAACATTTCTAGGAGAAAGCTTTTCTTGATTGACCTCTCTTTTGACTATCCCACAGAGCAGTCAGGTGCAGGTGAATTAGAAAGGTTCCAAGAGG
Organism: Bos grunniens; assembly: GCF_055505025.1. Lineage (NCBI taxonomy): Eukaryota > Metazoa > Chordata > Mammalia > Artiodactyla > Bovidae > Bos > Bos grunniens. Next base: position 22,354,305 of record NC_141182.1, read on the forward strand.
TGATTCTCTGGGTCACAGCTCCGTAACTAACACTGTTGGAAACGTGTTCATTTTTCTCTGACGATTCAGAAGGCCCTTCAAGATCCTGCACGTTCTCTAGACTTGTCAGCGTTCCTTCCAACACTGTCGGTATTACGTATCATTGTATTGCCATTACGCCAAAGATCAGATCATAGTGAATTTCCATTAAGTGCATGTCTGAGACCTGGGAGTGTGGTTTAAAAGCATCATGAACAATGACAGTACCTCAAGAGAAGCTGAGAGCCTGGCGGGAGGGACTACCCCCTGGAGAAGGGTTGAAGAGCCTCCTCTAGTCATGGCTAGACCATTGTCAGTCAGCCAGTACAGTGATACTGATTCTTTTCAGCCTTGAAGTAGTAGGATTTGTGCTCTATTCTGAGTCCTGACCCTTTCTTTGGTTTTGTGCAGCATCTGCCCTGCCTCTTTCCTTCCTCATCAGCAGACTTTGGGGTAGAAGGGTGGACGACTGCTTTTATTTTGGTAACTCAAACTGAATCAGGCAGCTGGAAATATTTTTTGCTTTCTTAATTAATTTTAAGGAAAGTGCCAACTGCTTATCTTGGCAATGTTAGAACTGGAGAGGGCAGCATTTGATGAATATCCTGTAATAGTTTTTGCCCACAATGTCAAAGTGAAAAAGCCAGGTTACGGAGTTGATTAAAATGCATGCCAGTGGGTTTCATGCCCACAAAGATTGTATCTCATGGGCAGGACTTCCACCCCTGAAAAAAAACTCTGTTGGGTATAAGTTTCAGGGGTTGAACTTTCCTGGACCGGCCTCAGTGGAACAGGGGGTGAGCATGAATTGACATGGTTGTTAAAACTTTTCTTGCTCAAAAATTTCATAAGATCGTGAGATTCTTGAGGACAAGGACTGCTGGGCCTTGTGGTCCCCTTTGGCCTGTATTCTTCGTATCTCCCAAGTGTCTGGCATGTTTGGCTATTCATTATTAACCCACCTAATCCTCACCATAAAACTATGTGGTGATTATGTAATTATCTTTATTTTACAGATGACAGAGCTGTTCAGGAGTAGAGCCTAGAACTGACTCCAGAGACTTTATTCTTAACCATGACACTGTCTGCTTCAAAAGATAGTTGGGGCATCTAAAGAGGAAGTGAACATCATTATTTATTAAAGTGGACAGGGTCTTTCTTTGCTTCCTTGTCCTATAGCAGAGTTTCCAAGTATTCTCCACTCTTTTGAACTTTCATTTACTGAAATCCAGACTCTATTGTACCTTTATAGGCTGAATGAACTAATTACAAATGATAATTATTTTGTTTCCTGGGATATCATGGTTGCCAAGGCTTGTATGTTTTGTTCTCATAATGGAAGTAACCAGCCCAAAGATTATAAAAAAATTAAAAGCAAAACCCTTTCAACTCTCCCTAACATAGAGGCTTGATGCTTTGTTGACAGGCTGTTCCTGTAATGTCAACAAATTTCATGTGAAATCTAAAAAGAACTCTTTTTTTTTTTTCCCTTGTAATAAATAATGTTGTTAAACCTGTATTTTCAGAGAAGTTGAACTACACTTGTATTCATTTTCCTTTCAAAGCAGTTAAGTTTACCCCCGTTAACCACTGTCTTTTAATACCACAGATAAGGTTTAGCAGCTATTGTCTGAATATTGTCTACATTCCCTTTTTTCCCTGTTTAAACAGCTTTAACTGAAATCGGTTCTACATATCAAACAAACATTTAGTTAGTGTAAACTAAAACCCTTTCATATGACTTGGTGTTCTCAGGTTAGTTATTTGAGTGATTTTCACCATTGTTAAATCTTCACAAGTTGCTTTTGTTTGCATGAAAGTTCAGCATGGATAAACAAACAAAAAATTCTTTGTGGTAACAGGTGAAGACTATTATAACTCTGTGCCTGTATAAGGAACATGATTACCTTAGTAAAGCCAACCTTAACCAATATTAAGCTGTGAAAGCTCTACATTTCTTTAGACGGCAGAAGTAAAAAGAGCTTTGGGATGAATGAAGTTGTACTTTTGATGGTAAAATTTGCTTTTCAAGTTGAAGATAAGTGATAGAAAATACATAGGAAACAACTTCTTATTCTTTTAAAGCTTAAGTTAGTCTCTCACCTACATATGTTGGAATTATTTCAGTGCAGGAAGTGGAAAACTCAACCTGAAATGGTTTAAGCCAAAGGGGCTTCAGGAATAACTTGATCAAGAGTCAGCTGATCTGACTAGGACCTGGTTTTTTAATCTGTTCATCTTGTAGCTGCTTCCTACTGCGTTGCCTCCATTCTTCCCATTCTGCAAAATGGTTGCAGAATCCTTTTCCTGAATCTTCTGACAGTCTTACTCTGATTGATCATATACCTGTCTCCCCCAAGCCCATTTCTGTGGCTGGAGAAGTGTGGTGGGCTGATGGGCTCAGATAGGGTTGCATGTTCCACTCCCGGTATTAGTAGAGCGCTACCCAGACCACGTGGACTGAGACCGGGAAAGGCAGTGGGTTACCAGATGAATCATGGGATTTGGCTAGAGTAAAAGGGTGCTCGGGAGAGAAATATTTGAAGTTTACCGTAGTAGGTTCTTAGGAAGGAAGAGAAATGGTTAGTGGCTTTACTGTGCTTTTTACCTATTGTCATTTGCCCTGACTGAATTGAAAGTGACAATTTGAATGGCTCTGTAGGTGTAATGTGTCCCTCCGTAATTATATTGTTCAGTTACATGAACACCTTCCTGCCAGCTCCTCCTGGCCCATGGGTAAATTCTTTGTTTATTTTAGATCTAAAAATACTTAAAATTGGTACCTCCTGATATGTGTCTGTGTTTTGCTCTTTTTGTTGTTGTTTTTCAGTCACTAAGTCATGTCTCACTCTTTGCAGCCCCATGGACTACAGCACACCAAGCTTCCCTGTCCTTCACCATCTCCCAGAGTTTGCTCAGATTCATGTCCATTGAGCCTTCTAACGATGTCATCTTCTGCCGCCCTCTTCTCCTTTCAATCTTTCTCAGCATGAGGGTCTTTCCAGTGACTCAGCTCTTCACATCAGGTGGCCAAAGTATTGGAGCTTCAGCTTCAGTCCTTCCAATGAATATTCAGGGTTGATTTCCTGTAGGATTGACTGGTTTGATCTTCTTACAGTACTAATCTTTAATAAAGATGTTTAATGAAAACATATTTTGTTTGATTTTGCCTTTCCCACCCTACACAGCGCAGGCTGTCATGTGCTTTAGGATCTCAGGATTTGCTGTGATTGACCGATAGCTTCCTCTTGTCTGAGTGATGAACGGTGACTGAAAACCCCCTCCCCAGCCTGACCTGGGTTGTCTCACTAAGCTCTATGTCTACTTCCTCCTTGACTTTGTGAAAAGGCTCCAGAGACTTTGAGTTATATTGGGAACTGGTTAGGCTGAGTTTTCCTCTTTTTCTCACCCTATGGCTGTGAAGTTACTGGAGGAGAATTGAATGACGAAGTTCATTGTCCTTGATTGTCCATCATGGGGACATTATAACCACGGTCTTGTCTTTATGATCCCCAGGTCGAGTTTGAATGGCTGAGACAGTTTTGGTTTCAAGGCAGTCGATACAAAAAGTGCACTGACTGGTGGTGTCAGCCCATGAGTCAGCTGGAAGAGATGTGGAGAAAGATGGAGTGGTTGGTAAGTATCCAGGAGTGGATTTCTTGGGATGTTGTGCTCTGTCAGTCCTTGGCTGCCTCCTTGGCCTGGGTAAATGCAAGAGAAAGACAAACATCATATGATATAGCTTATACGTGGAATCCAAAATAATGATGCAAATGAAATTATCTTCAAAACAGAAGTTGACTCACAGACATGGAAAACCAATTTATGGTTACCAGAGGGGAAAGGGAGGCGAGGAGGGATAAATTGGGAGTTTAGGATTAACATAGATACACTACTATATATAAAATAGATAATCAGAAAAGATCTATTGTATAGCAAAGGGGGCTCTACTCAGTATTTTGTAATAACCTATAATGGAAAAGAATCTGAAAAAGAATAAGTTTATATATGTGTGTGTATATATATATATATATGCTTTGGTATATGTGGCTTTGGTCGGCGCCTGAAACTAACACAACATTGTAAATCCACTCTACTTACTCTTTGTAAGGTAATGGGAACAGCCAAGATTTGATCAGCACAAGCTGAGTTCAGTGCAGTGAACCTTTACTGAGCACTTCCTACATGCAGGGCTTCACTGATAGCTCAGTTGGTAAAGAATCTGCCTGCCATGCAGGAGACCTGGGTTCGATCCCTGGGTTGGGAAGATCCCTTTGGAGAAGGGAAAGGCTACTCACTCCAGTATTCTGGCCTGGAGAATTCCATGGACTGTGTAGTCCATAGGGTCAAAGAGAGTCAGACATGAAACTGAGTGACTTTCACTTCTCATTTTTCCTATGTGCAAGGCACCATGTTAGACATATGTCGGGAAGTGACCATGAGAACCATGCAGCAATAATTCCTAAACTTCATCTGCATTTTTATAGGCACCAGGCACTATTCTAAGAGTGTTCCCTATATTAACTTTTAAAGTTAAACTGTTAAAGTTCTTATGACAGTCTGGTGAGGTGCAGAAACTGTTTATTTATAGATGTGAAAACCAAGGCCTAGAGAAATGAAGTGCCTCGCCCAAGGTCATGGAGTAAGTGGCAGAGGGAGATTGAATCCCAGGCTGCCTGGCTCTGGAGCTTGTGCCCTTAACCACTGCATTCGGTTTAACAAGGGGAGAAGCGTGAATATAGCCAGGTGTTACATTAACTCAAATGAAATCCTGTAATGGAGATTTAAAGGAAAAAAAGTCACTATCCAGAGGCAGAAGTATTAAATTCAGAGCATTGGAGCTGGGACAGTTGTGAAGAACAGATGTGGCTTTTGGGGACCTTGGGTGGGGAGAAGGAGGGTTGGTTGCATAAGACATTCTGAGAGAAGTGTTAGGTTCCGGTCACTGTAAGAACAAGATCACCAGGGGGGAAGTACAGTGTGACCAGAGCATGGAATTCAGGGCATGTGTCGTAGGAACTCTCACTGGAAGGTATGTTGAGGCCATTTGGGTTAAGTCTAAATTTAAATAGTAGTAATAATGCCAAAAGGGCTTCCCAGGTGACTCAATGGTAAAGAATCCACCCATCAAGGCAGGAGATATGGGTTTGATCCCTGGGTTGAGAAGATCCCCTGGAGGAGGACATGGCAACCCACTCCAATGTTATTGCCTGGAAAATTCCATGGACATAGGAGCCTGGTGGGCTACAGTCCAAGGGGTTGCAGAGTCAGACACAACTTGGTGACTGAGCATGCATGCACACACGTGATACTTACTAAGTTCCATACACTATTCTAAATATTACATGTATAATTTAATTTCTATGATAATTTCATAAAGTAGGTATTTTTCTCCCATTTTACACAGAGAGTTTTTTGTTGTATTGTGTGTTAGTCACTTAGTCGTGTCCGACTCTTTGCAACCCCACAGATTCCTCTGTCCGTGGTGATTCTCCAGGCAAGGATACTGGCCTGGGTATCCTATCCCTTCTCCAGCAGATCTTCCCAGGGATCGAACTGCGGTCCCCTGCATTGCAGGCGGATTCTGTGCCCTCTGAGCCACCAGGGAAGCCCAAGGAGACTGAAGCACAAAAGGTTTCCCTAACTTCTTCAAGGTCATACAGCTAAGTCGGGGAACTGGAGTTAGAACTCAGGAAGACTGGTTCTAGGGTCATGCCCTGCACCACCTCACTGTTCTACCTCCAGATCATCAAGTTTGGAATGTAGTGGAAAAGTGATAAAAGCCTGCTAAACTCTTGAGAGAGTACTGCTGTGCAGACTTTATGAGATGTGCTAGAAACAGTGAACCAATTTGAGAAATGGGTAGTTCTTGCTAATCCCTATTTTATAATAATGAAAATACCAAGTCACAACCATGATTGGCACCCCAGTTTGAAAGTCCGAATCAGAATCCAGAAGTCCCGGCCATCCAGCCTTTTCCTTAAATCTCTAAACCACACCTTTTCATGGATGTATGTTTAGGGGAAGGAATGTTGTAATCCTTTTAGTGTACTAAAAGTATCACAAAAATTGATTTCTCCAAAGACATGAATCAGTTCAAAATGGAGCATTGTGCAACTGGATTGGAGGTGATGAAAATTTTGTGCTGAAATTTCCTGCTAGTTCTCTTCCTAAAATTAGGCTGTGCAGAGTATGCTCCAGTTTTTCCTGGGATGTATATATAAAGGCAGGTTTATTTTGAGAGAATTTCTTTTTCACTGTGTAATTCTGGTTTTATCTATTTATCTACATGAATTAGAAACTTCCCTGGTGGCTCACGGTAAAGAATCCACCTGCAAGTCAGGAACCGCTGGAGACGTGGGTTCGATCCCTGGGTTGGGAAGATCTTCTGGAGAGGGGCATGGTAACCCACTCCAGTATTCTTGCCTGGAGAATCCCCATGGACAGAGGAGCCTGGCGGGCTACAGTCCATGGGGTCACAGAGTCGGATATGACTGAAGCGACTTAGCAGGCATGTACGAGTTAGAACTTCTTTACTTGCTGAACCTTGATCTTAAGGTATAGGTTTGACTTTGGGACTGTAATTTAACAGTTCTTTGAATTAGAGTTGGCAAACTGTAACAATTAAACAATTAGAATTGGTGAAATAAGAAAGAAACTCACTTGTAGTGTTTTAAAAATATATTTTTGAATTGCTTTTGTTCAAGGGCTTCTTTTTTTTTTTTAAGTGGAATCTTTGGTTTTGTGAGCTTACCAGTGATGTTCATTACGAATTCACTTTAACTATTTAGTTATATATATATATATATGTATATATATATATATATGTTTAATTTGGTGGTGCTAGCACATTAGATAAACTATCTGTTCTTCATAACTCTTGTGTAAAAGTACTAAAAAGAAGAACAGTCTTGGGAATTGGCCAGAGCCAGTTTCCTTGCAGTTGGTGTGGTGTTACTGAGTGTTCTGAGTGAAATCAATGGGCTCTGTGTCTCAGCAAGTCTAAGGATGATGGTTATCAGCAGAGTGAAGGTTTGGGCCAAGATAAAAGGAATGACACTTCTAAATTAAATTTAAGCATTGCTTCAAGCCTTTTTGTAATGACTTTTAACAAATTCATAACAATGTACTTTTGCTATTGGAAGAGACGAGAATGATCATTGGAAAAATCTCTGATCCTGTGACTGGTAGTGCCGTGCCAACCGATAGTTGTGTGGGGATGGAACTGGCACTGGCTGGTCACATTCCTACTTTGTACCAGTCTGCCTCCGATGTTTTCATTTGTGAGCAGTAGGGGGCAATGTTGAGCTACCAGTTTGAGGCCCCCGGATGCTAACTAAGCCTTTCAAGAAAATGCAGACAAATGTACCATTAACTGTCCAGAATTATCCCTGTTGCTTCAAGTTAGCTGTAATCTCCAAGATTCCATAACACAGGAAATCAGTTGTGGGTTAACAAATTCAACAGCAATTTAACATAAAAACTGCAGTGTTTGGTGCACATTTGGATTCTATAGAATTAGACTAATCCAAACAGCCTTTCTGAATGCACTCACTTGGCTTCCAGGGAATACGCGACTCAAAATGATGATCCTTTTAGACAAATGCTTCTTCTTTATCATTATGGTTTTCTGCATTTGTTGCGTATGTGTTGTGGAAAGATTTCTCTAATTAATGCACTTTTTCTGTTGTGCAACATAGCATCGATCTCCTTTGACAAGAAAATAAAACAAAAAAACCTCAGGCAATATGTACATTACTTTTCACCTTTTGCTTGTGATTAAAGCAACCTTTGACAGCCCTCGTACTGGGGAAGAGACTTGTGTTGTAACTCTTCTCTGTCTTTGTGTTCTTTTTTTTTTTTCCCCTTTGTGGTTGGAAGGTATAGTCTCAGGTAGGATCTAAAAGAAGAACGGAAAATGAGCTTTGAAATCACATTTCTTCCATTAATGGTAATTGCTTTACATGTCATAACCAGTCACATATTTTAAAAAGTTTAGTCAGCTATCTCTAAGACTCCCCTAGCCTCCATTGCCCATCCCCTGTTCCAGTAAGCACCTTTTTTTTAATCACACTGTTTATTCTTGCCATTTTTTTTTTCCCCCTGAGGATAGTTCTTCTCTGGGCATGCTCTTGTGATGTAAATGTTAAACCTTATATTTGAATGACATTCTGATAAAATATCACATTTCCCCTGAATATTACCGCATGAACTTATGAGCCATTAAGCCCCAAAGCACCAGAACCCTTTCTTATAATCCAGGAACTTAGCCTAGTCGTTCCTCTCAATTCTGCTCTTCAGGAAGGTATGATGACACTCTAACACTATTCAAATATTTGTATTTTATTTTATTTTTTAAACTAGCCCACCACTCCACATCTGAGATTAGCACGTTATAGGGAGACTCTTCAGGATAAGAGAGAGTTACCATTTGAAAGAAAGTGCACAGGCTTTGCTTTCTGGGTAAAAAATAAAATATGAAAAGCTCAACTCTCCTGTGAGGTGAGGAAGTCTTACTGCAGCCAGAGATTCAGCGGATAGGCCATTTGTCTCATAGGGTCTGGTATCGCACTCTGCAAAACTGACATTTATTTTACCTATAAAAAATGTTTTAACACTATCAAGTTCACTGAGATATAGAAAAGAATGCTAGGTGTGATGTCCTCTAAATTGATGACATTTATTCCTTGCCTTTTGACCTTAAGAAAAAAAAAAAAAGAGGTCAATTTGGTATATAACCCAATAGAATATTCTAGGAGAGTTTCCAGAGTAAACATTTTCAGAATACAGATGATTTTTGTAGTGGAGAGAAATTTCCTCCTCCTTCCTTTATGGCTTTTAAATTTTTTTTTGTTTTTCTAGAGGAGAAGGGTAGATCCTGATCATTTTCAGTGTTTTGAATTGCATTTCCTGTCCTGACAGTTCCTCACCCTGGGATAGCCGTGCATTTATATGGCAGTTGGCCTTAATAACCTTTATTGACTTTAGTGGATTGGAGCCAAGGCTGGATTATTTTAATGTATCCGTTTTGAAACAGTGTAAAACACAACATATAATTATGTTAGGTAAGCTATCGGCTACATTTAATTCTACCCATTTATGTTAACATTTGGCACGGGAGAGCAGGGAGACGTGGAAAATGAGTAGGTGTTTTATTTCAGACTGTTACCCGTTTTTTGTTGTTAAAGTTTTAAGAGAGAAAGGTACTTAAGAATGTGAAAGTTGTCCTTTACAAGTCAGTTGTAATAGTTTAATTTCAAGATGAGTCATGCGTTTTAGCTTGTCATTCTGGCCTGTGTAAATCATCTGAGAAGGCTCCGAGTGCGGAGCCTGATCGCTGCTGTCTAGCTAAGCCCTCCGTAGTGTAGGTTACACAGAGGTGGGGAATGATGGAGCCAGGGCCAGTTTGTTTGTTTTTGGAGAGATTAATGAAGCTATCATCACAGTGCTTTAGATTAAATTCTTTGTAACTGAATAAAGGAACAAGGCTGCTTTTTCACATCCTGAAATATATCCTGGGTATACTGCTGTTTGCCATCATATTATAGTTCAGTTAGCTAAGTTCATTTTAAGCTTCCAGGATTAACAATTTATAAGGGTGTGAGGAAGAAAATGATATAAATATTGATCTTTTTTGTCTTATGAATGGTGAAGTCATTAACTTATATGTGTGCGTGTATATATATATATTTACATATCTCTTGCCTTTAGTGTTAGTGCATATACTAAATTATATTTGCTAAATTAATAATATTAATTTTATTAATTTAATATATTTGCTAAATTATCTATTTATTGTTTATATTATTAATTATTTATTTAATATATTTGCTAAATTAATAATGGTTATTAATCCTGCCTTCTGTTTTTCAGAATTAGCATTTCTGATGTAGAAGCAAAGCGTATTATAGTAATTTAGAATCTGGTGTGAAATGTCTAGTGGTTTTAAATGAAAATTTAAATTCCTTTTCCCCTTTTGGTCCAGTGCTGAGTGAGTCAGAAGAAGCACAGGTTGGAGGCACGCAGACAGTCGCAAGCACACAACAATTCAAATTACGCGTGCAGACTCTGAGCTCTGGGGATAGTCTATGTTTAGCTTTAGAAATTTGGAGAAAAGAAAAAAGCCACTTTTTTGGCTATAGTGGCTTAAAATCCTGGGTTCACATTCTTTTTATTACCTTAAATGTCTTCCCTGAAGGTTGGTTCTTTCCATTTGCCTCCCTCCCCCACCTCCTCCCCCACTTCCACACCTCTGTATTGTTATATTAAAAGTAAAATATCTGGGGGAAAATTGTATGGATAATTTAGCAATGAATTTCGAACAGGTATGGATTCCTTTGATTGCCTTCTGGGTTTCTCTCAGATTTTTCTAATTTTTTTCCTTTGTTGCTACAGACTTAATCATGAATTAAGAAAAAAAAAAGTGTTGTGAATTCTGTCTATTTGGAAAGAAATTTCCAATTCCAAGAGAATTCAGGCTTAAGCCTTAGAAGCAGAATGTGCATGGAAAGCACAAAGGACTCTGTTTATGATTCTCTTTGAAGTGTTTTTGCAACTGGATAAGGAAAATTTTAGAAACCGTCTGATAGTGTTCAGGGTAAATACTTAAACCCCTTTAGAGAATTTCACACACAGATACTGTGCAGCAGAAAAAAGGGATACTTATGTTTCTTAAAGCTGCTACAGCCTACAGCTTTGTACTTAAAGACAGAGGTGTTGAATAGAATTCTACTGAGGATACATCCAGTGACAATATCTCCAGAAACATCAGAGCAAACCAGTGGGTAGGACTTTCTGTTTTTAACCCTTCCGTGAGCTGTATGAGAGTTGAGCTTTATTGGTACCAAGGACTAGAATGTCCCTGTTACATTCCAGGAATTGTTAAGAGGATTGTTCCAGTACTGCCGCTCTGCACACAATGAGAGCACGACTAAAAATGTTGAAGATGGTGAGACAAAGTGACAGGAGCTGGGAAATTCCAAGTGAAAAAGCCTTGCCATCTCTCGTAACTCTGTGTGAGAAAAACACAGAATAAACAGCCAAGCTTTCTAATATTTGAGCCTGATTTCATAGGCTTTAGCTAAATTTTGTTAGCGTGTGTTAATAAACACACGCACTCACACACATACACATTTCGCATACATTCTGTGTATTTTTCAAGTAAACAAATTCTATTGTTATATATGATTTTCACTACGCTGAAATTCAGATTTATACAAAGGTGTGAAGCGCCTGCTCGTTTTCCCCAGGGAACTATGGGAGCCTAGGCTGCTAGAATTTATTTTGGATTGCTTTGACTAGCAGACCATCTTAGCATTTCAGATGTAAATTCAGAAACCTTCGTGCCAGATTGGGCTGGTGGGAATTTCCATTTTTCCTAGAAAAGATAGAGAATAAAACAAATTGTATACTTCCTCTGGTTTCTTGGGGCGGGGGTAGGGAGTGGGACATTAAATTCAGCTCTAGGCTGTCATTTATCTTTTTATAAATATCTTTGACATAGTCTAGAAAAGCTCAGTCTGATAGAATGAAATGATTTTTTTTTTTAAAACAACAGACCTACAGTTTTGCAAGGGAAGCAAGATTTCTAAAGGATAAATATGCCAACTGTTGGGGATATGATCAAGATCTTAGGATCTTATTTCCCAGGTTGGTTACTGAATGGTTCTTAAAACTGTTCTCTTCTGAAAAAAAACTGTTTTGATGATCAAATGAAAGAGTTTGTAAAGTATAAAACACTGAACATGCAGAAGGCGTCACCAGGAGTGATTTTAGAAGTGTGAACAGGTGGCCACTGCAGATTCCTTACTTAGAGATCGTTTGACTCAGCCTCCTTAGTGTCAGCATTGCCCCCATCCCCCACACCCATTGCCCATTTCCCTTCCTCCAGAACTGGGATCAGTCCTGGAGCTAAAGCTACGCATAGTGGTTTGGAGCTCAAGGCTACTCTGGTAATGTTTCTTCTTGACTGTGGGCTAGATACTTTGGGAGGTGGGGCCAGGAATCTTCCCAGACTTTGCAAAAATGTCTCTCTGGACAAATGTGCTCCAGGTGTCAAGATCTGACTTACTAGAGAGCTCTGGGAACATATTAAGTTGACTTTTTCCTGCATTAAGGGTAACATAATCATCATCCTGCTCTCTTCTTGTCAACATCTGCAAAGGATGACCTTTTTTTAAAAAAAAAAGACTAAAGAAAACTGAGGTAGCCTTTCCAGTCTTCCTGAAAGTATCTCTGATCATTTTCATTTTTTTAATGACAATATATTTTTTAAAATTGTATTTTATTTTTGATTGGAGGACAGCAGTACTCCACAACCTCGTGTTGGTTTCTGCCATTCATCAATATGAATCAGCCATAGGTATACACATGTCCGCCCCCTCTTGAACCTCCCTCCCACCTTCCTCCCCATCCCACCCCTCTAGGTAGTCTTAGAGCACCAGCTTTGGGTTTCCTGCATCATGCTGCAAAAATTCCCACTGGCTAGCTATATTTTTAACACCATCTTTTCCCTAACACATAAATTAGGATCATCTTTTTTTGTATCTCCTTGCATGATCTCAGCCCATCTGGAACCACCTGTGACAGTCCTATTTGTAAATTTTTCCTTGATGTGGGGAAAAATCTCAGATAATCTCCAACTTGGTTTTGATTGATGGACAAAATTAGCCTTCACATAAAAATCTGGAGTCTCCTAGCCATCTGCAAAATTAATTTTCAGTGTGTAAGACATACCTGCCCTGGTTATAAACACCTGGAACAGGTGGTTGCTTGATAATGTATATATCCCTCTAACTTCAATGTTATTAATTTAAATGAACAATTATGAAATTGACCAAAATTATGCATCAGATCCTCTTTAACAGATGTTGGGGGATTAAGAGGGCTTGTATTTTATTTAATGTCATAAACTTTTCATGCAGTCACCAGTGAATTATTTTTAACGAATGAAAGTTGTGGAATATGCCAGCACCAGCAATAACTTAGTGTTTTGTTGGTACTGAGGTCTCGTATCTTGGGGCACATGAACAGTAGTTGGGAAGGGAGTACCCTCTTCAGCCATATAGTAATAAGTATCTCAAACTTAACAACTCAAGAAGCAAACTCTTGATTCCCATAACTTCCCCAGCCTTCCTTGCACAGGTCAATAATTTGCACTCCTCACTGCCCCGTCAGAAACCTTGGAATTTTCTTGGTTTATCTCTTGATCCATCAATGAAGCCAGTTAGCTCTGTTTTCAAAATAGAGTCATGATCTGACCACTCTTCACCACTCTCTCTGTTACCACCTTGGTATAAATAACATCCCCGTTTTTACCACTTATGTTCACCCCTGTCAGACTGTTCCTTTCAAATGTGTCAAGTCATTTCACTCCCTGGTCCCCATCTCACCATCCTGTCCAGAAGCCCAGTTTCCCTCAGTGTGATCATCTCTAGTTGCGTCCATGTTGCAGCAAGTGGAGTAAGTCAGAAAGACAAAACCATATGCTATCACTCATATGTGGGATCGCAGGTATGACAGGTGAACCTATCTGCAGAACAGAAACACACTCATAGAGAACAGACTCATGGTTGCCCAGGGGGATGGGGTTAGGGGAGGGATGGAGTGGGAGGCTGGGATTAGCAAATGTAAGCTTTTAGATACAGGATCGATAACAAAATGGCACCCCACTCCAGTACTCTTGCCTGGAAAATCCCATGGACGGAGGAGCCTGGTAGGCTACAGTCCATGGGGTCGCAAAGAGTCGGACACGACTGAGCAACTTTACTTTACTATACAGCACAGGGAACTTTTAACGAGAAACTATAATGGAAAAGGATATTTTAAAAAAAGAAAAGAAATCCAACTTCCTTCTGAGGGGCCTAACGCCCTCTAGGATCTATCTGTTCCCACCTCCACCTTCTCTCCCCAGCATAGTCTTTCTCCCCTCCCCCTCCTCCACTAGCCTTCTTTACAAACACACACACACACACACACAAACAGAATGGGCTTTTAAAAAAAGATTCCTTTATTGGGCTGTATTGGGTCTCAGTTGTAGCACGTGGGATCTTTGGCCATGGCATGCGGACTCTAGTTGTAACGCATGGGTTCTGTAGTTGCAGGGTACGGGCTTACTTGCTCCGCAGCATGTGAGATCTTAGTTCCCCGATCAGGGGGTGAACCACGTCACCTGCATTGCAAGGCGGATTCATAACCACCGGACCACCAGGGAAGTCTCCCTTCTTTACCATCTTTAGAACATGCCCAGTTTCCTCCTGCCTCAGGGTGTTTGATTTGCTGTTGCCTGTGTCTGGGACATTCTTCCCTCCGTTATTTGCCTGACTCACTCCCTCATTTCCTTTCTATCTCTCTGCTCCAGTCCCTCCTCTGGGAGAGTTTCCTCTGACCGAGTTCTCTAGCTGTAGAGAGAGTATAGCGCTGTTCTGTTTTCCTCCTCCTGCTCTCCCCTGCCTGCTGTGATACCATGTACGTGTTTATAGTCTGCCTCTACTTATAATCTCATAAGGGCAGGAACTTTGTTTCATTCACTATTATTTCCCCAGCTCTTAAACTGTGCCCCATACTTTGTAGGTTGCTGTTGTTCAGTTGTTCAATCATGTCCGACTCTGCAACCCCATGGACTGCAGCACACCAGGCTTCCCTGTCCATCACCAGTTCCTGGAGCTTGCTAAAAAGCATGTTCATTGAGTCGGTGATGGCATCCAACCATCTCCATCTCCTGTCATCCACTTCTCCTCCTGCCTTCAATCTTTCACAGCATCAGGGTCTTTTCCAATGAATCAGTTCTTCGCATCAGGTGGCCAAAGTATTGGAGGTTCAGCTTCAGTATCAGTCCTTCCAATGAATATTCAAGACTGATTTCCTGTAGGATTGACTGGTTGGATCTCCTTGCAGTCCAAGGGATTCTCAAGAGTCTTCTCCAACACCACAGTTCAAAAGCATCAATTCTTTGGTGCTCAGCTTTCTTTATAGTCCAACTCTCACATCCATACATGACCACTGGAAAAACCATTGCCTTGACTAGATGGACCTTTGTTGGTAAAGTAATGTCTCTGCTTTTTAATGATGCTGTCTAGGTTAGTCATAGCTTTTCTTCCGAGGAGCAAGCATCTTTTAATTTCATGGCTGCAGTCATCATCTGCAATGATTTTGGAGCCCAAGAAAATAGTCTGTCACTATTTCCATTGTTTCCCATCTATTTGCCATAAGGTGATGGGCTGCATGCCCATCTTGGTTTTTTGAATGCTGAGTTTTAAGCCAGCTTTTTTAGTCTCCTATTTCACCTTCATCAAGAGGCTCTTTAGCTCCTCTTTGCTTTCTGCCATAAGAGTGGTGTCATCTGCATATCTGAGGTTATTGATATTTCTCCCGGCAATCTTGATTCCAGCTTGTGCTTCATCCAACCTGGTAGATACTCAACACTTAACTTGTTAAAGCAAATTAGGAGTTTGGGATTAACACATACGTACTGAAGTGAAGTGAAGTGTTAGTTACCCAGTGTCCTATTGGTGAGTTGGACATGACTCTGGCTCATGGTGGTTCAGTGGTTAGGATTCCAGGCTTCCACTGGAAGCCTGGGTTCAGCCCCCCAAAATAGTAATATTAAAGGAAATTAATTCATGTTGGGTCATTTTTCCAGCCCTGCCACTTCCTCACTTTCAGGCTCAATGGCACAACCTTCAATGCATTCTTTTCTTTTTATTCCCATTTTTAAAGTCTTTATTGAATTTGTTACAATATTGCTTCTGCTTTTTCAAAAATTTAGTTTTAATTGGAGTATAGTTGCTTTACAATATTTTGTTGCTTTCTGTCATACATCAGCATGAATCAGCCATAGGTACACATATGTTCCCTCCTTCTTGAACCTCCCTCCCACCTCCCACCCCACTTACCTCTCTAGGTCCTCACAGAGCAGCAGGCTGAGCTCCCTGTGTTATACAGCAACGTCCCACTAGCTATCAATCTTACATATGGTCATGATGCATTCTTTTTAACTCTGTACGTTTTCCTCAAATGTTTGGTCCTGATCCACGTGAATATTTAGGGGTTAGTTTTATTTTTAAGCCAACACAACCCTCTCAGCAGTACCCCCCAAACATCTTGAAAATTAAAAAATAATAACAGTATCAAGAGCACAGATGATGCACCAGAACATTCTGTTTTATGCCTTTGGCATTTTCACTGTGAAGATGGAGCAATCCCTGGCAAACAACTTACACGAATATGAAAACTCTAAAAAAAAAAAAAGAGAGACATAACTAGGTTATTAAGTTTCCCTGAGTAGCAGTGCTGCAAAAACTTAAAATCATGGGGGGTTTTTTGCCTCATTTGTTGGCATCCTTCACATTTTAGATTTTCCTCTTCTTGAAAAACTTAATAAAGTACAATTGTCATAAAAGTAAACGTCTTTCCCAACAAAGCTTGGACTTTTTATGACTAATTTCCCAAGTGAGAGAGGGAGAAGACCGTGGACTGGACAGGTTTGGGGCACAAAACTAGGGAAGTCTCTGAGGAGTAAACTGACTTCCGCTAGACAAGCCGAACACTGATTAAAATATTTATCATCCTTTGGGTATGCAATAGCTTTTGATGATGGAAGGCATATTAATATTCATCTTTGCTGCTTGTCTGCACTTCAGATGGATCCCAGGAAAGAATGTTCAGTTGACCAGTTTTTTCTCCTCTCCAGGAGTCCTTGAGACCTAGTACAGCTTGGAACCAAGAAACTTGCCTTGTGATGGGATTGAGCTTTTTCTGGGGGGTGGGAGTAGGGGTGGGGATGGCCAGGGGTAGTGTGTGGAGGGGTGGAGATGGGAGGAATACAAACCAGGAGAGACCTTTGGACTGGGAAACTTTAAAGGCTGACTGCTTTCTTACAAGAAGCCAGTTGCCAGAACAAAGGGAGGAGTTTGGTCATAATTTTCTAAGCAGCAGAACTGGCATGGCTGAGTCCGTGAGGCTGACATGGCTCCTCGTGGGGAGTCTAAGCCTTACAGAGGATGTTGGGGTGAATACCACTGGGGGCTGAAGCTTCCCCTCTCCTTCCCCCTCCTCCCCTGCCTTTACTGAGGAAGATGTTTGCTGCCGATACCCAGGTCTTCTGAAAACTGGTTCTTCTGGAGTGCACCATCTCATTGTCATCCTGAGACAGAATAAATATAGATGGTGTCCACTTAGGCAGGCATGCACAGCACAAGGTGGCCTCCTGGGGTTCTCAAAACTTGTCTTTTTTAAAAAAAAATTTTTTTTAATTGAAGTATAGTTGATTGACAGTGTTGCGTTCATTAGCTTCAGGTGTATAGCAAAAACTTAATAAAGTACAATTGTCATAAAAGTAAATGTGTTTCCCAACAAAGCTTGGACTTTTTATGACTAATTTCCCAAGTGAGAGTTATATATTCAGTTATATATATATGTGTGTGTGTACACACACACACACACACACACACACACACACACACACACACACACACATATATATATACGAATTCCCTGGTGGCTCAGTTGGTAAAGAATCTGCCTACAGTGCAGGAGACCTGGGTTCAATCCCTGGGTGGGAAAGATCCCCTGGAGAAGGGAATGCCAACCCACTCCAGTATTCTTGTCTGAAGAATTCCAGGGACAGAGGAGCCTAGTGGATTACTGTCCATGGGGTCGCAAAGAGTCGGACAGAAATTCATAAATACAAACACACACATATATATGTATATTCTCTTTTAGATTCTTTTCCCTTATAGGTTATTACAAAGTATTGAGTATAGTTCCCTGTGCTATAGTAGGGTCCTTGTTGGTTACCTATTTTATATATAGTAGAGTGTATATGTTGATCCCAAACTCCCAATTTATCCCTCTCACCCCTCCTTCCCCTTTCATAACTGTAAATTTGTTTTCTATGTCTGTGGGTCTATTTCTTCTTTTTAGACTTTTAATTTTATGTTAGAGTATAGTTGATTAACAACGTGATGGTCTCAGGTGTATATGGATCTGTCTCTGCTTTGTGTGTAAATTCACTTGAATCTTTTTTTTTTTTAGATTCTGCATATAAGCAATATATGGTTATTTGTCTTTCTCTGTCTGACTTAACTACACTTAGTATGGTAATCTCTAGGTCAAGACCTGTCTTTTAATTTTTTCTTTTTTTCTTTATTGGGAGGAAGAATCTGGCTTATTAGTTTAGTTAATTAAGCAGTGTTGTTTTCTGTCTTGATGGGAATAGCCTTGATTATATTTTTGAAGGCAAGTAAGAGCCCTGAAAGAACCTGACCTTTTTATTGAGTTGTCTTAAAAAAAAAAAAACCTGGCAATTGAATAGGAAATTTTCATAAAAGCAGCAGTGTGTGAGGACACTTAGTTTCTGTCTTTAAATTCTGAAAATTCAGAATCTTCGCCCCTTTGCATTTTAGTTTCTATGACTCCATGATGAGATAGTCTTATGAAAGATACCTTAGAAAATTGGACAATAATGATAAATTTGAAGACTCAAAAGAGTAGAAGTGTATTTTTTTCCTTGACCCTAGTCATTTAATCATTCATCTGCTCCAGCTTATGTAGGTATTGTGAAGTTATTCAAAAAATGAGGGCTTGTGTCTCCCACACTGATAAGGCATGAGGCAGTAGGTAATTCAGAGAGTGGGAAAACAAAGGAGAAAGGTGGGTTCTGAGAGAGGTTTTTGGGACCACAGAGGAGGATTTTCATAGCTGGATCTGAGTGGACTCTATTCAAGGATGGCTGAAGCCGGAGACACTGTTGCAGGAGAACGCAAGCTCTGCTCACAGATTTGGAAAGACTGGATGGAGCACGCTTTGGGGAAGTCCAGTAGTGAGATGAGAAGATACACAGGGGCCTTCTTTTTCTAACCATTTCTCTGTAAGGCACAGCACTCTCACCCCTTCATAACTGGCTTTCCTATCAAAGGCATGGGCAGCCAAGTGCCACACGTGCACAGTGGAAAATAAAATGAAACTGCCTTATTGTCTTGCATTTGTGAAGATTTTCCTTGGGAAACAAGTCAAGATTGTATTGTTTGCACTATTTTCATCCTGAGTACAGCAAACAAACAACACTACATTTTCAAAAGAATTGCAAATGAGGCATTTTTCCAACCAAGGTCTTTTATTATTATTATTATTATTATTTTGCCTCAAAAATGAGTATCGAGCCTGGGGTATAGTACTGGGAACTATACTCAATATCTTGTAATAACCTATATTAGAAAAGAATCTGAAAAGGAATATATATATACACATATATACATATATAGTATGTATATATCTGAACCACTTTGCTACCCTTGAAACTGACACAACATTGTAAATTAGCTATACTTCAGTTTTTAAAAATTGAATACAAGCCTAATAATTTTGGACTTTTGGTCAAAGGTTTTCTCTTGAGTGAACCAGTGAACTCTTTTTCTCTTTGCTTTTCTTCTCCTTCCTGCTTTCCTTCCTTCTTCCTCCCTCCCTTCCTATCTCTTTCTTTCTGATATTGGAATTGGGATCCGGAGGAAATGACATCTTCACCGCCCCTTACAGAGGCGACAGTCTTGAGGACCTAAGTATTTGCACAGAAATATTTTGAAACACAGCCAAGAGTGTCATTCATGAGTTATTTGATTTGATTCAGGACAGCGGGTATGGTCATCTATCATTTCCACGGCTGAAAAAGAGCATTTTCTTTCCCACGCGTATCTCCCCATTCTTCAGCTAATAGCTCCAGGTTAGTGATTGAGCACTCCACGCTGTCTCGTATTTGCCATTGCACTTTGGCATGTCAGTCACACCACTTGAAAGACTGAGTCACTGTTCGGAATGTAAATGGTGGCTGTTCATTCTAGTCTCTCCCACCTTTTATTTATAGATTTCTGCTAGGCATTCACTTTTTCTCTTTGTGTGATGTTATTATTTTCTAGTGACTAGTTTGATTACTTCCAAGGCATGAGGTGTTAATTCTTGAGTGATTAACAGCTCCCTGTGAGTTTGATCTTCAGACTCAAGCTTCTGCAATATTGTCGTTACTTTGATCCCCTCAGTTTGTAAAAAACAGTAATATCTGCAAAGTGCAATAAGGCAAAGTGCAATAAAATAAGGTATCCCTGTACATAAGATTTTTACATATAACGTCTATGGTAATACCTAGGAGTAAAATTGTTGGATCAAAGAATATGTGTATTTTCAGTTTTAAGAGAGATGGTCAAATTGCCCTCCATAGATAGAGTTTGTCATAGAGTTTCTATGTGTGTGTATGTATGTATATTTATATGTATGTATTCATATGTAGTGGTAAAGAATCCACCTGGCAACGCAGGAGATGTGGGTTTGATCCCTGGGCCCAGAAGATCCCCTGAAGTGGGAAATGGCAACCCACTCCAGTATTCTTGCCTGGAAAATCCCATGGACAGAGGAGCTTGGCAGGCTACAGTTCGTGGGGTCACTAAAGAGTCAGACATGACTTATCGACTAAACAACAACATCAACAACAATTCATATGTAGAGTTTATGTGATGCAATGCCTGTTTTCCTCACGTCCTTACCAGTGGCAGTATATTAACAGACTTTTTGCAAGTATGATTGGTGAAGAGCGATTACTGTTTTGCGTATAAAGAAACTGAGGCTCAGAGACATTAAGTGACTTTGTTAAGATCACAGAAGTGCTGAGCTACAGAGCTGGGGTTTGCAGTTCGCCAAGGCAGTCTGGTTGCAGAGTCTGCTCTCTGAATCACTATAATAGTCTTAGCTGAAGCTCCATTCTGTTAGATATGACCAAAGAATTCTGACAGATTTAGAGGTTCCAGCAAGGACCACTCATATTTCTTTGGCTGGTAACTGTGGGAAGTTGTTCTTTCACCATGGAGTTGTCTGCCAAGTCAGCTGAATCAGTCCAGGTGATCAGAATCGTTCCTCTGACATCCAGTGATATTAATAAGTAGTGGGATTGAGTTTTATATGGGAAGTAGGTGGCCCTTTACCCTGCTGAATCTTAGGACCCAATGCTGTAGCTGTTTTCATCAATGGAAGGGAAAGGTCAGGGGGTGGTCTCCTTGCTGCCAGAGACATGGCCTGTTGCCTGATTTTCTGTTTAAAGTTACGTTCCTGCTGGACTGTGTTCAGGTGTGAGTTTTGGTGGCTGTGTTCCGCTGTGATGAACCTCCTTGGCCTCTCCTGCTCACCTTCATTCTTTCTCCACCTGTCAGTCTTCATTAGGTCCTTTAAACAATGATTCATCTTCTGTTCTGGCCCTTTCCTGCTTGGCTCTGCAACTGTGAGTTCAAGCCTTCACCCCGCACACACCGTTTCTAAGTAAGAGTTTATGGCAGGAAGACTTTGGGCAGGATTGAGATGATCAGAGAATGGTTAGAATTATATTTCCAGGTAAAGGCAAGGATGAGAAGAGGTCTCAGGAGGGGTAGAGAGGTCCTCTTTGACCCCTTCCTAAGCTGTGTTGATAGACTCTCATTCTCAGGAGTTGGGTGGGGTCCCCTCTATGACTCTGGGCCCTGACGGGTCACATCCCTTGCTGTGTTGTAAAGTCAGGTTCTACTGTTGATGGCATGACCCACAGTATCTGTCATTAAGTCTTGTCGATTTGAGTCCTATCCCCTTTGAAGTAGTCAAGGTTAGATCCTTTTGGGTTAAGAACTTCAGGTCTCAGGCTAGCCAAGTCTGAGCCCTGGCTGAATTAAGTAAGAGTGTGTGATACTGGGCAGTGACATGGGGAGCCTCAAGCTTCCACTTCTGTAAAATGTGTGTGCTGAAAGTAATGCCCTGTTGGGATTATGGTGAGATTTGTCCACAGTAGTAAGTGTAATGTTTCGTATATTGCCTGGCATGTTTTCAGCATTATTGTTTTGAACCTGTCCTCTTCTTTCATTCCTCCTGCCATCTGCTAATTCAGTGCCCCCTCAACTTTCACCTAAGTCATTCCTCCAGCTCCCGTAGACTCCCAGCTTAATCTTATGGTTACATTTGCCTAGAATCCATGCTTTCCATTCAAGTCTCTGTTCAGAAGTCCCCTCAGAGTGGCCCTTTCCTCTCCCTTCTCTCTCTGCTTTATTTTTCCTCAGAGCATTTATCACTCTCTGATTGGATATCTAATACATACATCTGTTTCCTGTGCTAGAATTTTAAGCATCTCAAGGGCAGGGACTCTATCTTGTCTCTTCTGTGTTCTCAATGCCCAGTATAGGACCACAGCTGTTTGTTGTGCAAGTGAAGACTCACATGCTTTGTGAGTGTAGACTCTTTCTGAGTTGCCCCTTTTTACACGTATAGTGCTTCATACCGGAGAAGGCAATGGCACCCCACTCCAGTACTCTTGCCTGGAATATATAATATAATATAATATAGTTAATTATATTAAATATAATTTAATGTAAAAGATTTTTTGGGGGTCATGCTATGTGGCATGCAGGATCTTAGTTCACTGACCAGGGATTGAACCCACCCCTCCTGCAATGGGGGGTCTTCCCTGCTGGATCAGACTATAAAAAATCCACATGAAATGCAGGAAATGTGGGTTTGATCCCTGGGTCAGGAAGCTCCCCTGGAGAAGGGAATGGCTGCCCACTCCAGTATTCTTGCCTGGAGAATCCCATGGACAAGGAGACTGGTAGGCTACAGTCCATGGGATCACAAAGAGTCGGACACAACTGAGCAACTAACACTTTCCCCTGCAATGAAAGGGAGGAGTCTTAACCACTGGATACTGGACATCAAGTCTTAACCACTGGACATCAAGCCCCTGTGATATTTGTTGAATGGCCTGCTGTCCCTTCTTCTTGGTTTAGTCCATTTTACAAACTCCTTTGTTTAAAAACATTCAATAATGATCCATTACCAACTGCCAAAACTTTATCTTTTCAGCCTTTTCTGGAATGTGATTTCTCTGCCTTCAAGGTCTTCAACCTTAGGTTGTACATGAGAGACCCCATGCAGCTTTTTAAGGACTTGAGCATAATGTCCAGGGACTAGGGTTCAACAGCTATAACTTTCAATCTTGGTTGCACATTTGAATCATGCAAGATTAATTTTCAAAAGTATCACGTGGGTGTTGGCTCCAGCAATACTGATTTAATTGGTCTAATCTGTGGTGCTTGGTGGATTTCAGTGTTTGGCCAAGTTGCAGTAGGTTTAAAAACCCTCACAAATGATTCTGATATGTATTTAGGGCTGAGAACAACTGTTCAACAGGTATCTGACCTCTCAACAAGTTCATTTTGATCAAATGGATGAATACATGGACATTTGAGCAAATTAATGGGAAATGCTATCTCGCTTTGAAGTAAAGTGAAGTTGCTCAGCTGTGTCTGACTCTGCAAATCCATGGACTGTAGCCTACCAGGCTCCTCTGTCCATGGGATTTTCTAGGCAAGAGTACTGGAGTGGGTTGCCATTTCCTTCTCCAGGGGATCTTCCTGACCCAGGGATCAAACCCAGGTCTCCCTCACTGCAGGCAGATTCTTTACCAGCTGAGCCAGCAGCGAAGCCCGGTGACTTTAAACCAGGTCAAATATATTGTCTCACTTTAAACATTTTTAAACTTTAAAAATGTGTTGCCTCACTTTAAAACAACACAAATGTATTGAGTGCCTGTTGCATTTCCAAGATTCTGGGGAGGACTCAGAAGGGAAACAGCCATCTTTATAATTGGTATACAGGGTAGAAGAGGATGTCAACAAATGTACAGAATTGTAAAAGCTTGGGAGATGGTGGGGCACATGTGAATGGGTAGGATTTTGGAGTCTTCTTGATCAGCAGGGACTTCTGAATTGAGTCTTATGGAGTGGAGAGAATTTCAGCAGGTGACGATGGCAATGGGGAGAGAATATTCTGACATCTCCCGTGGCGGGAACAGCACATGTAATGGTTGAGGTCGGGAAATGCAGTTTATATTCAAGCTGCCTACAGTGGGGCTGGCAGTCCCCCAAAGCTAGTCTCCTCTGTGCTTATTCGCTCAGTCATGTCCGACTCTTTGTGATCCCATGGACTGTAGCCTGCCAGGCTTCTCTGTCCATGGGGATTCTCCAGGCAAGGATACTGGAGTGGGTTTGCCATGCCCTCCTCCAGGGGATCTTCCCAACCCAGGGATTGAACCCAGGTCTCCTTCATTGCGGGCAGATTCTTTACTGTTTGAGCCACCAGGGAAGCTTAAGAATACTGGAGTGGGTAGCCTATCCCTTCTCCAGGGGATCTTCCTGACCCAGAAATTGAACTGAGATCTCCTGTATTGCAGGCGGATTCTTCACCAGGGAAGCCAGTCTTCTTCTAGAGTTCTCTAACTCAGGAAATGGTACCACTGCTCAGTCAGCTCTTCATGCAAGAAGTAGAGGAGTCATCCTTGAGAGTTACCCCTTTCCCTCCCCACATATCCAATCTGAGAACTTTTATTCCTGAAGTATCCACTTTTTTCTGCTGTGTGTGCTCAGTCACTCAGTCATGGCCGACTCTTTGTGACCCCATGGATTATGGCCTGCCAGGCTCCTCTGTCCACGGAATTCTCCATGCAAGGATACTGGAGTGGGTAGCCATCTGTTCTCCAGGGGATCTTCCCTACCCAGGGATGTCTGGATTTACAATTAAGGGCAGTATTTTCAAATGCAATTTCCAAACATTTTGGCACTAGGAGCCATGCAGAATCTGGACAGTGGTTTCAGCAGTGTCACTTAGAGGCCATTCTTTCTTATGCTTCTTGTGTCAGTGCCCAGAGTCACCATCCAGCTTTGAAGGGACCAGAGGGTCTCCAGCCCAGGGTATCTTTGGCACAGGTACAAGAATCCTCACGCTGACTGACTTGGAATTCCTGGTGAGAAGTGATTTGTTACCCTGATTAGAATGTAAACACTTGCTGGAGTTGAGTTTTGTTTCTCATGTGAGTTTTATTATAGCCTTCTGTGTTTATAAACATGTCTCGAGCATGAGGGAGAAATGTGATAACCTTTAAGCCCCCAAGAGAGTATCCATTTGTTTACTCTGTGGGCTGAAATTAAGATAACTTAGCATCCTTCTCTGAGAGTCCTGTATCCCTCTTGCTTTGACCAGCTCACATGGGATGGTGCCCAGATTATCATTCCCTAATTGTTCCGTCCTCTTCTAGTAGAGTCTGTAAAGTCTTTTGACAGATTACTTCTGTAGTCAGTTGGCATTCACTGGAGGGGTGCAAAGTCCAGGTGAGATGTCTGTTGAATCCAACAAACAGATACTGACTTTTTAAAGATTTAATGTGTCAGGCAATGGAGCAAATCAAGAGTTGCTATACTCATGGAGCTTACAAGCTTGTTAAGGAAATAGACATACATGTAAATAAGGCATGATGTGGAATGTCAAATGAGAGGGAGAAACAGAGCATTGTGGGAGTGCCCAGAGCATATGAGTCAGATTGAGAAAGCTGGGGAAGGCTTCGTGGAAGAGGGGTGTCCATTTGATTGTACCTTGAAGAGTGAACTGACTTTTGATAGCAGAATTTTCACAGGTAAAGAGGAGGGACAGGCCCCATTTTCGGCAAGGCCAGCAGCAGGCACAGGGCTCAGTTCTAGAACACTAGGGCATGCCTGTAGAAACAATATAGTATCTTGTCACTGGTGTTTCGGGGACCTGTTTTTGGGCTGAAATGGAAGCGAGAGAGGTAGGCACCTAGGAACTAGCGAACCAGTGAAAAGGAGGGAACAGGATGATCTTATGAAGAGCCTTGAATGGCATGCTTAGGAATTTGGCCTTAAAAAATTATTTATTTATTTGGCTTCACTGGGTCTTTTTTTTTAATTAATTAATTTATTTTAATTGGAGGATAAGTACTTTACAATATTGTGACGGTTGTTGCCACACATCAGCATGAATCGGCCACAGGTATGCATGTGTCCCCGGGTCATAATTGCGGCCCACAGGATCTTCGATCTTCGTTGTGGCAAGTGGGATCTTTAGTTGGAGCATGAGAGCTCTTTAGTAGAGGCCTGTGGGATCTAGTTCCCTGTCCAGGGATTGAAGCCGGACCCCCTGCATTGGGAGCATGGAGTGTTAGCCACTGGACCACCAGGGAAGTCCCAGCAAATGTGGGGGTTTGGTTTCAAAGATTTTTGAGTAGCTTTCATTTTTCAAAATTGTAACTGGCAGCAGCACAGTGGATGGATTATAGAAAGGAGAGGCTGGGGACGGGAAGACCTGTTGCAAATATACTTGTGAGCAGTAATGAGGTTCCAAACCAGGGAGGGTGATGGAGAGAATAAGAAGAGGGATGAATTCCTGAGTTTTGCTTAGTTTTTAGAGAGGTACATAAGGCAGACTACAGTCAATAGGTTGCAAAGACTCTACTTCAGTCACATGACGGAGGCAACTGAGCACACACGCACACACATAGACCTTCATAATTGGATGTTAGGGACCAGAGATGAGGAAAAGTCATGGGAAACTTCACAAGGTATCCAATCTTAGTTAGGATGGATGAGGATACCATTTACCAAGCTAAAGAACAGAAGAGAAGGACTTGAAGTGCCATATTGACTTTGAGGAGCCAGTAGAACATCTAAGATGGTCTAGAAATCGCAGAAGGTCTGGAGCTTGGTAGAGATGCCAGAAGCAAGTGTAGACATGGGGGTTGGATTCATGTCTTCAGCAGGCATTCCTTCCATGCCTATCATGTGCCAGGCAGTGTTCTCCCATCTGTTCATCCGTGTTTGAGAGCCCCTAACTTGTGGCAGCCATCAACATGGAGACACAGCAGAAGGAAGTGGCGTGAGTGAGTAAGAAGGTCGGTGAAGAAGTCAAGGGGCATCACAGGTGAAGTCTATTAATAGTATAAAGGTTAAGCATAGGAGGTGGCAGTCAGAGGGCTGCAGAGAAAACCAGGGGCAGGTGGTAGAATTGAAGGAGACGTCATGTCAAGCCCCAGGAGAGGTCAGTAGGGTCAAGAGGGACCCTACTGTTGAATTCAGCTTGGAAAATTCCAGTAGGACGGTAAGGGCAGAAGGACAAGGAGGGTGAAGACTGGTGGACCAGGCTGCACATTATTGTGATGGGACTGAGAGGAGGTTTCTCAGAGCAGCTCTGTCTTCCAGGGATGCTGTAGGGCAACCTGAGGGGCCTGAGAAGAGGCACGTTTTAGCCAGATGGGGGCGCTGCAGTTAGCTCTCAGAATTCCTGAGTTCCTCCAGTTGTCAGCCTGTAGACCTTCACTTGCCCGGTAGCTGACTAAAGGCTGACCTGGAGCCATAAACATTTTAATTTGCAAAACCATTGTCGTATTCCAACATAAACGGGGGGCAATTTAGCAATGCGTCTCCAAAATAGCACTGGGTGCTGGCTCAGGCTTTTGCGGTATATGTTGAAAATGAACACTGAATGCCATGGCATAAAAAACCAGATTGTTGATTTTCATGATTAATTTGGTCTCTAAGGCCAAGGAACCTGTTCATGGCCATATATCAGTTGTGGTTATAATTGTGGGGCAAAATGAAAAATCAATACTGGAACTACAGGGCTGTATTCTTAAAATCCAAGGCGTGTTTTGTTGCAAATGTCATAGAAGAAACTGACCTTCAAAGGGACAGACATACCTTCATTATTGCACAAGTGTGTGTCCGTGGTGGAAAAGCCAAGGAAAGGGATTGGGTCTTATCAGAGTGTAGCTGGGGTGCTTGGAGAAGGTTCAGATGCTTACAATTTCGAGTAAAATCTCACTTCCAGTTCTGTGTGTGGGCTTCCCAGGTGGCTCACTGTAAAGAATTGCCTGTCAGTGCAGGAGACGCAGGACTCATGGGTTTGTCCTTGTGGTGGGAGGATCCCCTAGAGGAGGAAGGGGCAACCCATTCCAGTATTCTTGTCTGAAAACATCCCATGAACAGAGGAGCCTGGCAGACTACAGTCCATGGGGTCACAAAGAGACGGACATGACTGAGTGACTGAGCGCCCATGCACGTACAGTTGTATGTGTCCTAAGGCAGCCTCAACTAGTAACTCTAGAAGGTTGTGCAGATGGAAGCCAGGACACCTGGGTATACTTTAGCCTCCGCTAATCACATGCTGCTGTCAGACAAGTCTCTTCCTCACCCCAGTATGTTTCTGTGGTTTTCTGTGTTAGGACTTCAGAGATGCTTGAAGTCCTCTGAAAAGATTGACATACTTGAATGGGAAAGAAACATCTTCCATTAGCATCATTATGAATAAGACACCCAAGGGGCTTGTTTACATTTTCCATGCCTTCGATTGGGAATAGACTTCTTTTCTGTCAAGCCTGTGTTGTTTAAGTCTGTGTGTAGGGGATTCTTTTCTGTGTTTCGCCTTTTGTTTTGGCAGAAGTGCCCGATCCCCACTTGCCATGGCGAAAGAATCATTACCTGCAGACTACATTAGACAAATAGAACGTGAAGGGAAGAACCTCGTGTAGGTAGATGGGAGTGTGAGAACCAGGAAATGGCCTGCCCATGGGTCCAAACGTTGGCAGCAGTGCCATGGCAAAAAGAAATCTCAACATCCAGAAAAAAAAAGCAAAAGTGTTAGTTGCTCAGTCGTGTCCGACTCTTTGCAACCCTGTGGACTGTGCCTGCCAGGCTCCTCTGTCCATGGAATTCTCCAGGGATGACTACTGAAATGGGTTGCTATTTCCTACTCAAGGAGATCTTCCTGACCCAGGGATTGAACCCGTGTCTCCTGCATTGCAGGCAGATTCTTTCCCATCTGAGCCACCAACATCCAGGTGAAGATTCATTCTCTGATCCGACCTGCCATTTTTCTAAGCCAAGCTGGAATTAATTAAGTAGACGAATGAGTCAGTTGAAATTTACTAGCAGCTTCTTGACCTAATGCCTTAGAAAGTTCTGTCCTTACAGATCAGGTCTCACATTGAGGTCAGAAGAATCAGATCCAACTCAAAGAAAGGAGAGCTAGTGGAAACGCCAAAGGTGCCTTCCAGTGAACTGTACCTCTAGCGGGCCCCCTTGACGCGCTTCTGTTCCATGCGACTTATGATTATTTGAGTGCTAAGGTTTGCGGCAGGCTGCCTTGATGTATAGGCTGAGGTGGTGATTTGTTTCTTTTCCCATCTCCTTTGCATCTCCTCGTTTCAACTTAAGAAATGAATTGTGTGGCCTTTTATTATATAGAGATTAGCGCAGCCTTTTTTTAAGTCCCTCTTCTGTGATCTCTCTTAGGAGTTGACTCTTTGCAAAAGAAACACTTCTCTCTTGTCAGAATGACAGTGATTACCCCACAGTTTGGAAAATCTCCAGCAGCTTTTGTTCCCTGAAAAAAAAAAAAAAAAAGAACTTGATTTGATGAATAAAAAGTTGGGGGATTTGATGAGTCAGAGGGCAAGAAAATGTCCTCGCCTCACATGAGGCTCTCAGAGTCAGACACAGCGAACATCGGGGAGAAAATAAACCTTAATCTCCCAAGGAAAAAACCCTGGAGCATGAAAGTGTTCCCTCTAGAAATGCTGTAAATCTTGCAAACCCTATAGGTTTTCTGTTTGGGGCAACATCAAAGCCCAGCGACTTTTGAGATTAAAGTGTGTTTGACAAACAAAACTTTCCCCATGCCACACTCTTTACGAGATTTGGCCTGTCTCTTGCCTTTGTTTTACCTCCATGGGACTTCCTTTCTTCCTGAGATGTGGGAAGTCTCACCTCCTCAAACCTGGGGCAGGCTGCGACGGTTTGTGCCTTGAATGGCGGGTGCAGACCCCAGCGGCAGGCCCTCCACTTTCCAGCATGTTCCTGCCCCAGCGGTGGCCCACACCTTCTCCCGGTCGCTTCCCAGGGACCCTCTTACTTGTGGAAGAGTTTCAGAGTCTTCACTGACTCTAAGAAGATCAAACAGCAGGAAGACAGTGGTTTCCCTCAGCCGAGACAAAGGAGTTTGTCTTTTACCTCAGAATTTCTGTTTCTTTTCAAACTGTCTTCCCCACTGTCTCAGAAGAAATGCTTGTGTATTTTTTTGTTTGTTTGTTTGTTTTGTCCTGACCTGTTTCCGTGTCGGGGATGTCTTGGCGCTTTCTCTCTTGCAAACTGGAAATAGATGATTCTGTTTTTGTGCAGGGAAAGTTCTTTTTTGGAGAAATTATCACTTAACAGAAGAAAAACTTTCCTTCAGTAAGATCATTTTTGGGGGAAGTAGAGAGTGATAAGATTTTGCTTTAAAAAAAAAAAAAAAACGCCTTTGTCTTTTAATGGAGTTGGGTTCTCTCAAGTCACACATTCCAGCCTTCTGCCAAAGTCCCCAGTATGGTCTGATCTGCGGCTGCTCCTCAGGGTGGTCATATCGCAAGTGGAGGACAGCTTGGGGAGGCAAACGGCTTTAAGGGTAAAGCCCACAGCGTAAAAATCTCATTACTGGAAAAGCGCTTGTGTGGTTCAGGCTAGGTACTCCCCAGTGGAAGGATGGTGACGGTGAATGGTTAAGGGACTCACTAAAATATCTTAAATTGTCTCCGTTAAACACGTAGCGTCCTTCGAGGTCACACAGAGCTGAAACTTGAACAGCTGTACAACAAGCATCTGAGATTGTTTTTAATTGTGTCCCCTTTCTCGAACAGCAGTAATTCTTGTTGATACTGTCAAGAACCTTTCCACCGAGCACAAGCACACCATACTTGAAGGTCAAATGCTTAACCCTTCTGCATGGTTACAATGAAAACGGACCCCTTTGTTTTCATTAATGTATACCCCAGCCGCGCACACGGGGAGAATGGGGGCCTCAGGCGCTCACCAAGCTGAAGTAACTTATTGTCCGAGCACCACAAAGAGAGCATATTTTTGTTTTCATCCAGCAGTTGCTTCCCCTTTGCCTGTGCAGCCAACCACGAGACAGTACGGCCATTTATCAATGGGCAGAATTTTTGGGTACCATTTTGTTCCTCTGACCTGTGTTACTTTTTACTGACCCGACCAAATTGCTTAAAAATTTTCCCTTTTCTGCTGTCAGTGTTTAAAGCTGCTTAATGTCTCTGAAGTGATCCACGCACCACCACCGCCCCCACCCCGCCCACCGCTTTTTTAAAACACTTTATATTCCTGTTTACCAGCACACCTGTTACTGTAGCGAACCATGAAATCACAAATGTTATGCAGCTCTTAGTGACCAATAATACTTGATTAAATATAAAGAACATCTCTTATACTCTGATACTCTGATGCCATGGTGGTGTATGAAGGTAAGCGGGCTGATGATCTACATATATTTATTTGTCGGGAGCCAATCAGGAAAGTAGGTTGGTGTGTTTATTTGTTTGTTTGGTAAAAAGAAATCTCTCTTGCTCTTTTTTTTTTTTTCCTGCTCCTTAAGAGTTAAACCAAAGGGACCAGTTCAGCAAACATTAAATATGAGCCTCAAACATGAAGGCTGCATTGTTACTGAAACAAAAATGCCGCAGCAGGTGGTGGACTTGAACAGGAGGGAGGAGGAGGTTCAGTTGTTGCCCATTTTTCTAATCCTTTCAGAAAACCCATTGTCTAAGCCCCAAAGTTAAAGTGTCCTGGTTCCGTCTCACGGAGACAATTTCGACATGAAAGGACCGTGCCCACCACGGGTTTTCTCCAACGGTTTAATCTTTGGGTATGGAATGCATCACCACTAAACAAGGCAGGAGAGGCAATTATCTCTGTGAGATGAGCCAATAATATCTGCTTATCAAAGCATAAAACTGTCCTGAGTACAGCCAGTTAGTTAAGTAGGAATTCGTGCCAGCAGCGGTAGTGTTAGCAGCTTTTAGATTGTATCCCTCAAGATAGAAATGTGCTTTCTGTTGTCTTTGGGGCTTTCAGAGCAAATTAGTGGTGACCACGTAAAGCTCAGGTGAAACCCCGCTTAGTCTGTACCTGTTTATATCAAAGTGTTTCATGGAGGGGATAGTTTTTTAAAGGTATCAATAACTGAAGTTGAAATAATTGCTTTCTTACCCCAAAGATTAATAAAATATAGTTTATAGCTTTAGAATCAGAGTTCATTAAATAGGAGGCACTGAAAAATGAGTTAGGGACTTGCCTGGCGGTCCAGTGGTTAAGAGTCCACCTTCCAATGCAGGGGTTCTAGTCCTGGTCAGGGAACTAAGATACCGTTGGGCACTTAAGCTCTCGTGTTGCAACTAGGGAAGCCTGCCCACCACAACTACTGAGCCCATGTGCTGTAGAGCCTGTGTGCCACCATTTGAGAAGCCCATGTGCCACAACAGAGAGCCCGCACATCCAAAAATAAATGAAAAATAAACCTTTTTTTTCTTTTTTTAAAATAAAAAATGAGTTAAAGGGCAAAGGCAGACTCCTGGACTGCTTCCCATTATTGCTCCGCTGCAGGGGATGAAGTAGCCCATTTGTGTGCAGAGTCCCTCTGTGTTTCGTTTTGTTTTTTAATATTTCTTTATTTGGCTGAACTGGATCTTAGTTGCAACTCCTAGCTGTGGCATGTGGGATCTAGTTCCCTGACCAGGGATCAAACCTGGGCACCGTGCACTGGAAGTGCCAAGTCTTAGCCACTGGATCACCAGGAAGGACCCCTTCTGTGTTCTCGTTGAGCTGTTTTGATTGTTGGTTTTAGTCCAAATCGCAGTTGGAATAATTTAAGAAAGTGAGTGCAGTGTAGTGACAGTTTTCTATTATAAATTCCTGAGAAGTCTAGAGTTGAAAAATCTCATTTTCATAAACTTCAGACACAAATTCGGATACATTTGTAGATGTTCCATCAGCCATGTTCTTGTATTAATGGCTGACGTGAACAACCAGGTTTATCAGCCTAACCAGAAGGAAGCTACATTTCTACTGCTTAAGCCACATGTAAGATCTAATGATGGCTGCTGTCTGTGGCACTAAACATATAAACAGGATAAAATCTGCCCAACTCAAAGATTTTTGTAACTTTCTGTATAATACTGGCATTCAGAAGTTAGTGAACTTACGGTTGCCAAAGGGGAAAGGTCTGGGGGGGTGGGGATGAATTGGGAGTGTAGGATTGACATATGCACATTACTATAAAAATAGATAACCAACAAGGACCTACTGCATAGCACAGGGAACTCTGCTCCATATTATGTAACAACTTAAATGGGAAAAAATTTTGAAAAAGAATAGATACATTTATGTGTATATCCGAATCACTTTGCTGTATGCCTGAAGTTCATACAACGTTGTTAATCAACTCTACTCCAATAGAAAATAAAAATGAAAAAAAAAAAAAGTTAGTGTCTCCATCCGACACTCATATTCCTTTCATGTGTGATATTCATAAATGTGAGAAAGGGTGAAAAAAATCCTGACTGATGTAATTTTCAGCCTTGGTTTGGACATTATAGCTGGACAGGTCTGGATATCTGAAGCAAATTTAGGTGGAAAGAGAGTTGGGTAGAGATGAGGTTCAGCAACCACTTGGTGTCTTCAGGATTCAAAAAACAGCGCTGTTCCCTGGGACCTCAGGTCTGCTTTCTTTGTGTCTAAGTGGGACTGCAGTCGACCAGAAAGTAAGCCACTGTTTCTTCTACAGGTAGAGACCATCTCTGAACCCTAGTCTGATACTGAAATGATTGTTGAGAACTTAGCAGCATTTACCCTGGTTCTGGTAACCATCCTTACTCTACCACCTGCTGGCATTGAGATCCTGGACCAGTTACTAAGCACTGGTAAAATGGATTTGTAAATAATACCATCCAACCTTAAGGGGTTGTTGAAAGGGTTAAATGAGATGCTGTATCCCGGCTTCATAGGATGTGCTCCAGAGTCATTACATAGTTTCGTGGTTGAGTCATTACAGAGTTTCATGAACTCTGCTACCAGACTGCCTAGGTTTGAATCCTGACCCTACCGCTTAGCACCTGTGTGACTGGACACCAGTTATTTAATACTTGTGTGCCTTGATTTTCTTGTCTGTAAATTGGGATAGTGATAAAACCAGCTTAACTGAACTGTTATGAAAATGTAACAAGGAATCCATGAGAAGCGATCAGGACGGGATCTGGCATGTGGTAAACTTCCAATCAGTGATCATTTTTGTGGTTGTTTTTGTTATTAATACCTCTCTAGTTGTATTTATTTAGCCACCAAAATGTGTTTTTCTTTTCATAGCTACTATTAATGCTTAATAGTAGCTATGAAACTCAGGGCTCAGGGTTCCCTGGTGGCTCAGAAGTTAAAGCGTCTGCCTGGAATGCGGGAGACCCAGGTTCGATCCCTGGGTCGGGAAGATCCCCTGGAAAGGAAATGGCAACCCACTCCAGTACTCTTGCCTGGAAAATCCCATGGAGGGAGGGAGGAGCCTGGTAGGCTGCAGTCCATGGGGTCAGACACGACTGAGTGACTTCACTTACTTATTAATGCATTAGTAATATGTACTTAAATTACTGCTTTAATAGGCATTTAAATAATTCCTGAACTCCTGTTTGAGAACTCTGTCTCCAAACCGTGTGCGTATGTGTTCTCTGAGCAGATATGTGCCAAGCAGCAAGTAATGCTGCCATTGAAGACTTGGTAGGCAGTGGTGTTTACAGAGAGTGTAAAC
Organism: Bos grunniens; assembly: GCF_055505025.1. Taxonomy (NCBI): domain Eukaryota; kingdom Metazoa; phylum Chordata; class Mammalia; order Artiodactyla; family Bovidae; genus Bos; species Bos grunniens. The sequence goes on from NC_141182.1 coordinate 22,388,787, forward strand.
AGGCAGGAACTGCATTTGTCTTGGGTAGATTTTATCTGTGGACAAGTGCAGCAACTCTGCCCACGTGACCTGTCCTGAATTATCTTTCCCTACCAGATTGTTACTTCATTTAGAGTTTTAATAGTCACATTGTCAATAGCATGTTCAGCTTCATTACAGCAGGACATAGCTCTGACCTCAGGAATCTTAAGAAAAATAAGACTTTTTTTTAAGGGTGGGAAGATCCTTATGTTGAAATTTTTTAGTTGTATCTTTGTTCTTACGGGTTCACATTTTAGTTTTCATTGCCTCAAAATGAAAAGGATAAGAATATTTAGCAGATCAGGGTTAAATAATAATGTAATGGTTATGCTTGGCAGTGAACAGGACAGTCTACTGTTCTATAAATCAAGTCTGACAGTTCAATAGTTAATTTACATAACCGCTTTGGTCACCTTCCACCCCATGTATATATTTTATTTTTCTATCTGGAGAGTAAGCTCCTGGTAGCCAGGTACTGTGGCCTTACAGATTACAGACAGCCTTATAGTAGAGACTCAAATTGTTTGATTTATTACATGGAAATTTTGCCTTCAGAACAGTCTGTTCCTTGTGCTCTGTGTGTTTGAAATGTATTGGGCCTGGAGTATGGAGCACCATAGCTTGACTTCTATATTCATTTTGATATTGAATGAGTTATTTAATGTAGCCGAGCCTCAGAGTCCTTATCTGTAATAAGAAGGTTAATAACACTTGCTCTACCTAACTCACCTAGTTGTTGTGAGGATTACACGAGCCATTGTTCATGAAAACACTTTGTAAAGTGTAAATCAGTTTACACGTGTGTTGGCTTTGGTCCTGGAGGCTGATGCAGGGGTTAGGTTTGGCTCTGTTACTTACTCATGGTGTAAAATTTGGCCAATTACTCAACCTTTCTGAGAGTCCCTTGGACTGCAAGGAGATCCAACCAGTCCATTCTGAAGAAGATCAGCCCTGGGATTTCTTTGGAAGGAATGATGCTAAAGCTGAAACTCCAGTACTTTGGCCACCTCATGCGAAGAGTTGACTCATTGGAAAAGACTCTGATGCTGGGAAAGATTGAAGGCAAAAGGAGAAGAGGGTGGCAGAGGATGAGATGGTTGGATAGCATCACCAACTCAAAGAACATGAACTTGGGCAAACTCCGAGAGAGGGACAAGGAGGTCTGGCATGCTGCAGTCCATGGGGTCACAAAGAGTCAGACACAACTTAGCAGCTGAACAGCAATGACAACCCTTTGAAGTAGGTGCTAGAAATAGTCTCTTTTATAGATGAAGATACTGAGGTACGAAGGGTAAGTCACTTGCCATGGCTAACTCAGCCACGAAATAGATTCAAGAGCCTATGTCCTTGCTCCTCCTCCTAAAATCCACAGGGCAAGAGACTTCCTGACTTGCTTCCTGTAGCGTTCTCTTCCTTACCCATTCCCATCAGCTTTGCTTAATAAATTTGAGTTCCGTGCCATCCAGTTGTCAACTCAGATAGAGTAATAAGTGCAGAATGATGTGTGTGTGTGTGTGTGTGTGTTATTTCCCCAAATCTTTAAGTCTGACATACATGTTTCTGTCATACTCTAGACCATCTGTCTGCTAAAATGTTCCACTAGCATTTCCAGCTTCATGTGTCTACAATTGGACTCTTCCCTGCAGCTTTGGGGAGTTATTTACTCTCTCCATCCCTCAATTTCCTCATTTAAAAAATAGAGGATGGGAATTCCCTAGCGACCCAGGGGTTAAGACTCTGCACTTCCACTGCAGGGGGCACACGTTCAATGCCTGGTCTTCAGTGCCTGGTCGGGGAACTAAGATCCGGCATGCCATAAATACATTTTAAAAATGTTTTTAATAATAAAAAAAAGAGGTGGCACTTAAACAGTTGCTTTCTTGATGAAATAAGATCCTGTTGATAAAATGCTTGATTCGATCCCTAGCACCTAGTAGGCACTAAAGAAATGAACCTTGGGCTGTTACTGCCACTTTGTGGGAAGCAGTTCTCAAAGCTCCAGGGGGCAGTCGAAGGTTCTTGGCGGGGCCCTCTGGCCTCGGTCTCCTGAGCAGTTACAATTTCTACCCGGGCTTTGGTCTGGATGTGACTGAGAAGGGGGTGGGCAGAAGGTAGGGTCAGGGGAGCCAATAGATACAAAGGAGTGAATTATAACAAAGAGCCTTTTCTGCTTCAGTTCTTGTGTAGAAAACATATGTTCAGTGATGCGGGCAGCAGTTGGGTTAAAGACACACTGTAGGGCTGCAGACAAAAGGCCGCACTCTTCCTGCATCACAATGTTTTCAGACATATTCACTTGGCTCACTTGTGAGGGACTGAGCTGTCAGCTGGATCTTCTTGCAAGTGTGATTTCTTTTTCCTGCCCGTTCCCTTTCAGAGGCCTCCCCGCCTCCCCTCCCCTTCTTCCCCCAATGTTTTACACTTCATATAATCCAGTGTGCATAACAGACCACTTCAGCCTTTGTGTTCCTGATGTTTGCGGGGGCAGGGGGAGCAGATCTGATGGAGATCTCGGGGACCTTTTCACTGGCCCAAGGATTGGAAGGCGCTAAGCCACTGTGAGGCCAGACATCATCTGTGGCTCAATTACAGAGCGCTTGAAGTAGCTACCCATTCTCCACCTTCAATTAACAGTTCCGACAACAAACAGATTAGCGCAGCGAGATTCTTAGAAGTGGTGGCTGGGGACTGGGGGCGTGTGTGTGTGTGTGTGTGTGTGTGTGTGTGTGTGTGTTGCGGTGGCCTTGGGAGAGTTCTTGCTCTTATGCGTGGAGTGAATAGATTTTGATGAAAAGACGAAGATACGGCAAGGCACTGCTGGAGTAGCTGAAGAGAAGTCGGCTGTCATTCTATTAACAGTATTCATGATGTGAGGTGTGTGTGTATGTCGAGACTGAATTGGAGACCTGGGTGGTGTTGCTGTGCACCATGGCTATCATTGAAACATTTGTGTTTTCTTTCTTTCTTTAAAAATGGTGGAAAGGCCCATTCCCTTTTTACTTTATTTTTTTTTTTTAATATTTATTTGGCTGCGTTGGGTCTTGGTTGCAGCACATGGAATCTTCGTTGCAGTGTGCGAGATTTCATTGCAGCATATAGACTCTAATGGTGGCACGCCAATCAGTAGTTGCAGTGAGAGGGCTCCAGAGCCCCATGGCTTCAGTAGTTGCAGTGTGCGGGCTCTTAAGTTGTGGTGTGTGGGCTCAGTAGTTGCTCCAAGTCAAATGGGATCTTTGTTCCCCAACCGGGGATCGAACCCACGTCCCCTGCATTGCAAAGTGAGTTCTTAACCTCTGGACCACCAGGGATGTCCCCAAACCTTTCTGTTTGCTTTATTGAAGATTTTGCGGCTATGGTAGGTTTGTTTCCTTGCGCAAGACTTTAGAAAGAGACTTTTAGATGTATTTCTCTTTACTAGGTAGATGCATATAATATAAAGCATTACACATAGTATCTTGATGTATTTATTATCTAGTAGAGCTTCCCTTTCAGTGAACAGTCAGCTAGAAATGTAAAGAATTAGCACTCTAGGCCTTCTGCCACTGATGTGTATTTACTTTGGGCATTTCACCTTCCCAGTCTCAGTTTTCCCATCTATGAAATGGGAATCTCATTATCCTCACACCTTATAGAGCATACTATAATAAAACAATCACTGTAAGATAATGGTCAATGAAAATACTCTCTTGTCTTTTTTCATACTATTTTTATTTATCTGGTAGTTTTTTTTCTTTCTTTCTTTTTTTCACTTTGGCTATTTCTGGATTTTTTTTCTATTTTGGCTGCATGGCCTGTGGGATCTAGTTCCCTGAGCAGCAACTGAACCTGAGCTCCCTGCATTGGGAGCACAGAGTCTTAACCACTGGACCACCAGGGAAGTCCCCACACTCTTTTCTTTGTAGAAACTGTGTGTTGAGTCTTCATTGTCACATCACTGAGTCACTTTCAAGGCTTTTGCTGCTTCTTTCTTCCAATGGCCTTGCTCAGATGCTCTTGTGTCATGATATTGTTGATTAGTTGAGTTGCTCGTCCAGGAGGTCACCAGCATCTTGCAGGGAAGGCGAGGCAGCGGGGAGACAGGGACTTTCCCATTGACTTAGAGCCCTCCATGGGCCATTAGCTCATTTCAGCAGTAGATGCAATTACAGCCCTGCTAATGAATAGGCCGTCAAGTGGAATTTCCCATATATGGTGTCTTCTGGTGTGAGGATAATTTCAACACCTCCAAGTCCTGAGACATGAAACAGGATATAAATATTTTCTAATGAAAAGCACCAACAAAGTCATCTCTGCCAACACATGTCAGAACTGACAAAGGAAACTACTGATGCTATTAGTTTTTAGTGCTGTCATTTGGAAATCCTTGAAAGGAAAGTATTGTGGAAATGTATACCTGGTCCCCTTAGACAGAAAGTAACAGTCTGCAAAGATTTTAGTAATGGAGACAGCTAAGAGGATGTAAGTTGGGACTAGAATGACACCTGAGGTGGCACCCTCTTTGGCCTGGAGTGGAGTGTTTCCCTGGGCCAACAGGAGAACAGCTGGAAAATAAATGGATATTCTTTCCCACATCAAATGGGTTCATTTCACAGAGTGATGGGAAAGGGAGGCGAGAGTAATAAGGGTGTATGTGTGAGACTTTACCCCCTAGTGTATAGGGTTTTTTTTCTTTCTTTCTTGTTTTGAAAGAAAGTGAATGTTTCAGAAGCTAGAATGATTCCTGGGCTCTCTTGGCAAGAATAATTATGCTGTTTCTCTCACTTCTCCATGAATCAGCTTTATTATATAGACTGCATGAAATAGTGACTAAATGTTGACTCTGCTGAAACAAACGAATCTATTAGACTCTTTGGAAAACAGAGGGTAAAGAACAATGATTTTTGTAAACTCCATAACAGTCAAAAAAAGGCTCTCAGTAAGTATGCAGAGACTAGAAATCAAATCCCATTTCCTATCATAGAAGCCTGTTGTTTTAGCCCCGGTAGTTAAGGTACTGTATGTGAAAGATTTAAGACTGGTTGGAAAGCTTGGCTTCTGTTTTATTAGGCTGCTATTGAAAAGCCAACAGCCTAACTTCGACTAGGTGCTTTGAGATTTCTTAATGGGCTGTCAGGGGCAAGACACCAGGGCTGTGCTATTCTAGCTCTTTCCTGTACATTAAAACAACAGGGGCCAAGCGATCGCATACAGAAGTATGAATGACTTGATGCTTTCTCTGTTCCATATGGCCAGCCATGTCTTTGGCAATTAATCATGTACAAAATCAGTCGAGTGCTCTCTGAAGCATTGAAGTCAACATTCAGTTGTGCCGGTGCCAGTGGGGGCAGTGGGGTTGCAGGCGTAAAGTAGCAGGATGAGGGGTCGCTGGCGCCACGGCCCAAGCAGCTGGCTTCTATAAACAACACTTTTTTCCCTCGCCTTTTCTTTCTGTCTTCCTCTTTCTTGCTTACTTCTCCCCCTCTCTTTATTTCTTCCCCCCTTTTCCCTTCGCTTTCCTTTCCTTCCTTTTTTCTTTCCTTTTTTTTTCTCCCTCCCTCCTTCCCTCCCTCCCTCCTTCCCTTCTCCCTTCCCTTCCCCCCTCCTTCCCATCTTCCTTCCTTCCTTCTTGCTTTCCTTGAGAATCACAAGGATCATTTTTCACCATCCTCTGAAACACCATGGTTGCAGCTTGGTTCTAAGGTTTAGCTTCTGCTCACTGCCCTGGCACCCCACGTTTAACACCTGGAGCAGGCTGCCGTTTTCCTCCAGCAGCCTGGCCGTCCCAGCGCTCACCCACATGACTTGTCCTGAGAGCTCACCCAGCACCAGACAGGCCGCTGTGGCTCTGTAGCTTTTAGTGAACCACATTAAACATGGTGATTTCTATACTGTTCAGAGGGGAAAAGTGGGAAGTAACTATGAAAGTGCCTTGGGGAAAAAAAGTAAGTAGTTATTCCCATTTATGGCTATAGTATTTTAGGATTAAAAAAAAAATCAGTATTCATTATCTTCTTTGATCTTTCTTCCCCTAGGTTTTTTTTTTTTTTTTTTTTTAACACAGAACGCTGCTGATATCAGTCATGACAATTTCTAATATCTATTGAGCATTTTGTGTGTGCCAGGCATTGGGCAGAATACTTGTGCTGGATAATCTCACGTAATCGTCCCAAGAAGTCTAGATGCTGTTACATAGACCCCTTGACAGATGAGAAGACGGATCAAAGAAAGGTTTGCCCTGAATTCTTTTCTCACAGACATTCCTGATTACTCTCAGTTAGCTCCCGCCTCTCAATAGCACACAATGGATAAGCGCCAGAATATGTCTTCTGGGTACATTTTTTTGAGGATTCACTTGGTAAACTCTGCTGAGATGTTCATGCACCTTAAAGCAGGTCTTTGAGATGAACTGAACCAAGTGTCTCTTTAGGCGGAAGTAAAAGCCCGCTTTGTTCGCTGCCTCTTGGAGACTTCTGCCTTTGCGCCTGCCTTTCAGGACAGCCTAGCTTATCTCCTGCCCTCCTTGGTAAGACTGTGAGGGGTGGGGGAGGAAAGGGATGGGGGGCGGAGAAGACGGCAGCCTTAAGTCATCCGGTAGACGGGGGCACCCAGTGGTGACTTGGTGTTATCTCTTAGCCCAGGTCATGCAGGATGTGTCTTCTCAAATTCAGGAAACAGGGGGAAGAAAGTCTGAACATTGTGTAAACATTAGCACCCTCAAAACCTCTTGCTCCCGGAGAGGGAGATAAAGTAGGCAGAAAGTCCGAGGGGGAATGTTTATTTGTTCTGCTGGGCTGTGGATCCAAGCACGCTGGAAATCTTCGGCGGTGCCCAGTCCAGTTTAGACAAGGCGGAGGCATCACTCAGCATCGAGCTGCAGAGGCCTCACAAAAGAGCCATCTGAAACTGACAATCAGTCAATGAAGGCAGACCCGAGATCGACCTCTCTTTGATGGGACCAAGGCTATCTCAGTGGGTTCTGTGCCTTTTTTCTTTTTCTTCTTTTAAAAAAAAAAAAAAACAGGCTGGGTTGGGGGGAGAAAGAAAGAAAAAAAAAAAAGTGTTCCTGGACTTTTGAAGAAGGGAGCCCTGGTTAGGTTTTTGACAGCCCATGGCAATGTTGATGTGATGAAATAGCTTTCCCAGCTGATAACATCTTAAACCAAGTTTCTTCGCAAGTTGAACCTTTAGCCCTCATTATCAGTCAGGGCATATCTTTGTAATTTGTGTGTGCAGCAGGGAACTACAGCCCTAACATGAGGCAGCTATGTATATAAAAAGTGTTAGGAATAGCATTTTTTCCCACCACAACAGTAGGACTTTTTTGGTGGTAGTAAGGGTTGAGAGATGCTGAGAAGGTGGGAAATGTATGCAACTTCTGGCATCCTAGCGTTTATATGGCTTTTGAAATTGGAAAAACAGCAGCAGACTTTTTTTTTTTTTAATGAACTAAGAGAGATCACAAGCCATATTTGTTGAATGCCTCCTGTTTCCATGCATTTTCTTAGACACAGTTCTCTGATTTGTAAGAAGGATGGATTAAACCTAGGTTTTGGAGTTGAAGGCCTGTTGGAAGCTGTTACTCCAGATCAGAAAGGAACCAAAAGAAGGAAGGACTTACTTTCCATTATTAGTAAATGAGTAAATACTGTTATTCTCCTTTTAAATCTAAGAATGATTCCTATCTACAAACCTTATATGGTATAAATTCTGCATAGTGCAAGTTATGTTCATAATGTGCTTTCCTAAAGATGCCCTAGAATTAGGACATATTGAAAGTTACCAAATGTAAGAATATAACCATCAAGAATTAGGTGAATTACTCAGGGTTAGTTGAATGAATTCTGGATTGGGAGACTTTTTTCCCAAGAAAGATGTGAAACCTATGCCTAAAATTTAAGTCCTGTTAGAGCTTTAGAGTTTTGGTTTTTCTTTTCTCGTTCTCAGTCAGTCTCTCTCTCTCTCAACCTCTCTCTTTCTCTAGTTCTGGACATTTTACTTAATCTTTTATGCATAAAGTTTTGAGCCAGGAGAACCTAAAAACACTGCAGAATTCTTAGAGGTCATTAGAATGCTGTGGGTTGCCAGAGTTCAAAATAGTTTTCTCTGCTGCAATGGACAAAGTAAGACTTCTTCTTTTGGCTTATCAGGAGACTATGCATAGATTAGATGCTATCATAGCTTTGTGGTAAAACTATTTTTGGATACATCCATCCAAATGAACATTGCCCTAAGCAGTCGCCTAGGGATTGCAAAGGCTTCATTTTTTTCATGATACTTTTGTTTAAAAATAGGTGGTATAACTTTTTTTCTTAGATTTGTCTTTAGAAATAGTTTGAATCAGACCAAAGCTTGTTTCACACATTGTTCTTGGTCTTGAATAATACTCTGTCCACCTTCTTCACCAGACGTGCTCAGACATGTCATATGACTTCATTTGTTCCACAAGCCTCTATCAGGAGTCCACTTTCACAACTGGCGCCGAACTTGGCATCTTAGAGGATTTGAAAAGAAATAGGTATGGACCCTATCTGTTCTCGCAGAGCTCACACTCTGGAAGAGGAAAGCTCTAGTGCATAATTAATCACAGTGGAATATGAAGTGATTTATGAGATGCTCAAGGGCGGTCCGTAAGAAGGGGTGACACTCTACTTAGTTTGGTGGAAGGATGTGGTTCCTGGAGGACTTCACATAGGAGGTGTTATCTGAGATGTTTCTTGAAGAATTAGTAGTTACTGGTAAGTTATATAACCAGGTACAAGTAAATATATAATCTACAATAGGCATGTATTTTCAGGGAACTGCAATTAGTCTAATGTGGAATAGAAGAGAGACAGAGCTAAGACTTGAGACGTCAGCACTGCCTATATAAAAATGAGAGGGTTTTTCATTTTTTTTCTGATTAAGGAATCTGGGCTTTAAAAATTATTGTTTTGTACCTCTCAAATACAATAACTGAAGTCTGCATGAACCTGAAGTCTGTAAGCTGCTCTGGCTTAGGTGGAGTTTTGGAGGCGGAAATTTCTCATCTCCTTTGACTCTGACATACTCCTCTTGTAGGAGGTAAATTCATAGAAGGGGTGAGACTGACCCAGAGATGCTAGTTGGGACACCATTTCATGGCCCAGATGAGAGCTGTCCTGTACCAAGTCTAATGGCCGTGGGGAAGAAGTAAGTCTGAGTCCTGCTGAACAAAGAGGAACGATAGGTGTTGATGTTTAGGTGCAGGGAGGGCAGGAACACAAAGAGACAAGGCTAGGATGAGTCCTGGATGTCTGGTTTAGGTGACTGCATTGGGAGTGGTGTCATTCGTCATTCTAGGGAGGTAAAGGGAGAAGGGGACGACAGAGCATGAGATGGTTGATGGCATCACCTACTCGATGGACATGAGTTTGAGCAAGCTCCAGGAGTTGGTAATGGACAGGGAAGCCTGGTGTGCTGCAGTCCATGGGGTCACAAAGAGTCAGAGATGACTGAACTGAACTGAAAGGGAGAAGGAGCAGATTGATGGGGAACAGAAATTGCAGTTCACAAGTGGACGAGTTGAGGCTGAAGTATCATTTTGAGATGTATGTCGAAGGGGAATCAACCATCTAGTGGTTGATTCTATGGGACCAGAGTTTAGCAGAGAGGTCTGCTTGTAGGTAGAAGTCCATGGGAAGTGGTTGGTCTGCAGGGACCTGTAAAGCCATTGGAGGGGAAGGTTGCCCACAGAGAATGCAGGCAACAGAGAGAACAGGAGAACCAAGGACAGAACCCTGGGCTAAGCACAGGTGAGGGTCCCACAGTGAGGAGCCCCACTAGAAGACTAAGAAGAATAGGGCACATATTGGATAGTGGCCTCAGAGAGAGAGAGGCGTCTACTAATAATGCCATGTACAGTGAAATCAGAACTGATTCTAAAAATAAAGCCCACCGTCCAAGGATCAAGATTTTTCTCCTGTGAGGGATATGCAAAGGAGGGTGCCTCTGGCTTCTGAGAGAGGCTTCTGATGGCTGTGGCCATTCAATGGTTACTTGTTCTTCTTTGGAAAATTTTCAAGTTGTAGACACTTTAGGGGAATCCTCTTGCTAAAATAGCAGAGCCTAACACAAGGTGGATGAGGGCATTTAAGATGAAACTAAAGCTCATAATCATAATGGCACAAGACTGGGTAACTAGGCCTCGCGAGAATCCGTAGGGAGGCTCTGTGGTCATCTCCATCCTGCAGTGTAGGAGAGGCCATAGGGAGGAAGTGGCAGCTGGGATTTGTGTAGTCAGCTCTCTTCAGTTCAGTTCAGTTGCTCAGTCGTGTCTGACTCTTTGCGACCCCATGAATCGCAGCACGCCAGGCCTCCCTGTCCATCACCAACTCCCGGCGTTCACTCAGACTCACGTCCATCGAGTCAGTAATGCCATCCAGCCATCTCATCCTCTATTGTCCCCTTCTCCTCTTGCCCCCAATCCCTCCCAGCATCAGAGTCTTTTCCAATGAGTTAACTCTTCGCATGAGGTGGCCAAAGTACTGGAGTTTCAGCTTTTGCATCATTCCTTCCAAAGAAATCCCAGGGCTGATGTCCTTCAGAATGGACTGGTTGGATCTCCGTGCAGTCCAAGGGACTCTCAAGAGTCTTCTCCAACACCACAGTTCAAAAGCATCAATTCTTCAGCGCTCAGCCTTCTTCACAGTCCAACTCTCACATCCGTACATGACCACTGGAAAAACCATAGCCTTGACTAGACGGACCTTTGTTGGCAGAGTAATGTCTCTGCTTTTCAATATGCTATCTAGGTTGGTCATAACTTTCCTTCCAAGGAGTAAGCGTCTTTTAATTTCATGGCTGCAGTCACCATCTGCAGTGATTTTGGAGCCCCCCCCCCAAAAAAAAACTCTCAGTTTCCACTGTTTCCCCATCTATTTCCCATGAAGTGATGGAACCAGATGCCATGATCTTTGTTTTCTGAATGTTGAGTTTTAAGCCAACTTTTTCACTCTCGTCTTTCACCTTCATCAAGAGGCTTTTTAGTTCCTCTTCACTTTCTGCCATAAGGGTGGTGTCATCTGCATATCTGAGGTTATTGACATTTCTCTCGGCAATCTTGATGCCAGCTTGTGCTTCTTCCAGCCCAGCATTTCTCATGATGTACACTGCATATAAGTTAAATAAGCAAGGTGACAATATACAGACTTGACGTACTCCTTTTTCCTATTTGGAACGAGTCTGTTGTTCCATGTCCAGTTCTAACTGTTGCTTCCTGACCTGCATATAGGTTTCTCAAGAGGCAGCTCAGGTGGTCTGGTATTCCCATCTCTTTCAGAATTTTCCACAGTTTATTGTGATCCACACAGTCAAAGGCTTTGGTATAGTCAATAAAGCAGAAATAGATGTTTTTCTGGAACTCTGTTGCTCTTTTGATAATCCAGCTGATGTTGGCAATTTCATCTCTGGTTCCTCTGCCTTTTCTAAAACCAGCTTGAACAACTGGAGGTTCACGGTTCACGTATTGCTGAAGCCTGGCTTGGAGAATTTTGAGCATTACTTTACTAGCGTGTGAGATAAGTGCAATTGTGCAGTAGTTTGAGCATTCTTCGGGATTGCCTTTCTTTGGGATTGGAATGAAAACTGACCTTTTCTAGTCCTGTGGCCACTGCTGAGTTTTCCAAATTTGCTGGCATATTGCGTGCAGCACTTTCACTGCATCATCTTTTGGGATTTGCAATAGCTCAACTGGAATTCCATCACCTCCACTAGCTTTGTTCATAGTGATGTTTTCTAAGGCCCACTTGACTTCACATTCCAGGATGTCTGGCTCTAGGTGAGTGATCACATTGGTCGTGAAGATCTTTTTTGTACAGTTCTTCTGTGTATTCTTGCCACCTCTTCTTAATATCTTCTGCTTCTGTTAGGTCCAAAGCATTTCTGTCCTTTATTGAGCCCATCTTTGCATGAAATGTTCCCTTGGTGTCTCTAATTTTCTTGAAGAGATCTCTAGTCTTTCCCATTCTGTTGTTTCTTACATGGATATTAAAGGGAAAGAGGTGATGGGATGAACTGGGAGACTGAGATTGACATATACTGGAGTGGGTTGCCACGCCCACCTCTAGGGAATCTTCCCAATCCAAGGATCAAACCCAGCCCTCTTAAGTCTCCTGCATTGGCAGGCGGCTTCTTTACCACTAGCGCCACCTGGGAAGCCCATATATACACTTTTGTTGTTCTTCAGTCACTAAGTTGTGTCCAACTCTTTGTGACCCCACGGACTGCAGCACGCTAGGCTTCCCTGTCCATCATCTCCCCGAGTTTGCTCGAACACATGTCCATTGAGTCGGTGATGCCATCAGCCGTCTCGTCGTCTGTCATCCCCTTCTCCTCCTGCCCTCAATCTTTCCCAGCGTCAGGATCTCTTCCAGTGAGTCAGTTCTTTGCATCAGGTAGCCACAGTATTGGAGCTTCAGCTTCAACATCAGTCCTTCCAATGAATATTCAGAATATTCCGTACTATAAAATAGATCACTAGTGAGAACCCACGGTATAGCACACTGGACGTAGTTCACTCTGTAGCACAGGGAACTCTACTCAGCGCTCTGTGGTGGCCTAAATGGGAAGGAAACCCTTGTGGAGCCAACACTATTATAAGGATTAAAATACCACAATTTTTATAAAAAGAATGCCCTTTGACACTCTGAGATTTCCTTTTGTGAAAGAACTTCTTTTCACTCTAAATTTTATGAAATACTCTATTTTAGGGTCTGAATGCTCAATCTAAGTTCAGCCAGCTTTTTCCAATATCTTAAAAAAAAATTTGTAACAGAATTTGTTTTGTAACCCAGATACATTTTTTCTGTATTTTTTACTAACTGCTTCTCTTTTAAATATATTTATATGTAAACATGTTATCTACATTCTTTCTTGTCCTAAAAATGTGATAAAAGTGAACTTTTATAATTAAATTTTGTAAAAGTTACATATGATAAAATTGACTTTTTTGGATATACAGTTCTGTGAGTTTTAACATATGTCTAAACTCCTATAGCTACCACCATTTTCAGGATGCAGACTAGTTTTATCATTCTTAAAATTCCTTCACTGATTTGATCTCTGTCCCTATAATTTGCTTTTTCCAAATGTCCAGTAAATGGAATCAGGCTGTGTTTTTTATCTCTGGAGCGTCACCTCTCTCACTCAGCATAATGATGTTGAGATTCATTCGAGTGGGCTGCATGTATCAATTACCCATCACTTTTGTTTGCTGAGGAGTATTCCATTGTATCACGGTGTGTTTATCCACTTGCCCTTTAAGGAAGGACATTTAGGTTATTTACAGTTTTGGGCAATTATGAATAAAGCTGCTATCAACATCTATATATGTGTTTCTGTGGGAATGTAAGTGTTTATTTCTTTAGGTAAAGCCCTAGAAATGGGATTGCTGGTGATAATATTAAGTGTGTGTGTAACTTTATAAAAAACTGCCAAACTCTCTACTAGAATGACAGTCTTTTGCATTCCTACCAGCAAACAGATGTATAAACTTTTGAACACTTAAATGCTGTTTTAAACACCGTTGGCTTGAGGTTGGCAAATTGTGTCTCACAGTTCCTTAGACTTTTGAAGAGATACCCCACGACAAGGGGAGAACCTCCAGTCCTCCATACCTTCAAAGCTTCAAACTGTTTTATATATTGAGTTTCATAGAAGAATACCTTTAGGGAGAAAAGCGATTTATCTGTGAAGTATGGAAAAACCATTGCAGTAGGGCAGGCAACCCATTCTAGTATTCTTGCCTGGATAATCCCATGGACAGAGGAGGCCGGCGGGTTAGTCCGTAGTGTCGCAAAAAGTTGGACACTCTGGAGCAAAACGGCTTGGTGCAGCATGGCAGTTCATCCCGAGCAGGGGTGCAGACCTGGGATGATGCTAGGTGGTATTCCAGGACTCTACACATACGGAGAGTCACTCAGAAAAGGTGATTACATCTTCAGCTCCTTTTCTATTTCTGTGACTGTGTCCAGGAGGTCTTCATTTAGACTCATATGTCTCTACGTTCTCCCATACACGTTCATGTCCTCTTTTACAAAGAAGAAGCCAGCTTCAGCCTCAGAACCTGCAGCAAGCAACAATAATATCCGTCTGGAAGGAGAGGAGATTACAAGGAGATCAAACCAGTCAATCCTAAAGGAAATCAGTCCTGAATATTCATTGGAAAGACTGATGCTGAAACTGAAGCTCCAGTACTTTGGCCACCTGATGCGAAGAACTGACTCATTGGAAAAGACCCTGACACTGGGAAAGATCGAAGGCAGGAGGAGAAGCAGACGACAGAGAATAAGATGGTTGGATGGCATCACCAACTTGATGGACATGAGTTTGAGCCAGCTCTGGGAGATGGTGATGGACAGGGAAGCCTGGCATGGTGCAGTTCATGGGTTTACAGAGTCGGACACGACTGAGGACTGAACTGAACTGAGAATGAGAGGAACATTTAACTTTGTTTTTAATATATTATTTTTCTGGTTATCTTCTCATTTATGACAAGTAGCACTGGTCTTCCATTTTTCTTTTGAAGAGAATTCATTTTATATTTTAAAATATAAGTCGATTGAAAGAAAAATATTAGGTATTAATACAAGATCTCCGGGAGGAGGAAATGGCAACCCACTCCAGTATTCTTGCCTGGAAAATCCCATAGACAGAGGAGCCTGGCGGGCTGCAGTCCATAGGGTCATAAAGAGTCAGACACAGCTGAAGCGACTGAACACAGACATTAATACTTTATACACAAATAATGGGTATTCTATTATAATATGTACCTGAGGACATGGTCGTAAACTGTATGACTTTCTGAGGTCAGGATGCAGGGACACGTGTGCACCTGGGGCTGATTCATGTCGCTGTATGGCAAAAACCACCACAGTAAAGTAATTATCCTCAAATTAAAATAAATTAATCAATTAAAAAAAAAAGAATTATGAGATGAACTAGAATGACTAAAGTTTGGGAAACTCAGAACGAGGAGAACTAGTTGTTTAAACAGACCAGGAAGTGAGTCCTTTTGTGAAGTGACAAGAGCTCCGTGGTGGAGCACGTGACTCTCTCAGCTTCTATGAGTTTTATCAACTCATGAAGTAGTAATAATAATAATAATGTGTGTGTGTGTGTTAGTTGCTCAGTCGTGTCTGACTCTTTGCGACCCCAGGGACTATATAGCTCGTCGGGCTCCTCTGTCCATGGGGTCCTTCGGGCAAGAATACTGGAGTGGGTTGCCATTCCCTTCTCCAGGGGATCTTCCCGACCCAGGGATTGAATCCGGGTCTCTCCGATTGAAGGCAGACTCTATAATAGTAATTTCTTAAAAGAAGACAGTCTTCCGTTGCTCTTTGTTTTTGCAATGCTTGTTTTTCCAGTTCCTACTTTTATTACCAGTTTGACGAGCATTTATCAAAAGTCATTAGGGGAGCAGTGGGGATACAGTCGAAACTAAATAGGATCCTCTGCCCCCATGAATTCAGCTTTCTTCAACCCTTCCTCTTCAGGATTCATGGTAAACTAGGGCTTCTGGATAAAACGTAAACGATATGAAAGGCCAAGAAGAGACAAACGACTTGTTTGAAAAAGTCAAATAGAGAAATAATTTTATTTTCATCATGTCTTTGGAGCCACCTAGATGTGTGTTTTATTTTCCATGTGAAGCACTTTTTGGTAAAATAATGTGTACCAACAGGCATGGTGATAAACTGCATGACTTCCTGAGGTCCCTTCTGGCTTTCAGTGTTTGACGGGGGGTATCACAGACAAGGAGCAATGCTGTTGTTAGAGTCCCCATTGATGCCAAGACCTCTCTGAAATGAGACATTGTTTACACTATAGGCCACAAATTAGCAGCTGCCTGAGTTCCGTTTAGCCATTGTTTCTTGTTTAGCCCACATGGTATTTAAAAAAAATTGGGGGGCCAGAAGGGCAATATAGGAATGGGGGGGTGGGAGGTACAAACCCCTGGGTATAAGATAAGCTCAAGGATGTATTGTATAATGCAGGGAATATAGCCAATATTTTGTAATAAATGTAAATGGAAAGTAACCTTTAAAAATTGTATTAAATGCAAATAAAACTACAATGGGGTATTACCTCATACCAGTCAGAATGGCCAATATCAGAAAGTCTACAAATAATAAATCCTGGAAAGGTTGCAGAGAAAAAGGAATCCTCCTGCACTGTTGGTGGGACTGTAAGTTCGTGCAGTGACTATGGAGAACTGTATGTTTAGTCGCTCAGTCACGTCTGGCTCTTTGCGACCCCATGGACTGTAGCCCACCAGGCTCCTCGGTCCATGGGATTTTCCCGGCAAGAACACTGGAGTGGGTTGCCATTGCCTTCTCCAGGGGATCTTCCTGACCCAGGGATCAAACGCCCACCTCATGCACTGGCAGGCAGATTCTTTATTGCTGAGCCACCAAGGAAGCCCATGGAGAATAGTATGTAGATTCCTTAAAAAGAAAAAGCAAAATAAAACTGAAAATAAAGCTACCATATGATCCTGTGGTCCCACTCCTGGGCATATATCTGGGGAAAAACTTAATTCAAGAAGATACATGCACCCCAGTGTTCATAGGGGCACTGTTTACAACAGCCTAAGACATGGGAGCAACCTCAGTGTCCATCACCTGAGGAATAGATAAAGAAGATGTGATGTATGTACAATGGAATATTACTCAGCCAGAGAATGAAATGGTGCCATTTGCAGCAACATGAATGGACCTAGAGATTGTCATACTAAGTCAGTCAGATGAAGGCAGATATCATGGGATATCTCTTACATGTGGAATCTAAACTATGACACAAATGAACACATTTATGAAATAGAAACAGGCTCACAGACATGGAAAACAAACTTACGGTTACCAAAGGAGAAGGGGGATGAGGATGGGTAAGTGAGGAATTTGGGATTAAAATTTACCCACTACTGTAACATAGGTAACCAACAAGGACCTATTGTATAACACTGGGAACTGTACTCAATATCTTGTAATAACCTATAGAAGAGAATGTTAAAATACATATATAACTGATTCACTTTGCTGTACACCTAAAACTAACACAACATTGTAAGTCAACTATGTTTCAATAAAAATTGAAAAAAAAATCAAATTTGTATAAAATTAAAAACTAAAAAATAATTAGTTTCTGACATTTTAAAATTAGGAATTTTCACGTTAAAAAAAGAACAGAGTTCTTGTTTATTTTGAAAATTCATGAATCTGGCCCCACCAAAACAGCTTTTCTGAATGGCAGAGTTGCCTGGGGCTGAGGCTGAGTAGCGACTGTCTTTTTAGACAGAGCACATGCTCTCTTCAGGAACCTTGCTTAACTTACTCTTGTTACCTTTCTGGTCCTAGTCAGTATTTGAATTTACAACCCCTGCTTTAGACACTGGGAGCCTGGGTGTCATGCTTTAGAATCACCTAGAGAAACCCACAGAGAAGGCAACGGCACCCCACTCCAGTGTTCTTGCCTGGAGAATCCCAGGCACGGGGGAGCCTGGTGGGCTGCCGTCTGTGGGGTCGCACAGAGTCAGACACGACTGAAGCGACTTAGCAGCAGCAGCAGCAGTAGCAGCAGAGAAACCCAGCATTCCTCCCGGTGCTGGGGGGCCACAAGTATTGTCCTAGGAGCTCGTGTGTGCTTGGTCGCTCAGTCGTGTCCAACTCTTTGCGACCCTGTGGAGTATAGCCCACCAGGCCCCTCTGTCCATGGGGATTCTCCAGGCAAGAACACTGGCGTGGGTTGCTATGCCCTCCTCCAGAGGATCTTCGCAACCCAGGGATCAAACCCAGGTCTCCTGCATTGTGGGCGGATTCTTTACCGTCTGAGCCACGAGGGAAGCCCTAGAAGCTTCGTATGCATTTGGTTATATCACCAGTAGAGTAGCTGTCATTCTGGGTCCAGGAGGCAGAGATAGGGTCCTTTTCCTGACTAATGCTTGGCAGAGTATTGTGGATCCTTTCCAGTGGACATACTGTTTCCTGTCTGATCTGTAAGGTCTGCACTTTGATTTATTTTTTCTGGTGCACCACACAGCATGCAGGATCTTAGTTCCCCGACCAGGGATTGAACCCATGCCCACCACACTGGAAGTGCACATTCTGAACCACTGGAGCAGCCAGCGAAGTCTCTCCTGTCTTACCTGTTTGTATCAGTTAGGACGTTTGATTGTAAGCAACAGAAAATGATTCTGGTGAATTTGAACAAAGTGGGACTTTATTGAAAGGATGTTGGATAACTAAAGTTGTCCAAGGAAACTCTAGAGTTTGAGAGAACAAACTTATGGACACGGGGTGGGCAGGGAATAGAGGGTGGGATGAATGGAGAGCGTAGCATGGAAACGTATACACCACTATATATAAAATGGCCAATGGGAATTTGCTGAATGACTCAGGGAACTCAAACCAGGGCTCTGTAACAACCTAGAGGGGTGGGATGGGGAGGGTGGTGGGGGGGAGGTTCAAGAGGGAGGGGACATATGTATACCTATGGCTGATTCTTGTTGATATTTGGTAGAAACCAATAAAATATTGTAAAGCAATTCTCCGTCAATTAAGAAGAAATACATTTGATTATGTATATGAAAAAAAGAGACTCAAATTTCAGGAAGCCGGGAATACTTTGAGGACCATGGGTGGTAGGAACTGTGGGAATATAGATAAATTGCTACTACATTCCGCAACGCCCCCCCCCCCCCCCCGCCAACTTTCTTTGTCATCTCAAGTGTCTAAAGTCCTGGAAAAGAAAATTAGGCCAGCCTGGCCCACATCCTTGGTGGGGGAGAGCAGAATGCTTTGGGTGACAGTCCCTCTAAGATGACATGCAATAAAAGACTTCGCCCACAAGGAGATCTAGATGCTGTCACAGGAAAGGGGACTGGGTATGGACGGAGGGCATCGAAAACTGCAAGTGTTTGTCACACCTCTTCTCACGGTTGTCTTGAAGATATTAAGCATACAGTGTAAAATGTTATAGAGGAGTAAGCAAGTGGTATTTCAAGATCCGTGAGAATCAGATGTTGAGTGTGCTCTTCATGTCAGCGAAGGTGTGGGCATCAGTTACATAAGGAATTGCTGTTTACTCACTAAGTCGTGGCTGACTCTCTTGCGATCCCATGGATGGTAGCCTGCCAGTCTCCTCTCTGTCCATGGGATTTCTCAGGCAAGAATACGGGAGTGGGTTGCCATTTCCTACTCCAAAGTAAGGAATACACTGACTGATTAGAACAGAGAAAGTGGCAGAATTGCTTTGGTTATAACATCTCCAAAGAAGCCCCCCACCCCACCAGCCTTTCATGAAGAACAACATTTATAAATCCTAGAGATTTCTACCCCAATTGTTAATATGTGAAGGTAAATTTTCATTTGAAAAAGAGTTCTGTGATTAGAACTTGAAAGGTGTTTTGCTCACTCAGATTTCAAGTACCAGTAGAATACTTTCCATTGTTTTCTTAATTGTTTTTCTAGTGTCACAGACATTTGCATGTTTAAAATAAGACCCTACAGAGGTGAGTTGTAAAGTTGAAATGACAATGTCAAATTTGAGTTTCGATGTAACGTTACTTATTAGAGTGACCCAGGTGTGATGCGCTTGCTTTTCAACTACTTAAAAAAGCAGCATCTAAATTTCGAGTGTTTTTGTACTCACCTGTGAGCCTAATTTTTTTTTTTAAAGACCATAGCCATAACCATGGAGTAGCAGATTCTTCCCCAAATCATGTGTCTACCGTGCTTATGAATCCCTGTATCTACTATTTGAAGTATGCGGTGGATTTTCAAACCTGGAAAGATATTCATAGAGATATACTCTTCTTTGATTCTTGTGCTCTTAGTGTTCCTTTCTTTGTAAGCTCTTGATTTGCAGCAAGCAAGGAAAATGGAGTGAACCAAAAAAAAAAAAAGAAAAAATTCCTGGCATGGCTGGAAATAGAAATTAATGATTCAAATAAGAAAGGCAGTGCAGTAAGCCTCAGCTGGTTGGCAGGAAACAGAGAGGGAAAGTCAGAGACTGCTCTTTTTTAAGAGGCCAGACACACAACACACAGTGAAGTGTACGTGAAAATAATTTCTAATAGTAGCTCGTGGTCGGCAGTTGCCAGGGAAAAAAATCATTGGTGCACCGAGAAAATTAGAGTGAGAATGCACAGCGTCTTGATGTGTTACTTAAGGCAATGGAGCTTTGGAGTTTACCTTATGTGCCATGTACATTGATTAAGTACAAAATATATGCTGGCCATTTTTGACCATCATTTACTGTATTGATTTGTTAGCAGGGGAACTGTAATAAAAAAGCCATTGATTTACTGTCCTTATTTGCTTATGGGCTTTTTTTCATTATTAATTTTTCACTTTCACTTTCTCTTTTTGGGGATTGTTTCTTCTAGACAAGCGCTGTGCTTCGCGAAGTTAGAAGAGAGGGGGTCCCCATGGAACAAAAGAATGAGATGTTGACATCCATCCTCGCCTCGATCACCACTCGCCAGAACCTGAGGAGAGAATGGCATGCCAGGTTTGTTCTGTTACGAAATGGGATTTGTTGTCCCTGGAAAATGAGGGCTTTCTTTGGGGAAGCCCTTCCTGACGGCTGGCCTCAT
Organism: Bos grunniens; assembly: GCF_055505025.1. Taxonomy (NCBI): domain Eukaryota; kingdom Metazoa; phylum Chordata; class Mammalia; order Artiodactyla; family Bovidae; genus Bos; species Bos grunniens. The sequence goes on from NC_141182.1 coordinate 22,409,395, forward strand.
CCCTCTCAGTGTGGAGGGGCCATGAAAAAAAAGAAGCAAGTGACAGATGCTTTCAGCCAAAGTTTTCTTTCCTGCACATGGTACCTGTGTTAATTGCAGTGATCCATGATGTCATCTGTATGCATATATGATTTATCCTCGAGTGTAGCATTTAGCATAAATGTTTACATCTTGAGCATAACGTAATCTAAGTACCTGATGCTGAAGAACCCTTTTAATCAACCGTCTAAAAGTCAACACTGCTGTTTAGCTGGGGCAGGTGTCTAGGAAATTCACAGTGTTCTTACATCACGTGGGAGGCAGCTTGCTTGCACTCGGTCTATGCAGCAGCCCCGTTTTCAGAACTGACCAAAGAGAAATGACTTTGGCTTCAGCCTCATTTCTGTGCACATGGACTTAGCTGTGGTTAGACAGCTGTGGCTGGTAAAAAGTGTCTGTAGATCATCAGTTTTTACAGAATGGATTCTTGCATGCTAAGTACCATGTTATCCTGCTTTTCTTTGAAAAATGCTTTGCTGGTAGAAGCCTTGAACCAGTTCCTTCAAATGTTAAAATTATCCTTTAGATGTGTAATTCGTGTTGTTGAATTACCATCAGTCTCTGAGCAAGAGGAGAGGAATCAGAAAAATTATGCTGGATTCTGCGTCCGAGTCTTATTCGATGCTTAAAAATTCTGTGTGCCTGGGAGTGAAGAACATTTATTGATAGCCATAATATTCTCCAAATGAGTTCATGCAACAGAATTTATAATAATTAATGGCTTTACTAGTAACAATTATCATAAAAATAGATTTGCTTGAACAAGGCTGAAGATGAGCATTTTCCAAAAAAGGAGACAGTGAAGAGTAGGAACTATCCATTATGTTTCGGTATCAGAAAGCTGCTTTTTCACATATGCATATTGTTTCTGAATTTAGAAACAATAAACCATGAAATCATGGTTTGAAACCATGGTTTTGAAACCATGATTGAAACCATGATTTTAAAAATTCCTAGTCACTTTTCCCCCTTACCACCTTTTTGTAGTGTGGTTAGGGAGCATGACAGTTTGAACTATAGTCATGAAATGATTTTCAACTGAAGTTTCAATAATTAATTAAAAATGTTTCTTTCTATTACAATTTAAATATGTATATTCACTAAAGTATGCATATTTTATGAAATAGTGGAATATCCTTGGGGGGACATCTAAGAGATTGCTCTCTCTCTTTGACCTTTTATATCTTTTCCCCTGGTGATTTTTTTTTTTTGGGTGTGCTGTGAGGGTTGTGGGATCCTAGTTCCCAGACCAGGGATGAAACCTGGGCCCTCAGCAGTGAAAGCCTGGAGTCTTAAGCATTTCACTGCCAGGGAATTCCCCTGGTGATTCTTATTAAATACAAAAGGAAAGAACTTCCCTGGTGGGCTAGTGGTTAAGACTTTGCATTCCAGTTGAAGGTGTATGGGTTCGACCCCTGGTCAGGAAGCTAAGATCCCACATGTCTTGAGGCTAAAAAGTCAAAGCATAAAATAGAAGCCATATTGTAACAGATACAGTAAAGACTTTAAAATGGCCCACATTAAAAAAAAAATCTAAAAAATATATATTAAAAGAAGAAAGAAAGAGAGCGGAAGATAGAAGGAAGGATGGGTGGGAGGGAAGGGGAGAGAGAGAGAAAGAAAGAAGGAAAGAAAAGAAAGGAAACAATTCCCCTGTGAACCCTCTCCCATCCCCACAACCAGACAGCACAGCTAGAGAAAATGTTGAGAACGAGAACGGACTGCCTCTGTTGAGTGCATTCGGTTTGTTAACAATAATTTCCTAATACACCAAGTCATCAGACGGCGTGGCCAGAAGTGGCCTGTTTTTAAAAGGAGTCTGGTTGCTGCATTTCTGGCCCTTAACTGCTAACAATTTAATCAGGACTTGGAGCCAGGGCTGAAGTTGATGTAGTCTAGCATCTGAAACAAAACTTGTCGAGTTTCCTTTGTGGCAGGGGAGGAGACAAGAAAGAGCTTAGCTGCTGACACTCTGCAGACCTCCTTAAAACCAAACACCTGAAAGAAAATTTCAAGAGGGCAGTGTCTTGAGAGCTCAGAAGTGTCCGCAGAGTATTCAATAACCGTAATCCTCCCCCTGCCAACCCCCCTCCCCCACCCCTCTGCCAGCCCCATTTGAAGTTTCCCATCCCATTGATCTATCTAAAAGACTCGTCCATGCGGTCTGTATAAACAGACGGTTACCATCCACCTTTCTTTTCCTCATCAAAGCTTCCCCTGGCCGTCTGGAACCGGGCATCGCCTGGAGTGGCCATCAGGCGCGCAGTGGTGAAAGTTATAAAACACCCTCTCTGGCACCAACCCAGAGTGGCCTGGGTTTCAGAGGTGGGCCTGTTGTGTACTTCGGAATTACATGAGGAAGAATGTACTCTGACAGATAATAATTAGCGCTTGCCAAAGGCCAAGCGATGGCTTACAGTATTTTACTTTTCACCCGAGCTATCTGGGGATCCGTGAGATTTAGATAATAGAAATTTTTTCTTTTTTCCTCCGAAAGTTAAATACAGATGACTCTAATTACCTGATACTGCACCTTAGAGAATGCGTTAGAAAGAGTACGACTTGGAGAAATTTAGGTCACTGAGACTCCGCAGCTGGTGCTAGCTTTAGTGGAAGTCTTGTTGTAATAAAGGCTTCAGTAGGTTCGTTTATGTGAACGGTATTAGGGAGACTGTCTTCCCCGCAACTCGTAACTTGGTTTTCAAATATTTGTCTCTCTGCGAGGGCCAGGAGCCAAGCCATTGTTTGGGATGCCCTGAAGTCTCTTAAACTGAAAGCATATGTTCCCTGTAATTTGGCTTTTGGAGGAAAGTGTCAATTCTGCGTGACTCGGAGTAACTGAGTTTGTCACAGTGTCACACGACCCTGGGATTCTCGAGGCATATCTGAGTCCTGTGGGTTTCCTTCCCCAAGCCCGGTAATCCCATAAACAACCCTCTCCAAATAGGCTTATTAGGGCTGTCTATTCACTTCCCTGGAGTTGAAAGATCCCAAGTACATCGGGAGAAGCCGTGTGAATGCAGGGTAAGTGTTAACAGAAGTGGTACCGAATTTCTGAAGATTTGGCTTTGTTTATACAGTCCACTCCGCCTGATGGACAGCTTGTTATAGCTTTTAAAGAACTGGCCAAGCCCTCTGATCTGACCCCTTCTTGACCTCTGCAGCCCGAAGGTCAGTCTGCAGCTAATAAACTCGAAGGTTCTTAAGGTCTACTGTAGGAAAAGGCAGAAAAAGAGCAGCTGCAAGGGCTGGGTATCCCCGGGATCGGCTGCTCAGGGGTCACTCTCTGATAATGAAAATGATTACCAAATTATATGGAAGTTTAACCGCGGTAGTGAGTGAGAGGAGGGTGGAGCCCAGCGTATTAGGTTTGATAAATGAACTGTGAAGAGGCCCATCTGGCCCTCAACATCTTTTCTCCCCCTCTTTCCCTACCAAGGGGAAACATTTTAAAATAACAGCAGTACATATAGACTCAATGACCCATGCAAGGAGCTGGAATGGATTAAGATTTAATGGTGACAGTGGAAGAAATTATCATTTGAAAAGTGCACTAAAGAAAAGGTACAGTTCCATGTCCAGGCCCGAATTGTTTTTCTAAATAAGAAAAAAAAGAAAAAAATCAGTGCCTTTGTTGATTTTACTCAAATCCCTGACGTCTTGCCTAGATCACTGAAAAATCTGAGGGTGTGTTTGTTATGGAATAATTATTTGTAGTCAGCTTAAGGAAAGGAATGGGCTTCCTTTGCCTTGAACATGTCAGAATGTGAAGCAAATTATTTTTTTTTCCTGCTTGCATGCTTAGTTGAGAGAATGTAACTAAGTCAAGCTTTAGCAAAAATGCTTTACAAAAAAATTGCAATCCGTTTCAGCAACTGGCCACTGAATGTTGTACATTCTTTTTTTTTTTTGATACTAAATATTATTGTGACTCTCGCACACTGTTTTACTCCCATACTTGGCAGTTTTCCTATAAAAATAAGAAAGTGCCTAATTTTAGTTGAGTAGATATGTATATTCCTTTCTTTATCCCTTTTTCAAAGAAACGTCATAGCAATGCTGATTAGAGCCAACAATGGGTCAGTCTCAAGCTATATGTTCCTTTACTTGTGAATTGATAAGAGTAATCTGTCTAAGGGGTTTCCCGTATGGCTTAGCAAGTAAAGACTCCACCTTCAATCTGGGAGACACAGGAGATGCAAGTTCCATCCCCTGGGTCGGGAAGGTCCCCTGGAGGAGGAAATGGCAACCCACTCCAGTATGCTTACCTGAAAAGTCTTGCAGACAGAGGAGCCTGGTGGGCTACAGCCCATGGGGTCGCAAAGAGTCAGACGTGACTGAGCAACTAAGCAATCAATCTATCTAAAACTCTCTCCCAGCTTCCTCTGGGCACTGATTGTCCTGGTTTCTGACCAGCGACACTGGTGTTCGCAAACCTCTGTGCTCTTCTTCAGAGGAACATCCTACGCTTCTGCTTTCAGAAAGATGATTTTATTCAATGAGCATTTTAGAAAATACATTTTTCAAATTTATTCTTTGGCTGCTTTGGGTCTTAGTTACGACACAAGGGATCTTCCTTGCTTCAAGCCGGATTCTTTGTTGCAGTGCATGGACTCTGTAGTTGTGGCGTGGGCTCAGTACTTGGCTGTGTGCTGGCTTAGTTGCTCCGCAGCAAGTGGGATCTTAATTCCCCCACCAGGGATCGAACCCACATCCCCTGAAAGGTGGATTCTTAACCCCTGGACCACCAGGAAAATCCTGGGCATTTTTGTGTATTTTGTATGCCTATTCGATATAAAATACTGTGTGAGGTGCTGTGCATCAGATAAATTCTTAATGTGTGCTCAGCAGCCAATTTAAGTTTATCTGGGGATGAGAACTGAGCAAATTCCTAGAAAGAGGCTATGGAAAGCAGTGGAAAAGAAAGTAGTAAAGCTGTCATGACCACAAGAGTGGCCCTTTGCTCTAACCCTCCCTGGAAAGTATTTAATTGTAGATGTCTCTGAAATCTAACATTGCCATGCTGTTGAAAACTCCTTAATTGAACACTGTTGCCTACCTCATATAAGCCACACCCAGACAATGCTTATGTTTAAAATAGAAATAAAAATCTACTAAACATTACTCAAAGTTACCATATTTTTCATCTTAGGTTTTGACTTGACTGTGTATACCCACAGGGATGTACAATGAGCAGAAGTCTCACTGGGTTGGGTGAAGGATAACTCAGGGAGATGAAGTACATTTCCAGAATGAAGTGTGCTTTTTAACTTTAAAGCATTCTCCTTTAAATTTTTGCTCAGCAAGGTGCAAATATAAAAAATAAGATGCAAGCCAGGCCATTTGGGGGTTTTTTAAATTGAGATATAATTCATGTAACATAAAATGAATCATTTGAAAATATACAGTTAAGTGATTTTTTTTTTTAGAATATACACAAGATTGTACAACCATCACCATTATTCAATTTCGGAGCATTTCCATTACCCCCAAATGAAACCCTGAAACTGTGAACAACCACTCTCAAGTTTCCCAACCACTTTCTGTCTCATCTACTTTCTGTCTCTATAGATTTGCTGATTCTGAACATTTCATACGAACGGAATCATGCAATATGTGACCTTTTGTATTTGACTTCTTTCATTCAGCATAATGATTTCAAGGTTCATCCCCATTATATCAGTTCTTCGTTCCTTTTTATTGCCAAAAAATCTTGCATTGTATGCATAGACCATGTTGTGTTGATCTATTCATTGGTTGATGGACATCTGGGTTGTTTCCAACTTTTTGGCTCTTACAAATAGTGCTGCTGTGTACATTCATGTATAAGTTTTTGAGTGGCACGTTTTCAGCTCCTCCGAGTAGAAACCCAAGCCTGGAATGGGTGGGTCACATAACAACTCCGTGTTTAACTTCTTGAGGAGCTGCCAAGCTCTTTTCCTCAACTGCTCCACCATTTTACATTCCCACCAGTAGTACATAAAGGTTTCAATTTTTCTACAATCTTGCCAACCCTCGTTCTTGTCCTTTTTTTGGATTATATTATAGATATCCTAGTGTTATCGCCTTGTGGTTTTGATTTGCATTTCGCTGATGGCTAATAATTTGAGCATCTTTTCATGTGTTTATTTAAGACCTTTTTTTTTTTTAAATTAGGAGATTTTAAAACACGACAGACTTAAGGACTTACCTTTCAGTGGTAAAGAGGTCATGAGCCTGTTAAGGTGTATGGCCTGCAGGATGGACAGAGCTCCAAACGAAGCTGGCATGAGTGTGCCCAGTCCTTTATTTATTTGCGTGTGGCCCGTGTGTGTATTTATTTCTTTCTGATTCTCCCCTACATCACCCTTCTACCATTCTGCTAGATTTCTTCCATTATAGAATCTCTGAACATTGCACACTGAATGGGAATGTAGCCCAATCCAACAGAAAGTCTGTTCACCTAAGCTCCACCCACTTCTAGGCTCAAACAGGGCTTACTATATTTTCCTAGTAGACAATTTAAGTTGGGTCCAAGGAGCTTTAAAATGGTATTGAGTAAAGTTTTGTTTTTTTTTTTCTTTTTATAGCCAATATTTTTTGGTGATAGAAAAGAATGAAGAACTGATATATGCTACAGTGGGGATGAACCTTGAAATCATGATTTTTTTGTTTATGGCAGTTTCTTAGAAAAACTTTTAGAACTACTTCTTTCCAGTTAAAAGTAACTTTGTAGACCTAGTTGTCTTTTTTTTTTTTTTGATGTGCACCATTTTTAAAGCTTTTATAGACTTTGTTACAATATCGCTCTGTATTATGCTTTGGTTTTTTGGCCAAGAGGCATGTAAGATCTTAGGTCCCCTGCCAGGGATCGAACTCACACCCCCTGCACTGGAAAGCGAAGTCTTAGCCACTGGACACCAGGGAAGTCCCCTTAGATGTCTGTGTGTATGTGTCTTTCCCACATTGGGCTTTGGCTTCTCAAAAAACTACCAAGTTACCATCTTTTTCTGGACAAGTGAAGTACCCAGACATCTTATTATTGACCATCCTGTTACCTTCCACAGCCCAATCATCACCACTCACCTCCAGGATGGATCCACTTTGGACAGGCTCCAAAATCGAGTTGTTATAACCCAGATCTTGTAACGAGCAGCATTTACTTTCCTAAGCTAATCAGCTTCAGAACTCTGATATGGATGCAACGGGTAAAACATTTTGTGTGGATCGACTTTGGTTGTCAGGCTTGTACCGTTTTCCCCATGGTTATCTGATCTCTCCTTTTGTTTGCTGGCAGGCCCGAATTCTACTCAAGCCTGACAGGTTGCCCCTGTCCAATTTTGCAATTATAAGCTGTTATTTTCTGAGTGCTTACTATATACAGGTAATTGTGCTCTATGCTGTGGGAAATGGAGCAGACGCATTAAAAAGAAAGATGCATTAAAAAGAGGGAACAAAGGAAGTTCCTCCTTCATAATTTTGAGGAGGACTGAGCATTTGAGATATTGGCCTATTGCTTTGAGTTTATAGTCGTCTAATCCTACCAAGGATGGAAACCTTGAAATTGGATATAAGGAGAGATCTCTAATAGGTGCTGAGTCTCTGGTACTGAACTCCCAACCCAACACCTCTGACCCTCGCATCCAGCATGAGGGAAGAAGGGCGCTCTGGGCACAGACTGACTTGGGCTCTCGAGGAAGAGCCCAGGAGCGAACAGCATGGAACTGAGCCGGGACCAGTACAGAAAGACATGATCTCCTCCCTGAGCCAGCCGTTCCTGAGTCCCTGTCCTTCCTGGAAGTGAAATTGAATGGATGAAGGAAGGGAGAACATGGGGAGGGGAAGGTCCTCCCCAGGGTCATTTCTCTGAGTAAAGGGTCGGTTTCATGCCAGGAGGGCAGAGCTGAAGCTGAGTATGGCTTCAAGTCCATATTTCAAAGGGCAGCTGATCTTTGCTGGTTACCTGCTGATGTCCTGATGGGCTTTGATGGTATCAGCACAGTGATGAGCTCAGGCTTGGCAACTAGGCATTGGGACCAAATTTGTCTTTAATACTAGGAAGTCATGGTCACAAAAAGTGGACTCAGTAGCCTTGAGGTTGGGCTATGGGGTGATGCTATTGTTTAGTCACGAAGTCGTGTCTGACTTTTTGCAACCCTGTGAACTGCAGCCCGCCAGGCTCCTCTGTCCATGAGATTTCCCAGGCAAAAATACTGGAGTGGGTTGCCATTTCCTTCTCCAGGGGATCTTCCAGACCTGGGGATCAAGCCTGCATCTTCTGCATTAGCAGGCGGGTTCTTTACCGCCTGAGCTACCAGGGAAGCCCATGGGATGATGAGGCTGTTGTCCTGTGAGACAACACGTGATGAACCATCTGACCATGTCAGTTGACTGGTCAGGTTCGTTGGGAACGAGAAGTTGTGGCATCTCCAGTTCAGGGGCTGCCCCCTGCAATGAGCTAACTGTGTGTGCAGCCTTGAGGGTAGGGGAGCAGGGAGGCACTGGCCCACTAGTTGTCATCCGTGTCATTCTTTTTAATGTGTCTGCCCCATCTCCTTTAATAATTGCAGTCTCTACTTTCTGCTGCCCTTAGCAGAAGAATGCCCTTTGTGTCTCTGAACCAGATTACTCCATAAAATCGGATAACTCCATAAAACCTCCTCATAAATGTGTAGGAAATGAAACATTGTATAAATTTAGAGCATAGGGATTAAATGAGTCTAGAGATAAAGTTACCTTTCTTCCAAGATACAGCAACTTATCTTAAGGAGGCAAGTGTTGTTAATGTTATTACCATTGTTACTGTCATGATTTGAACAGTTTTATGGGGGACAAAAGCCAATTGACTTCTGCACATCTTATTTGTAAAATCAACACATAGGCTTCAGTATGAGTCCTGCGCCTGGCAGTTTTCTGAGTGGTAGCTGGCTGTTTCTTAGAGGCAGTGCTTCTTCAGTTTTTTGAGAAAACATGGGTTCATTCATTGATTTATTCATTAAATACTTAGCAAGCACCAGCTGTTTATCAAGCACTGTTCCAGGTGTTAGAAACAGCATTAAACAAAACTGATGAGCATTTTTCTCTTATGGAGCTTCAATTCAAGTGGAAGGACCAATAAAAAGTGTTTTCCTGAGTAGAACTCTGAACATTACTTTAAAAAAATAATGTGCGGCAACTTTCCCGGCTGTCCAGTGGTTAAGACTTCACCTTCCAATTCAGGGAGTACAGGTTTGACCCCTGGTTGGGGAGCTAAAACCCCACATGCCTTGTGGCCAAACTCCCCCCCCAAAAAAAAATTTTAACATAGAAGCAATTATGTAAACAAATAACATAACTTTGTTAAATTTATGGAATTTAACAAATTCCATAACGACTTTAAAAATGGTCCACTCCAAAAGAACTCTTTAAAAAAATGTGCACAGTTGCCATGTCCTACCTATTCAGCACACAGCAGAAGCAGAATATAGTCATTCAGTTGAAACAGAGATAAAATTTCCTCTTCTCATGTTCATCCTAAGATGATCACTTGTTATCGCATTTGCAGCTCTAGTCCTAGCGGGTCAGATTTGTGACACGGTCAGGGCATGTCAGTGTTCTGAGGCTCACCATCCTTGGAGTCTACAGCATTAATTTTTTCTTAGATAGTTTGCACCCTAGTTCACAATGACTTTAACACAAAAGAGGTGTCACTTTAAATGTCTTCACTTTAAAGAAGGCTTAAATTCATGTCACGTTGTATTCACAAATACTCTTAAGGGTAAACAGTAGAAGCTATACGTATCTCCTCAGTGTTAGGGAGGGGAGATTACACGTGGCAGTGTGACGGTGCGGTCCGGCATTTAATAGATGGTATTGATGAGTACTGTGAGTGAGCAGTCAGTCATGCACTCACTGACTTAGCAAATATCTGTCACACGCCTACCTGGTACCAGACGCTACTGTACTCCCTGAGGTATAGGAATGAATAACACTTGACCAGGGGAAATAATAATCTTGTCTAATAATGCAATGCAAGGGGTTAAATCTGGATTCTGGAGAAGTCCTTGTCCCAGAGACGAAAGTGGCAGGCTCACCAGAAATGTTCTTGTGTGATTCTTTCTGTGCCCGGCCTTTGTGAGGAGCACTGCTCTGCTGAGTGATTGTACAGCCTACACGTGGGTAAGAACCTCCTGTCTTCAAGTGTGTGTGAGAGAGGGGAGAAACCTCGGTGCGGTTATGGGCCAGAGAATAAAATCTGGGTTACCTTGTCTCCAGAGAGTTTTCAGTGTTAGTGGGGGAAAAATGATTTCTTCCAGAGTAAAGTGTATGACTGTGGTATAGAGGTTGGGTGCATAGATGCTGAGTAGATGGCCTAGGTTTGAATGTCAGATCTACTTCTGAAACTCCAAGCAAGTTGTGAGAAACTCGACAAGTTGCTTAACCCCTTTGGACCTCAGTTTTCTCATTTGTAACTTGCCTGAGCGGATAATAAGAGAACCTGTTCCTTAGACGTGTTTAAGGGATTCCATGGAAAAAAACCTACAGCAAATACCTGTCACATACTCTGTGCTCAGTAAAAATTATCCCTCCTCTTCAAGGACTTCCCTGGCAGTCCAGTGGTTAAGACATTTTCCTTCCACTGCAGGGGGCACAGGTTTGATCCCTGGTCAAGGAACTAAGATCTCCCATGCCGCCTGGTATGGCCAAAAATTAGGATAAAAATTCTGCTCCTCTTCAGATCAAAACAAAAAAGTGAAGAGCAGTGCAAGCCAGACTCACTCGAACTGGCCTCTCCTTTGCGAGAGTGCCCCCATGTAAAACCCAAGCCTCATGGTATGGCTGGGTGTTGCTGAATTGGTGAAGGAGGGAACATTAGATAGAACTCAACCTGTGTCAGGCCCTGTCCTGAGTAAGGACTGTCACATCAAGTTGACAGAGGCTTGGATACCAATTTGAATCCTGTCTCCAGCTGGCTTGTAGACTCTGGGCACGTCAGAGACATCGGATCTCAGCAGCTCTGTCTACAAAAGAAGTGGCTTGATTCAGTGACCTCAAAGGCATCTTCCCTCTCTGGCAAGGTGTGACCCTCTGAGTTGGAGCCCAGGGGGCCACTAAAGATGGGGTGGTTGTCACATTTCTGCCTCCACTGTCCTTGAAACCTGAAGTTGTCCTAATTTTAGCCATACTAGCAGTGAACATGTAGTGAGAACTCTCTAAGTGCCAGACAAAGTTTTAAATGCTTTAGGAGGTGAGAAAAGGGAGACAGAAAGATGCAAAGTCATTGCCCAGGGCCGCAGAGCTAACAGTGCAGGCGTGTCTGCTCAGTTGCTTCTGTTGTGTCCGACTCTGTGTGACACTATGGACTGTCAGCCGCCAGGCTTCTCTGTCCATGGGTTTCTCCAGGCAAGAATACTGGAGTGGGTTGCCATGCCCAGGGATGGAACCTGCGTCTCCTACATTGCAGTGGAGATGGAATTTAAGCCAAGACAGCCCAGCTCAGACCTCTGCTGTGTGGTCACAGCCAGAGCTGGAGTAACAAAACTTTCCTCTTTGTCAGCCACTCACATGTTCTCCTGGTACTTGACCTGGGTCTCACAGTGTAAGCGTTAGAAACCTCCCAGGGACCTTCCCAGCATGGAGATAGACGGGCGTGTGTCTGTAAATGTGTATTTCCTCTGGTACCTAAGCATGCTTCATACTTTTTAGTTGTGGGGGGCATCTCTCTCTCTAAGGAAGTAGTTTCCAGCTCATACTTTATAAATCTCCCTACCTTAAATCCTTGAAAGTAAAGTTATTACCTTTATGGCTATGTCATCTCTTCTATACTGGTTACAATCTCTTAGAAGTTGGGAGAGTAGGGGCCCAGATGGGAGCATCAAAGTTTAGCGTCCAAAGATCTGTAAATCCTTTAAGTGGAGTAATTTCAGAGCCAGGTTAGTTAAGGCTGATTTGAGTAGATTTCCTTGTTCTGAATGGGTAGCATTTATCTTCTCTATAATGGGTTAATCACTGCTGTACAGTATGTTTAGGAAACAATTTACCGCACGTGAAGAGCAGTAATTTTATTTTATCTCAGGGGTGTCCCCAGTGTATTTTACAAATTTTCCCTATAATGGATATTCCAGGTTCTAGATAAAAAGTTAAACTCTGGCTTTCAGTTGAGGAAGGAATGGGGTGAAGGGTGGGGGTAGGGAATAGCCCTGCCGGCCTGTAGGGGACACTGTTGCCTCATTTATCAGGATGATTTTTCACTGTCTTGTCCCAGGACAGAAACAAAACAAGTAAACAACAAAAATAGGTCCGGTCACCTTAATATTGCTTATTGAAATTATTTGAGTGATTCCTGTGTGTTTAGAATATTCGGTGTTTGGGGGGGTATTGATCAAGCTTTTTAGTATCCACGCCAGGAAAGGCATAGCTTAGTGTTTTCTTTCCAAGAGACGAGTGATCCATAAGCCTTACATTTCTTACTAGCTTTCTCTTCATCCTCTTCTCTGGACAGGGTGCCACTTTGTAGTTTAATAAACCTGAGGTTTAACATGGACCATCTTAGTTTTTTAGGAACTTCTGCCTACGTTACGTTGAAATGCTTCAATTCTGTTAACATTGTATTCTGAATGACAATCCTAAGCCTTGGGGAGGGCATTTTGGAAGTTCCAGCTCCCTTCTTTTGATCCAGATCTTTATCATCACTGAAAAAGATGCGGTTTACGGAGAAAATGAAGTCATGTCTAGGAGGCAGGCGTGTGGAGGGCCTGGTCTGCAATCCGGGAAGCATCCTGCCAGATGCTCGACCTGCTCTGGGTTCAGCCTGCCTCTCTCCCCAACCTGCCGCTAGCCTCTGCCTCCGTGTCCAGGTGCCCCGGGACCCTGCCAGGAAATCTCCAGCCCTCCCTGGCCAGCTCTGGCCTCTTGCCCCCCAGAACAGCGGCCCTAGAAGGTGATTGTAATTAACCCCTGGAAAGCATCAGTTCTGCTAAGGCAGCGTGTGCCGTAATGATACTGTTCGCTCGCCCCCTTTCCAGTTTCACCATCAATTATGCCATGTGTTTCATCCAGTTGGTGCTACCCTCCCAGTGTTAATTATAACCTACAAGACTGTTACAGTT